>NC_039364.1:145673219-146324733 GCF_003573695.1 Papaver somniferum | reverse complement strand
AATCATATGGTAGCGAAACAAGATATTGCAGAATCACAAACAATGAGACGAAGATGTTTGTGATTACTTTTTATATCTTGCCTATCTAATGTGTTTTCAAATTGTTGTAGTAATAAATAAAGTTCGTTCAAGACTTGTGAAGGTTGTGCTTTTAGATTTAAATTTTAAAACTAAAGAAAATAAAGCAAATTAAAACTGATTATATTAGAGAGGCGGGGTTCAGGATTTCACCATTCACCAAAATTCATGTAATTTAATGTTAATTTTTTATCATGCAATTCTAGACAATATAACTCCAATCAAAAGAAATTGTGATTCTAATCATTTCCTAAATTAGATTTTCAAAACATCAATTGTTAATCGCAAGCATGAAGTATCAAAATCCCTAAACTAAGCATACTTTATCAAGAGAAAACACAACTAATTAATAAAAATCATTACTCAATTTTCATTCGGTGCAAATAATCATAAAAGAATTGCATAAATAAATTCAAATAAATTTTACCACATAACTTTTGGAAGAATGGCTTTCTCCATCGCCCCGGAAGATTGGGTTTAGCTCCGCATATTGGAAACACACTCAGAATAATTTTTCATTGCTCAAAAGTGTTTACAAGTGATGAAATGAGAGAAAATAATGACTAAACCGGGTTTGCTCTATACGATCCCCAAACTCTCCATCCTCTCACTGATACCCAAGACACTCTTATTTATACTGTGAAGCCAATCTTAGTTCGACAATCATCTCAATTACTCCAAAAGATCTTTGCAGTTAATGAAAGTATTTCACGGGAATATTTCCTCTCCATTTTCACACGTTTTCTGAGTTGTATGGTATATCCAAATATTCTCATTTAATTGAGCCAAATAATGAAGAGAATATCTTCAATTAATTCCGTGAATAATTCCTTCCCCGTTTTCGAAATTATCCAAAAGTATACGATTTCCTTTCATTCAAGACACGTACAAAATATTACTGTCATGGTAATAATATAATCATGTCTTAAAGACACAAATATCCCCATAGTATCATGACCAGAATCTCACACAGTTAAGATTTCTTTTCCCGCCAACTATCTTTCTCGTGAAGAAGAAGATGGGTGCCCCCTATCCGTTCCTGGGGTGCGAATAGGAGATGCAATGAGGGGTGTCTCTGTTCAGCTGCTTGGGTGCAAATATCCTTTGGGTACCCCTTATCATTTGGACTCCCCTTATCCACAAGTGAGAGTCTGAATAACACGTTCCTTCCGGTGCTTTAGACGACTTTTCGAGCCGATTTTTCCAAGAATGTTTATTTCCAAAAATACCTAAAAACACATAAAATACCATAATAAGTACGAAAATTGAGTACCAACAATACATGAAATTAAGGACAACGTAGACACAAAAATGTGCCTATCAAATACCCCCAAACTTATTATTTACTAGTCCTCGAGCAAAACTAATCTAGAAAATAAAATGACTACACTTAGCACGTGCAGCAAGCCGTTGGACCGCTAGGTGGCCCTAGCGGCGGAGTGTTGTCTCTGGAGGGTTTACCAGAGGTGTACCCACAAAACCTTTACTACAGACCCTAGCTATCTACGCAGAACCTTGGAAGGCACTAAAGAATCTCCTTGGTTGGCATACAATCATTGACTATAGGAGGAAGTACCCTGATGCAAAATTCCAATTGCTGTACACGAGTTTGCACTCAGCATACTAAAATTCATATATAAGTGACAGAGCTCTACTCAGATAGTTTCTGTACATCATAACCGGAGTCAACCAATCACATGGAAATATTAAGAAGATGGATAAAGAGATGGTTAAAAGTGAACGGTGTTTCCCATATCTGTCTGAAGGCATCTGCCAAGGTGAACCTATCCTAATGGACTGAGATACCGGTCTGACTAATATCAACACAACTGGCATATACAAGGGGACCAGTGGTCGATAAACCTAACTCTAGGTCAACACAACTGGCATATACAAGGGCACTAGTGGTCGACTTTATTGAATTTATTCTGGTTGGTCTAATGGTCTGGTCTTTTTTTTTTTTTTTTTTTTTGTGTTGGTATCTCAATTACTCTATTCCACCCTAGCAAAGGTAACAACTTGAATCGTGTGCCCACCAAATCACTTAAAAAATAAAAACAGAAGGATTAGGATTCAACGAGATATGGCGAAACTACCATGTTTTTTTTTTAATTCTAACACCTGAGCTCTGTGCTTTTATGAATAGACTCTTTAGATGTTTCCATCTAATCAGATTGGTTCCTCAACTCCTACAACCAAGATGTTCCCATCCACTTAGATTGGTTAGTGCCAACCTTAATAAGCATAAATTTCTAGGCTCTGGAGTTTATTTATTGCAACTAAAAGTTTCTCCCATACCCCCAAACTTAAATCTAACATTGTCCTCAATGTTCTAAAGATAAAATTAAAAGCATGAACAAGGAGAAATTGTTACCACTTGAAGCAAAAAGTTAAGGAAAGATATTACCGTATTGCATGAGCATGGGTTACCTCCCAGGAAGTGCTAAGTTTAAAGTCTTCAGCCAGACTAAGAAAGGATTAGTCACCACGAAGAATCATATAGCAGCAGCCGGAATAATTGCGGGTCATCTGAATCAAAAAGTGTTACCCAAACGAAGAGAAAATCGCAACAGACCATGAAGATACCGAACATACCCTTACTTAACTTTAAGATAACAATATCTAGTTGTGGTTCAGGTTCGGGTTCTATAACTGGGTCTAGATAAAAGGTTTTCATCGGCTGGACTTCCTCAAAGGCAGGATCCTGAAGGTCAGGTTGTAGAGTCTGGAAATACTCAACTAAGAATTTAGAAGCACATAAAAGTAACCTGAATAACTGGGGATCCTCTAAGTCAATCAAATTTGACTTACACAACCATAATGAACGTGGTGGTCTTCCTTAAACAAATGTGTCGACCCTAATCTCCTAAAGTAATTAGGTTTAGTCTCAAAACTCAATAATTGACACATCTGAAATTATACGTTCCCACAATTGGTTGAAAAATATTTGGTGGGAAAACAAAGTCAATTTGGGTACTATCGCCTGGGTAAACCACATCAACCAGAGGATGGGTTTCTAACAACTGAACTTCTTCCTGGAATTATTAGGTTCAGGAGATCTAGTATGAAGGTATTCTGGCACAATGGTTGAGGCACATATATCAAGTCCTAAGTGAGGGACTTTCTGAGAGTTAAAGGTAAGGCACTAGGAAAGTGATAATCACCCCCAAACTTAGAGTTTTCAGTGTCTCTAGATAGACTAGTCACAATCTCCCTAATTTCTAGATCATCAGATTCTTGAAAATAGTCAATTGATTCTTCTAAGTTACAATCAGCATCCTCACTTACCTCTACGAGTTTATCTTCTTCTAAGACTAGCGTTTTTAACTCGCTAGACTCTAAAACAATATTCTCAGGGTAAACTCTTTCCTCTAAACCATTATTGGCTTCGCAAAAAGGAGATACTACATCGTCTAAAACGGGGATACTTCTAGTCAAATCCTCGTCCTTTTGAATAGGTGAATAATTACTAAAATTATTTGGATTTGAACTAGAAATAATATTATTATTGTAAAGCTCAATTGGAGTAACAAATTCCTGATCACTATGCCTATATGTGTCTGATTCTTCATCAACACTATCCTCATCATAATCATCATTATAATAATATGAAAATGGTTGAACCTCATCTAAACTAGTAGTGTTACCAATTCTAACCTCGTCATCTTGATTATGTGAATAAAAACTATCCTTATTTTCAAGGGTGGTATTGGGAACACTATATTGGAAGTTAAGACTATCTTGAGCAAATTTTTCCATAATCCTATTTGTACTCTCATTAAACTGATTGAGAGACTCTTGTAGAGACATCTTAGTTGACTGCTCTACGGACTCTTCTGGAAGCGGAATATTATAAGTCTCTTTCATAAATAAGTGAAACTTCTGTGTTGACTCACTGAAAATCTTGTGAGACTCTTCTAGAGAAATAGGAGGATCGTTTTACTCGTATGACCTTTAGGTGTGTGAATAACAATTAGGCTCATCATGGTATGACCCATAACCTTCAAAAGGTGGATGTTCCCAACCACTATTCACACTATGGTCAAAGTAGTAATGTCTCATTTTGTTCAATTGGATATTCGTTGTATTGGCTATTGTACCAGTTTGACATTCTCAAAATAAACCCACTGACAAGGCTGACTCTACCATACAAACCTACTGATTTCTAGCAAACAAAAAGCATGATGGCTCCACTTAGATTGTTTCTAGACCAACTTCTAATCCTTCGAAAGGGAATTCGTTACAATTTAAGCAAACCCCTCTGGAATCAATCCGAGTTAAAGTTGAATAGAGGCGAGGGAAGCTCGGTGGAGCTTTGATACTCAAGGCCTCACCGGTATTACAAGGCGGCGCAGTCACGCATTCAACTTACAGAAACCGTCAAGAACTTCGAAGTATGCGTAAAAGAGTAACCAATATTTTTCGAATGACTTTCTTGTTAAGCTCATTACCCTATCGGTCTCGTTCTAGTCAAAATTTTAGGCTTAGGTTCGCGTTTGCTGTCGTTTTCCTAAGGAGGGCAAGAAGAGAACGGTGATGAAATCCGAACCCTTATCTTGTATGGCCAGTCCTTGCCCTTTACTAGGAAATTAAAGCAGCCATTTTCAAGTCCTCAACATATATGCATACGAAGGAAGACAGTAACTCGCTGACAGGGGATTCGCGAGTGTTTCGACAAACTTACCTCCCGTACCATACGGGGGATGAACCTTTGTATTCGACTCGGGCCACGACTCCTATGTCATGTACGACCCCGAGGGGCCGAGGTGATATCATAATCACCGTCCTTCTCTACAAATAGTTTATATTTAAACTACCCTTCCGTAGGGTTTAAAAAAATAATGTCCCAAAATTTAAAGTCCAAAGTCCAAAAAATAAAGTGCAAAAGAAAAAGAAAGTCTAAAAAAAAAAATCTACAAAAAAAATGTCTTTTTTTTTTCTCTCTTTTTTTTATAAAAAAAAATCTTCTTCTTTCGCTCCTTTCGCTTTGCCTTTTACTCCAGTCTTTAAGTATTCACCAAAAGCTTTGGAAAAATTTTCTTTCGCTCCAAATTCCAAAATCTGAAAGGAAAAGACAAAAACCCAAAAACGTAAAGAAGAACAAATAAAAATAAAAACCTAAAAAAAAGAAAATCAAAAAACTCTAGCCTAAAGACAAGTCCGCGTCGGCGGCGCCAAAAATTTAATGTGTTTTCAAATTATTGTACTAATAAATAGAGTTCGTTCAAGACTTGTGAAGGTTGTGCTTTTAGATTTAAATTTTAAAACTAAAGAAAATAAAGCAAATTAAAACTGATTATATTAAAGAGACCGGGGTTCAGGATTTCACCATTCACCAAAATTCATGTAATTTAATGTTAATTTTTTATCATGCAATTCTAGACAATATAACTCCAATGAAAAGAAATTGTGATTCTAATCATTGCCTAAATTAGATTTTCAAAACATCAATTGTTAATCGCAAGCATGAAGTATCAAAAGCCCTAAACTAAGCATACTTCATCAAGAGAAAACACAACTAATTAATAAAAATCATTACTCAATTTTCATTCGGTGCAAATAATCATAAAAGAATTGCATAAATAAATTCAAATAAATTTTACCACATAACTTTTGGAAGAATGACTTCCTTCATCGCCCCGGAAGATTGGGTTTAGCTCCGCATATTGGAAACACACTCAGAATAATTTTTCATTTCTCAAAAGTGTTTACAAGTGATGAAATGAGAGAAAACAATGACTAAACCGGGTTTGCTCTAAACGATCCCCAAACTCTCCATCCTCTCACTGATACCCAAGACACTCTTATTTATACTGTGAAGCCAATCTTAGTTCGACAATCATCTCAATTACTCCAAAAGATCTTTGCAGTTAATGAAAGTATTTCACGGGAATATTTCCTCTCCATTTTCACACGTTTTCTGAGTTGTATGGTATATCCAAATATTCTCATTTAATTGAGCCAAATAATGAAGAGAATATCTTCAATTAATTCCGTGAATAATTCCTTCCCGTTTTCGAAAATATCCAAAAGTATACGATTTCCTTCATTCAAGACACGTACAAAATCTTACTGTCATGGTAAAATAATCATGTCTTAAAGACACAAATATCCCCATAATATCATGACCAGAATCTCACACAGTTAATTTCTTTTCCCGCCAAATATCTTTCCCGTGAAGAAGAAGATGGGTGCCCCCTATCCGTCCTGGGGTGCGAATAGAGATGCCATGAGGGGTGTCTCTGTTCAGCTGCTTGGGTGCAAATATCCTTTGGGTACCCCTTATCATTTGGACTCCCCTTATCCACAAGTGAGAGTCTGAATAACACGTTCCTTCCGGTGCTTTAGACGACTTTTCGAGCCGATTTTTCCAAGAATGTTTATTTCCAAAAATACCTAAAAACACATAAAATACCATAATAAGTACAAAATCGAGTACCAACAATACATGAAATTAAGGACAACGTAGACACAAAAATGTGCTATCAAATACCCCCAAACTTATTATTCTAGTCCTCGAGCAAAACTAATCTAGAAAATAAAATGACTACACTTAGCACGTGCAGCAAGCCGTTGGACCGCTAGGTGGCCCTAGCGGCGGAGTGTTGTCTCTGGAGGGTTTACCAGAGGTGTACCCACAAAACCTTTACTACAGACCCTAGCTATCTACGCAGAACCTTGGAAGGCACTAAAGAATCTCCTTGGTTGGCATACAATCATTGACTATAGGAGGAAGTACCCTGATGCGAAATTCCAATTGCTGTACACGAGTTTGCACTCAGCATACTAAAATTCATATATAAGTGACAGAGCTCTACTCAGATAGTTTCTGTACATCATAACCGGAGTCAACCAATCACATGGAAATATTAAGAAGATGGATAAAGAGATGGTTAAAAGTGAACGGTGTTTCCCATATCTGTCTGAAGGCATCTGCCAAGGTGAACCTATCCTAATGGACTGAGATACCGGTCTGACTAATATCAACACAACTGACATATACAAGGGGACCAGTGGTCGATAAACCTAACTCTAGGTCAACACAACTGGCATATACAAGGGCACTAGTGGTCGACTTTATTGAATTTATTCTGGTTGGTCTAATGGTCTGGTCTTTTTTTTTTTTTTTTTTTTTGATGTTGGTATCTCAATTACTCTATTCCACCCTAGCAATAGTAACAACTTGAATCGTGTGCGCCACCAAATCACTTAAAAAGTAAAAACAGAAGGATTATGATTCAACGAGATATGGTGAAACTACCACGTTTTTTTTTTTAATTCTAACACCTGAGCTCTGTGCTTTTATGAATAGACTCTTTAGATGTTTCCATCTAATCAGATTGGTTCCTCAACTCCTACAACCAAGATGTTCCCATCCACTTAGATTGGTTAGTGCCAACCTTAATAAGCATAAATTTCTAGGCTCTGGAGTTTATTTATTGCAACTAAAAGTTCCTCCCATACCCCCAAACTTAAATCTAACATTGTCCTCAATGTTCTAAAGATAAAATTAAAAGCATGAACAAGGAGAAATTGTTACCACTTGAAGCAAAAAAGTTAAGGAAAGATATTACCGTATTGCATGAGCATGGGTTACCTCCCAGGAAGTGCTAAGTTTAAAATCTTCAGTCAGACTAAGAAAGGATTAGTCGCCACGAAGAATCATATAGCAGCAGCCGGAATAATTGCGGGTCATCTGAATCAAAAAGTGTTACCCAAACGAAGAGAAAATCGCAACATACCATGAAGATACCGAACATACCCTTACTTAACTTTAAGATAACAATATCTAGTTGTGGTTCAGGTTCGGGTTCTATAACTGGGTCTAGATAAAAGGTTTTCATCGGCTGGACTTCCTCAAAGGCAGGATCCTAAAGGTCAGGTTGTAGAGTCTGGAAATACTCAACTAAGAATTTACAAGCACATAAAAGTAGCCTGAATAACTGGGGATCCTCTAAGTCAATCAAATTTGACTTACACAACTGACCATAATGAACGTGGTGGTCTTCCTTAAACAAATGTGTCGACCCTAATCTCCTAAAGTAATTAGGTTTAGTCTCAAAACTCAATAATTGACACATCTGAAATTTATACGTTCCCACAATTGGTTGAAAAATATTTGGTGGGAATACAAAGTCAATTTGGGTACTATCGCATGGGTAAACCACATCAACCAGAGGATGGGTTTCTAACAACTGAACTTCTTCCTAGAAATTATTAGGTTCAGGAGATCTAGTATGAAGGTATTCTGGCACAATGGTTGAGGCACATATATCAAGTCCTAAGTGAGGGGACTTTCTGAGAGTTAAAGGTAAGGCACTAGGAAAGTGATAATCACCCCCAAACTTAGAGTTTTCAGTGTCTCTAGATAGACTAGTCACAATCTCCCTAATTTCTAGATCATCAGATTCTTGAAAATAGTCAATTGATTCTTCTAAGTTACAATCAGCATCCTCACTTACCTCTACGAGTTTATCTTCTTCTAAGACTAGCTTTTTTAACTCGCTAGACTCTAAAACAATATTCTCAGGGTAAACTCTTTCCTCTAAACCATTATTGGCTTCGCAAAAAGGAGATACTACATCGTCTAAAACGGGGATACTTCTAGTCAAATCCTCGTCCTTTTGAATAGGTGAATAATTACTAAAATTATTTGGATTTGAACTAGAAATAATATTATTATTGTAAAGCTCAATTGGAGTAACAAATTCCTGATCACTATGCCTATATGTGTCTGATTCTTCATCAACACTATCCTCATCATAATCATCATTATAATAATATGAAAATGGTTGAACCTCATCTAAACTAGTAGTGTTACCAATTCTAACCTCGTCATCTTGATTATGTGAATAAAAACTATCCTTATTTTCAAGGGTGGTATTGGGAACACTATATTGGAAGTTAAGACTATCTTGAGCAAATTTTTCCATAATCCTATTTGTACTCTCATTAAACTGATTGAGAGACTCTTGTAGAGACATCTTAGTTGACTGCTCTACGGACTCTTCTGGAAGCGGAATATTATAAGTCTCTTTCATAAATAAGTGAAACTTCTGTGTTGACTCACTGAAACTCTTGAGAGACTCTTCTAGAGAAATAGGAGGATCATTTTGCTCGTATGACCTGTAGGTGTGTGAATAATAATTAGGCTCATCATGGTATGACCCATAACCTTCAAAAGATGGATGTTCCCAACCACTATTCACACTATGGTCAAAGTAGTAATGTCCATTTTGTTCAATTGGATATTCGTTGTATTGGATATTATACCAGTTTGACATTCTCAAAATAAACCCACTGACAAGGCTGACTCTACCATAGCAAACCTACTGATTTCTAGCAAATAAAAAGCATGATGGCTCCACTTAGATTGTTTCTAGACCAGCTTCTAATCCTTCGAAAGGGAATCGTTACAATTTAAGCAAACCCCTATGGAATCAATCCGAGTTAAAGTATGTTGAATAGAGGCGAGGGAAGCTCGGTGGAGCTTTGATACTCAAGGCCTCACCGGTATTACAAGGCGGCGCAGTCACGCAGTCAACTTACAGAAACCGTCAAGAACTTCGAAGTATGCGTAAAAGAGTAACCAATATTTTTTGAATGACTTTCTTGTTAAGCTCGTTACCCTATCGGTCTCGTTTTAGTCAAAATTTTAGGCTTAGGTTCGCGTTTGGTGTCGTTTTTCTAAGGCGGGCAAGAAGAGAACGGTGATGAAATCCGAACCCTTATCTTGTATGGCCAGTCCTTGCCCTTTACTAGGAAATTAAAGCAGCCATTTTCAAGTCCTCAACATATATGCATACGAAGGAAGACAGTAACTCGATGACAGGGGATTCGCGAGTGTTTCGACAAACTTACCTCCCGTACCAGACGGGGGATGAACCTTTGTATTCGACTCGGGCCACGACTCCTATGTCATGTACGACCCCGAGGGTCCGAGGTGATATCATAATCATCGTCCTTCTCTGCAAACAGTTTATATTTAAACTACCCTTCCGTAGGGTTTAAAAAAAATAATGTCCCAAAATTTAAAGTCCAAAGTCCAAAAATATAAAGTGCAAAAGAAAAAGAAAGTCTAAAAAAAAAATGTTTTTTTTTTCTCTCTTTTTTTTATAAAAAATAATCTTCTTCTTTCGCTCCTTTCGCTTTGCCTTTTACTCCAGTCTTTAAGTATTCACCAAAAGCTTTGGCAAAATTTTCTTTCGCTCCAAATTCCAAAATCTGAAAGAAAAAGACAAAAACCCAAAAACGTAAAGAAGAACAAATAAAAATAAAAACCTAAAAAAAAAAATCTAAAAACTCGAGCCTAAAAACAAGTCCGCGTCGGCGGCGCCAAAAATTTAATGTGTTTTCAAATTGTTGTAGTAATAAATAGAGTTCGTTGAAGACTTGTGAAGGTTGTGCTTTTAGATTTAAATTTTAAAACTAAAGAAAATAAAGCAAATTAAAACTGATTATATTAGAGAGACCGGGGTTCAGTATTTCACCATTCACCAAAATTCATGTAATTTAATGTTAATTTTTTATCATGCAATTATAGACAATATAACTCCAATCAAAAGAAATTGTGATTCTAATCATTGCCTAAATTAGATTTTCAAAACATCAATTGTTAATCGCAAGCATGAAGTATCAAAAGCCCTAAACTAAGCATACTTCATCAAGAGAAAACACAACTAATTAATAAAAGTCATTACTCAATTTTCATTCGGTGCAAATAATCATAAAAGAATTGCATAAATAAATTCAAATAAATTTTACCACATAACTTTTGGAAGAATGGCTTCCTCCATCGCCCAAGAAGATTGGTTTTAGCTCCGCATATTGGAAACACACTCAGAATAATTTTTCATTGCTCAAAAGTGTTTACAAGTGATGAAATGAGAGAAAATAATGATTAAACCGGGTCTGCTCTAAACGATCCCCAAACTCTCCATCCTCTCACTGATACCCAAGACACTCTTATTTATACTGTGAAGCCAATCTTAGGTCGACAATCATCTCAATTACTCCAAAAGATCTTTGCAGTTAATGAAAGTATTTCACGGGAATATTTCCTCTCCATTTTCACACGTCTTCTGAGTTGTACGGTATATCCAAATCTTCTCATTTAATTGAGCCAAATAATGAAGAGAATATCTTCAATTAATTTCGTGAATAATTCCTTCCATGTTTTCGAAAATATCCAAAATTATACGATTTCCTTCCATTCAAGACACGTACAAAATCTTACTGTCATGGTAAGAAGATAATCATGTGTTAAAAACACAAATATCCCCATAATATCATGACCAGAATCTCACACAGTTGATATTTCTTTTCCTTGCAAAATATCTTTCCCGTGAAGAAGATGGGTGCCCCCTATCCGATCCTGGGGTGCGAGTAGAAGATGCCATGAGGGGTGTCTCTGTTCAGCTGCTTGGGTGCAAATATCCTTTGGGTACCCCTTATCATTTAGGCACCCCTTATCCACAAGTGAGAGTCTGAATAACACGTTCCTTCCGGTGCTTTAGACGACTTTTCGAGCCGATTTTTCCAAGAATGTTTATTTCCAAAAATACCTAAAAACACATAAAATACCATAATTAGTACAAAAATCGAGTACCAACAATACATGAAAATAAGGACAACGTAGACACAAAAATGTGTCTATCACTATCGGAGATATCAATCTCAAGCCAATCAATCTGATTGTACTCGTACGATAGAAGATGCAAGATCAGATAACACAACTACGATAAAAGTAGTATCGGTCTGGATTCACAATCCCAATGAAGTCTTTAACCTGGTTTTAGAAGAAGAAAACCAAAGGTCAAAGGAGAATCGACTCTAGTATGCAAACTAGTATCACGCGTAAGGTGTGGGGATTAATTTTGCACAATACTAGATGTCTCCTTTATATAGTCTTTCAAATCAGGGTTTTTCCTTGGTCACAAAGCAAACAATATCCACCGTCAGATGAAAACCTGATTTAGATTCAAGCTAATATTTCTCAACCGGTAGATCGAAAACTTAGCTTGTTACACACACTTGACAATGCACGCTTCTAGGTTTGTTAACCGTACCCAAACATATGCACTTGTTGGTTCAATAATAGTTAACCAAAAGGTTAGCCATATGATCATTTCATATCAACCATGTTATTCTTCACCATAACTAGTTCAAATGACTTCAAATGAACTAGTTAGAGAGTTGTTTAATTGCAAGGAAATCTTATGTACTACACAAGACACAATTGAAGCAAAGATGATTTGGTTCACTTGAATCGGTTCATGAACTTTTATAGCCACGGTTTGCAAACTGCATTCCTCAGTCCTTTTAAGTTTAAGTTCAGAAATCATCTTCATATATATAACCTTCTTAAGTTCGCAGACTAGGTTCGCGGACTTAAGCAACCGGGCAGAGTTTACAAACTCCAGTAGAAAATCTCGGAAAAAGACCTTCCGCCAGTTCGCGGACTGGGTTCGCGGATGCAGCTAGTTCGTCAACTCCAGCAGAATTTATCGGGATGAGAAGTTCGGCAGTTCGCGGACTTGGCAACTATCCATTCTTCCGGTTTCTCTTAATCAACAAAGTTCGCAAACTTTGGTTGAAGGAATAGGACTTATAAATAAATGTGTTTCCACAACAATGATTATGTCCATCATTGGTTATGTAATCTAAACTCTCATTTCAATCATTGAAGTATTCTTAGAGGATGTTATATAGTTGTTACACCATTTCTCGTCAAAGCAATTTTCAAAGTGATTGAAACATATCATGACTTTCGTCACTAGGTAAATATGAACTTGATCGAAGTGAAACGCTTACCAACACATATTTCGAGATATATATAGGCGAGGTATATGGTGGGCCCGGAGATGTGTATAATTGAAGCGATAAGAAAACGGGGGCCTACAGTAATACCGCAAGTGCACGGTGTCGAAAGTGGCAAATGTGCAAGTACGGGTCGATCCACAGAGATCGGGTGTGTTTTGGAAGTGTTTTAGCTATTTGGGTTCCTAAATTGCTATTGGGCTATGAAGCCTTTTGGCTTCAATTGGGCTTTAAGTACTAATGGGTTTGAATGCCCTTTGAATGAATTGGGCTCTGTAATGTGAACTATGGGCTTGGGTTTCAGTGAACTGATTTGAGCTTTGGGCTCAACAGTTCACTGTGAATTGGGCTTAACAGTTCACTGTGAATTGGGCTTGGTAGTGAACTAGGCTTTGGCCTTAACTGGGCTTCAGAGGCTTTTGGGTTCAATGGGATTGAGCTAACAGTGGACTGTGGCTGGACTTGAGGGTCTTTGGCTTAGTGAACTGTGGGCTTGGTGAGGAAGCAGCAATGGAGCTGCAGCAGACAACAGCTGCAGAAGTGCAGGAGAAAGAGGTGGCAGCAACAGGGAAGGCAGTGCAGCAGCAGCAGCTGCAAGGGAAGAAAATATGGCAGCACCAGGTAGCAGTAGCAGGGCAGCTGCAAGGCAATGTAGCAGCTGCACAAGCAGTGCACAACAGCACAAGGCAGTGGAATAAGAGAAGCAACAGAATTGCAGCAATGGAAAGGAAAGCAACACAGTGGCAAAGAAGAAGGAAACAGGGAAGCAACAGACAAGGCAGTGAGGCAAAAACTAAACAGATTAAAAACTAAACAGCAACAAAACAGTGATCAAAACACAAAGGAGCAAAGTGAAAATGACACAAAGGCAATTAGCCTAAGGCAGGGGAAGATGGTTAAGCTAACATGGAGCTAAACTAAGGCACTCTTTTAGAGTGGGAAGAGAGCTAGCTTGCTCATTGTCACTAGTGAGCACTAGTTTCTCCCCACTACTCAATTAACACTATGCAGCAAAGTTTAATCTAACACTCCATTACTTAACAGGTATCACAAACTTAACACTAAGCTAAACATGGCATTAACAGTGACAAAACAATGAGTCTAACATATAAACAAGAACAACACAATTGTGAACTGAAATTAAGCAGAAACTCAAAATTGTAACAGGAGACTAAGCATAACAATTAACATTAACAGGACATGAGATTGAAATTGAAAAGTGGAACATGTACATCAAACAAGCAGCAAATTGAACTAAAAAAAACATTAAGCACAACATGAACTGAAATTGAAAAGTGAACTGAAACATGAAAATTAACAGAACTTGAAAGTTCTGGATGCAGGCTAGTCCAAACATAGTTTTACAACACACCCATAGTTCCTATTTATAGTCCACAACACAATTAGGGTTCTACCCATTTTCCCAAAATAACAGTAGGCTAGGGTTTGTGATTACTCACCCAATTTGACACAACCACTCCATTTTGATGTCGACCCATGCTTCTATTTGTTCTCCTGTATCACCTCCATGCATCAATTGCTTCTCTAGCACACGTTAATCCATCAACCCATAACCTAGGGTTTAGGTTAGGTAATAAGTTGATGGGATAAAGGGCTAGAATGATGGGGGAAGTTTTCAATCACGTGTAGGATGATGACGGAGGTGGTATGGTGGTGGACATGGTGGTACGGCGGAGCGGCAGTGGAGTTGGTGGTGGAGCAGTTGCAGAGGAGAAGGAAGGAAGGAAGAAAGAAAGAAGAGCAGAATGGGTCGAGTTTAGGGTATAGGTATAGGTTGCTAGTGTGTGAGGCGGATCCATCGAGTCTTGATGTTCTGTGACTCTGAGCTGCGAGATGCGAAGATGGTAGGTAGATCGGACGGTGATGCGGAGGCAAGCGAGGAGCGACCGTCGGATGAAGGGATACAACGAAACGAACGGTGCTAGATTAGGTTAGGTGCTGTAGTGTAAGGCGGGGATATCAAACATTGATGAAAAGCAAGGGATCAACCGTTGGATTCAACTACCATCTAATCTGAAGGCTTGGAATTTCAGCGCTGTGGTGCTTGGCAGAGACTTCAGATTTTGATGCTCTATGAAGGAGCGACCGTCGGATGCTTTTGAGAACTGATCTGATGGCTGAGAACGGAGGCGCTTTTGTGTGTAGAAAATGAGGTTGTGCGCACCATTCTTCGCGGCTTCCTTGCGTGATTTCTCCCGGCTTTTCACTACTTTTCTGCTCTTTTGCTCCGCAACTCATCCGAACTTTATTTATTACCTAAAAATGCAAAATTAATTAATAAAAATATTTATTCTTGAAAACAATGAAAATACAGAATATGGGATAAAATGTAGAATTAATGCATAAAAGATGAGTTAAATGCCAACAAAAAGGGATAAATATATGCAATATTTGGCACTCATCAGTATATTCGGCTCGAAATACCAAGTGTGTATAATCCAAGTCTATATATATATATCATATGACTTCTTGTCTCAAAGAGTAGGAGATAGAGTAGATAGACTTTTGAGTGATTGATAAGTTCAAGTCTTCACATACATTTTGTAACAATTGAAACAACGTAGACATTAAAAGCACCGCAATTGCACCAAAATTTTGTAAAACTAAACAATTGATACCATACAAACGCAAGATAACAGTAGTTTTCTTAACCGGAAGCAATTGAATAATACACAAAATCAATGGTACCAAAATTTTATAAGCCTAAACAATTGATACCACACAATAAAGTAAGATAACAATAGTTTTTCTCAAATTTCGCATCCACTTCTCCAATATGTTTGCATATTCGTCCAGGGAGAATTGATATTGAAATATCATCATGTTATCATCCCTATGCATAAACAGAAGAATAACAACAACCAACCTTTACCAGAGAAAGGTTTAAAATCGGTTTTAACAATTGCAAGCAAAAGTTGAAAACCGTCGAAACACATATGCTTTTATGCTAAACCAAAACCGATTCAACATATTGTGAATTTTTCACATATTGTTTCTACTAGAACCCCTCATGATTCCTTGATAAATCCTACCAACATTGGATAGAACTTAATCCTGCTAAATCAAAAAGTCACCCAAACCACAAGGGTTCAAAATATATGAGATCGAATATTAAGGTCATGAAAACCGAAATCAAACATCCCATAAACTGAATATTCAAAGCAAGGATATAAATATTCATGCATATGAATTTGCTTCTAGGAATCGGTCAAACCACAAAAGCAAGAGCTATACATATATGATCAGTATATATCAACATCATCAACTCAAATTACCGTTTCTATCAAAAGCTCAAAAATAGATAGAGAAGGTAAGAGGATAAAAGAAAATAAATCTCCCTAAAGATGTTAATTAGTCATAAAATAATCGGAGATCATGTGCTCAGTTTTAAGTGCTTCCTCACCTTTAAAAATATTGAGCACTAATGGTGAGCATGCACATTATAACACAACTAGGTTGTGTTAAGTTGATTCTTTCCTTTTTTTTATCACGAGTGACTAAGGCCGAATCATCATTCTTGACCTCTTGCTTGGTTTGTTTTTCTCTTGTTTTTCTTCTTTGACTTGTGATGAAGAGTGTCATTATCACCACGTCCACTAATACAAGAGAATTCATACATGATGTATCTCTTTAGTCTTTCAAGAAAACTCTTGTAATTATTGTCACCAACAATTAACAACTGAGAGTCATTCTTGTGACTTACTTTTGGCCCCTTCTTGGCTATAGAGGACTTAGGGACCCATTTAGAGTTGGGTTTCGCAGGAGCAGCTTTCTCCTTCATAATACCATTAAGATCATTGTCCTTTTGAATATTTTGCGAAACACCCTTTCTCCAATTTGGAACTTCAGATCTTGTCTTTGCATTTACAAAGTTTTATCTCTTCATATATTCGGGTCTTTTATGAGATGACCTTGTCGAGTGATATGCAAAATTTGAACTATCATTATAATAATTATTTTGCCTAAACTTAGGACAATAACGATCTGAGTTCTTATGAGGAGAAAACTTAGCCAATTCGTTTGATACAAAAGAAAGTGCATCTTGCATCTTACGAACTTTGCATCCCCATTGCAAGTGTCCTTTATTACCACAATAATAACAATGCTTAGTATAAATATACGAAGTATGAGTTTTAGTGTTACCTTTTTGTGGATCCTCTTGCATTGGAGCTCGACGAGTTTTCTTCTTCTTCTTCTTCTTCTTCTTCAACCTTGTTGCTTTCTTGACATTAGCAGAAGTGCTCTCTTTGATTGTTGATGGTTGAACACTATTCTTAGGCTTGACAAACTGTTCTTCTTTATAATAAATATGAGCATCTTTGTCATCAATGGAAGCCTCTGGTTGAGAAGAATTTGTAGCTTTAACAAATTTTGCCTCTTTGCTAATATTTGAAGCATTTATTCCCTTATAGCTCAATCTTCGTGTGTCACGATGATTTCTACTTGATTCTAGCATTGAGGTTAAATTGTTTGTGTTTTCATTGGATTTTTTCAATTCCAAATTTTCTTCTTCCAACATCTTGATTTTAACAAGCGCACTGGCTAGATAAGCCTCAAGGCGTTTTTCTTGTGAGAGATATACACCTTCTTTCTCTTCAAAACTCTTTTGTTGAGAGTTAATCCTTGCATCAGACTCAACAACTTTTTCTACCAACAAGTGAATTTTTTCAAGAGCAACATCACACTCTTTCTCTAACGATTTTGTTTGAGAGAGACTAGCACTGGCTTTTTCTTCAAGGCCCTGTATTTTTTGAGAATTAAACATTGCTTCCGATTCAGCATGTTTCTCTTCCGACAAAAACAGTTTTCTTCGAATATTTTCACATTCTAATTTCTTAGAATTTAGATAGTTTGTACGATCTTCAAGAAGATATTTCGTGGTGCGAGAACCACAATATTGTCCATGAAAAACCCTCCTCAGTTTCTTGTTCTCACGACAAAGAGGAGTCATAAAACCAAGAAAATTCGAAGTTCTCAACTTTTCATTTTTCAAAGGTTCCAGCAGTTTAGAGTATTGTGAGATATCCTATTATACTTCTTGTTCAAAATCTGAGTCATCATCATTGGAAATTTCATCTAACCTTTCTTGTAGACGTATTTTCCAGTCGTCATTGCTTTCTACATTATTAACAAGATTAACTTGTCTTGTAGAATCTCTAAAGATGATTTCTTTAGATATTGAATCGTAGATGCCATCATCAAGTGTTAATTCAAAACTCTTTATGTCTTGCTTTACGTTAATTGAATCATTCTTTAGATTCAATTCTTATAGGTTGGATCGCACCAAACACAGATTGTTAGATCTTTTCGTGTTTGCCTGCTCTGATACATATTGAAAAGGCGAGGGTACCCAAATATACCACAAGCTAAAACTTTTCCTACCTTTAAGTCCTTTCTCTGAAAGTGATTGTCTATGGACTGAGTCGAGACAATACAACTAATCGGTTCACACTTCGTGTGATCGTCTATGGATACGAGATCGAGACAATGCAACAACGAAGTATCTTTACTTGATACAAAGGTTCGGACTTAACCAAACACAATAGGATTGCTTATAAAGTAAATAAGAATTAACGTTTGTGTAATTTACTTTAATTATAATAAAACAATTATAATGCGGAAATATAAAGGAAATGACACAACAAGATTTTGCTAACGAGGAAACCGCAAATGCATAAAAACCCCGGAAACTTGTCCAGAATTGAATACTCTAAGGATTAAGCCGCTACACAAAATTACATCTAACTTCGTATAGTTGAGACCAAGCAACTAAACCTATAGTTCACCTAGTTTCGTCTGTATTCCCACACCTCCAACTTATAAATAAGTCAGGTACTTGAAACAATTCCTTTGGTTCGTATTCCGAACAGTAAAGGAACAAAAAATCTGTTTGGTATCAACTCTATTCAACCAAGTGATTCGGACAAAGGCTCTTCCGTTTATCTTAACATAAACTCCTTCGTCAGGTCTTTAGATCTATCTTATGTTCAATTACCGAAGTAATCGTTTAATATTAAGCCAACAACACTCTTAATCCAAAGAATTTTGTTGATACCGATCTACTCAATTAATCAATCCAATCTACCACAAGGATAAACCGATTATTAATTGGATCCTCTTTTACCAAAACAAGTATTGTGCACACCAAAGATTATAAATCCAAGTCAGATCTTCAATATCTTCTTTGTCTTCAAATCTTCTTAAATCTTCAATAAAAACCTGCACACAATCACTTGAATCTCTTGTGATCAATCACGCACAGAACGGAGTCTGTTAACAATGGATTATCACAAGATCGTCTTTAGAACTAACAACAGTCTAAAGATCCCTGTCGAAACTCTGAACTATTTTGAGTGAATCTTATATCAGAAGAGAAGATCCTCAAGCATAAACAAACTAGGTGCAATCAGATTTCAACCACCGTTAGTCAATCAAATCAAAAGAAAACAAAAGATAAACCGCAATTATCTAGTTTCCCACCAATGGTACACGCTAGAGCTTCTCAATCCCAAAGAGGACTTTAAACTGAGCGGCCGTAAGAGATTTCGCCTAATTAGGTTACTCTCCTCTCCGAATAGGCGGCTACACCAGTAACAACAACAAAAGAGGAAGTCTATTGTTACGAAGGATTAGTTTGCTAGAAAGGAAAACTTCAAGTATTTATAGACAAGGAAGTTTGGACACCAAGGAATTTCCAAAACCGAAAATATTCCCAAGATATTCATTAAAGCACAAATTCGGTTTCCATATTTTCTGGAAATGCTATGTCCAAAAATAATGATCGAAATATCTCGGAAAATCTAATTAGTAAATGCAATTACTAATTCTTATATTTCCATACAAAATGAAATTAATAACCTTAATTAAAAGATTATTAACTTACTTATGTTTCGATCCTGGGATTTTTTTCCTTTATCTATTAAGGAATAACTTTGAAAAAATAAAAAAATAAACATTCACAGCACGTGTTCAAAGTATGTCGACATCCTTTCTTTGTAAGTTCTCTTTCACACTTACAACCTTTAAACCGATTTGCCACACTTCCAAACAAGTTTAGAATTGGTTTATCTGACTTTCAAGAACTATGTGATTGATCAAACAAACATTCAATCACAATCATGGGTTTAACGGTTCTACCAAAACAAGTTTCGGTTCTACTTCCATGTGAGTAATGTGCATAGTCACACTAGCTTTCCGAATTTTGGTTGACTAGGTACTAGGATCGGTTCCCCACATATATATGGTATCTAACTTATATGTGTTGCACATTTCCATAGGATCGGTTCCTCTTTGCCTAAAAACGTGTTGCACATGTCCATAGGATCGGTTCCCCTTTCTGCTATAAACCTTGCTGCACTTCATACAAGGATCGGTTCCCCTTTGTGATGTACTGCACCTCTTACTAGGATCGGTTTCCCTTTCCTAAATTTGGTCAGACATAACACAAACCCGATCTTACCATCTCAGGTGATTACTGAAGATCGATTTCACTAATAAAAGTCATACCAATACATAAGTCAGGCCTTTGTGAATAGTTCTACTAAGAACACAAAAAAGTTGTGGGCGGCTATACTCAATCACACATATTGGTTTTTCATAAGATATGCAATGAATAACAAAACCAATAACACCTGGCAATTTCCTTTTCGGTTCACAAATAAGTTTATGAACTTACTTCCTTAGAACACATGTAAACATTGTTCCCTAGGATGAAATCCTCACCTCATACCCATACATAATCACAATAGCATTCAAATGATTATGGCGATCTATTATCTACAAAGTTTAATGGTTAATAAATAAACCTCGTATTGTATTCCTTAATACTATGTCTATCTAGAGTTCAAATATGCTTCGCAGTTATGTTTTCAATATGCACGACTTGAAAGATACGTTAGGGAATGAAACAGTTCAAGTCAAATATCACTAACCTCAAGTGGAAGGATGATTGTTGTCGTTGTAGCTCATTGCTTCTTCACATCTTCAAGTCTTCGCAATAATTATGATGTCTCATATCCAAATACTTTCAAGCTAACCTATACGAATTTGACTCTAGTACATAATCAAGCGACTCTTAAAATGAGTTTTGATTCACTAAAATATGACAATCAAACTTGACATACCAACGCTTGGTGGGTTCAACCGAGCAATGCTCTAACACAAACAATAACTGACAGTCTTAGAGATGAGAGGTGAGAAGGAACCCGAAGTCTAAGTGATTAGAGACATGAGTTCTGGAGGTGAAAGCTGAGAAGGAGTTGGAAGTTGTTAGGTATCAGACTTGGAGTGAAGACCGATACATGTTATAGAAGTCATCTCCTGTCCAAGTTAAATTATGCATGAGAAAAATATGATCTCCCGTGTCCTAGTCGTCATATGAGCATTAGTGGTCCCTCATTTATCACACCTTTAGCGTGAGAATTATATTTGTATAAATATCCATAAAGGCTCATTTTGTAAATAGAACACATGATAATAAAAATTTACTCAAACCTGGACTCTCTCTAAGTTTGTTATTCTTCATTCAGTCTCTAACATTTATCATCGATCAAACCCTAATTATATTGCATGCAAGTTAACCGATGTACATGAATCTCAGGCTGACTGAATCAACTTGAAGAATCTTACTGAGCAAAGTACAATCATATTTTTCTGAATATATGTATCTGCCTATCAAAGTAATAGTATATTTATTGGCACCCACTGTAATAGTAGACTTTATGGTTTTACATGTTATTATGTTTCCAATCATGATTACATTGTGTGATTTAGTTATTATTACATCTAGAAAATTTTTGTTTAAAGTTATTTTTGATGAACTTTTGAGGCTTTTTGAGATGATTTACATTAATTTTCAGTTTAAATGAGTTATATCCTAGTTTTAATGGTTATTATGAGATCTAAATTGAATTTAAAACTTATTTTACTCGAAATATAGTAATCTATACGATGATCTTGGTAAATATGAGCAGCTCTTGTAAGGACTAGTTTAATAGATTATTATTGTTTTTCTAGTTTTAACTAGAGAATTGCCAATGATTTCTTTCACTGATTATGGAGAAACATTTTCTTACGAACATTCAGATGACATTCATGAGAATTTCAGTGCATTTCCTGATCGTCACCGACATCTAGAAAATTCATAATCAAGTTATTTTCAATACAGTTATACAAATTGTTTTCCAGATCATTAATATATTGATTCTGAAATATGATTTAATTTTAATGTTAATTATCTTACTTTATCTTTATTTGGAAATTTTTACATAACCGCCTTTAATAGCAAACCGCCTTATTTTCATGAATCTGTACCTTTTTAACCTCATCAACATCAATTTATTTGCATGTTTCTTGAGAACTAATTGATAGTGTCGGTGCTAAATCAGATAGATTTTATTCATAATTTTCTATTCAGATCTTCGTTAGGTCATCATGTTTATTGATCATCAATTTTCAGTGGTTAGCTTCATTATGATCACCCCATGACATGATTTGGTAGCATATTTTAACGCTAAAACCTGTTGAACCTAATTACTAATTAATGAAAACTATCTTTGTGAAGCAAAGCATAATCCAATAGAGAATATTACCACTGATACCTTGAGTAACTTCACCTCAAAGGTTACTAACACCTCCGAAAAAACCTATGGTAGAAACTTTCATGAATATAAATCAACGACAGCATTGTAGCGTCAATGCTAGTACCAGAAGTATCAACTAGAATTACTACGCCAACATAATTTTTATCATTATCAAGTACACCACTACCACAAATATCTAAACATACATCAGGATCTGGTACTATTACGCCAACACCAAAAACAATTCCACATCTTTACAACATTAACCTTTGTTGGATCAGTGGGTTCCCTACGACTATACTGGTTGGATCTTCCTCCTCACATGTATGAAAAAAGAAGTTACCTAGACCTCCACCTCTAAATACTACATATGTGGTTCAGGTCTCTCATGACATGTTCCAATACCTGTTAAGGTCAATAAATCCTTTAGACGGAAAAGTCAACCAAATAATCCACCTCAACCTCAAACTAAAATTTCAATACTTCCACCACAAATATTATGTTCTACATACAACATTCACTTGACTTACCAAACTATCCACAAGATCAGCTTCCGCAACAGTTCATAAACTATAATTGTATGGCTACCTAGACACCTAGTTTTTATTATCACGATCAATATAGTTCATGAATATGTTGTCTAAAAAACCGAACGAATGATGAATGAACAAGATGATAGATCTGAATCTCAAGAAGGACCACTTTCTAAGGAAGTTAAAGAATGTAGTTTACCTAAGAAATTCACTTACCAAACTTTAAGCAGTTCAAGGGTGATTCATATCCAAATGAGCACATCTTTTACTATGAGAATACAATGACTCTTTACCTGGAAAACACTCTAATATTAATGTTAAGGTTTTTCTCAAACAACTTACAAGAATATGCTCTTACCTGGTTCAATTGTTTACCGTCTAACTTAGTGCACAAGTTTGAGGACATCATCAAAAGCTTATGGTTCATTCAAAACTCTTCCTGCAATATCAAAGTAGGAGACATGTTTGAAGCTATCATGAAGACGTGTTGTATAATACCCTTACTAAAATTTTCAGGTGTTGTTGTTGCATCATAATCAATCATATATGTTTTGGAATAAGATGATCTATTTCTCCAAATAAGACCGATTTCTATTGCGATGATGTCAATTTGGGCGCGTTATTTTCTTTTTATGAAAACATCTGACATGATGTTGATGATCTAGAAACAAAATATCAAGAATCAAAATGGTTTGAAACCATTATCCTGATGTCTATTTCCTCACCTGAATGTAAAACATAGTAGAGTTTTTTTTTTCGTCTCTTTAAGTGTTGAAATTTATAAATTTAGACTTAGTTTTATTTTCTTCATTTTTCCGATGTAATTGATCATAACATAGGCAATATTTCAAATGAAAGAAATTATGACGCATTGCCTCTTCCATCACTTATATTTTTTTTGTACTAGATCTCTTATATTAAGAATATATGCCCAAAGCAAAAACTGGCAACAGTTCCATACTTTTAGGTGGTCATATCACTAGTGTCTGATCTCAGACAAAACTTGGTGTCTCTATAGCATTTTTGTAAATAAATTTTTCCTCGTGAGATGCTTTATTGATACCGAGCTTACTTATGATACTATTTATCCGCAATGATCTTTTATAAATTCTATTGCTTAATATCTGCACACTTTTTCTACACCTTATGAGCAGTATGCAGTTTAAAATTTGACAACTTTTATTTTGATGTCAGAACTGAATTTAAATTATGACATTAATTCCACAACCACAAGGCTTATTAGCTTTGCCGTAAACATAATCTGCCAAGATTTTAAGTAATATGTATATATATATATATATATTCATCTAATATATGCAATTGGACCTCCTCATTACATACAAGGAATTACAGGAGAGTACTCGAGATCTTGTTCCAGTCCTATAGTTCCTCAGCAGGATATGTAACTAACATATCAAAATCTATAATTATTCAACATCTGAGACTAGAGCAACATGACATGGACGATCTTCATCACTTCTTCGACATGCCAACCGGCTCGACCCCACCTATATATCTGGGGGTGCATTTCAATCAAACGAGAACCTCTCGTCACATATTCACACCACTAATTGCTTCAATGACTGGCACCAAAGGTAAAAGGATGGATGGGAAAATTCCTTACACCTGTAGGGAGGTTAGTACTCATTAAAACTTCATCAACACCTACCTATAATCACCTTATGAAAAAAAATTTTTTTACCACCCATGTGCACAAACAGATAGATCCTATTACCAGAATTGTTTTTGGGTACACGATTCTTCCATTGAAAAACTACACTCTTTAGGCTGGGACAAACTAACCAAGCTAAAGCTGAAGGGAGGGAGGGGACTAGGCATAAGGAAAAACAGTAATCACAATAAATCATTCCTCATGAAAAGAATATGGAATTTGTGTGATCAACTGGCAAAATCTATGCAATGAGAAATATCTCAAACATCGACATATCTTCCAAGAAATCACACTTATTCCTTTCTCTTCCAGCCCACAATAAAATCAAATGTCCTTCCTCACATCTTCCTTATAACAACTCATATTTCATCGCATTGGAAACGCTTTAGCAACCCCTGTCCAAGCTAACTGGATTTGAAAATCTTGATCCAACTCAGTGCTATCCTATCTAGACAATAATTGATGTCATTGAACTGTTTTTTCTCATGATCGGAGGCACGATCATCTCAATAACCTTCCTCCCCTTATAGTCAGATGGATCATAAACATCCACCTCCCTTAGACATCACCTCGAGAGAATCATCTGACCACATTCAAAATCTAGATACTACTGCTACTAGTTACAGATTCCTAACACAACAAGTTAACTACTCCCACCTAAACTCCCTTTTAATCACCAAGTTCCTGTGGACCTTACCATATCCACAAAAAAATTCAGCTTTTCCTGTAGAAAGCAACCAACGAAGATCTAACGAACTTCTTTATCTTTAACAACATTAACCTCACTAATTCCGACCTTTAACCCCGTGGAAAACTCCTTTGCTGCTCGGTTGCAGTGACTTCCTGGCACACTCTATCACTCACCTTTCATCCAACCATATACACTAACGATAACTCCCTAATCGCTTTAAATCCACAAACAACCATCTCACAACTCCTGCATGGAACTAAACCAAAGTCATCAATTACAACATATTGTTTTTTCCTCTGGTCCCTATGGACAACCAGAAATGAGCACTCTTTCAGACAAAGGCATATAATGCTTGAAGAATCTTAACGAAAACCTTAAAACATCAAACATGAATTCGAGTTGGAAAAAAAGATCATCTGGGAGAACCACCCACCAGTAACCCAACAAAAAACTTCAGAACAACAACAACTATCTCAGTAGGCTTGTCTAATTCAGGTAAGGAGTGGATAAAAATCAACACCGATAAAGCTGCTAGAGGACACCCGTGAATTGCAGGAGCAGGTTTCATTTGCAGGGCCGGATTCAGAAGCGAGAACTGTAATAGCCCTTATGCAACCTTTGGGAATGACCATGCCTTGGGACACGTTAATATCAACCAAAGCGGCAACAAAAAGACAATAGCCAAAAGTTTTTTTTTTGAGACATACTCTAAAAATCTCATGCGCTTCATAAATGTTCCGCCGAACATGAATGATTGCTGAAATAAAACGGAAAATGCAACAAATTCCACATTGCAATAGACAACACAACTATATAGAAGAAACCAAGCGGCATACGGATTAGCAAACTATGCAGCGGATGAAGCCAATCAGGAAACCTCTCGACAACAATCTTGGACCAGGCAATTCCATATTTTCTTCACCAAATTTTACCAAGTGACTTTATAAGAATCAGATACCCACGGTAATAATCCTCTAGTTTTTAGTCTACCTTCATGCTTTAGCATATGTATATACACCATCCTTACAAGCAGATAAATGATATGTAATAACTTGGAAACATACAGAGAGACTGCCGAACAAATAGTATTTGATTATTTTCAAATTGGCATTGGGAAAAGTATATTTATTTTTGCCTGGACTAGCTAGACAATATATCAATACATATATAGCCGCCCCAACATCAATCTCATTTGCTTAGCTAATAGTATAAACATATAATTTGATAACCCAAATAATCCTTGGATTCTTTGGAGGATAAGATCGAAAGAAAGAAAAAACGACCCAAGTAAGGGTTAGATTTATAGCTTGCTAATAATATAGCTACTAGATATCGAGCAAATAATGTATAGCTACTTGATAGGGTTGCTATGATTTAGAATATGCATGCGACATACGAATCAGCTAGCTCGAATGAAACTAGTGTCAGTATATATATATATATATACATTGACTTACTGATATCTATCTGTGACTCTAAGTTCTCTCTCTTTTACGTATTGGGCATTTGTTCAAGTGACCAAAAGGCAAGTATGAAATCTCAGTAAAGGCAGTCCATTTAGCAAAAGAGTAGTAAGGAGAAAAAGATAGGAAGATTACTAGTTTGTCTTTTCAAAAGAGTCTAGACTAGTTACAGAGAGAGTTATCAGTTATATACACCGAAGCCAAAGTAGTATCACCATAAAGATTAAGAAAGAGAGAGAGAGATGGGTAGAGCACCATGTTGTGACAAAGCAAATGTGAAGAAAGGGCCATGGTCACCTGAAGAAGATTTGATACTCAAGCAGTTTATAGAAAAACGTGGAACTGGTGGTAATTGGATTTCTCTTCCACACAGAGCAGGTAACATTTAAATTTCTTCTTGGGATCATCATGAAAAACACTAACTAGTACTGTTTTGGCTTTGAATTCTCTTTTCTTACTATCAAATTTGGCTGCTTGTTTGTTAATTATAGGCTTGAAAAGATGTGGAAAGAGTTGCAGATTAAGATGGCTTAATTATCTAAGACCCAACATCAAACATGGGGAATTCTCTGATGACGAAGATAGGATCATTTGCACCCTCTATTCTAGCATTGGAAGCAGGTGTGTATACAACGACTTCATTTTCATCAATCTTTAAATTTAAGTAGTTTCTCATTTCTGATCCATTCTATGAAGTTAAGATAATCTCTTCTTCTTCTTTTTTTTTTTCTAAAAGGAGTGAAATAAACAAAGGATAACTGTTCTTGTTTATGCTTCGAAAGAAAAGAAAAGAAAAAAAAAACTGTTCTTGTTTTTGTCATAAATCTGCAAAGAATAGCTCATCTCATAATGCATGAATGCCAAGTTTGATTAGATCTCTCTTCTCTTTTCGGTTTTTTTTTAGAGAAGAATACTAATCAGATAATTTTCTTGTTAATTGGTATAGGTGGTCAATAATAGCTGCACAGTTGCCAGGCAGAACTGACAACGATATCAAAAACTACTGGAACACTAAGCTCAAGAAAAAGCTACTCATTTCTTCATCTACCAATAATTCTGGTACTAGTGCGACAATCTTAGTGCCCTCTACTTTTCCAGATCATCATCATCATCACACAAATATCAACCTATTTTCTCATCATCATTCACCATATCAGGTATCGGCGCCATCTTCAACATATTATGATCAAAAACCAGTTTTAATGAATTCATCAAATCATTTGAATAACAACAACAACACTACAACTTATTCACCTCCTAATTTAATGAGCTTACTGAGCGACAATCAATCTCAGCACAGTTGTAGTTCTTCTGATAATGGAAGCACTTCAAACCAAGTCAGCTATGGTACTTCTACTACTACTCATGCTTTTGTTGGAAGTACACAGGAACACAATATGGCTTATCATGAAGGTTTCTATAATTTCAATATAACCAGTGGAGTCGAAGAAGATCATGATGAAGTTCACAAGTCCTCATCAATTCCTACTCCTAGTGGTGGGGGTGTTAGTCATAGTTATGATCCATGGAATGAAAGGCAAAATGGGTTGTGGTCTGATCATCAAAATCATCAACAACTTGAGGAGATTAAACAACTTGTTAGTAGTAACCCTAATCATAATAGTGGGTGGAACTTCTTCATGGCCGATGCACAAGAAAAATTCATGATGTACTATTAATTACAATATATCATTTTAATATTTGCGACTGACTGACTGTAAGTAAGTAAACTCAAAAGGATTTGGTTGTACGAGTATGGCCTGATGAGGTTAGTAAGATTCAGACAGGACGTCTAGATTTTTCTTCTTTTCTAGGGATTATACTGAACAACTTTTTTAGCTTTGACAGTAGTACTTCAACTATCTTCTTACATGGGTAATATTTCCTTTATTTGCATATCTTTTTGGAAAAATGATTTGATGTCCGCGTTTTTGTACATTTTTCATCGCATTCACCGATTAATTTTTAACAAAACTAGCCATCAATCAAGAATCAATATCCACCATTCCCAATTTTGCAGTACTCTACCTTTTTATATTAATTATTAAAAGGCGATGAACTTGGTCAAGCATGTGATGGGACTCGTGTATTGGATTAGAATGATCAACCACATTTTATACTTTATAATATAACGCCACATATTTTGTGGCGTTACGAAATTAGCATAATATGTTTTTGTTCACCAATACCCGCCACCACTATAAAATCATATGAATCCATTTTTTTATCCACCACCACATAGTGGCAGAGTCAAGGGTTGATTAACCTGGTTCTAACTCCTTAAATTTTTAATAACTACATAAATTTTTTTGTTTATTTTATAAATAGTATTTTTCCATATATATTTATGGTTTAGTCCACCAAAGTTTACATGGTTCCTTTTTTTTTTAAATAGGCCTCCTCAATATCATTCCGCCCACCCCATATAAGTTGTTGGACGCAATTCTAATTTTCAATCACAAATGCCATGTATAGGTTTAGATTGAACAAAATGTCGTCAATTGATTAGTTTCATTATTTCTTTTCCGTGTATATATTCTTTTTTGTATTGCAATCAATTTTATTTTAACATTAAAAAATCATGATTTATACGATATAGTATCAAAGATAACAGGGGTACCATGTGGGTGATCCAACTATGATCATGAAAATATTATCTTGTATGATATCATCCCTGAAATATATGGTACATTCCTTTATCAAAAGTGTTAAAAACAACCAACCACATCTTCCACACTACGATGTTATCGATGGTGTAACGATAACATAAAATTAATATTGTCCATCACTACTCACCAGCACTCACCGTCACTACTTCTTCCACCACAAACCAGGGGCGGAGCCAGGATTTTGAGGAAAGAGGTAGAGAAAACTCTTGGCAAGTTGGATACATGTGAAAAATGGACTTTGTATCCCATTTTTATGATAAAAGAACAAAAATAAATATAATTGTGCTTGGCGCCGCCCTTAACCACCACTAATCTTTCGGCCTCCACCTCTTCTACTACTCATTGTCGCCAAAAATGTCTATTGATATTATTTATCAAAATTACTTATTAATAGAAATAAATATTATAATTAATTAAGAAAACATTTATAATTAAAAAATGATAAGTCATTTATTATGAGCAATCAGTGAAACACTAATTAATAAAACACTTTATAATGAATAGATTATTTATTATGTGCAATTAGTGAAACACTAATTAATAAAATAATTATGATATTTAAGTTGAACAAACCACCACCTTTGATTTATCTTTTCTATTAATCCCAATCAAAGTGGAACACTGGTTAGAGGCCACTCTTATGACACAATAGGTCATGAGTTCGAACCTCCCCGTTATAATTTTTGAAAATACATATCTTGATTTGAGTATTCATTTTTCATTCATAATATTGGAATTAATGCCACGCGTGCGAGTTGTAGGGGGTGGTCAGGAGAACCACAACCCTTGATTTATCTTTGTCTGGACAAATCCTGACCACCACTAACACAAGCTAACTTATCCTAGTTTTTTTTTTTAAGCAAAAGCCTTCAACAAGGCTCATGGTCCTCCTCAACTGTTGGAATGATCCAAACAGGGGGTTTAGACCAGTACATGGTAGAATTGTTTTGTTTAGCCCACAGAGCAAGCTCATGAGCTACAGAATTACAAACTCTAGGTTGAAAACTAAAAATACAAGCAGATAACTTAGTAGAGAAAAAGAGAATGTCTTTAAAGATAGCATCCGTCTTTGTGTCTCCATCGAAATTCCCACCTGAAAATTGGTCGATTAGAGCTTTCGCATCACTTTCTATGATGATGTGAGAAAGGTGTTGTTCCAGATCTTTCTTTAGGACTGCCTAGATGGCTCTTGCTTCAGCTTCTTCAGCGGAGTGAACATTAAAAACCATGGAAGCACAATAGGTTGCTTTTTTTTTGTGAAGTCTCGCATCACATACCCTGCACCATTTGCTCCAGAGACAATATCAAAGGCACCATCAATATTACATTTAATCCAACCAAAAGAGGGAAGCATCCATTTATCACAAATACTGACAGACATGGTAATGGGGATAGTCAGACTAGGATTCCTAGACTTCCTAGTGAGAAGCATAGCTCTAGCTCTAGCTAAGACAGTAATGAAGTTCTCCTTAATTTCTTGGAAAATGAGGTTGTTTCTACTGGTCCAGGGAGACCATAGGATAGCCACAAAGAGACATTGATCATCCTCAGGCAGTCTAGGAATCCTAGCCTGACTATCCTAGCTTTTTTTTTACTAATGATAAGTTATTTTATGAAATGCATGCTTATATATAAATCAATATAATTGTGGGTGTTAATGACATTTCATCCAACCGTTAATATAATGCCGCGAGGTTGATAATACGACATTGACAGAAGCGGCTGCTATTGAATAATTAAACAATGATTCTTTAGTCAAGTTATTGTAGTAGTGGTAAGACTAATCATCCCCACTCGAAAAGGTTGGATTAAAAATCTGTTTACCGATGGAATTTGTGCTTTAGCTTGACAAAAGATGCAATTAACGGAGAAGATCATTTGTTCGTTCATGGGAATTATCTCAAGTCTAACCTTCTCATTAAGATCATCAGATGAATTATTTGAGATATTCAAATCCAAGGGATTCCCCGGCACAATCAGTAATTGACAACAACCTGAATTTGCGAGGGCGGAAGGAACTGCCCAATAGTAAGGCTCGTGATGGTTGTACCACACACCTTTCTTCTGGTTGTTTAAGTTTTTGATTAACATCTTGTGATGGAGTGGAAATGATAGAAAGCATAAGTCAAAAAATACAAAGAGAAGAAGACAAAATGATATAAATTGATAAAGGTGGAGAAGAAAAAGTTTTTCTCCAAGGATATCTTTTCTAGTACTAGTAGTGGGAGTTCAAAATGTCAAAAGATGTGGTTCCTACCGACACACAAGGGAAAAAAAAATAATGGGCAAATTTCTTGGACATTTCTTGGTCTGGGACCTCTGTGGGTCACAATTTGATATATTCAAACTAACACACAGAAAGATGAATAGATTATGTGAGAGCTTAGTGTGGAGGTTTGCAAGGACCGAATCAAAAACATCACCAATACAACACCTCTTTCTGATTCTTATTTTCGAATGTGGAACTTTTAAATGAAACTTATCATAGGAGCTGTTGAATCCATTAGAAGGGCCTCACCATGATTTTAATGTCTAACTGGTTAGTTAGGGGATGTCCTAAAAATATATTAAATGTCTAAGTTATCCTTTCATCTATTGAATTTATAAAAAAAAATCTTTAATTTTTTTTGACTCAAGAAGAACAATATATTAAGAAAAAATCATAGCCACCACCAAGAAAGTGATAGTATGAAACAAAAATACAAACAACTCATTTATAGTAGAGCTTTAAAAAAATGTAAAAATTACAGTTATCGCATGATAGCTTCCCAATTATTCAAAACTGTATTTAAAGAGATACCCTTGAAAATATCCGTACCTGCACTATCAACAATAGAGTCCAGATTGTGATATTTCCCATTAAAAAGTCTTGCATTCCTCTCAAGCCATATTACCCACCAAATTGCAAATGGATAGATGTCCCAGATTCTTTTATTTATAGGGTGGGAGCTATTTATCTTCTTTCTCCTCCATTTCCAGATAGTGCTCTTAACACAATGAAACACTCAGCTCAAATTATAAAAATTTAGAAAGTAATGCCAAACTGACCTCGTGATTTCACAATGAAGAAAAATATGATGATTCGATTCTGCATCTTTTTTACACAACAAACAACCATTCATCAATCATCATAATAAGGTTTCTATAAAAATCCAAAGTAGGCGCAACACCATAGCAAAGTGTCCAGACAAAAAAGATTACTGTCTGAGGAATTCTAGGATTCCGTACGCATTTGTAAGGAAACACCAACATGCCATCATCCCCTGGAGCCTTATAACAAGATGTCACTGAGAAACCTTTATTGCCTGACTGCCAAACTCTTTGATCACTACCACTATCACTGTCGATTGCAGACATTAAATTCAACAAATGAGCTACATCTTCAATTTCCTGATCTTTGAGCAATCTGCTGAAAGCAAAGTTCCAGATATTATTACTGGACAACATCAACATTTCCTGGATAGTGACATCCTTATTCCTACTCAGCTTAGAAAAATAAGGAAACAATACCATTGGAGAGTTACCATTTAACCAATTATCTTTCCAAAACAAAACTCTATTTACATTGTTCACATGTAGTGCAGAATTTTGAACAATGCACGAGTTAGATTTCAGAATTCTTGCCCATAAGCTTCTACCCATTGGTTTATTGGTAGTTGAAGGATAAAAAGCTTTAGGGTTACCTCCAAATTTATGATTGACCACTTTCCTCCATAAATATTTTTCTTCGTTCCCATATCTCCATATCCATTTTGCATGCAAAGCCCTGTTCATTAACCTTAGCTTCTTGATTCCAGCTCCTCCTCTTTCTTTAGGCAGCTTAAAATTCCTCCATCCTATGCAGCCCTTTTTTGCTTTGTTATTTGAAGAACCCCAAAGAAACTTTCGCATGATTTTTTCCATTTTTTTCTCCACAGAAATTGGCAACTGAAACAAAGATAAGTAATAAACCGGTAAGCTTGACAAAACATGCTTAATTAACATCAATCTACCCCCTTTGACAAGTATCTTCTCTTCCAAATGCTTAATTTTTTTTGAAACTTTTGTAGTATTACATCCCACACTCCGATTGCCTTGGACTTATTTCCAAGTGGAATCCCTAGGTACTTCATAGGAAAAGTAGTCATAGGGCATCCAAAGATAAGTGCATATTCTGCAGCATTCACGACATTACCTACTGCAACAAGGGCACTTTTTTTTTTAAAATGACTTTTAATCCAGAAACTAGCACAAAAGCCAGCAAAGTATTCTTCAAAATTTGAACCTGCCCCACGTCATCCAAGAAAACTATCAAGTCATCTGCAAACTATAAGTGGGTGATAGCAAAAGCATTATCCGAGGGTTTGAAACCAGCAATGAGTTCCAGTTCTGCAGCTTTCCTGATCATTACAGATAAAACTTCCACAATCATGATAAAGAGAAATGGTGAAATTGTGTCACCTTGTTTAATTCCTTTACCACTTTTGAACAAGGAAGAAGTTGTACCATTTATAGTCATAGAGAATCTTGCATAAGTTAAACACCATTTAACCCAATTCCTCCAAACCTAGCTGATGAATGCCAAATATTGTATATATTTATCCCTTTTTGTTGGCATTTAACTCATCTTTTATGCATTAATTCTACATTTTATCCCATATTCTGTATTTTCATTGTTTTCGAGAATAAATATTTTTATTAATTAATTTTGCATTTTTAGGTAATAAATAAAGTTCGGATGAGTCGCGGAGCGAAATAGAGCAGAAAAGTAGTGAAAAGCCGGGAGAAATCACGCAAGGAAGCCGCGAAGAATGGTGCGCACAACCTCATTTTCTACACACAAAAGCGCCTCCTTTCTCAGCCATCAGATCAGTTCTCAGAAGCATCCGATGGTCGCTCCTTCATAGAGCATCAAAATCTGAAGTCTCTGCCAAGCACCACAGCGCTGAAATTCCAAGCCTTCAGATTAGATGGTAGTTGAATCCGACGGTCGCTCCCTTGCTGTGCATCGAAGTTTGATATCTCCGCCTAACACTACAACACCTAACTCCATCTGGCGTCGTTGATTTTGTTGTATTATATAATCCAGCGGTCGCTACAAACTTCACTTCATCTCACCGTCCGATTGATCTTTCATCTCCCTATCCCACGGCTCAGCGTCGCAGATCATCAAACTCGATACACTCGCCTCACACCCTAGCAACCGAGCACCTACACCTCAAACAAACGCACCCTTCCCTTTCTCCATCGAACCATCTCCTCCATCACCCCCTCTGCAGAACCGCCATGCCCCGTACCACCACCATGTCCGTCTCCATCACCACCACCTCACCCCAAATCACTCCACTATTTTCTCCCCAAATCACTCTACCTATACCCATCATCACTATCACGTTTTACATCAACTAATCTCCTCAATTTCTCATCTCTGCCGACTGAAACCCTAGGTGAGAAATTGAAGATATAAGTTGATGTTAGAGCAGCAATTGGAGCGGGAGATGACTCAGGAAGAGAAATAGAAGGATGGGTCGACGAGATGGAGCGAGAATTTCATCAACAGTAGGTAAATTAATTTTTCACCAAAACCTAATTTTACTGACTTTGGGAAAAATTGGGGAAAACCAAAATTATGTGTATGGGGTATAAATGGGTGTTGGGGGAAGTATTAGAAAGAGACTATTTACCTCTCTGGACTAGCCAGTAGAGAATTTGCTAAAATTTTATGAACTTCAAATTTCAGTGTTTTTCTCAGTTAACAGTTGCAAGTTGCTTATGTGTTGAGTTATCTGATATGTTGCTAGTTATGTATGAATTATCTATGTTAGTGTATGTATGTTGCCACTTCATGGTTAGCATGAGCTAATCAGCCTCAGGCCAAGGCTCAGTGAAGCCTTGTGCACTGTCAAGTGTGAATGAGCTAGGATAGTTACTTCCTGTTGCTATGCTTTGATTGTGCAAATGAGAGATGTCAATGTTCATAGAGCCTGTGATTGGCTGTACTGTCAAAAGACAGCCAATGCTAGGGGTAGACTTGTGAGCAAGTTGGTGTTCTTCCATTTCTAGTTGTATGCTTAGGATTGAACTTAACCTAGACCATGTCACTTGATTAGGATACAAGGTGGATCATATGCTTTGGCTTGCCCACCACTTCTCTTTAATCAATCTTAATTTCAGTCACTTTTAATTTCAGTCTTGTATGTTGTATCACCTGTTACTTTTCTTGCCTTTCATTTTCTTGCATTTATAACTATTGTGCACTGAAGTCAGTGCACTGAACACAATCCTGCCTCTTGCCCTTGGCTGCCAAGCCTTGGTTGTTTGTTGCTTTTCTTAACTGCTTCTTTATTGCCTTTCCCTGCATTTTTGGTTCTTTGCTTATCTTTCCCTGCTTTGGTTCTTAGCCTGCTTCTCTATTGCCTTACCTTGTGTTCTTATTTCTCTGCCTGAAACCTTGCCTGCCCTTAGCTTATTACACATCTTAGTTAGGAAAACTTCTCATATGCTCCTCTCCCTGTGGACAAACCCCTACTCACCCTTTTATTACAAATCTTGACCTTGTATACTTGCAAGTATATTGTGTGCATCTTAAGAATCACACCAAGTTTTTGGCGCCGCTGCCGGGGAGCTGGCTGCCATCTTTTTGAAGTTTTCAAAGTGCTGCAAGTGCAAGTGTTGCTGGTGCTGTTGCTGTGCAGCTGCTGTTGTTGGCCCTGCCAAGTTGCTGCTGTTGCTGTTGCTTGTTGCCAACTGAAGCTGCCTAGCTTCTGCTGCTGGTGCTGCTGCTGGTGCTGCTTCTGCTGCTGGTGCTGCTGCTGGTGCGTTGCTGGTGCTGTTGCTGTGCTGCTGGTGCCAACTGCTGCCAGGCCTGCTGCCAACCTCTTCTGCTGGGCTTGTGCAACAATCTCTGAACTGGGCTTGAACCAACTGAGCTGGGCTCAGTAACCTCAACTTCTTCTGGGCTTGTAACTTCTTCTGTTGGGCTTGCAACTTCAGCTGGGCTCCGTTGCTGCTGCTGCTGGGCTCTGCTACACCTGCTGCTGCTGGGCTTGGACGTGAGCTGCTAGGACGATCCTAAAGCCCAACTGGGCCTTGCAACTAAAAGGGGACTAAAAGCCTATTTTTGGGCTTCCCTCCAAAAACAAGTAAGCCTAACCCATGAGTTAACCCACTTGGGCCTCATTTAAATTCAAATTTGGGCTTGTAATAATTTATTTAATTATTATTTGGGATTGTAATAATTTTTTTTTTTTTCTTTTTTTTATTTGGGATTGTAATAATTTTTATTTTCTTTTTGTTTTTCTTTATTTTTCTTTTATTTTTCTTTTTTCTTTTATGGGTTTGTTTTAATTATTATTATTGTTTTTATTTTCTTTTATGAGTTGTGATAATTTATGCTAGGTTTAGTTCAAAAATTTTCAAAAACCCAAAATTTTTAAACCAAAAAAACAAAATCCCTTCTTTAAACCAAAACCCATTCAAAACCAAATCTTCATAACCCTTGGGCCAAATTGTTTCCGATTGCTCTGTCTGACCAACATGTTAGTAAAGGTACCTACTAGGACATGTGACCTACAGAGACCAGACAAACAGACTTGTTAGAATTAACCCAGACGAACCTATCGAAATTCTAAGTTCTGAGGGAGACAGTCCAGATCAACCAGAAACAATGGGAGAACCACGTACCCTCAAGGATTATATGTACCCAACTAGAGCCAGTCAACCGTCCTGTATTTTGCTGCCCGAGGCTAATGGCCATTATGAGCTGAAATCTAGCACAATACAGATGCTTCCTATTTTTAGAGGTGTTGAGAATGAAAACCCTTACCACCACGTGAGAGAATTCGAGGAAATTTGTGGAACTCTGCGTTTCACTCAAATGACCGACGAAACCCTGAAGTTAAGGCTTTTTCCTTTTTCCCTGAAAGATAAGGCAAAGGCCTGGCTCTATGCTTTACAGCCTCAATCCATCATGACATGGGATGACCTCACAAAGGAGTTTTTCAAAAAGTTTTTCCCGAACCACAAGACTGCGACAATTCGTCAAAGTCTGAATAGCTTTGTGCAATTAGAAGGTGAGACCTTAGCTAGATACCTGGAGAGATTCAATGAATTATTGCTCCAATGTCCCCATCATGGTTTTGAAAAATGGAGACTTGTGCAAATTTTGTATGAAGGTCTAGATGTGTCCACCCGAACAACGGTTGAGTCGATGTGTAATGGTCTATTCGTAGATAAAACTGCTGACGCGTCTTGGGACTTCTTGATTGAAGTAGCTGAAAAGACGCAACAGTGGGAATCCATCCGTGAAACCAGAAAGACTACATCCGAAGCAAAGGCTTTTAGGATTGAAGCGGATTTTGAGGGTAGAGCAAACATGGCATCAATAGTTAGGAGATTAGAAGAGTTAGAACTACATAAAAATTCAAAACCTTCCACCACTACTCTCCGAGAACATGTCGCTTCATCTATTTGTGCTGCTTGTAACGACCCCAACCATCAATTCCAAAATTGTCCAGATTTGCTTGCAGTCCAGGAGTCTAGGCTTGAACAGGCACATGCCATGTTTCAGAAACCAGAGCATAACCCTTATTCTCAGACCTACAATCCAGGATGGAGAAACCACCCTAACTTTTCATGGTCAAAAGGCCCACTCAAGGAGGACCATCTCAACCCAATCAGAGCTATCAAAACAATCAGGGATATCAGAACAATCAAGGTTATCAACACCCGAGAAACCCTCAACAACAATCAAACTCTCAACAACAATCATATCCTCACACAATACCGACAAGAGATTGTCCACCTTAGAGGAAATGTTCCAGAGTTTGATGCAAAGTCAGAAAAATCTAGATCAAAAGATGGATCAAATATGTGAGAGAGAAAAGGGTAAACTTCCGAGCCAACCCCAACAAAATCCAAAGAGGATATTTCAAACAGGCACAACATCCTGCACTGAAACCTCACCTGATCAAATCCATGCCATTACCACCCTCCGAAGTGGTAAAGTCATCGAGAACAACGTAGGCGAACCTAATGAGTCTGATACAAATTCCACGTTGTCTCCACAACCCCAGAAAACCAAAGAATCTGAGCAAGTTGGAAAATCTGACAATTCTACTGCTGTGAATGTCCCTTTGCCAACTCATCTTCCTGTTGCCCATTTCCTCAAAGATTGATCTATCAACAGAAAAGTACCCATTACAATGAGATGTTAGATCTGTTCAAGAGAGTCAACATCAACATTCCTTTTCTTGAAGCAATCAAGCAAATCCCTGCTTATGCCAAATTCCTCAAAGACTTGTGTACTCAAAAGCGCAAGCTCAATGTGCAAAAACGTGCTTTCTTAGCTGAGCAGGTGAGTTCCATCATTCTGAACAAAACTCCACCCAAGTTTAGGGATCCAGGATGTCCAACAATTTCTTGCACTATAGGAGAACACACGGTCAATAAAGCGTTATTAGACCTAGGTGCAAGTGTTAACCTACTGCCATATTCTGTTTATGAGCAGTTAGGTCTTGGGGAGTTGAAACCAACATCTATCACTCTACAACTGGCAGACCGATCTGTCAAGATTCCTCGTGGAGTGGTGGAAGATGTTTTGATCAAGGTTGACAAATTCTATTTTCCCGTAGACTTCATTGTCTTAGACACTCAACCTGTACAAAACCCAGACTGTCACATTCCTGTCATCTTAGGACGTCCTTTCTTGGCTACGTCCAACGCGATCATCAACTGTCGGAATGGAGTGTTAAAACTGTCTTTTGGTAACATGACGGTAGAATTGAATGTGTTCGATATTAGTCAACAACCTGTGAATCTTGATGATGATGATGTGCATGAAGTTAATATGATTGAAGGATTAATGCAAGATTCGTTGACTAACATTCTATCCGTTGACCCCTTTCAAGCATGTATGGAGAACTTTAACCCTGATTTCTATGATGATGCATACTGTAGTGACGTCCTATCTCTGCTCGAATCTGTACCTCAAATGGACGTCACTGAAAGGAAATATGAAGTGGAACAACCCCTATTCTCTGATTCCAAGCTTATTCCATCCATTGTTGAGCCACCCAAGCTTGAATTGAAACCATTGCCTAGTACGTTGAAGTACGCATTCCTAGGTTCTTCTGATACTTTACCTGTCATTATTTCATCATGTTTAGACACGGAACAGGAAAGTAAGCTTTTAGAAGTACTTAAGGAACACAAAGAGGCCTTAGGATGGACCATCTCAGATCTCAAAGGAATTAGTCCCACCATTTGCATGCACCACATTAACCTTGAAGAGAATGCCAAACCATCGAGGGAAATGCAAAGGAGACTTAATCCTAACATGAGAGATGTAGTCAAAGGAGAGATCCTGAAACTACTCGATGCGGGTATCATATACCCAATTCCCGATAGCAAATGGGTTAGTCCCATTCAAGTTGTGCCTAAGAAGTCAGGCATTACTGTTGTTCAGAACGACAAGAATGAATTAGTTCCTACTCGTACAACCACAGGATGGCGAGTATGCATCGACTACAGGAAGTTGAACACAGTAACAAGGAAGGATCACTTCCCGCTCCCTTTATTGACCAAATGCTAGAACGTGTGTCTGGACACAGTCACTACTGCTTTCTAGATGGCTTTTCCGGTTATAACCAAATTCACATTGCTCCGGAAGATCAGGAAAAAACTACATTCACGTGTCCATTTGGGACGTTTGCTTATAGACGTATGCCCTTCGGGTTGTGTAATGCACCTGCTACTTTTCAGCGTTGCATGATGAGCATTTTTTCTGACATGATAGATAGTTTTCTCGAGATCTTTATGGATGATTTCTCTGTTTTTGGTTCCTCGTTTGACGAGTGTTTGAAGCATCTTGCCCTCGTGATATCCAGATGTAAAGAAAAGAACCTTGTTCTAAATTGGGAAAAATGCCATTTTATGGTGAATTCAGGAATAGTTCTAGGACACATCATCTCAGAGAAAGGAATTGAAGTGGATAAAGCTAAAGTTGACCTCATTCAACATCTACCACAACCTTGCTCTGTGAAGGAGATCAGATCATTTCTAGGTCATGCTGGTTTTTACCGGCGATTCATCAAAGATTTCAGCAAGTTGTACATCCTAGTCGCAGTTGATTACGTTTCTAAGTGGGTAGAAGCCATAGCAACCAGAACAAATGACCACAAGGTGGTACTTTCATTTCTAAGGAAACATATTTGCACGTTTTGGTACCCCTAGAGCTATCATCAGTGACGGCGGTTCACATTTTCGTAACAAGTACTTTGAGTCTTTAGTACGCAAGTATGGCATAACTCACAAGGTTGCTACTCCGTACCACCCTCAGACTAGTGGACAAGTGGAAGTGTCTAATAGGGAAATTAAGCACATTCTGGAGAAGACGGTCAACCCGTCCAGGAAAGATTGGTCATTGAGATTGAATGATGCTTTGTGGGCCTATAGAACAGCTTATAAGACACCAATTGGCATGTCCCCCTATCGTCTAGTGTATGGAAAGCCGTGCCATCTACCTGTGGAATTAGAACATCGTGCCTACTGGGCAATCAAAGAGCTGAACTTTTCTCTGGACGAAGCTGGAATTCAAGGAAACTTCAACTCAACGAGTTGGAAGAATTGAGAAATGAGGCTTATGACAGTGCCAAGCTGTACAAGCAGAAGATGAAGATGTTTCATGACAAGCGTATTCTACGCAAATCCTTCACTCCTGGTCAGAAAGTCTTGCTGTATGACTCCCGATTACATCTTTTTCCAGGAAAACTGCGTTCCAGATGGAAGGGTCCGTACCTAGTACGCACAGTTTTTCCTCATGGAGCTGTAGAGCTGGAGGATGTCTCCAACAAGAACGTTTTCAAAGTCAACGGGCAGAGATTAAAGCCATTCCTTGAGCCATTTCCACCCGACATTGAAACAACCGACCTGGAGGACCCAGTCTATGTGGACTAAACTGGTCCACTCTTTCCCTAAATAACCAAAAGTTTTCCAAATTTTCCCTAAAAACCAAAATTTTCGTTTTCCCATCAAAACCAAATGTTTCCCAACAAAACCAAATTTTTTCCAAAAAGTCCAATCCCATTAAAAACCAAATTTTCTTGTAGATAATGTGTTAGTTAAATTTCCTTTGTGTATATTTTGTGCTCATCCATTGTGACTGCTAATATGATGGATTTTTGCCTTGAATAACGGAGTTTTAATCGAGCTCACCGTACAATCGGGTATTCTCTCTCCTTTTACTCTACTCAGCATGTTCCTCTTCATATATTGTTTTATAATTCTTTCCATATTTTGAAACATTGAGGACAATGTTTAGTTTAGGTTTGGGGGTATAGAGTAGATACCATGATAATTGCTATAATTGAAAACAAACTCCTTCTTCTTTTTGAAAAAAAAAAAAAAAAAAAAAAAAAAATTAAAAATTCAAAATTAAAAAATTAAAAAAATGAAATCATAAAAATGGAGCTCATTTACCTTGAAATGTTGACTCTTGTGCAAATATGTATTTTATTAGGAGTCTTAGTCTAGATATTTAGGCACCCTGATTCTAGCACAATTCACATAGTGATAAGAAATTTGCACGCGCACGATCTACCAATACATGTATGGCCTCGATCTTCAAGGTGTTTGATAGGAAGTTACGATTGCCAATCACTTTAGAATACTGAACGAAACTTGACTAGCTTGTTCTTTGGTTGGTTGGGATAGAAGGTGGAGGTTACATTAAGAAAGACAACCATCGAATTTAACTGGGTGCATCAAAAAGGGCTACCTCTTGCAAAGTGTCATGTAATCTTTTGTTTCCTTTTGTATTGTATCAAAAGTGTTTCCTTGTTCAAAAAAAAAAAAAAAAAAAAAAAAAAAAAATATATTAAAAAAAAAAAAAAAAAAAAAAAAAAAAAAAAAATATCAGAAAAATACAAAAAAATCAAGTATTTATCAATTCCATCATCTCTTGTTCCAAAAATAAAAAGAGATTGTCAATGTAAATAAGAGTCATGTAAATAGTCATCTTTTGTGTTTTTGTTGTAAGCAAGGAGGGTGTATGCCATTGATGTACAACGCGAGAATTGTGAAATACCTCCAACTCATTCACAATTCTCGTAAAGTCCGGACAGCTAGCTAGATTTCGACCTCAGTTCTTAGCCTGAGAAACTATCTCTTGGTGATTAGTAGTCATGACTTCAGATCTTTCTTTACACATGTGTAGATACACTTTACACTCTTATCACATGTCCTTATTTGTTATCAGTGCTAGGATTGTGCCTTCGATAGCTAGATTGACATCTCCATTTTGCTGTGAGCTTAACTGTTTTGCACATGTCACGTTTGATGGAATCTGAGCTTATATTTTGTCCTAGTTTGTAGGCACACCTCTGGTAAACCTTCACGAGACTTCAACTCGTCCACTAGGGACACTTAGTGGTTTAAAAGGCTTAGTGCATACGCTAAATGCATTCGAGAGACCAGCGACAGTGGTATAGTTAGGATTTCCTTAGTTTTGTTTTACTTGAGGACAAGTAAAATTCAGGTTTGGGGGTATTTGATGAGTGCCAAATATTGTATATATTTATCCCTTTTTGTTGGCATTTAACTCATCTTTTATGCATTAATTCTACATTTTATCCCATATTCTGTATTTTCATTGTTTTCAAGAATAAATATTTTTATTAATTAATTTTGCATTTTTAGGTAATAAATAAAGTTCGGATGAGTCGCGGAGCGAAAAGAGCAGAAAAGTAGTGAAAAGCCGGGAGAAATTACGCAAGGAAGCCGCGAAGAATGGTGCGCACAACCTCATTTTCTACACACAAAAGCGCCTCCGTTCTCAGCCATCAGATCAGTTCTCAGAAGCATCCGATGGTCGCTCCTTCATAGAGCATCAAAATCTGAAGTCTCTGCCAAGCACCACAGCGCTGAAATTCCAAGCCTTCAGATTAGATGGTAGTTGAATCCAACGGTCGCTCCCTTGCTGTCATCAACGTTTGATATCTCCGCCTTACACTACAACACCTAACTCCATCTGGCGTCGTTGATTTTGTTGTATATATAATCCAGCGGTCGCTACTACAAGCTTCACTTCATCTCACCGTCCGATTGATCTTTCATCTCCCTATCCCACGGCTCAGCGTCGCAGATCATCAAACTCGATACACTCGCCTCACACCCTAGCGACCGAGCACCTACACCTCAAAAACAAACCCCCTTCCCTTCTCCCTTCGAACCATCTCCTCCATCACCCCCTCTGCAGAACCGCCATGCCCCGTACCACCACCATGTCCGTCTCCATCACCACCACCTCACCCCAAATCACTCCACATATTTTCTCCCCAAATCACTCTACCTATACCCATCATCACTATCACGTTTTACATCAACTAATCTCCTCAATTTCTCATCTCTCTGCCTGAAACCCTAGGTGAGAAATTGGGGATATATATGATGATTAAAGCATCAATTGGAGCTCGAGAGGAACGAGAAGAAGCAGGAGAAGATTGGGTCGACGAGATGGAGCGAGTATCTCATCAACAGTAGGTAAATCAATTTCACCAAACCCTAGTTCTACTGACTTTGGGGAAAAATTGGGGAAAACCAAAATTATGTGTATTGGGTATAAATGGGTGTTGGGTGAAGTGTGTAGAAGACTATTTACCTCTCTGGACTAGCCAGTAGAGAATTGGAGAAAATTTTTTATGAACTGAAAATTTCAGTGCTTGTATGTTTACAGTTGCAATTTGCTTATGTGTTGTAGTTATTTGATATGCTGAAATTTATGTTTAACTTATCTCATATGATGTATGTTTGTTGCCAAAACATGGTTAGCATGAGCTAATCAGTTTCAGGCCAAGGCTCAGTGAAGCCTTGTGCACTGTCAAGTGTGATTGAGCTAGGATAGTTCTCCCCTGCTGTGTGTAGATTGTGCAAATGAGAGATGTCAATGTTCATAGAGCCTGTGATTGGCTGTACTGTCAAAAGACAGCCAATGCTAGGGGTAGACTTGTGAGCAAGTTGGTGTTCTTCCATTTCTAGTTGTATGCTTAGGATTGAACTTAACCTAGACCATGTCACTTGATTAGGATACAAGGTGGATCATATGCTTTGGCTTGCCCACCACTTCTCTTTTAATCAATCTTAATTTCAGTCACTTTTAATTTCAGTCTTGTATGCTTGTATCACCTGTTACTTTTCTTGCCTTTCATTTTCTTGCATTTTATAACTATTGTGCACTGAAGTCAGTGCACTGAACACAATCCTGCCTCTTGCCCTTGGCTGCCAAGCCTTGGTTGTTTGTTGCTTTTCTTAACTGCTTCTTTATTGCCTTTCCCTGCATTTTTGGTTCTTTGCTTATCTTTCCCTGCTTTGGTTCTTAGCCTGCTTCTCTATTGCCTTACCTTGTGTTCTTATTTCTCTGCCTGAAACCTTGCCTGCCCTTAGCTTATTACACATCTTAGTTAGGAAAACTTCTCATATGCTCCTCTCCCTGTGGACAAACCCCTACTCACCCTTTTATTACAAATCTTGACCTTGTATACTTGCAAGTATATTGTGTGCATCTCAAAATCACAACACTAGCCATAGTGTAATCCAGTCCACACCAACTGACGTTATCGAAATCCTTCTCTAGACCCACTTTTACCACCATCCCAGGATTAACATCTCTTTTCCTAGCATCAATAAGCTCCGATGCAATAAGAATGCCATCAGAAATCTGTCTTCTGTCCACAAACGCTCCTTGAAACTCAGATATTATAGAGGGCATCACCGGCTTTAATCTTTCTGTAAGCACCTTTGAGATTATCTTATATACACCACCAATGAGGCTTATTGGTTTGAAGTTGTGCATACTTGTTGCTCCATCACATTTAGGTATAAGGACAATATTTTTGTAATTTAATATCCAGTCAAGTCTGCCAGTATATTCAAATTCCTTCATTACTTCCATCAAATCAGCTTTAATTACATCCTACACTGCTTTGAAGAATTCCATAGTGAATCCAACAGGTCCTGGAGATTTATTAGTCCCAAAACCCCAAATCACCTTCCTTAATTCCTCTTCTTCAAAAGGTTTCTCTAAAGTTTTGTTACCATGAACACTAATTTTAGGAAGACCTAAATTATCAAAAATAGGCCTGGAAGTGACTTTTTCAGTAAAAATATTCTCATAAAATTTCTTTGCCTCCTCATTGGTAAGCTTCTTGTCATGAATGATAACACCATTAATTAGGACTGAATTAATAGAGTTCACTTTCTGATTGTATGATGCATTCTTATGAAAAAACTTGGAGTTTCTTTCACCATCTTCAAGCCATTGTCCTTTTGATCTTGCATGCCATTTCCTTCCAAGATTCAAAGAAGCCTGCCTGTGTTTGACTTTTATCATCTCTCTTTCTGTAAAATCCTCATCATTCAGCAAATTTATTTCTTCTAAGCTGTCATAGACATCAATTAGCTTCTCCAGATTATCAACTTCTAGCTGTAATGAGCCAAAAGTTTCCCTGCCCCATTTCTTGATGAAAAACTTAAGAGCCTGAAGTTTCTTAGCCATAATAAAACTTGGACTGCCATAGAAGGTTAAACTATCCCACCAAATTTTCATGTTCACAAAAAAATCTGGATGGATTAAATAATAGTTTCCAAATCTGAATGATGGATTGTAATTGTTACCTGCATTGCAATCCATCAGAATTGGTGCATGATCAGATATTGGCCTTCGCAATCTGTATTGCACCAGTTATATGCACTTTTCTTCCCACTCAGCTGTAAAAAGAAATCTGTCCAGACGAACAAGGATAGGTGGATTTTGTGAGTTTGTCCAAGTGTAGCACCCACCTGACATAGGAATGTCTATCAAACTGTTGTTGTTAACAAACTTTCTGAAATTCTTCTTATTCCTAGAACAACCACCAGCATTTTTCCGTTCTGTTTGATATAAAACAACATTCCAATATCTCCCAATCAGCCAAAGATCAATCATGAGCAGACGAATATCCTCAATCTCCTGCCAGAATTGTGCATAGTCAGCTGGGTCTGTTGCCCCATATACTGCTGTAAAATTCCATCTGAAATTATTAGAAAAATTTCGGAATTTAATTGAAACAGAAAAATCCCCAATTATATTGTCTTCCATGGCTAGAACTGCTCTATTCCACAGGATTAAAATACCCCCTGATCGCCCTTCAGATGGAAAGTAAACATAGTCGGAACCATTATTTCCCCATAATCTTCTTACCAAAGAATCATCAACCAATTCTTTTTTAGTTTCTTGAATCGATACAATCGTTGGATGATTTCTTCTGATTGCATTCCGAAATGCTTGTACCTTCAAATCATCTCCCAAAATCAACAACCCAAAATCAATCATCATCAACAACAATTGAACAATAACCCAAAATCAATCATCATCAATAACCCTTCCATCAATCAAACCTTAAAAAAAAAAAAAAAAATTCTCTAATTCAAATCAACGACCCAAAATCAATCTATTACAATTGAGATCGAAGTTTGCTATTTTTTCTTAATCAAGTTCGAAAAAAACGATTTTAAAACCAATTAAGGTTGGTTTTTTGGTTTTCAGAAGCCAACCATAACTCGTTACATTTGGATTTAGTGAGTTACGGTTGGTTTCGAAAAACCAAAAATATGAGTTACGGTTGGTTTTGAAAAACTAAAATTAATGAGTTAGGGTTGGATTTAGTGAGTTACGACTGTCTTTGAAAAGTAAAAATAATAACCTTAATTATTTTTACGGTTGGACTCGTCAAACTAAATTTTCAACCTATATAAGGGTTGACTATTATTTATTATTTTGATAAGGCGTTTTTGAAATTTCCATCTAATGACCGATTTTGTCTTATTATAACATCCCCTTTAATGGATTTTACATCCTCTATAACAGAATTCTTTTAAATTATAATGATGCATGGGAGTGATAAATTGATCAAAAAGGATAATTTTTTTTTTGTTTCGACACAATCAGCTTGGTTAAGGGTACCCAAAAAAACAAATATAAAAACAAAAAGAAACAACTAAACAACAAAATGAAAACATAAAAACAACACAGTAAAAACAACCTCACAACAGGTCTACTTCCTTTGTAGGAAAATCACTTGGTTCTTGTCAGCGACTAGGATTTCCTTTCTTTTTTTTAGGAAAAAGGATATATATTAAAGATGTTAGAGCATAGTTCGGTTGAACTCACCAAGCGTTGGTATGTCAAGTTTGGTTGTCATATTTTAGTATGTCAAAACTCATCTAAAGTCGATTGATTATATATTAGAGTCAACTTCGTTTAGGTTAGACTAGAAAGTCTAGGAATGTTGAGACATACAAGTATTACTCCGAGGACCTGCAGAATGTGAAGAAGTAGCGAACTACAACGACGACATCATCCTTCCACTTGAAATTAGTAATATTGATCTGAACTGTTTCATTCCTAACGTATCTTTCAAGGTGTGCTATATTAAAAACATAACTGCGAAGCTATATATACTGTACATATTGTATAATACTCTAGTGATGTGACATGATCATATTTGTATGATTATAGTATTAGGGAATTAGACTACGAAGTATAACGTTTATCTTTTGAACTTCATAGATATGACATCAACATAATCTTGTATATATTGTTATGATTATGTGAATGGGTTATGGTGGAGATTTCATCATAGGAAACAATGTTACATTCGTTTAAAGGAAGTACATTCATGAAATTGTTTCGTGAATCTAAAGGGAAATCATTAGGCTTATTAGTCCGGCTATTCATTGCAAATCTTTGGATGACCAATATGTGTGAAATGGTATAACCGATCTTAACCTTGGTTATGTATCTCGGTATAACTAATCACAATGCCTGACTTATGATTTGGTATGACTGGTTTTTATTAATTGGTGTAACTGATCCTAAGTAATCACCATGAAATGGTATGATCGATATTTTTAATTAGTGTGACCGACCCTAGTAATTGGTGTAACTGATCCTAGTAATATTGGTGTGACCGATCACAGAATAATTGGTAACTGGTCGTGGAAACTAGTCTAACCGGTCATGGTAACTGGTGTGACCGATCACAAGCAATACCATGGGAATATGGAACCGATCCTGGTAACTGACGTAACCGGTCCTGGTAACTTGTGTGACGATCACAAGTATTTCCATATTAAGGTATAACCGATCCTAGTAATTGGTAGAACCGATTGAACCCATGTATGTGATTTGGTATTTGATCAATCACATAGTTATCTTGGAATATAGGTCAACCAATTCTAAACTTGTTTAGAAGTGTGGTATAACCGATTCCAAGAGTGTGAATCCATGTAAATATGAATAAGGATTTACAGTGAAAACATGTCAACATACTTTGAACATGTATAGTAACTCTTATCATTTATTTTTCAAAGATATTCCTTAGTACTCAAGGAGATCCTGTGCCGAAATAAATTGAGAATCTTTTAATTAAGGTTTTTGGTTTTATATGCTTTAATTACCAGAAGTTAAATGCATATCTCTAGAGAAAATTAGTAATATGCATTTACTAATTGGAGATTTTCTATTGAGAGATTTCGGAAATATTGGACAAGCATTTATTGGAATTAGGAAAACTGAATTTTGTCATTCATTGCATATCTTGAGAGTATTTTCGGTTTTTGAAATTCCTTGATGTCCAAATATCCTTGGTCTATAAATACCTAAATTTGCATTTCGAGCAAACTATCCTAAGAGCCAGGCAAACTTCATTTCTTGTTGTTTCTGGTGGAGCTGTCTATTCGGAGAGGAAAATATCTTAATTAGGTTAAATCTCTTACGACGGATCGTTTAAATACTTATGTGGGATCAAGAAGCTCTACGAGTACCATTGGTGGGAAACTAGATTTCCCATCCCATGGAAAACCATTTTCGCTCTGCTTAGCCCTATCTCCGTTGCAGATTTACTAGTTTTCAATTGATTTGATTGACTAACGGTTGTTGAAACTTTGATTGCACCTAGTTTGTTTATTCTTGGGAATCTTCTCTTCCGATATAATATTCACTCAAACTAGATCGAAGTATCGATGGGATCTTCATAAATGTTGTTAGATCTAAAGACATCTTGTGATAATCCATTAACAGACTGCATTTTGTGTGTGATTGATCACAAGAGATTCAAGTGCTGTTGTGCAGGTTATTTTTGAAGATTAAAGAAGATTTGAAGACGAAGAAGATTTCTTATTAGTTCTCATATCTTTGTGTGTGCACAAACCTTGATCGGTTGGGATCCAACTAGAATCAGATTTATTCGATTGATTAGTTGCATGATATCGACATCACTTTATAGTTTCTTGTTGAGATCTTTGTTGATTGATTGCGAATCTAAACTTAACTGCTTTGGTAGTTATTGGATAAATTGATTTAACCATGCAAAGGAGTTTATTAGATTAAACGGATGAGCCTTTACATATGACTTGAGATATAAAAAAGATTTGTTACCAAATAGATTCGTTGTTCCTTTACTATTTGTAATACGATCCAAAGGAATTGTACCAGTCGTGACCTTCGAAGTCGGAAGCGCAGGGATACTGAGGAAACTAAGTGAACTAGGGGTAGTTGCTTGGTCTCAACTATACGAAGTTGGTGTAGATTTTTTTTATAGCGGCTTAATTCTAAGAGTATTCAATTCTGGACTAGGTCCCAGGGTTTTTCTACACTTGCAGTTTTCCTCGTTAACAAAATCTTGTTGTGTGACTTACTTTTGTTTTCCGCAGTTATATTTGTTTATATAATTTAAATTAAATTTAACTTTACGTTAACTCTGATATACTTGATAGTGATCCTATAAAGTTTGGTCAAGTTGGAACCTATTATCAAGTATCACACTTTGGTAGTCGTATTTTCTCGATCTCGTATCCATAGACAATTACACAAAGGGTGAATACCGATTGTATTCTCTCGACTTTGTCCATATACGATCACACTTGGTAAGAGGACTTATAGGTTGAAACAAAATATTGTGGTGTATTTGGGTACCCTCGTCTTTTCAATTGGTATCAGAGCAGCAAACACGAAAAAATCTAACAATATGTGTTTTGTGCGATCCAACCTATAAGAGTTGAATTTGATGGCTGATTCAGTTAACATAGAGCAAGAAGATGATATACTTCAGAAAGTCAATTTGTTTTCAGATCTTGATAAACATCTCAATACTGTTAGTTCACTGGTTGAATACAACTCAGGAAATATTAACCACGATGTATTAATAAGAAAACAAACATTTGTGACGCACAAGTCAGATTCAGATGACAGTGATGAGATTAAATTTTTCATAAAGCTTGCTGAAAAATATAATCTAAAAGATAATATATATTATCCATCTGTCGAAAGGATTACCAAAGATTCTTTGATAACAACCAGGTCTCATAAAGCAGTTGTGTCTCAAGAAAATCTTGAAATTCATGAACCTCCTGACATGATAATCACATCTAGTCTATGTCAAGATGAAAATACTGTTTTGTTTTTTCCTGAAACTGAATTTGAAAATTCTGACAATGATCCTAAAGTCAGAAAATATTTATTAGTTAAGACAACGATATGTGATTCTATCTCTCAGAATCTCTTAACTAATAAACAACATCTGGATTCTAATAGTTTAACCACTTACAAGAATCAAAATAGATGTGTTTCAAAGCATAATCATGTGATTAATATCCGGTCAAGGAAAGCTGTCATTTATTTTGATAAGGATTATCTCTCTTGAAAAAGCGGGGGTCTAACAACCACACCCAATATTTTGCTTAGCAATCTGTATGGAAAAACTCCAATATACTTTCTAGATAATCAACTGGACAGTCAGACTCAATCTAGATAAAAAGTATATCAAAGAGTTTATATCTCAATCTCTCGATTTTATATATACTCAAATAGAAATCTGCGAGTCTTTATCAAATACTAGAGAGATAACTTGGATGGTACCAAAGACCAATATCCAAGTGTCAATCAATTTAAATCAATAACCAAAAGGTCGGATATTCTAATTGATTGAACAACGCACAACCTGTGATATTTCAATTATATAACAAAATATAATGAGGAAAAGAAATAACACAAACACCAGAATTTTGTTAACGGGGAAACCGCAAATGTAGAAAACCCCCGGGACCTAGTCCAGATTGAACACACACTGTATTAAGCCGCTACAGACACTAGCCTACTCCAAACTAACTTCGGTCTAGACTGTAGTTGTGAAAAAGCGGGGGTCTAACAACACCACCCAATATTTCACTTAGCAATCTGTATGGACAAACTCCAATATACTTTTTATGAGAATCAACTAGACAGTTAGACTCAATTAATAAAAATACATATCAAAGAGTTTATATATCAATCTATAGATTTAATCTTACTCAAGCAAACTACGAGTTTCGATTAAAGAGAGATAGATTTGGATGGTACCAAAGACCAATATCCAAGGATCAATCAATATCAATCAACAACCGTTAGGTCGAAGTATCCAATTGATTGATCTAACGCACAACCTATATTATTTCTATTATATAAACAAATATAATGTGGAAAAGAAATAACACAGACACCAGAAGTTTTTTTAACGAGGAAACCACAAATGCATAAAAACCCCGAGACCTAGTCCAGATTGAATACACACTGTATTAAGCCGCTACAGACACTAGCCTACTCCAAGCTAACTTCAGACTGGACTGTAGTTGAACCCCAATTAGTCTCCCACTGATCCAAGGTACAGTTGCACCCCTACGCCTCTGATCCCAGCAGGATACTACGCACTTGATTCCCTTAGCTAATCTCACCCACAACTAAGAATTGCTACGACCCAAAATCGCAGGCTTTGACAATAAACAAATCTGTCTCCCACAGAAAAGTCTATCAAAGGATAAATAGGATAAATCTGTCTCCCACAGAAAAACCCTAAAATTTTTGTTTCGTATTTTGATATATAATCAAGGTGAACATAAACCAATTGATAATCCAGTCTTATATTCCCGAAGAACAGCCTAGATTAATCAATCACCTCACAACAATCTTAATCGTATGGTAGTGAAACAAGACGTCGTGGAATCACAAACGATGAGACGAAGATGTTTGTCATTACTTTTATATCTTTTCTATCGGAGAACTCTCACGATCTCAAGCCAATCAATCTGATTGTGCTCGTACGATAGAATATGCAAGATCATATCACACAACTAAGATAAAAGTAGTATCGCTCTGGCTTCACAATCCCAATGAAGTCTTCAAGTCGTTAACCCGGTTTGAGAAAAGAAAACCAAAGGGTTAAAGGAGAATAGACTCTAGCTTACAAACTAGTATCACACGGACGTGTGGGGATTCATTTGTAGAGTTGCTAGACGTCCCCTTATATAGCCTTTCAAATCAGGGTTTCGCCTTTCTCACAAAGCAAACGCTATCCACCATTAGATGAAAACCTGATTTAGATTCAAGCTAATATATCTCAACCGTTAGATCGAAATATTAGCATGTCATACACAAATGAACTGCACGCTTCTAGGTTTGTAAAACGTACCCAAACGTGTGCATTGTTGGTTCAATAATAGTCAACCAAAAGGTTAGCCATTTGAGCATTTCATACCAACCACTTTCTTCTTCACCATAACTAGTTCAAATGACTCACATGAACTAGTTAGAGAGTTGTTCAATTGCAAGGAAATCTTATGTACTACACAAGACACAATTGAAGCAAAGATGATTCAATTCACATGAATCGGTTCATTAACTTTATAGCCACGGTTTTCAAAAGCATTCCTTAGTCTTTATGAGTTAAGTTCAGAAATCATCTTTAGATATATAACCTATACAAATTCGCAGACTAGGTTCGCGGACTTGAAGTACTGGAAAGAGTTTCCAAACTCCAGCAGAAATTCTCGGGTTCGAGAGCTTTGCTGGTTCGCGGACTTGGCTCATGCAACACAGTTTGATAACTCAGCAGAAATTCTCGGTTTTGAGAGCTTCGGCAGTTCGCGGACTGAGTTCGCGGACTTGGCTACTAGCCGATTTTCAGCATGGGACTTATGCACATATGTGTTTCCACAACATACTTATGTCTACTATGGTTATGTAATCTAAACTCTCATTCCAATCATTGAAACATTCTTAGAGGACGTTATATAGTTGTTACACTATTTCTCGTCAAAGCAATTTTCAAGATGATCGAAACATACATGACTTGCATCACTAGGTAAATAAAAACATGATCGAAACGAAACGCTTACCAATACATATTTCGAGATATAGATAGGCGAGATATACTCGGCTCGAAATACCAAATGTGTATAATCTAAGTTTATATATATAGCATACGACTTTTGTCTCAAGAAGTAGGAGATAAAATAGATAGACTTTTGAGTGACAGATAAGTTCAAGTCTTCACATACCTTTTTGTAGAGAAGTTCCACAGGTTCCTTGAGTAGTTCTTCCACTTGTATGATGAATCACCATGAAGTCCTTGAGCTCAACTACACTTACTATCCTAGTCCGAGACTTAGCTATAATAGACTAGAAATCAAAACTTATAGTTTTGATCACTAACATTGACAAACATGCTTGAGATAGCAACACATGCGAGTTTGACCGAGCAGTGCTCTAACAATCTCCCCCTTTGTCAATTTTAGTGAAAAAACTATCAATACATATGGAATACAAAAAAGATAATGAAACTTTAGTATCTCCTATTCCATAAGTCTAATTCTTCAACATTCTTGAAATCTTCGTCCTTTTAAGTACTCCAATGATCCCAAAGGTTGTAAGTTTAGCATCACCGTTGTTGAAGATCCGTATCTATAACAATGAGAGAACTCGAGATTCTCAATCATCATTATACAGTGTCATAGTATTACTACACAGTGTCAAAGTCCAATTGTATCACAACTTCAACAATAATACTATGATGATATGTATCACTCCCCCTTAGTCAATACTCCATCTCGATCATGGAAACCGCTCCCTCTTACACAATGATCCGAAAACCATATGTATTTGTAGTGTGAACTACATATTAATTCTCCCCCTTTTTGTCAATAAAATTAGGAAAGGTATAAGAACGGGATCATAATGAAATTTCCACAAGAGAAATTTCATGACTAAAAGAAAAGACGCACATCATCTTAATTTATATGCAATCATATAGCCGAAGCTAATATCATTCATCAAGGAGTTTAAAGATACAAGATAACCTCTCTAAAATTCCACAGCCGCACACCCCTCAAGATATGACCATTAAGCACAAGTTCAAAATAACTCTCCCCCATTTGATGTCATTCCCAAGGGAACAACAAGAGCGACCTTAATTTCGAGAGAAAATAAGGATTTTTATTGGACACCGAAAACCATGATAAGTGATTTTCTATATCCAAAAAACTCAATCAAATTAATCACAAGTAAACCCATGATTAACTTAATCGGAATACGCAATCAAATTAAAAACACAAGGTGATCAACTTAATTATTTATGCTCAACATAAGTAAACTTACAGAACATATGACTACCAAAACCATTAGAAAATGATTAGGATAGCCGTTCATATACTCAACACAAGAAGAATCTTATGGAATATATGAATGCTCAACTAGACTAATTACAAGAGAACCCATAATTAATCTAATTGGAATACAAACAACCAAACTAATCACGAAATTAATCAATTTAATTATCATTTGTTTTGCTCGACGTAAGAGAACTTACGGAGCAAATAACTAAATAACCAAACGAGATGATTAATTTAGTTCACAAATTCTCAACATAAAACACCTTATGGAACAACCAACCAAGCTAATCAACTTCGTCTTATCGTGCTCAACATAGGACATATTATGGAGCCTCACAGTATTTCATAGGATATGAATCAAAGAAGATCAATACTGTGGAATACGCAAGGATCTATTCTATTTTCAATCATTATTTGCATAACAATAATAGACTTTATTCTTGTTCAAAAAATATTCTAACCTATCTTCCATCAAAGAATTGACAATATAGGCTTAACTTTTGTGTTTGTCAAAAGTCTAATCATCCTTAAATCAATACATGAATACCGATCATGAACGACTTTACTTTTGACAGAATATGGGAAAACAAAGTTCGCGGACGTAAACACACAAATCCCATAAACATTGCAATATAACAAACCAAAGGTTGAATATTGCAAACCATCATCCTCCAAATATTTTTAGAATTTTAAACCAAAAAACCTAAAAAATAATACAAGAGGATGAAAAATAATAGCTATGTGTAGTCACAATCATCGCTATTCAAAGCACTAGTTATTCTTCCAACTAAGCCAAAAAGAAAACATACTAGGCATCTAAAGATGACAAGCTAAAAAGAATCAGACTCCATCGTTTCCCTGACAACGAACAAGGATATGGGCATTACATGATCCTCACGAGACATAGAGTCTTCAGGCTTGTGATCGACAGCCTTTTCTGCAACATTAGAGAGATGATTCTCTTTACGAAGATCGTTGATTTGAGATTTTATGAGACCAAGGTCAGACACAACCTTTTCCAACTCAGTTTTCACCTTATCAAGATCTTTTAGAGTGTTAACAAGCTGTTGTTTTGCTTCCCCAAAGTACTTAAGAAAATCATGAACAACTTCAGCAGAAATCATATCATCCTTCTCGGCATCTTCATGAACATAGGAAAAGAAACATGAAGCATTAGGATGATCTTCTTCCACAAGTGTTCTTTTCCTCTTTGATTCAATAACAACGCTTTTGTCAAGGAATCCTTTTGCAAGACCACCATAGCAAGAAGAGGAGGAAGGCATTCTTGAAAAACCGAACTCCAACTTTGAGTATGCGTACGTGAGTAACTCAAAGTGACCACTATTTAACCTTAGGGAAGAAAATATAGGGTTTAATAAAACCGCTGACTCGGGCCAGAACATATATCCGTTCGAGTACAACCTTTAACCCATAAAGAAATAAAGAAAGCCCAACACTTTTGCATACAACCAAACAAATCATTTAAACAGAAAAGAATTTTATAGAGGTTGTAACAAGAACCAAGAGATGACAGGAAATAGACAAAAGCTAATACTTTAAGTACCAGAGGTCTGTAAACAACAGTTTAGCTATAGACGATAAGAAGATAACTCAACATAACAGACGCAAATACGAAAAGAATACCTGCTTATTAACACATCTTACTCACAAGGATTTTTATGAGTAAGCTCTTTAAACCTTGTGATTAATTAGCACAAGTACGAGCAATACACTCATCAAGCGTTTTGTGTTTATGATCAAGTCTCATTTTCCTCCTGAATTATAAGACTTACTGTCATCTAAGTATGAGATAAAGTTTGGATTCTTACCGGAAGGGTTTTGGTTTGAGGGGGTGATGTGATTTGTAGATAGTGGTAAAAGTGGTTCGATTCTCAGACTTGTGAAGGATATTAATTAGACTTAAATTCTAATATTAAAATAGAAAACTCACTAAAAATTATAGAAAACTCAATCAAAGTTGATATCAATATTAAAAGAACACTGAGGCTAAGATTCCACTATTTTCCAAGTTTAAGGTGATTTAATCCAATCTTTGTATTCATGCAATTTTCTTGTTCAATTTGATTCTCATTATTGCAACAAGTAGATTTTCAAAAGCAATAATTGTAAATACCAAGCATGAAGCATCAAGAGTCTATAAACTAAGCATACTCCATCAAAATAGATCACAATCACTCAAATAAAAATCATATTCAATAATAGTTCAAGGAAAATAATCATAATAATAATTGCAATAAATTAAATTAAATAGATTGTACCGCTTTTTGTTGGAAAAATAGCTTCCTCTATCGCCCCAGCAATGGGGTTTAGCTCCTCATATCAAAAACAAGTTCAAAATAATAAATCATGGCTCAAAAGGTGGTTTTATTGAAGAGCATATGTAAAACAGCAGATCTGCAACGGTGTATAGATGTTACAGAAGTCACTGTTACAGTTGGTGTTGCAATACTGAAGATATACGTTACTAATCAACTGTTACAGGATCAGAAATTTAAGACCCTAAAATACGACTAACCTGCGCAGCTTAATGTTCTTCAGCTGTTAAACAACGACACTGTTCTGCGACTGTTTCTCGTGCGTCACTGTTCTTCGCGTTCTTCCTCTTCAGCAGCAGCAGCAGCAGAAACAGAGTTTGATAAAACTTTGATTTCTTCTTCTCTGGCTCTCCTCAGGTCCCCAAACTCTCGACACCCCTTCTATATGACCCAAACAATCTATTTATATCAAAAATACCGATTAAATCTCTCCCAAATCTTCTAAAATCTCTTTCCTTCTCTTCACGGCCAAGTTGCGGAAATTTCTTGTTTTAGAATTTCTACGCGTTTCTGAGCTTTCCTTTTTGTTCTAAACTCTTCCTTAGATAGATACAAATCTTTGGGAAGGTTTACAACACTTTAATCTCTCTAAAATTCCCTAAAACAGGTCACACACGTGACTTTCCATATTTTCTGTTGTGATAAAAATCCGTCGATTGAGCCCAGTCTAATCGATTTCAACACCCATATCAGATTCCTAGACCCATAAGGAGTCTATCCTATGAAAATCAGAGGTTTAATCGACCTCAAACTCCTCCAAATCAGAACCAAAATGTTCTTCACTGCACTATTTTCCCGCCAAAACTGGTTTTTGAAATGTTGAAGATGGTTGCCCCTTATCCAGTAGGGGTGCGATTAGCAGCTGCCTGGAAATGGGATGCCCCTTAGTAATTAGGTTACCCCTTATCCAAAGTGAGAGTCCGAATAGCAAATGTCCTCCGGGTGCTTTCCGACAACTTTTCGAGCCAATTTTTTCCAAAAATGTTTATTGGCCAAAAATACCTACAAATAAATAAAACACCATAATAAGTACAAAAATGAGCCCTAACAATATATAGAATCGAGACAAATCGGACACAAAAATGTGTCTATCAAATACCCCCAAACCTATTATTTGCTAGTCCTCGAGCAAAAATAAAATAGAAATAAAATCCTAACTCACTGTCGCAGGCATCGTCGATTGCATTTAGCGTATGCAATAAGCCTTTAAACCCCTAGGTGTCCCTAGTGGCGGAGTGTTGTCTCCGGAGGGCTTACCAGAGGTATACCCACAAAACCTTTATACTCCAGACCCTAGCTATCTACACAGAACCTTGGAAGGCACTAAAGAATCTCCTTGGTTGGCATACTTATTGACTACAGGAGGAAGTACCCTGATGCGAAATTCCAATTGTTGTACACGAGTTTGCACTCAAGCATACTAAAATTCATATATAAGTGACAGAGCTCTACTCAGATAGTTGCACTATGGACATCAATATCCGGAGTCAAAGCTAATCACATGGATAGATCAAGAAGATGGATATAGAAAAAACATAGATGGTTTTGATGTTTACTAGGTGAACGGTGTTTCTCATATCTGTCTGAAGGCTTTCGCCAAAATGAACCTATCCTAATGGACTGAGATATCGGTCTGACTAATATCAACACACTGGCATATACAAGGGTACCAGTGGTCGATAATCCTATTTCCAGGTCAACACAACTGGCATATACAAGGGTTCCAGTGGTCGACTTTATTGAATTTATTCCAGTTGGTCTGATGGTCTGGTCTTTTTTTTTTTTTTTTGTATCTCAATCACTCTAATTCACCCTAGCATTGGTAACAACTTGAATCGTGAGCCCCACCTAATCACTTAGAGAAACATAGTTTAAAAACAAAACAAAATAAAAACAGAAGTGAAAAGGACTCAACGAGATATGGTGAAACTATCATGTTATTTCTAACACCTGAGCTCTGTGCTTTTATGAATAGACTCTTTAGATGTTGCCATCTAGTCAGATTGGTTCCTCAACTCCTACAACCAAAATGCTTCCATCCACTTAGATTGGTTAGTGCCATCCTTAATAGGGATAAATTTCTAGGCTCTGGAGTTTATTTATTGCAACGAAAAGGTAACAAAAAGTTCTACCCCACCCCCAAACTTAAATCTAACATTGTCCTCAATGTTTCTAATCAAAGAACAGTACCAAAAATATAAGTAACATGAGGAAATAGTAAAGAAGAAGTCGGAAAGATAGTACCTGGGTGAAGTGTAACCAAAAACCTACAAAAATATTATACAACATACAAAATCGCCTCGATGGTCAATCAAGGTAAACAGGGTCCTCCAGAGGGACCTCCTCAACATCACCTGTAGGAAAAGGCTCTAAAAAGGGCTTCAATCGCTGACCGTTAACCTTCGAAGAACTACTACCATCTGGTGTCTCAATCTCAACAGCGCCATGAGGAAAAACAGTACGGACCACAAAAGGACCGGTCCACCGAGAGCGCAACTTCCCGGGGAATAGATGCAAATGTCATACAGAAGAACTTTTTGACCTGGAGAAAATGACTTTCGTAAAATATTCCTATCATGCACAAGTTTCATTTTGTTCTTATACTCCTTAGCACTATCGTATGCATCTCTACGAATCTCGTCCAACTCATTGAGCTGGAGCTTTCTTTGAGCTCCTGCCTTGTCAAGTGAAAAGTTTAAGTTCTTAATAGCCCAATAGGCTCGATGCTCTAACTCAACAGGCAGGTGACATGCCTTGCCAAACACTAAACGATAAGGTGACATTCCAATGGGTGTCTTAAACGCAGTACGGTAAGCCCATAAGGCATCAGTAAGCCTCGACGACCAGTCTTTCCTATTTGGATTAACTGTTTTCTCTAGAATACGTTTAATTTCCCTATTGGAAACCTCTACCTGACCACTAGTCTGAGGGTGATATGGGGTTGCTACTTTATGGGTAATACCGTATTGTTTCATTAAAAGAGCAAACGGTCTATTACAAAAGTGTGAACCTCCATCACTAATTATAGCTCGCGGCGTACCAAAACGTGTAAGTATATTCTCTTTCAAAAACTGGACTACGACCCTGTGGTCATTCGTTTTACACGGAACCGCCTCAACCCACTTAGACACATAGTCTACAGCGACAAGTATGTAAAGATAACCAAACGAAATAGGAAATGGACCCATAAAATCAATGCCCCACACATCAAAGACCTCAATCACTAAAATAGGGTTCAAAGGCATCATATTTCTACGGGAAATGGTTCCTAACTTCTGGCAACGCTCACAAGAAACACAATGACTATGGGAATCTTTAAACAACGAAGGCCAGTAAAATCCACACTGCAAAATCTTAGCAGCAGTCTTCTTAGCACTAAAATGACCCCCACATGCATGTTCATGACAAAAGGAGATAATACTAGACTGGTCACTCTCAGATACACATCTCCTAATAATCTGGTCCGGACAATACTTAAACAGATAAGGATCGTCCCAAAAGAAATGCTTAACCTCGGCTAAAAACCTAGAACGATCTTGCTTACCCCAATGTTGAGGGGTTCGACCAGTAACAAGATAATTCACTATATTTGCATACCAAGGTGATTGGGAAACAGAGAACAATTGTTCATCAGGAAAGCTATCCCTTATAGGAAGGGAATCACTAGGGGAACTAACAACTAGCCTAGACAAGTGGTCTGCTACTACATTTTCTGCACCCTTTTTGTCTCTAATGTCTGGGGAAAATTCCTGTAACAATAGGATCCATCTAATCAATCTAGGTTTGGTATCCTTCTTAGATAAAAGGTATTTCAAAGCAGCATGATCTGTATAGATTATGATCTTAGAACCTAATAGGTAGGACCTAAACTTATCCAAGGCAAACACGATGGCTAAAAGTTCCTTCTCGGTAGTTGTGTAGTTCATTTGGGCATCATTCAGAGTTTTGCTAGCATAATAAATCACATGAAGTAATTTGTTTTCTCGTTGTCCTAAAACGACGCCTATAGCATAATCTGAAGAATCACACATAATCTCAAAGGGTAGGTTCCAGTTAGGTGCCTGGACTATCGGGGAGTAGTGAGTAAAGTTTTAAGCTTCTCAAAAGCCTCTAAACAAGCATCATCAAAGACAAACTTAACATCTTTTGCAAGCAAATTGCAAAGAGGTCTAGAAATCAAGCTAAAATCCTTAATGAATCGACGGTAAAAACCTGCATGCCCTAGGAATGACCTAATATCTTTTACGGTTTTTGGGACCTGTAAAGTCTTAATAAGGTCAACTTTGGCTTTGTCTACCTCTATACCCTTTGAAGAGACGATGTGCCCTAACACAATTCCTGATTTAACCATGAAATGGCATTTTTCCCAATTAAGCACTAAATTTTTTTCCTTACACCTAGTCAACACTAATGTCAAATGATGCAAGCACTCATCGAAAGATGAACCAAACACTGAAAAATCATCCATAAAGACCTCTAAGAACCGTTCTACCATATCAGAAAATATGCTCATCATACAACGCTGAAAAGTTGCAGGGGCATTACATAGCCCGAAAGGCATGCGTCTATACGCAAAGGTACCAAAGGGACAGGTAAAAGTGGTTTTCTCTTGGTCTTCTGGGGCAATAACGATCTGATTATAACCGGAGTAGCCATCTAAGAAGCAATAGTGACTATGTCCAGCTAATCGCTCTAGCATTTGGTCGATAAAAGGAAGGGGAAAGTGATCCTTCCTTGTGACCTTGTTCAATTTCCTATAGTCAATACACACACGCCATCCCGTGGTCACTCGGGTTGGGATTAATTCATTATTATCATTCTGGACTACAGTGATACCTGATTTCTTGGGGACAACCTGAACAGGGCTGACCCACTTACTGTCTGAAATTGGGTAAATAATACCCGCATCTAACAACTTAAGCACCTCTTTTCGAACTACCTCTTTCATGTTAGGGTTCAGTCGACGTTGCATCTCCCTAGAAGGTTTGGAGTCTTCCTCTAAATGAATCTGATGCATACACACAGTAGGACTTATACCCTTAATGTCTGCTATAGTCCACCCTAAAGCTTCCTTATTGTCTTGAAGTACATTTACTAGCCTACTTTCCTGATCACTATCCAAATCGGAAGCTACAATCACAGGTAAAGTCTCAGATGGGCCTAAAAACACATACTTTAGAGTATCGGGTAGTGGTTTAAGGTCCAACTTTGGGGGCTCTTCTAAAGAAGGAATTAGGGTAGTCTCAGAAACTGGTAACGGTTCGAACCTAGCTTTCCATCTATCAGTGTCTAACACAGGGGTAGAATCTAATAGAGCATTCACCTGTTCAATAGTGCTATCGTCGTCAAAATCTAAACCAAAATGGGATAGACAACTTTCTAATGGGTCTTCAGACAAATGTTTGGTAATGACTCCTGAACTAAGGCTTCTATCATGTTCACCTCTCAACACATGTGTCATCTAGCTCATGAGGTTGCTTACTGACATTAAAAATGTTCATCTCCATAGTCATATTACCAAAAGATAAACTCATCACACCATTTCGACAGTTAATGATCGCATTAGTAGCTAAAAATGGGCGACCTAAAATCACAGGTATCTGGTTCTCTGGGTCAGGGACAGGTTGGGTATCTAGGACCACGAAATCCACTGGATAAATAAACTTGTCGACCTCAATAAGAACATCCTCGATAACACCTCGAGGGATTTTAACAGACCTATCAGCTAACTGCAGTGTCATCTGAGTAGGTTTCATTTCACCAAGTCCTAGCTGTAAGTATACATGGAATGGCAGTAAGTTCACACTGGCTCCTAAGTCAAGTAAAGCTTTTTCTACCCGGAAGTTACCTATTGTGCAAGCAATGGTAGGAGAACCTGGGTCTTTGTACTTTGGAGTTGTGGTGTTCTGAATGATTGAACTTACGTGACTAGCTAAAAAGGCTTTCTTATGGACGCTAAGTTTTCGCTTTCGCGTACACATATCCTTAAGGAACTTGGCATAAGCAGGAATTTGCCTAATTGCATCTAATAAGGGAAGGTTTATGGTAACTTGCTTAAAAACCTCCACTATGTCATTAAAGTTCGATTCCTTCTTTGTTGGTACTAATAGCTGAGGAAATGGGGCTCTAGGCCTAAAATCAGACCTTTCAGGAACCGAATTCACATCATCAGAAACTTTATCAGTCTCTTCAGCTACTGGTCCTGAGAGGTGAGATCCTGAGGGGTGAACTACAGTATGTTCACTATCGGGCATGGTTACCTTATTGTCTACAACTCTACCACTTCTAAGGGTTCTAACAGCATTCAATTGATTCGATGGTTTTGCACCTAATTCATGAACTCCTCTAGGGTTGGGTTGTGTTTGACTAGGAAACTTACCTTTTTCTCTCAAAGAATCACTTATCAGACCAACCTGGGTTTTTAACTCGGAAATAGCCTGACTATTTTTGTCCTATCCTGTTACTAGCTTGTAGACTCTGTTCTACGGATAACTGAAATTTTGCAGTTTGCTGAGTTAACAAGGCGAGAGATTCCTCTAAACTTAGGATTTTCTTATCTGACTGATTCTGAAACTGAGCTAGTCCTGAAGGATTCTTAGTATAGCCAAAACCTGGGGGAGCATTAGAATTACTAAACTGACCTTGACTTTGGCCTTTAGACCACGAAAGGTTCGGATGGTTTCTCCAACCAGGATTATAGGTTTCTGAATATGGGTCAATCTTTTGACGGTTATCAAATCTAGTGTTATTATAAAAAGCATTGGCCTGCTCTTCAATATTCTGGCCTTCCCAAAAAGGCTCCACTCTACCACTAGTCTGGCCCACTTCTAAGGCTTCTAACCTTTTTGCTATAACAACAATTTTGGCATCTGATTCATAGCCTCCTTCTACCCTATTAATGTTTCCTCTACTTAAAAGAATTGTTTTCTGGGGTGCCTTACTATTTTCCCATTGCTGGGTTTTTTCGGCGATTTCATTAAAAAATTCCATCGCCGCATCAACATTTTGGTTTTCAAATCCACCAGTGCATAGAGACCCAACCATGTTCGTTGTGGAATAATCTAAACCCTCATAAAGGATCTGAACTAGCCTAACCTTTTATAAACCATGATGAGGACACTGGGATAATAAATCATTGAACCTTTCCAAATACCTATATAAAGATTCTCCCTCTTGTTGTGAAAATGTGCATATTTGCGTCCTAATAGACGATGTTTTGTGCCTAGGGAAAAACTTATTAAAAAAGGCAGATGTAAGTTGTTCATATGTCTCAATTGACTCGGAGTCCAAACTATACAGCCACGACTTGGCCTTATCTTTCAGGGAAAATGGGAATAACCTAAGTTTCAAAGCATCATCATCTAAGCCTCTAATTCTTAGAGTACTACAAGTTTCCTCAAAATCCCTAACATGGTAATAAGGATTTTTATTTTCTTTCCCTAAAAAGATTGGGAGCATCTGTAAGGTCTCAGGTTTCAGTTCATAGGGTGCCTGCGTTTCAGCTAACTTAATACACGAAGGACGAGTAGTCCTAGTTGGATTCAACAAAGCTTTCAAAGTTGTCATTTCTGGCGCTATCGGAGCAACAGGGATTCTCTCCTCGGTCAAAGGACGTTCAAAAACAGACTCTTCAAAAGTCGGACTTTCTAGATTAAGGTAATCGAGACGCTTCGAACTACTAGGTTTCTCTTTAACAAATCTACCTAGTGTGTCTCTTTTACGTTCAGGCATACAATAGAATTTTCTAAATTGGAAGGGTAAGAAAACACAGATCAAGGCCGACTCAACCAAATCAAACCTATTGATTTCTAGCAAACAAAAAGCATGATGGCTCCACTTAGATTGTTTCTAGACCAGCTTTTAATCCTTCGAACGGGAATTCGTTACAATTTAAGCAAACCCCTCTGGAATCAATCCGAGTTAACGTAAGTTGAATAGAGGCGAGGGAATCTCGGTGGAGCTTTGATACCCAAGGCCTCACCGGTATTACAAAGCGGCGCAGTCACGCATTCAACTTACATAAACTGTCAAGAACTTCGAAGTATGCTTAAAAGAGTAACCAATATTTTTCAAATGACTTTCCTGTTAAGCTCGTTACCCTATCGGTCTCGTTCTAGTCAAAATGTTAGGCTTAGGTTCGCGTAGGTTAAGTGTTCCTGAAGCGGGCAAGAAGAGAACGGTGATGAAATCCGAACCCTTATCTTGTATGGCCAGGCCTTGCCCTTTACTAGAAAAATAAATTTCCGTATTCAGTCCTCAACATATATACATACGAAGGATTCCAGTAACTCGCTGACAGGGGATTCACGAGTGTTTAGAATCTTACCTCCCGTTCCAGACGGGGGATGAATCGGTTGTAGTGGACTCGGACCACTGACTCCGATGTCTAGTGTACGAACCCAAGGTGCAGAGACAATATCGTAATTGTCCTCCTTCTCTGCAAACAGTTTATATTTAAAGTACCCTTCCGTAGGGTGATAAAAAAAATGTCCCAAAGTCCAAAAGTCCAAAAAATAAAGAAAAATTACAAAAATAATAAACCCTAATACAGTTTTTGTTTTTTTAAAATAAAATAAACAAACCCTACACTAAAATTGTCTAAAATAAAATTGTCTTCTTTTCTGTTCTTTCTGCTTTAATCTTTAGCTCCAAGTCTTTATGAAATCACCAAACTCCTTGGCTCAATTTTCTTTATGATCCAGAACCTGTAGACACAAGATAAATACCCAAAAACATAAATAATGACAAAAATAATAAAAAAATAAAATAAAATAAAAAAATAAATAAATCTAAAACCCTAAAAACAAGTCCCCGGCAGCAGCGCCAAAAATTGATGTGATTTGTAAATAGTGGTAAAAGTGGTTCGATTCTCAGACTTGTGAAGGATATTAATTAGACTTAAATTCTAATATTAAAATAGAAAACTTACTAAAAATTATAGAAAACTCAATCAAAGTTGATATCAATATTAAAAGAACACTGAGGCTAAGATTCCACTATTTTCCAAGTTTAAGGTGATTTAATCCAATCTTTGTATTCATGCAATTTTCTTGTTCAATTTGATTCTCACTATTGCAACAAGTATATTTTCAAAAGCAATAATTGTAAATACCAAGCATGAAGCATCAAGAGTCTATAAACTAAGCATACTCCATCAAAATAGATCACAATCACTCAAATAAAAATCATATACAATAATAGTCCAAGGCAAATAATCATAATAATAATTGCAATAAATTAAATTAAATAGATTGTACCACTTTTTGTTGGAAAAATAGCTTCCTGTATCGCCTCAGCAATGGGGTTTAACTCCTCATATCAAAAACAGGTTCAAAATAATAAATCATGGCTCAAAAGGTGGTTTTATTGAAGAGAATATATAAAACAGCAGATCTGCAACGGTGTATAGATGTTACAAAAGTCACTGTTACAGTTGGTGTTGCAATACTGAAGATATACGTTACTAATCAACTGTTACAGGATCAGAAATTTAAGACCCTAGAATACGACTGTCCTGCACAGCTTAATGTTCTTCAGCTGTTAAACAACGACACTGTTCTGCGACTGTTTCTCGTGCGTCAATGTTCTTCGCGTTCTTCCTCTTCAGCAGCAGCAGCAGCAGCAGAAACAGAGTTTGATAAAACTCTGATTTCTTCTTCCTGGCTCTCCTCAGGTCCCCAAACTCTCGACACCCCTTCTATATGACTCAAACAATCTATTTATATCAAAAATACCGATTAAATCTCTCACAAATCTTCCAAAATCTCTATCCTTCTCTTCACGGCCAAGTTGCGGAAATTTCTTGTTTTAGAATTTCTACGCGTTTATGAGCTTTCCTTTTTATTCTAAACTCTTACTTAGATATATACAAATCTTTGGGAAGATTTACAGCACTTTAATCACTCTAAAATTCCCTAAAACAGGTCACACACGTGACTTTCATATTTTCTGTTGTGATAAAAATCCATCGATTGAGCCCAGTCTAATTGATTTCAACACCCATATCAGATTCCTAGAATCATAAGGAGTCTATCCTATGAAAATCAGAGGTTTAATCGACCTCAAACTCCTCCAATTCAGGAACCCTAAAATTTGTTCTTCACTGCACCTACTTTCCCGCCAAAACTTGGTTTTTTGAAAGGTTGAGGATGGTTGCCCCTTATCCAGGGTAGGGGTGCTTTTAGCAGCTGCCTGGAAATGGGATGCCCCTTAGTAATTAGGTTACTCCTTATCCAAAGTGAGAGTCCGAGTAGAAAATGTCCTCCGGGTGCTTTTCGACAACTTTTCGAGCCAATTTTTTCCAAAAATGTTTATTGGCCAAAAATACCTACAAATAAATAAAACACCATAATAAGTACAAAAATGAGCCTAACAATATATAGAATCGAGATAAATCGGACACAAAAATGTGTCTATCAGGGGGAAGATACCCTGTTGACGAAATCTTTATACTCTTCAATTTCCTTCAAATTGTTTCTTATTTCATCCATTTTCCTCCTTTCTTCTAAACTTCCTTTCTTAGGGACACCATAATTCCCAGAGATCAAAACACTATCTTCCTTTAGATGATATTTACTAAGATGTCTGCTTTGCTCTTGAGCGTTCGAGGAACTCACTGAACTGACTTTCCTATACACGGGATAAGTACGAAAACCAATTGGTTTAGTCATACGAGTGTCAGTTACACCTTTAAGAATTAAATCTAAGGTGTGTTGAAGATGAACAAGGGAGTTTTTCTTCAACCTAAAGGATTCTTTTTGCATAACAGAGCATTTTGTTTCACAGACAAGACATACTTTTTGATCATCTGAACGATTAGATAGTACAGTCTTAACAACATCTTTAGAAGATTTCTTCCCTCCATCTGTTGTGCAACATCCTTTGATGATAGGACTTTCAGGCACATTTGTTTTATCAGAGGAGACTCTTGTTTTTACTTCTGAGCAAAGAGCTACCTTAGATGTGTCAGAAGTACTTGGTATATTAGACTGCTTTGAGCATCCTTGAATAGAGAGCTTACTCAAGTGATGTTCAATTTCCAAGGAATCCCTTTTGAGACTAGCCTCAAGAGTCGTGCATGAAGACTGATCTTCAGCATTACCATTGGAATTGCAATCACTTATAATACCAAGAAGAGTATTGACATGATGCTTCAACCGATAAATCTAACAGCTTGAATTCTGACAACGTTTAGAATCAATTTACTCCTCTTCAGCTGCAACCCGTTCGTTATTAGAAAAGCTCTCTTTCGAAGGGTAATCGGAATCACACATGCCAGTGTTTGTCTGTCTCGTCAGAACACCAAGGTTCGTCTATATTCGAGATTGAAGTATCTTCCCCTTTATTAGACTTAGACGAGACAGAGATTTTAATTCTGGTGACGCATTTATCAGAGATACTACTCTTGTCCATAGAGTCAGATCGCCACAAACACATACTTGTAAGGTCTTGAACGTGTTTGCCTGCTCTGATACCAATTGAAAAAGCGGGGGTCTAACAACACCACCCAATATTTCGCTTAGCAATCTGTATGGACAAACTCCAATATACTTTTTATGAGAATCAACTAGACAGTTAGACTCAATCAATAAAAAGACATATCAAAGAGTTTATATCTCAATCTCTCGATTTAATCTTACTCAAGCAAACTGCGAGTTTCGATTAAAGAGAGATAGACTTGGATGGTACCAAAGACCAATATCCGAGGATCAATCAATATCAATCAACAACCGTTAGTTCGGACTATCCAATTGATTGATCTAACGCACAACCTGTATTATTTCTATTATATAAACAAATATAATGCGGAAAAGAAATAACACAGATACCAGAAGTTTTGTTAACGAGGAAACCGCAAATGCAGAAAAACCCCGGGACCTAGTCCAGATTGAATACACATTGTATTAAGACGCAACCACACTAGTCTACTCCAAGCAAACTTCGGACTGGACTATAGTTGAACACCAATCAGTCTCCCACTGATCCAAGGTACAGTTGCACCCCTACGCCTCTGATCCCAGCAGGATACTACACACTTGATTCCCTTAGTTGATCTCACCCACAACTAAGAGTTGCTACGACCCAAAATAGTAGGCTTTAACAATAAATAAATCTGTCTCCCATAGAAAAGTCTATCAAAGGATAAATAGGATAATCTATCTCCCACAGAAAAACCCTAAAGTTTTTGTTTCGTCTTTTGATATATAATCAAGGTGAACAGAAACCAATTGATAATCCGGTCTTATATTCCCGAAGAACAGACTAGATTAATCAATCACCTCACAACAATCTTAATCGTATGGTAGCGAAACAAGACGTCGTGGAATCACAAACGATGAGACGAAGATGTTTGTGATTACTTTTATATCTTGCCTATCGGAGAACTCTCACGATCTCAAGCCAATCAATCTGATTATACTCGTACGATAGAAGATGCAAGATCAGATCATACAACTACGATAAAAGTAGTATCGGTCTGGCTTCACAATCCCAATGAAGTCTTCAAGTCGTTAACCCAGTTTGAGAAAAGAAAACCAGAGGGTAAAAGGAGAATCGAATCTAGCTTACAAACTAGTATCACACGGACGTCTGGGGATTAGTTTGTAGAGTTGTTAAACATCCCCTTATATAGCCTTTCAAATCAGGGTTTCGCCTTGCTCACAAAGCAAAAGCTATCCACCGTTAGATAAAAACCTGATTTAGATTCAAGCTAATATAGCTCAACCGTTAGATCGAAATCTTAGCTTATCATACACAAATGAACTTCACGCTTCTAGGTTTGTAAACCGTACCCAAACGTGTGCATTGTTGGTTCAATAATAGTCAACCAAAAGGTTAGCCATTTGAGCATTTCATACCAACCACTTTCTTCTTCATCATAAGTAGTTAAAATGACTCACATGAACTAGTTAGAGAGTTGTTCAATTTCAAGGAAATCTCATGTACTACACAAGACACAATGAAAGCAAAGATGATTCGATTCACATGAATCGGTTCTTGAACTTTATATCCACGGTTTGCAAAAGCATTCCTTAGTCTTTATGATTTAAGTTCAGAAATAATATTTAGATATATAACCTATACAAGTTCGCAGACTAAGTTCGCGGACTTGAAGTACTAGAAAGAGTTTTCAAACTCCAGCAGAAATTCTCGGGTTCGAGACCTTCGCTGGTTCGCGGACTTGGCTCACGGAATTGGCTCACGCAACACAGTTTGATAACTTAGCAGAAATTCTCGGGTTTGAGAACTTCGACAGTTCGTGGACTGAGTTCGCGGACTTGGCTACTAGCCGATTTCCAGCATGGGACTTATGCACATATGTGTTTCCACAACATACTTATGTCCACTATGGTTATGTAATCTAAACTCTCATTCCAATCATTCAAACATTCTTAGAGGACGCTATGTAGTTGTTACACGATTTCTCGTCAAAGCAATTTTCAAGATGATCGAAACATACATGACTTGCGTCACTAGGTAAAGAAAAACATGATCGAAGCGAAACGCTTACCAACACATATTTCGAGATATAGATAGGAAAGATATACTCGGCTCGAAATACCACATGTGTATAATCTAAGTCTATATATATAGCATACGACTTTTGTCTCAAGAAGTAGGAGATAGAATAGATAGACTTTTGAGTGACAGATAAGTTCAAGTCTTCACATACCTTTTTGTCGAGAAGTTCCACCGGTTCCTTGAGTAGTTCTTCCACTTGTATGATGAGTCGCCATGAAGTCCTTGAGCTCAATTGCACTTACTATCCTAGTCCGAGACTTATCTATAATAGACTAGAAATCAAGACTTATAGTTTTGATCACAAACATTGACAAACATGCTTGAGATAGAAATGCATGCGAGTTTGACCGAGCAGTGCTCTAACAAGTTGAACCCCAACCAATCTCACACTGATCCAAGGTACAGTTATGCTCCTACGCCTCTGATCCCAGCAGTATACTATGTACTTGATTCCCTTAGCTGATCTCACCCACAACTAAGAGTTGCTACGACCCAAAGTCGAAGACTTTAATAAAGAAATCTGTATCACACAGAAAAGTCTATGGTAATAGATAAATTAGTCTCCCACGAATATACCTACGAGTTATGTTCCATCTTTTGATAAATAAAGGTGAACAGGAACCAATTGATAATCCGAACTTATATTCCCGAAGAACAGCCTAGTATTATTAATCACCTCACAATAGTTTTAATCGACGCAGCGAAAAAAGATATTGTGGAATCACAAACGATGAGATGAAGATGTTTGTGATTACTTTTTATCTTGCCTATCGGAGATAGAAATCTCAATCCAATTATTATAATTGTACTCGTATGAAAGAAACAGCAAGATCAGATCACACAACTACGATAAAGTAATATCGGTTTGGCTTCACAATCCCAATGAAGTCTTTAAGTTGTTAACCTGGTTTAGAATAAGAAACCAAACGTTAAAGGAGAATCGACTCTAGCTTAGCACAACTAGTATCACACAGAATGTATGGGGATTAGGTTTCCCAGTTGCTAGAAAAAAGACTGTGGTCTCAAGATAGGAGATAAATAGACTTTTGAGTGATAGATAAGTTCAAGTCTCCACATACCTTTTAGTCGATGAAGATCCACCAGTTCCTTGAGCAGTTCTTCATCTTGTATGATGATTGCCATGGAGTTGTTGAGCTCAACTACACTTTCTATTCTAGTTCGAGACCTTTGTTATAGTAGACTAGAAATCAAGACTTATAGTTTTGATCACTAACATTGACAAACATGCTTGAGATAGAAACGCATGCGAGTTCGACCGAGCAATGCTCTAACAATCTCCCCCTTTGTCAATTTTAGTGACAAAACTATCAATACATGTGGAATACAAAAAATATATAAATAAACTTTTGTATCTCCTATTCCACATGCCTAATCTTCAACATTACTCGAAATCTTCGTTACTTCCAAGTGCTCCAATGATCCCAAAGGTTGTAAGTTTAACATCATCGTTGTTGAAAATCCGTAGCTATAACAACGAGAAAACAAGAGTTCTCAATCATTGTTATACAATGTCATAGTATCATTACACATCGTCAAAGTTCAATTGTATCACAACTTTAACAAAAATACTATGGTGATATGTCACTCCCCCTTAGTCAATACTTCATCTCTCATGGAAACCACTCCCCCTTACATAATGATCCGAAAACCATATGTATTTGTAGTGTGAACTACATATTAATTCTCCCCCTTTTTGTCAATAAAATTGGCAAAGGTACAAGAATGGGATCCTAATGAAATTTACAAAAGAGACATTTCATGACCAAAAGAAAGCATATATCATCTTATTTAGATGCAATCATAAAGCCGGATCTAAATGCATTCATCAAGGAGTCTATAAAGATACAAGATAACCCCTATAATATTCCACAGCCGCACTCCCCACAAAGATTTGGCAATTAAGCACTCTCCCCCATAAAATGTCATTCCCGAAAGAACAACAAGAGCGATCTTAATTTAAAAAAGAAAAGAAGGATTTCTTTGGACATAACAATTCACATACAAGTATGAATTTGAATCCAAAATATTCAATTAGATTAACCATAAGAGAACCCATGATTAATTTAATCAAACATGCTCGACATAAGTAAACTTATGGAGACTTAAAAACACTTAATTAGATTAATCACAAGAAAACTCATAATTAATCTAATCGAAATATACAACTAAAATAATCACAAAAGTAATTAATTTAATTGGTCATGCTCGACACAAAGTATCTCATGGAACAACAACTATGTCAAAACAATGACTCAGTCGATAGAGCTCAACATAAGACTCCTTATGGAACAACACAGTATGTACACAAAAATTGTGGATCGAAGATCGACCTTATACTGTGGAATAAGAAAGGACTCATTCTATTTTCCATCACCATTTGCACAATGACATTCAATAGACATAATCCTTGAACACAAAAGATTTTAACCTATCTTCCATCAAGAATTGACATAATAGGCTTAACTTTTGTATTTGTCAAAAGTAAATTCATTCTTTCATCAATACATGCATATCAACTCATAAACGACTTTACTTTTAACAAAGTATGGGACAATCAAGTTCACGGACGTAAACACACATATCCCATAACAATATTGCAATATATAAAACCATAAAGATTAATACTGCAAAAATCATCTTCCAAACAATTTTAGAATTTAAAAAAAATAAACCTAAAAACATGAAGATGAAAATGTTGGACATAGACAAATAGAAGATTTACTAGGAAATAAAAAAAACCAACAAGCTAAATCAAAACCAGACTCCTATGTCAAAGCCGGACATGAACAGAGTTCAAAAAGGTTTAGGATCCTCATGAGTCTTGAGGTCTTTGAGCTTGTGATTGACAGTATCCCTTGCATCTTCAGAGAAGAGACTCTCTTTGCGAAGATCATTGATGAGAGATTTTATGAGACCAAGGTGAGTGGTAACCTTTCTCAACTCAATTTTCAACACATCAAGACTTTTCAAGGTATCAAAGAGATGCAGTTTGGATTCCTTAAAGTATTTAAGAAAATCATGAACCACTTCAGCATAAACCATATCTTCCTTCTCAACATCCTCATGAGTATAGGAATAATAACATGAGGCAGTGGGATGATCATCTTCTACAAGGGTTCTTTTCTTCCTCCCTTCGGACTCAAAACCGATACCTTTATCAAGAAATCCTCTAGAAAAACCACAAGCTTGTGAAGAGGAAGACATTCTTGACGACCCCAAAATAACCACGAGTATGCAAACGCGACTCAAGGTTTTGGTATTTAAGGGTTTCTTAGGGAAGAAGGTTTTAGGGTTTACAAACTGTTGACTCGTGATGGCAACCCGTGTACACATACGAATACAACATGGCCCAAAAAGAATAAAACAAACAAAACAAAAAATACTTATGCAAAAATGTTTGTGACTGATACTCCAGCTAAAGACGATAAGAAAATAGTTTAGAGAATCAGAAAACACTTTGCCATCAAGTATACCTGACTATATCTCACTCAACCAGGATTTTTGTGAATGAGATTCCAACCTTGTGATTAATTAGCACAAGTATGAGCCTTGATCTCATCAAACGACCGTAGATTATGGTTGACTCTTTTTCCAAAATCTTGAGGAAAAGCGATTATGATTTGAAAAGTTATCATAAAATTTGCTATCATCAAAATAAGATGCATAGTTTTTATTTTTACCTGAAGTAGCTTGACCAGGGAAATTTGACAACCTGTTAATGATCTCTTTATATCCTTCAATTATCATTTTTAGATTGTCTTCGCCATCTTTGCTTCTTTCTTCTGGTTCCTTTTTCACATCGAGAACAACATCATGTCCCTTTCTATCATAAGAAGATTTATGAACTCTTCTTCGATGAAATGATTTAGGAAGACTATCTCTCTTTTGAACATTTGAGGAACATCTTGAACTGACCTTCATGGTATATAACACAAGGCGAGTACTAAAACCAATTGGTTTAGACATGCGAATGTCAGTTACACCTTCAAGAATCAAATCTTAGGTGTGTTGAGACGATCAATAGATTTGTCATTCAACCTGGATTTTCTCACTCGTTCAACATGTCCTTTTGAATCACAAAAGAGACATACTTTCTGATCAAAGAGGTGATCAGGAGAAACAGTTTTACAACCGTTGTTAGGAGACTTATTCCTTCCATGTGGTGTAGAGATTCCTTGATTAGGGGAAGACAATCACATCATTTCTTACAGGAAGGGATTCTGATTTTACTTCTGGTTTTGGAACGTTTTCAGTCGTAGCAGAAGTACTTGGTATATTAGATTGCTTAGAGCATCCTTGAATAGAGAGTTTACTCAAGCGTTGTTCAATTTCCAATGCATCCTTTTTCAAGCTATCCATAAGAGTCATACGTGAAGAATGATCTTCAGTATTTTCTTTGAATTTGCAGTCTTTTATTACACCAAGAAGAACATTAACATGGTGTTTCAACCGATTATATATATCAGCTTGGATTCTAGCAAGATTTAGAATCAATTCACTCTCTTCAGTTGTTTCCCGTTCATTAATAGAGATGGTTTCTTTTGAAGGGTACTCGGAATCACACATGTCAGTGTTTGTCTGTCTCGTCAGAACACAAGGTTCGTCTATATTCGAGATTGAAGTATCTTTCTCTTTATTAGAATTAGGCGAGACGGAGCTTTTATTTCTGGTGACGCGTTTATCAGAGATACTACTCTTGTCCATAGAGTCAGATCGCTACAAACACAGACGTGTAAGGTCTTAAACGTGTTTGCCTTCTCTGATACCAATTTAAAAAGTGGGGGTCTAACAACCACACCCAATATTTCGCTTGGAAATCTGTATAGACAAATTCCAATATAATTTTTAGAGAATCAACTAGACAGTCAGACTCAATCTAGATAGAAAGTATATCAAAGAGTTTATATCTCAATCTCTCGATTTGATATATACTCAAGCAAATAGAAATCTGCGAGTCTTTATCAAATACTAGAGAGATAACTTGGATGGTACCAAAGACCAATATCCAAGTGTCAATCAATTTATATCAACAACCAAAAGGTCGAATATTCTAATTGATTGAACAACGCACAACCTGTGGTATTTCAATTCTATAATAAAATATAATGCGGAAAAGAAATAACACAGACACCAGAATTTTGGTAACGAGGAAACCGCAAATGTAGAAAAACCCCGGGACCTAGTCCAGATTGAACACACATTATATTAAGCCGCTACAGACACTCGCCTACTCCAAACTAACTTCGGTCTGGACTGTAGTTGAACCCCAACCAATCTCACACTGATCCAAGGCACAGTTATGCTCCTACGCCTCTGATCCCAGCAGGATACTACATACTTGATTCCCTTAGATGATCTCAGCTACAACTAAGAATTGCTACGAACCGAAGTCGAAGACTTTAATAAACAAATTTGTATCACACAGAAAAGTCTATGGTAATAGATAAATTTGTCTCCCACGAATATACCTACGAGTTTTTTCCGTCTTTTGATAAATCAAGGTGAACAGGAACCAATTGATAATCCGGACTTATATCCCCGAAGAACATCCTAGTATTATCAGTCACCTCACAATAGTCTTAATCGACGCAGCGAAAAAAGATATTATGGAATCACAAACGATGAGATGAAGATGTTTGTGATTACTTTTTATCTTGCCTACCGGAGATAGAAATATCAAGCCAATTATTACAATTGTACTCGTACGATATAAACAGCAAGATCAGATGACACAACTACGATAAATTAGTATCGGTCTGGCTTCACAATCCCAATGAAGTCTTTAAGTCATTAACCTGGTTTAGGAGAAGAAACCAAAGGTTAAACGAGAATCGACTCTAGCTTAGCACAACTAGTATCACACAGAATGTGTGGGGATTAGGTTTCCCAGTTGCTAGAGTTCTCCCTTATATAGTCTTTCAAATCAGGGTTTGCAATCAATGTTAGATTGGTAACAAAGCATTCAATATTCACCGTTAGATGAAAACCTGATTAGATTAAAGATAAAATTTATCAACCGTTAGATCGAAAACATAGCTTGTTATACACAAATGAAATGCACGTTTCTAGGCTTGTGTTACCGTACCCAAACTTGTACATTAGTTGGTTCAACAATAGTTAACCAAATGGTTAGCTATATGATCACTTTCATATCAACCATATTCTTCTTTACCATAACTAGTTCAAATGACTCAAATGAACTAGTTAGACAGTTGTTCAATTGCAAGGAAATCTCCTGTACTACACAAGACACAATTGAAGAAAAAACGATTTAATTCTCTTGAATCGGTTCATGAACTATATAGCCACGGTTTGCAACTGCATTCCTTATTTAATATGAATAAGTTCACAGATATGGTTTTTAGATATAACCTACTCAAGTTCGCGGACTTAAGTTCCCGGATGGAGTTCACAAACTCCAGCATAAATTCTCGGGTTTGAGAACTTTGCCAGTTCGCGGGACTTAGCTCACGCACTACTCCGGCTCACTTGATAAACAAAGTTCGCAAACTTTGGTTCAAGGAATAAGGACTTATACATATATGTGTTTCCACAACAATGCTTATATCCTCCAATGGTTATATAATCTAAACTCTCATTTCAATCATTGAAACATTCTCAGAGGACGTTATATAGTTGTTATTCACAAACCATTTTTCGTCAGAGCAATTTTCAAAGTGATTGAAACATAACATGACTTTCGTCACTAGTTAAAGATGAACTTGGCTAAAGAGAAAGCTTACCAACACATATTTCGAGAAATAGATAGGCGAGATAAAACTCGGCTCGAAATACCAAATGTGTATAATCTAAGTCTATATAGAAAAACGACTTTTGTCTCAAGATAGGAGATAAATAGACTTTTGAGTGATAGATAAGTTCAAGTCTCCACATACTTTTTAGTCGATGAAGAACCACCAGTTCCTTGAGTAGTCCTTCATCTTGTATGATGATTGCCATGGAGTTCTTGAGCTCAAATACACTTTCTATCCTAGTCCGAGACCTTAGCTATAGTAGACTAGAAATCAAGACTTATAGTTTTGACCGCTAACATTGAAAAACATGCTTGAGATAGCAATGCATGTGAGTTCGAACGAGCAATTCTCTAACATCTCTGAAGGTGACAAAGATCATCTTAAAAGCACACAAAAAAATGATTTCAGATCATGTTGTTTTGTTTGTGATCTTCTGTCCAAATCAGAATCAAGGAAACAATCTCATCAAAAGATGTTATCATATTTCAAGGAAATCTGGGTCGATATAAGAGTTATACTCAACTCATGACTCAAAAGGTTCCTAGTCACACTGAAAATCATATTCATACTCGAATAGATTTATCTGTTGAATCAGGTAATTCAGGTTGTCACTCACAGATCTGTGAAACCTATTCTTGGAATTGTTCCAGAAAAGAAGATGTCTGAAAACATAAAGATAGATTATGTTTCCTTGAGCCATTGAGAGCTCAATTAAATAACTAAGCTTGTTGATCAGGACTTCCTAAAATTTTGTGCTCAAGTATTAATAAATGGGAAGTTCTTAAAAGAGCATTAGGGAACATATGAAAAGTATAAAAAATTATACTAGATATATCTGTTTCATGAACCACTTGAGTATTTTTCTAAATTTGGAATCCATTTTCTATTTAGAAAAATACTTTCGATCTTAGAAAAGTTCATGATAAAATTGTAAAAGATATATTCGGACTCTCTTGACAATAATATTTCGAAAAATCCTTCTTGATTTTATTACTGAATTTGTATATTTTCACGACTATTTTAATCAAATAAAAATACCTTGTTAGGTCTGTTATAACTTGGAAACCAAGTTTTTTATTTGATATAAAACATCTTAAGAACCGATTCTTTCCTCCACTATTAGTCTGCGGTTCAAGATGGGTGAAAATACTATTGATATTGATTCTCAATTACAGAAGCTTGAAACTTGTCTTCCTGCTGAGATTAAGTGCTACTTTTCAAAGGAACATAAGAGGAATAATATATATTTTGAGCTCGTGCTTTTGCTAATGCGAGATTTTGAAATTGCTCGTGAACAACTGAAAGATTCTGTAAAGAATGAGGAGTGACTCGAGTCAAATATTTTGAAGTTGATTGTGAGGGTGAATCTTTTGAAGAGGAGACTCAATCATCTGAAAGAAAAGAAAAGACCCAAGAACTTGAAAATTGAAGAAACCTCAGTGAACAATCAAAGCACCACTAGGGATTAAGTTATGTGTTGTAATACTTAATCCACAAAATAGACATCAATGTTTTGATTTATTTCAATTATTTTATAAGGTCTATTTTGAATAAAACTATCATTATTTATGAATAAAATTATTATTTTATAAATTTTCTTGTGATAGTTACCGATTATATATCCTGTGAATGAATGTTTATATTTTTGCTATGTGTATTCGGTTTATGGGATTTCTGATTTCGGTTTTCATCAACCTTAATATTCGATCTCATATGATGTTACCTTTATGGTTTGTGTGGATTTTTGATTTAGCGGGATTAAGTTCTAGCCCATGTTGGTAGGCTTTATCAAAGGATCATAAGGTGTTCCAATTGAAACTCATATGTGAAAAGTCACAATATGTTGAATCAATTTATATTTACATGAGTTGTGTTTAGCATAACATATGTGTTTCGGGTTTTCAACTTTTGCTATTGGCACACATTAGTTAAAACCGAATCAACTTTTCTCTGGTATAAGTTGCTCTTGTTGTTGTTCTTTTGCTCTTGCTAGAGGATGAGAACATACTGGGGGAGAGTTCTTATTTGAACTTGTGCTTAATGATATATCTTTCTGGGGAGAAGAGGTTGCGGAATCTGAGGTGTTTAATTTGTTAGTTAATCGTTTTCATGTTTAAGAAAAGCTTGTTTATATTGCATATATTTTTCTTTTGCTTAACAAATTTCGGTACAATTGATATGTTTCATTATATTGTGTACGGATGTGTGTGTGTGTGTACGATTCAATTATTTCCGGTTAAGAAAAACTGTGTCAATTTATTTGGCTTACTGTTTTGGTATCTTATTTATTGTTAGGTATCAAGTGTTTTTGCTTAACGAAATTCGGTGCAATTGCGGTGCTATAATGTCTATGTTTGTTTCAATTGCTTCATGTTAAGAAAATAATTGTGCAAGTCAATCTATATTGGTTTGTGTGTATTTTTTATGGCTTAACAAAATATGGGATCATTTGTTTAGTCCAAATCAATTCTGGATAAGAGAAACTAAGTTAATTCTGATCTTAGTTAGACTTATCAAATTTGAGGATTCGGTTATTCAAGTCTAATCGAATGCCTTGGAAAGAAAAACTAGTTAACTATCCTAGTGTTTGTCTTGTCTAAAGAGAAAGGTTTAAGTTATTGTCTGAATAATTAGAGCCTGATGAGAGAGATAAAGTTAATTCTGATCTTTATTTTGGTTTTATCACAATAAGTGATTGCACATACGCAATCGGTTTAACAATGGAATTAAGTTTCTTAATCAATTTGTTAAACTATTAGGGAAAATTGCCTCGAGAAATTGTTTCCTTGATAACATATTAAAACTAAATTACTTGTAGTTTCGGTTTTAATATTGGTTATCTAAAGTGGTATGTGAAACCTTCGTGCTTAACTCTTATAGGTTGTTTACAAGTCTTCTAGATTTGTAAGATCCTTTCGGTTCGTCCTTTATTTGGTCGAACCTTTGTCATTTTGTGACAAGAAGGGGGAGAAATATATGGAGTAAACAAGTGATTTGCAATCACTAAGGAAACGACAATTGTTCTTAACCGTCATATCTAACGAAGGAGTAAAGCATTGACAAAGGGGGAGAAACATGTCATACTGCTGCTGTAGTATTCTAACTACAAAAAGGGGAATAAAAAAGATGTACGGATTGAATATTTACCTAGCTTACCTTTAGGGGAGTAAAAGCTTATGTTATTCAAATGTCAACAACGACATTTATTGATTGAATATATGTCGGTTATTGTGCTGTTGAAACTTGGAATCAAGCGTATGTAAAATGAATTCTTTTATAATTTGTTTATCCAAACTAGTGAAACCGCACGCGCGATGCGCCTGCCATCGGAACCTGAACTTAAAGGCAATTCACCACTTTAATTGTTGAGCACCCATAAGATGTTCGCAGTTCTCACGTATCTTACTATCAAGAAAAAGAGACTTTTCATACTAACATAAAACTAAAACCTACAAAACAAACTTTCATTGAATAATCTCTAAAATCTACACAAATAAAATGTTCTCACATATTATATTTAGGAAGAAATATGTAAGCCTATAAAAGGTATCGTTCTCGGTTTTCTTTTTTTTCTTTTTTTTTTTTGTGTTACACACAGATAAGATTCTCTTATATATTTGATATTCTTTGTGAAGATGTACACAACTTATCACAGGCACATTTGAGGGAGTCGCACAGTCAGCAAGGCTGAATTCAAACAACTCTTTCTAGGAACATGAATCATCCAGCATAGATCAAAGGCCACCACCAGCAGCTAAGTTTCGTACCTCTCCTGTACACCTGCATGAATAACATCAAGTATGTCAATTTAAAACCTATCAAAGTCGAAGGAATATGGACTTAATGTCGAGGAAATAAACACTTATATAATTTATTATAATAGACTGGCCAAAGAGCAAAATAATATTTAGCAAAGAATTTATCTAATAAGAAGTACAAATTTATGTCCCAGATCAACATGTCGGTCATAGTAGGTGATTTTTTCCTCTGTATTTAACTATACAATTGTTCTTGTCAACTTATCATTTTGCAGACCTTTAGATTCAGGTACACCGAGAAAAACAAACCCTATTCAAATGAAAGTTCTCATATAAACCCGCTCGGTGGACATTTCATCCACATCCTTCTGCAAAGGATAAATTCAAACTTGAAACTTGATGGCAACATCTACTCCCGCTAATGAACTCTACCAATTTCTATTGGACTTTAATTTTCATATATATGTGGGTTATAGCACTCAACATCAGGTATATACCTAACATGGCAGGTATATGGTACACAGAGAGCAATCTTTTGCTAAGTGATGCTTCCTGTCAGATACCCACGTTGTCTAGCCACTGTGCTGAGGCTGCAGCTATATCTGAAGTTACACAATAATACTAATGATGCAAAATACCGGTCTGGTGGCTATGAAGTCGAGGGTATTTACCAAACACCATAGGTTCAATTGCTATTGTTACCAAAAATTAAGCAGTCAGAGAAAGCAAATTGTACCTACAAAAGATATCAATCCCTGCATTGGACGTGGCGATTTAAATTGGATACCTTACTATTTCCCTGCATTGCTGCAGATTTTTTAATTTTGCTGCAATTCTAGATTTTTTCAATTTTGCTGCATTTCTAGTTCTTTTCAATTTTATAAGTCACTATTGCAGCATATGGACTCCTGGTGTTCCAAAATAGAAAATCAATAGATTTCATTGAACACCAAATCCAGTTCATCTAATTTCAATTTCTCTAGTCTCTACAAATTAAAATTACGATAAATCTATGTGAAATACCAATTTGGTTTACTAATTTAGCTTCAACAGCTCTGAAATCTGAATGCAACTCGTCTAGAATTGCTAAATCCCAAATTCAGAAAACATTAGTACTCTGAAACGAACACAGGAAATCTTTATAGACTGAATTCCAATTCTTAAAATTGTTTTCAGCTTGAGCAAATGAATATCAGGTGACAATCATTTTAATTCCGACGGAATTAGTACCAGATGCAAAGCCATTCATTCAACTTAATTGATTATAATGATTATTGCAAACAACAATAGTAATTCAACATTCAACAGAGTATTACATAAACTGATTCAATAAACTTGGTGAAATTGAAATTGGTACCCGATGAAGAGATTGGTTTATCGAATTGGAAATTATATGAAACCCTAAACCCCTAATTTCACATGCAACGAATATAGAAAAATTGGGGGATTCATAATTAAAATCATACCTTTAGAAAATCAGAAGCAGTTTCGAGTTTTGAATCAATATTCATGCGTCTTTACTTGGGCAACCATAAATCTTTCACTTCATCTTGTTCTTCCAGAAACCCAAAGTTTGAAACCTAGCACCAGGAGAACATTTGTTCAAGTAGCAGAGAATAAAGAGGGTAGGGAGAAAAAATTGTTGGAGACTCTTTGAAAAGCAGTTTTGATCAAATCACAGTTTTTGTATCGCCTCTTTCAGAATTGAATGTTTGATTTTCGATTTCTTTCGACGGAGAGAAACATGAACGAAGAGGAGGAGAAGATGGAAACTAAAATCGAATGAGATAAAAGAAAAAAGAAACGTAAATTTTCTAAAATTGAGTCCAGTGGGATTCGATCACGTATCCTTGGCTGTCTATTTTACAGGTATAGGCTTCCTAGTGTAGGATTATTACGTCTCATACCTCTTTAGGAGTAATAAGATGAGGGATAATTTAGACATTCCGCCATGCTACACCAAAACCACCTAAAAGGGGGCCTTTTCTTTATTATAGTAAGATGTAATAAGAGTTCTGTCACTAAAATTGACAAAGGGGGAGATTGTTAGATCATAACTCGGTTGAATTCACCAAGCGTTGGTATGTCAAGATTGGTTGTCATATTTTAGTATCAAAACTCATCTAGGGTCGCTTGATTAAATACTAGATTCAACTTCGTCTAGGTTAGACTAGAAAGTCTAGGAATGTTGAGACATACAAGTATTACTACGACGACCTGAAGAATGTGAAGAAGTAGCGAACTATAACGACGACATCATCCTTCAACTTGGGGTTAGTAATATTCGGTTGAACTGTTTATTCCTAACGTATCTTTCAAGTCGTGCTATATTGAAAACATAACTGCGAAGATGTATATACTGTACATATTGTATAATACTCTAGTGATGTGACATGATCATATTTATATGATCAAAGTATTAGGGAATTAGACTGCAAAGTATAACACTTATCTTTTGAACTTCGTAGATATGACATCAACATAATCTTGTATATATTATTATGATTATGTGAATGGGTTATGGTGAAGATTTTATCCTAGGAAACAATGTTTTACATTCGTTTAAAGGAAGTACATTCATGAACTTGTTTCGTGAATCAAAAGGGAAATCATTAGGATTATTGGTCCGGCTATTCATTGCAAAAGTTTGGATGACCAATATGTGTGATATGATAGAACCGATCTTAACCTTGGTTATGTATCTTGGTATAATTAATCACAATTCCTGACTTATGATTTGGTATGACTGGTTTTTATTAATTGGTGTAACCGATCCTAAGTAATCACCATGTGGTGGTATGATCGATATTTGTAATTGGTATGACCGATCCTAGTAATTGGTGTAATCGATCCTAGTAATTGGTGTGACCAATCACAGAGTATTGTGTAATCGGTCCTTATAATTGGTAAACGGTCCTCGTAACTGGTGTAACCGGCCCTGATAACTGGTGTGACCTATCACAAGCAATACCATGGGATTATGGAACCGATCCTGGTAACTGATGAACTGGTCCTGGTAACTTGTGTGACCAATCACAAGTATTTCCATATTAAGGTATAACCGATCTTAGTGATTGGTAGAACCGATTGAACCCATGTATGTGATTTGGTATTTGATCAATCACATAGTTATTTTGGACTACAGGTCAATCAATTCTAAACTTGTTTAGAAGTATGGTATGACTGATTCCAAGAATGTAAATCCATGTAAATATGAATAAGGATTTACAGTGAAAAGATGTCAACATACTTTGAACGTGTACGGTAACTCTTATCATTTATTGTTCAAAGATATTCCTTAGTACTGAAGGAGATCTTGTGCCGAAATAAATTGAGAATATTTTAATTAAGGTTTTTGTTTTTACGTGCTTTAATCACCAGCAATTAAATGCATATCTCTAGAGAATAAAAATTAGTAATGTCATTTACTAATTGGAGATTTTCTATTGAGAGATTTCGGAAATATTGGACAAGCATTTATTGAAATTAGGAAAACCGAATTTTACCATTCATTGCATATCTTGAGAATATTTTCGGTTTTGGAAATTCCCTGATATCCAAATATCCTTGGTCTATAAATACCTAAGTTTGAATTTCTAGCAAACTATCCTAAGATGCAGGAAAACTTCATTTCTTGTTGTTTCTGGTGGAGCCGTCTATTCGGAGATGAAAGTATCCTAATTAGGTGAAATCTCTTACGACCGCTCGTTTAAAGACTTCTTTGGGATCAAGAAGCTCTACGAGTATTGTTGGTGGGAAACTAGATAATTGCAGTGTTATTAATTTTGGATTGATTTGATTGACTAACAGTTGTTGAAACTTTAATTGCACCTGGTTTGTTTATTCTTTAGAATCTTATCTTCTGATATAATATTCACTCAAACTAGATCGAAGTATCGACAGGATCTTTAGAACTGTTGTTACATCTAAAGACATCTTGTGATAATCCATTGTTAACAGACTCTGAATTGATGCATATATTTAGAACTTTTTTTTTAGTACTTTCTTTTAAGATTCTGAATTGATGCATATTTTTAGGCAAGTTATTGAGTATGACATTGATGATTTCATATTGGCGTTGTTCATTGTGGGCGTTCAACTGCAATTGTAACTTTATTATGACATGTATATCTAGACCTATAGTATAGATGTGGAGTTCATGTTTAGAAAAAAGGCTTTTACCTTAAAGCATGACAAAGATCTTATGGGAATCAATTTTGTTTCTGGAACGTAGAATACATAACTGAGTTTGTTTATTAGTGTTTCAGTTAGATCAATCCATTTATTTGATGTTAGAACACATCATCTCCAACATTTTGGTAATGGTTATTACTGATGCTTCAGTTCTTTCTGCCTTGCTGGTCAATTGTTATACGAACAAATGTTTAAATGAATTTGAGATTCTTGGAGCGAAGTTAATATTTGGTTTTCAGCTGATATTTCATATGTATATGTAGATGGTGGATTTTGAACAAAGGTCAAAACCGTAAAATCATGATACTGTATGTTTCTGACACGACTTCAGAGATCCATGTGACGATTTGTGTTTTACGAAGTATGATGCATATGTCGCTCGAAAGGCCTCTCCGGAGCGTTCGACACCGGGCATTTCATCATAGCCTCTATGTAGAATAACGTAATTGGGCGGTTCTCCGTAAAATTGAGAGCTTAGCGCCTTCAGGATACCGGTGACACTCACTGTTCCCTGACTACATAGAGGAATTTGCCTCTACATAGAAGAACAATTGGACGGTTCTCCGTAAGATTGAGAGCAATAACGTCTTCAGGACGATGATACTCACTGTTCCTGACTATGTAGAGAGACCCGTGTATAGACTCAGGCGGTCCTCCATACATGAAATATTGAGAGGGGAAAACGTCTTCGGGACATTAGCAACACTCGCTGATTTACTGACTATACGCAAGAGATTAAATTCTAGGTCACATGCATCATTGAATTCCTAGAAGATAATCTATCTTATCTCATTACTCTTATTTCATGATCGAAATGGTAATAGATAAATGTATTACTCCGATTTCATGATCGAATCCACGGCTGATCTCATGACATGGTAATAGATGTTACTCTGATTTCATGGTCGAATCCACGACTAATCTCATGAAATGGTAATATCACCACTTATTTCATTACTCCGATTTTATGGTCAAATCTGCGATTCCATGAGATGGTGATGAAATTATCATTTTATTATTCTGAATCCATAGTCCAATCCGCTACTGATTTTATGGATTGATAATAAAATAACTACTCATCTTATTATTCAGTTTCATGAACTATTCTCCACTGAATTTCATAAATAAGTAATAAATACCCAACAACCGGGCATCTGGACCATCACTGAGTAAGCCCCACAAAAATGGTGCGAGTGTACTCGAGAATGATGCACGACTGAGCAACCGGATGCACGAACGAGTGTCCAAAAAATATGAAATAATGAGGAATCCTTCGCAAAACAAGAGAAAACAATGAATATTAATAAAATAATAAGAGGCGCCCAAGGCCGGGCCCACCAGCCGGTCGTGCCCTAGCCATGGTCGGCCCGTGCCTCTCCCATTATTTTCCTTATTTTTTGTTATTTCGTGAACTCACGAAAACTCCTTGGTTTTAGCAACTTTCCTTGTTTTTGCAAAACTCGTGAATTCTCCATAACTTGGTGGATTCACGAAATAATATTATTATAAAATAAGGAGAGGTGTGCGGGACCGGGCAACCTAACCAGCCGGCCATGCCTAAGCCGTGGCCGGTCCCACACCTCACAATCCTTAGCCTTTTATAATTATTATTCCCTAATCTCACGAAACTCCTCCGTTCTAACAAAAACTCGTGGATTCTCCATAACTTCAAGGATTCTCCATAACTTCAAGGATTCATGAAAAATAATAAAATAGGGAAAGGTGTGCGGGACCGGGCAACCTAGCCGGCCGGCCATGCCCTAGCCATGGTCGGTCTCACACCTTGCAATCCCTAATCTTGCATAATTATTATTTTCCTCAATTCATGAAACTCCTGGGTTTGAGAAAAATTCATGATTTCTCCATAGTTTCTCAAATATTACTCAAATCACGAAAAACCAAAAGCCAACATAGTCGCACGACTGGCTAGCCTCTCATGGCAATTTTAAATATTAAAACACTTTTATTTTAATATTTTAAAAATATTGATGAATTGAGCAATCATGCTCATTCCAACAAAAATCGAGAATTCTCAGTCAAGATGAAACTCTTCTGAAAATTCACTATGTTGCTCGAACGCGCATCAGAAAATACCGAAACACTCATTATGGAAACGCGGACACCACGGCAACATGTGCATGCCTCCATGACCGACCAGAGTCATTCCTATGGCTTGCACAAAGCCGGTCCCACGTGTTTTCATAATTCTGACCTAATTTGTTCAATTGCTCATACTGGGCCCGAACTCTCTCCAACCAACTGGAGAACCCTTCAAATGACCAACAAATGGTCCCGTGACCACCAAGAGACGATCCCATACTCTCTTGGTCGGTCCTCATCTCTCATACCTAGGTTTGTCACCTAACGCCGAATCCAGCAATATTTCAATAAATGATAAAACTTGCATTTAATCATCGTTCTTTCACCAACTCTCAAACTGAGAACCCGGGTGCGTGCTCACTCGAGCACTGGGCATCACATGGACGCTTATCATCCCATGTGGTCGGTCCCTCTTCACTCATGACCAATTTTCAGCAATTCACCAATTGTTGAAGGATTGATCAAAAAATTAGGGTTTCGAACAAACGCTCCACGAATCACCATTCTGAGCAAATTCAAACACAAAATTATGTTGATTCAGCAATCAACATCCAAATTAATAATATTCGATAATTCACTAATATTTTTGATTAATATTTTATTGGGTCACGACACCAGTAAATAATTCTCTGAATTGAGCAATACTTTCTCAGTTGCTCGAATATTGATCCAACCATCAATATTCGGTAATTCATCAGTAGTTTGTCGAATTGAGCAACACTTGCTCAATTGCACGTCAAATTATCAATATTCAGTGTTTTGGTGAATTGAGCAACACTTGCTCAGTTGCACACCAAAAATTCTTCGAATTGAGCAATACTTGCTCAGTTGCTCGACAAACTCTCAATATTCGGTAATTCGTCGAGTTGAGAAATACTTTCTCAGTCTCTAGTCAGGAATTCATTGACATCTCAGAGAACTACATGTTCAATCCATGAATATCCGAGCATTCACCACTTATGCTCGATTCAATAAAATTAGACTCACAGTCTAAATCAGTCAACAACTGACCAACTAATACACGTGTCGCCTTGCAGACTCCACGATTCGTGAAATCTCAATCACGTCACAAATGTGGGATATCACTCAGGCTTTTGGTCTGGCGGTCTACGACACGTGGATTCATCCACAATGAGAAATGTGCGTAAGTCGTGTAAACGGTGGAAGGAGTTAGCAAAGTAGTGGGTGCACGATCAGTCAAGTCTCCGCACGACATGGAACCGACTTTACCACGATCTCCCACTTTCCCACTTTTTCACTCAAGAAACCGTCACACTTACAAGTATCAATGGTACATCATTCTTGCAATATAAATAAGTCTAAATCGAGGACATCAGAGGGGATCAATCGAATATCATCAATCATCGATTATCATCATTATCCGTTAACAACTCGATATAAACTTATTCACATAACTCAACTTCAGTAGTTCAGCAATATTGCAGAAACCTTCAACACACCCACAATCCTTGATCATCACTGATCCCACACAACTTCCAGCTTCCCTCCTACAGATCAACCCATCTCCCTCTTTGCGACCAAATTGACTCTGGAACGGCCATTGTCTTGGTTTAGGCCGGAGTCATACAGATTGATTACCCAAATCTAAGCGCCCCCTTTGCAGTGGTGCATATGTGAGGATTAACATTTTTCCCGGCTGAGGAGTCTCGACAGCATGCTCGACTCTCCACTTTCCCAAAAAATCAGTGGCTCGTTTTTCCCCATCTACAAATTGGCGACCATAGTGGGATATTAATCTCTGGGTTGCAATTTCACATTTTCACAAAATGGTTTATCTTAGGTCAGGTTCAGTTTCAAATCCTAACGCAAACATCGCTAGCACTAGCAACAACGGTGGTATTCCAGAAACCATTCATGCTTCCAACAATAGTGGTGACACTACTCCTCCTCGAACCAACGTGGAAAACCATCCTCTCTTCGGCCGGTCTCCCGAGGAAATTAGAGAAAATCCTCCTACCATAGGTGATCTTATGAAGGTGCAAGAGACTCTTGCCAAAAATCAGATTGACATGGCTGCAATACAGAAAGAGTTAAGCAATTATCTCAAAATTCTCACTGAAAATATGTCAGACAAAACTCAGGAGAAAGGTAAAGACAAGGAAACATCTCCAAGCACGGATCCCGAAGTTATTCCAGTCCTTGACAATGATGAAACCCGCAAAGCTGTAGAACCTGAACCTACCAGTTTCATCACCCGTGAAGACCTAAAACGTTTTATGGAGAATCGAGGAAAAGGCCATGCACTGTCTGTGCACCATCACCAACCTCAATATCCCGCTGCTATACAAAAAATTCCTCTCCCAAAAGGTTACACTTCTCCAACGTTCACACTCTACAACGGAACGGGGAATTCCCGAGAACACGTCTCTCGATTCTTGGAAGCATTAGAAGAGCATGAACACAACCATGTTGTCCGCTTGAAAGAGTTTTCAAAATCCCTGACGGGTCGAGCGTATACTTGGTACAACAACATTGCACCAGGGAGCATAGATAATTGGGGAGAAATGATCAATGCTTTCTACTGGAAGTACTTCTTTGTCTCTGAGCAAATTAGTCTTTCTGACTTGGGAAGGATGGCTCAGAAGGCTGCCGAAAATCCGAATGATCATGTGAAAAGGTTCAGGATTCAAGCTTTGGACTGTCATGATCCAAATGTTACTGAAAAACAACTGGTGGACTTGTGCATCAATGGCATGATCCCAGTTTACAAAGCTTTGCTGGAGAATCTTCGCTTTCAGACCTTTTCAGAACTTCATGAAGCAGCCAAGCGATCAGCGACTACTGTTCCCGCCTTGCTAGAAAGAACGAAAACTGTCAAAGTAGAGGAACCGAAAGACAATCGAAGCAGCAATGCCCGGCGTCTGATCAATAAACAGTACAATGTTGAAGCCTCCATGAATGTTGCTGAAGAGAGCAAGAGAAAAGCCGAGGCACAACAACATAAGAATGTTTATTCAATGTCTCACCTTTTGAAAGCTCCAAGGAAGGACAACCAGACTAGAAATACACGACCACTGAATCAACATGATGATCAGGAAGTACCTGACTTCCCTTTTCTCATTGAAGAAGTGATCGAACTACTAGAAGTCTGGGTCCAAGATGGTGCAATCAGACTACCTCCTGTCAAGAGGGAACCAACTGCGGAACAAATGGAAAATGCACGTTAATGCCATTTCCATAGGTACGTCAGTCATCCAACAAGTGATTGTAGAAATTTGAAATGCATATTCAAAGAGAAGGCCGACTCAGGAGAACTGAGGACTGAAGGAGTGCACATAAATTCTCTCCCAATCAGAACATTCGCACCCTCCGAGCAGCCGGTCAAGGAAGCGGTTCAATCCTTAATTGAGCACGTATGTGATTTGTTGTACCTGTCAAAGGCCCAGAGAGATGATATGTTTGCTTCTCTGAACCATACTGTGTCTGGAAAGCGGTTAGCAATCTAGCAGACGCTCTCTGAACCTCCAGTAACAGACAACGAGATGTACGACTGGGTACTTCTCACCATGGTGTATCTAAAGGGAAATGAATGCAAACGAGCATTAGTTGACGTTGGCACTGCTGTTAACATCATCCCTTTGAAAACCCTCAGAGCTGCTGGCATCACTCGACAAGAAATGACTCATGCTCCTATTTCAGTCAGAAGACCACGAAGGAATCTCCAGGGAGGCTTACGGTTACATCATTCTCAACATAAGAAACGATTCAACTTGGACAGAAACTAAATTCTTCATAATTAAGGAGGATCCGGGATATGCCATGATTCTTGGGCGAGCATGGATTCATGATGGAAGAATTGTTGCGGTATCTTCATCCTCAGTTGCACAATTCTCCGTCGAAGAAAGTTCTGACTCGGAAGATGATCAACCTTTCGAGCATTTGGAGAAGGTCCAAACCTTAACAGGACTCACACAAAAGCCCGAGGAAAGCGCACATGAATTTATCAGGAGATTCCACACGCAGGCAAGTTTTATTCTCCCTCATAATTCCATATTAGCAACTTTCAAATATGCCACCTTTATCCGGGGACTCAATCATACTCATGACCAAGCTATCATCAAATGCTATAAGTGGGTAGTCTCGCCTTAGCAGTACTACACTAAATGGTTGGAATCTCTCCGAACTAAGGACCCCATTGGAAGGTTCATCGCTGAAGATATGGCTCGGTTCCACAAGCATTATCCAACATACTCTCCTCTACGTGAATGTCCACATGTGCCGTAAAATTTGAAAGCTCCACCAATGTGGAATCCACGATAAATTCCAAACAAGTAGAAGATATTCAAAGCACGTACAACCAAGCCTAACAAATTTCATGAAGGAGATTTAGTTCTCAAAGCAGTCAAACTCAAAGAGCGTTAAGGAGGAATCCTAACTAGGAAGGGCCTTTCATGATCACCAAATCCGTGGTCGGCGGGTACTACAAGTTGATCGACATGGATGATAAAGCCATTGTACCAGTAATTCGTGAGAAATGGCTCAAATATTTTGAAGCCTAAGACATGGACATTTGAGTTATTGGAGTTCAATACTTGAACGTCCAAAACATCTGGATTTGGCATTCAGGATTTTCTTTCGTTGTATTTTCAATCCCTCTAAAACGTTTGCAATCTTGCATTCAGTATTTGAATTCAGCAATTTATCAAACTTATTTTACTTAAAAAAAAATCCCTATCAAGTCCAAAAGAAAATCCTTAATCATTTACCTATCCAAAACCAATCAAAACCAAAACCGAAATCTAGAAGCCTCACATCTCTCGGAAGTTCAATGTTCATGAGATTATGGAAAGAAAATTAAAGTAAGCCATCGAAGTATGATTTCTGCTTCTCAGCATTCTCCAAGACTTGCAAAGCCGCTCTCTCCAACTCCAGATTTTTGGTCAGCCCAACAATCTTGGTCATTTTCTCCATCACAGCATTACTAGTAAAAGGTATGTTCTTCACTACTGCATCCTTGATATTGTTGATCTTCAGACGAAGCCACTTCAAGTTAAAGCCAAGTCTCTCAGAATTCTCCAAGTTGTACTCCCAATCAAAGAGTACATCTCGAGTAACAGTACTTCTGGCCCTGGTTCGTATGTCATCTATAACACTCAATATGTTTCCCAATTGCATTGTCAAGAAGTAGCTACGATCAGGATCCCTGGCAACAACAATATGACCATACATTTTCCACAACTTCTCATACATGTTGGCATACCCAGTAGGAACGCTGAATCCACCAACATACACATGATACGGGAGTTGAGCACCAAATGGAGGCTCACAAACAATCACTGCATTGGGATATTCATGTATTACTACACGATTCTCAACTAATGGAGCATCCTCCATTGTCATTACAACATCTTCTTCTGGGACAGTCTCTTCTGTTCTTTGCTCGGTTTCAATAGCAACTGGAGTCTCAGTTTCCTCTACGGCTTCAACAATGATATTCTCATAACCTGGAGGTGGAGAGTTGGTGATGTTATTGCTTTGATTCACCACATTGCTCGAATCTTCAACATTGGTTCCGTTATTCTTAACTTCGGTATTTGGTACCTAATACGAAGATTACATGAGATTAGAGCAGGAAAGTCAAAGGAAACCATAAAATTCAGAATGTAAGTGAACTAACATCATCTAAGTTCCTTATTTTGCACCCAAACATGAGCAAATGGTGTAGAATCCATGAAACGCGTTTTCAAATAAGCTCATCTGAAGAGATTCTACACTTCCCTGTATTAAACGACGAACTGGGAGCAATTGGTAAAGAATTTGAGGTTGGGTCATATACCATTATCTTCGTATGGAAGTCATCTACAACATGTCAAAATTTCATAACGATCGGATGAACGAGCAAGGAGATGTGGCCAAAACATTGGACGACATGCAATCTGGAAAAGTTCCGAAAATCTCCTGGAAGTTTACGGTTTCGCCTTTTTCAGTCCCTAAACATGCTCAACAATCAAAAATCTTGGAAATTTCCTGGGCTTGAATATACATATGCATACATCTAAAATACGACTCCAAACGAGGATTCTACGGTGTTTTTACTAAAAGCTGAAGTCTGAAATTTCCTGGTGGCGTATTTCGGAAAAATTACTCGTATACTCGCATGGACTTTCACTCATTCATTCATAAGTCATCAATATCATATATCTATGAAGAGGTAACAGGAGGTATACTTACTAGGGGAGTCTCTAAACCATTTGAAGGCTCGGCAGTGTTGGAATCTCCGTTGGCAACTCCGTTATCTTCATTCGGTTCAAGATTTAGGGAACTCTCCATATCTCCATGACTCAAAGAAGAGTGTGCTTCATCAACATGCGGCTCATCTACAATGATTTCCTCCTAGATGCATCAACAACGATCATCATTAATTCATCCAAAGTCGTGTTACACTGATTAGCTTGAGGAGGGAATACTTACGTCAACTTCCTCGTCAGTGTTGTATCCCTGAATTATTCGACCAGGAGAAAAACGAAGACCATCAATAACAGATGGAGAAAAATTCTGAAACGAATTAAAAATATTCTTTTAAGATCCTGATCACAGGGACGAGAAAGTCGCAACAATGAACAAAAGTATTAACAACTCACCAAAGAAGCGGCAAGAGACTGTATATCGTTCGGGATCATCCTATGAGATTTCTTGCTCCTGCCTTCTCCTCCTTGAGGACTTTCTTGAAGGTTTGGAGAGTTTACAACAACTCGAAATCTCACAGCACGGTCGTCCTACCATGGAGTCCACAATACAATTAAGAAGCTTGATTGGCGTACATTGATTAAAATAATGAAAAAGGTACTCACTGGTGTCGCATTTGGAGACGCATTCCTTTTGTCGCTACTGGAAAGATATCTCATCCTGGGTCGATCAGAGATCATTTCAGAGTAAGGGAACTCTCGAACTGGGGACTTGACGTCCATTGCAAACTCATACATACGCTCAAGTTGCTGACGCCAGAAATCTATGTAACCCAGAGTCACGAAATTAGCACGATCATAGTATGGGAATAAATACTCACTTCCCTACACATGAGTGCGATCCAGATTAGCCTTCAAATACTCAATTGATAATTGGCTCATTCAGTGGCCCGGAATACACTGATCAGCACCCATCTGTCGAGCCGCTCTATCAATAATGTATTCTTCTACCCGGAATTCTCCATTCATTACTGATATCAAGAAACCAGGAGTACAACTCAAGACAAAAGATCTCTCTCCTTTACTCAGACCAGCACCAGTACTCAACGTGATGTTCTCATCAGTAGTATTGAAAGTGATCAACTGTGAGAAAAGAGAAGGAACCGACACCCAGGGGCGAAAATTGAACTCAGACTCAATGTCCAAAACGTCAGTAATGCATATCTTGTATTGTGGTTTCTTTCTAGACCAGCGCATGATCCTAGCGTTATTCTTCTCAAGGAAGGAGTGACGAGTGTCGACCTTAGGGCCTTGAAAAATGTTGCGGGTAATTGGGGCGTAACTTTCGAGATGCTCCCATATCAATGTTTGGAGGAACATGGTATTGGCATACGTCTCGAATTTCATGAAGCCATCAGAAATACTGGAGTCTATAACTAGAGAATCTAAATTGGCGAACAACGAACCCAAGAATAGACTGCCAATGGGAATTTTCTCACCTTTTGCCATCTTTATGGCAAAGCGAATCACAAACGACTTCAGCAAGTGTCCACAATCTTCAAATATATCCCTGGAAAGCCTCAGGCATAAGAAAGCAGCAATTGTTAAAGCGCCATCAACCGGTTCTTCAGGAATTCTATCTCTCGGCCACCAATGTGATAACCATTGAGCATAGCAGGATGCGGGTGACTCATTGAATTCTTGCATCTTGGCCTCTAATATGTTAGATATATCCTTCTCCTCTGACGAAATATCTTCAAGGAAATTACCAGTAATTGGAAGGTGCAACAAAGCAACTACATCTTCTAAAGTAATGGTGAATTCTCCCCATCTACATATAAATGTGTGAGTAGGAACACACCAACGGGTGAGCAAGGCTACCATACTTGGTATATCATGGTTGATGATTAAATATCCAGCAGCTTGAATGGCTCGTGTTACCTAGGAACTATCCAATATGGTCTTAACACGGCTATGACCCAGCATGTGTCTTGCCCATCCAGAGAAATGTTTCAGGGCTTTCGTGAAAGCTTGAACTCCACATGAGAAGCCGAAAAGTGTTTTCCTTGCAAACAAAACCGGATTACTTCTTGAGGAGATACCAATTTATGCTGAGTAGTGCTCCTGGGATTTATTAACAACCGAAATGAGGAGCCTAAGGGACGCTTTTCAGGTCTATATAGATACGTAAAGAACTTATCCTCAGCAGTTGGAATGTTCTTAGTCTTGGGACTTCCCTCTTTCTCCTTGGAAATCTCAGAATCATCATTTCTGTAGGAACCATCACCTCTGGAAGAGGCGTCTGTGGAAACATCCTCTCTCGAAGAAGCATCATCTTCATAAGCGCTATGGGACTGAGCCATTTTCTCAAAGTTGATGTGACGTCCATACACAAATTTCATCAACAGAATTAAAGCAACAAAACAATTATATGCTCATATCGACCTCTACAAAAATGGTAATCCTCAACTCTTACCTATTTACGATTTCACGAACTTAGTGATAACAGCGTAAAACCCCGAAACTTGCTCGTTCCTTCAAACCTACAAAGTCGATCATAAAACATATTATTAAAGAGTCAACACTTACTTTTCGAGAAACTATGAATGATTCACATAACTTTCCATGTGAACATTCGCTGGTTTTTACGTGTACTTACACTATAAAATCACTAAACTCACACATACACTACGAATTCATCGACTCATGAATTATTTGCTTTCAACAATTTTCATAAATCAAAACTTGATTTATATTCAATAAAACGTGAACAGGTCACGTACCTTAAAAAAAATCGTGAGTTAATAACTCACGTAAATATATACAAAAAACTTTTTGCTCAATCGAGCATCCGTCTATGAAACGAGAGTCTTTTCTATTTTTGCAAAAGTCTACATATTTCAAACAAAATTTCAAAAGTTCTCAAACAAATTTTCATCATGAACTCCAGGTCTATTCGAAATTCCTTTAACCCTAAGGATCGTTATTTATTACTTTTACGAACAAACCTACGTTCCTAAAAGTATTTGTAAAGCTCATGCTTCGAAAAACAAACTTGGGTTTTCATGAAACCTAATAAACAAAACTTTTACTACTGCAACTAGACCATGTCTATTCAAAAGTTTATGAATATCTTTCATGTTAGGGATTTTTGCTCGTTCCTTCAACTAACGAACCAACGGGCATATACATACGTTTTCTAAAAATCCTTCATAAATCCTACGCATGCATGCAACCATGGGGTTTTTGGTTTTGTGAAAAACTCATCAATCATAAAACCTACAGCAAAAAAAAAAAATCGGACTTACCTGGTCGGAGCTTGGCCGGCAAACGACGATGATCGGCGGCGACTAAAATCCGGTAGAAAGTTTTTCTTCCCTGCTGCAACTCGCGTGAGAATGATGAAGATATAGAGGTGCTTAGTCGACCAAAATAAAGAATTTTAGGTCTTCTCCCCTTTTATATCAAATTTATTTCCAAAACCTAATAAAAACATGGGTTTCCTCTTTTGGGCTTGGGATCATATGTCCTAAACCGACCATAACTAGGCTTCTCAACACTCAAATCAGCAGTGCCTCATCTCTCCACGCTCACGGGATGACACTCTATCTTACTTTCAGGGTTCTCATCTGTGCATTTGCTCGTACATGACATCATTGGGGTAAATCGAGGATTCTCAAACTACCTTTGTAGACTGAGTTCAACCACTGATCTCGTCGACTGAAAATCACCATTTAATGCTTACTTCGGAACATGGATGTTCCTCACTAAGTAGGGGACTTAATGTAGATGGTGGATTTTCAACAAAAGTCAAAACCGTAAATTCATGATACTGCATGTTTCTGACACGGCTTCAGAGATCCATGTGACGATTCGTGTTTTACGAAGTATGATGCATATGTCGCTCGAAAGGCCTCTCCGGAGCGTTCGACACTGAGCATTTCATCATAGACTCTATGTAGAATAACGTAATTTGGCGGTTCTCCGTAAGATTGAGAGATTAATGCCTTTAGGATACCGGTGACACTCACTGTTCCCTGACTACATAGAGGAATTTGCCTCTACATAGAAGAACAATTGGGCGGTTCTCCGTAAGATTGAGATCAATAACGTCTTCAGGACGGTGATACTCAATGTTCCTGACTATGTAGAGAGACTCGTGTATAGACTCAGGCGGTCCTCCATACATGAAATGTTGAGAGAGAAAAACGTCTTCGGGACATTAGCAACACTCGCTGATTTACTGACTATACGCAAGAGATTAAATTCTAGGTCATATTCACCACTGAATTCCTAGAAGATAATCTATCTTATCTCATTACTCCTATTTCATGATCAAAATGGTAATAGATAAATGTATTACTCCGATTTCATGATCGAATCCACGGATGATCTCATGAAATGGTAATAGATGTTACTCAGATTTCATGGTCGAATCCACGGCTGATCTCATGAAATGGTAATATCACCACTTATTTCATTACTCCGATTTTATGGTCAAATCTGCGATTCCATGAGATGGTGATGAAATTATCATTTTATTATTCTGAATCCATAGTCCAATCCGCTGCTGATTTTATGGATTGATAATAAAATAACAACTCATCTTATTACTCAGTTTCATGAATTATTCTCAACTGAATTTCATAAATCAGTAATAAATACCCAACAACCAGGCATCTGGACCATCACTGAGTAAGCCCCACAAAAATGATGCGAGTGTACTCGACAATGATGCACGACTGAGCACCCGGATGCACGAACGAGTGTCCAAAAAATATGAAATAATGAGGAATCCTTCGCAAACAAGAGAAAACAATGAATATTAATAAAATAATAAGAGGCTCCCAAGGCCGGGCCCACCAGCCGGCCGTGCCCTAGCCATGGTCGGCCCGTGCCTCTCCCATTATTTTCCTTATTTTTTGTTATTTCGTGAACTCACGAAAACTCCTTGGTTTTAGCAACTTTCCTTGTTTTTGTAAAACTCGTGAATTCTCCATAACTTGGTGGATTCACGAAAAAATATTATTATAAAATAAGGAGAGGTGTGCGGGACAGGGCAACCTAACCGGCCGGCCATGCCTAAGCCGTGGCCGGTACCACACCTCACAATCCTTAGCCTTTTATAATTATTATTCCCTAATCTCACGAAACTCCTCCGTTTCAACAAAAACTCGTGGATTCTCCATAACTTCAAGGATTCTCCATAACTTCAAAGATTCATGAAAAATCATAAAATAGGGAAAGGTGTGCGGGACCGGGCAACCTAGCCGGACGGCCATTCCCTATCCATGATCGGTCCCACAACTTGCAATGCCTAATCTTGCATAATTATTATTTTGCTCAATTCATGAAACTCCTGGGTTTGAGCAAAATTCATGTTCTCCATATTTTCTCAAATATTGCTCAAATCACGAAAATACAAAATCCAACATAGTCGCACGACTAGCTAGCCTCTCACGACAACTTTAAATATTAAAACCCTTTTATTTTAATATTTTCAAAATATTTATGAACTGAGCAAACATGCTCATTCCAACAAAAATAGAGAATTATCAGTCAAGATGAAACTCTTCTGAAAATTTACTATGTTTCTCGAACGCGCATCAGAAAATACTGAAACTCTCAGTATGGAAACACGGACACCACGGAAACACGTGCATGCCTCCATGATCGACCAGAGTCATTCATAGGGCTTGCACAGTCCACATGTTTTCATAATTCTGACCTAATTTGTTCAATTGCTCATACTGGGCCCGAACTCTCTCCAACCAACTGGAGAACCCTTCAAATGACCAACAACTAGTCTCGTGACCACCAAGAGCCGGTCCCATGCTCTCTTGGTCGGTCCTTATCTCTCATACCTAGGTTTGTCACCTAACGCTAAATCCAGCAATATTTCAATAAATAATGAAACCTGCATTTAATCATCGTTCTTTCACCAACTCTCAAACTGAGAACCCTGGTGCGTGCTCACTCGAGCACTGGGCATAACATGGATGCTCATCATCCCATGTGGTCGGTCCCTCTTTACTCATGACCAAGTTTCAGCAGTTCATCAATTGTTGAAGGATTGATCAAAAAATTAGGGTTTCGAACAAACGCTCCACGAATCACCATTCTGAGCAAATTCAAACACAAATTTATGTTGATTCAGAAATCAACATCCAAAATAATAATATTCGGTAATTCACCAATATTTTTTATTAATATTTTATTGGGTCACGACACCAGCAATACTTGCTCAGTTGCTCGAATATTGATCCAACCATCAATATTCGGTAATTCATCAGTAGTTTGTCGAATTGAGAAACACTTGCTCAATTGCACGTCAAATTATCAATATTCAGTGTTTTGGTGAATTGAGCAACACTTGCTCAGTTGCACACCAAAATTATCAAATTCGTCGAATTGAGCAATACTTGCTCAGTTGCTCGACAAACTCTCAATATTCAGCAATTCGTCGAGTTGAGCAATACTTGCTCAGTCTCTAGTCAGTAATTCATTGACATCTCAGAGAACTACATGTTCAATCCATGAATCGCCGAGCATTCACCACTTATGCTCGATTCAACAAAATTAGACTTACAGTCTAAATCAGTCAACAACTGACCAACTAATACGCGTCTGCCTTGCAGACTCCACGATTCGTGAAATCTCAATCACGTCACAAATGGGGGATATCACTCAGGGTTTCGTTTGGCGGTCTACGGCACGTGGATTCATCCATAATGAGAAATGTGTGTAAGTCGTGTAAACGGTGGAAGGAGTTAGCAAAGTAGTGGGTGCACGATCAGTCAAGTCTCCGCACGACATGGAACTGACTTTACCACGATCTCCCACTTTCCCACTCTTTCACTCAAGAAACCGTCACACTTACAGGTATCAGTGGTACATCATTCTTGCAATATAAATAAGTCTAAATCGAGGACATCAGAGGGGATCAATCGAATATCATCAATCATCAATTATCATTATTATCCGTCAATAACTCGATATAAATTTATTCACAGAACTCAACTTCAGTAGTTCAGCAATATTGCAGAAATCTTCAACACACCCACAATCCTTGATCATCATTGATCCCACAAAACTCTCATCTTTCCTCCTACAGATCAACCCATCTCCCTCTTTGCGACCGAATTGACTCTGGAACGGCCATTGTATTGGTTTAGGCCGGAGTCATACAGATTGATTTCCCGAATCTAAGCAACCCCTTTTCAGCGGTGCATCTGTGTGAGGATTAACATTTTTCCCGGCTGAGGAGTCTTTACAGAATGCTCGACTCTCCACTTTCCCAAAAAACCGGCAGCTCGTTTTTCCCCATCTACAATATACATACGTGTGCATCTACATGATAGAGTTCTATTAGCTTAGTTATCTGATACAGTTTCATTTTTATCGTATCGAAACCAAAACGAGCCATATTGTTCTATGATAAATCTCTTGCAATCAAAAAAGAATCTTGATTGTAGAGTATAACTTAATTGTTTAAGTTTATGTCATGTGCAGGAAAGAAAGTTTGCATGTAATGCTGAGAAAGTTGAAGCCAAAGAAAGAAGTTAAGGTGATTATTATTAAGAGTTCTCGTTCACAGGGCAGGTTGGTAAGTAGTGAAATATTTTATAAGGTTGTATTGGGAATATTTGTGTCCCAATCCATGCATGATTTTTAATTAGATACATTTGTTTCGATAGGAATTGGTTAAGTGTGTATTTATCGAAGCTCGAATTGTTTTTTCTTTTGCGTTTGACATTGTTTAATTGGTTTAGTGTTGATTTTTGATTGCAGCTTCAGGATGGAGAAGTAGATGAAATTATGCGTGATTTTGATGATCCTGGAACTCTTGTACCAACTGGATCTTCTATTTTCCACTTGTTTTAGTATCCTTTCCAAATCTTTTACATATTATGTACTTGCCAGTTTATTTGTATGCAGTATTGATAGACACATTTTTGTGTCTGAATTGTCCTCAGTGTATGTATTGATAGTGCTTGATTTTGTACTTATGATGGTGTTTTTATGTTTGTGTAGGTGTTTTTGGAGAAATACACTTGTGTGGAAAAAGTTGCTCAAAAAGTGCTATTTGGACCCCTGGAGGACATTTGCTATACGGACCCCAGATTTGGCTAAGAGACACCCAAGGTTATGTGTAGCCTAAATTCATCCTCAGCACCAAAATTTGTCCTCAGCACCCATCTGCTATTCGCAACCCAGAAAAGGATAGGGGCACTTCATCTTCAACATTTCAAAAATAAAAAATGGCGGGAAACAAATATTCACTTCACTGCAGATTTTTCGACCGGATTTTGGAGGACTTTTTGTGCGATTCAATCGCTGAAACTTCATGGGTAGTTGTGATATGTCCTAACAGAGCTGGTATGGGTGTTTGTTTAGATCAAATTTGTCTATATAACCCAAGATATGAAATCAGAGCATCACGGGTTGGTTTTCCATTCCGAGTCGTGATTGAGTGACCAAGAGATTTTTGCGTGGTTGTTGCATGTTGGAACACTTCTGGACAATGACTGGATGCGTTGAGAGTAATTTGGCGTGGGTAAACAGCGTGAGAAGCTAAATCAGGGAAGAAAATATTCCCAGAATATTTTTCATCAATGCCGAGTTAAGAGAGAATTATCTTGAGTTATAGCGAGATTTCTTGGTGCTACCGGGTATAAATAGGTTCCTAGGATCACATAGAAGCGGTCTGGATAGTTTGGGAGAGTTTAGAGTAACAATAGAGGAGATTGATCGTGTTGCAGAGAAAACTTTTCTGTTGCTGCTAGGAAGAACACGAAGAACAAAAGACCACCAGAGGCAGTCGTTTATTAACAGTGACAACGACAGACACACGAGGGTCGCAGAGATACAACAACATCAGTTCTTTTCTATCGTTCTTTGTAACAGTGTTTTGCAACAATTATAAACGTTGCAAACACCCGATTTTTTATTATTTTCTCTCCATTTCATATTTGTAAGCAAATTTTGAGCATGAATCAATACTTTGAGCAAGTTTATACAATGATGAGCTATACCCATCCTCTGGGGCGACGGAGGAAGCGATTTCGCCAATAAAATGTGGTAATCTCTATTTTATTTAATTTATGCAATTATTATATGATTATTTTCCTTGATAAAAAAATAGAAAAAAATGGTTTTTGTTAACAATTGTTATTTCAATTGATGGAGCATGCTATCCTAGGGTTTTGATGTCCCATACTTTCGATTTACAATTGTTATTTCTAAAAAAATCAACTTTTGCAATATTTAGAATCAATTTGAATAAAGGATTTGCATAATTATAATTAGAGAATATAAAATCACTTTGATATTGGTAATTAGTGGAATCCATAGCCCTAGTCTTATCCATATTTTTTATATCACTTTTATTTAAGTTTCCTATATTTTTATTTAAAATTAAGTCTAAAATCTGCTTTCATAAGTCTTGAACGAATATTATTACTACAACAACTTTGAAAATACATCAAGTATTAGGCTCTCTCAATAGATTCTAAGAACTAATTCACACATGCTCAAAATCTTGAAGCATATTCGGTTTTAAGTCAGATCTATGTTCTTTGTCCCCAGGATTATTATTGCATGTAAACTTTGCATGATATGTAATATGACCTTGCTTTGGTAGATGCAATCCTATCTCTCTCCATCTTGTTGGTTATCGTTAGATTAGATTATAGTATTTTAATTATGTTCCGCACCTTTATAACTTTTTCTTCCTTAATTGTATCTCCAGATTTGGAAGTTTTGCACAGATACTTCTTGAACACAAGCACAGAAGACCAGGCCTTGTATACGAAGGTATAGTTATAATTAATTACAATGATAAGATGCAAATTTACATCATTTTGACAGACTGAATAATCTTACTGCAGACTGAATAATCTTATTGCAGGTTAGGTTCATTCGATTCTACCACTTTTTTCTTATTCCTCGACATGTATTTGAATCTGTGATTTTTTTCTCTATCCAAATAAAATATAATTAATAAAAGTATGGTATTAAGCTTCAATATAAGCTTAGTACCAAACTCTTATTTCTCGTCTAATTTTTCCTTCATTATTATTGCTCGCTCTCAATAGCAACCGCTTAGGCTTACATGGTTGACGTAGGTTTTGTTATTGAAAAGCTTTGTTCTCCTTTCTGAATCTCAAAACTGAACAGTAGTAGAAATTCTGGCATCAACACGCAGGTTATCCAAAAGATCGTGTTGTGTACATGTATTATCTGGGTTATTGTAGTTGAGCATCAACACTCATGGTATTACTTGCACAACTCTATTGGCCTATGCTTGCATCTGATTTTTTTTATTCTTAATCCACGCCTCTGAATGAGCTCATACCTGAGATTGTACATTAGCTTCCTCATTGATCTTAATTGTTGTTTGTATATATGAAGTGTTAATACCTGTAGGGATGCACTAAGATGCTACTGAGTTATTGATGTTTCCTTTCTGATCAATATTCTATTGAATTCTTGGACAAATTACTGCGATGATATGTCTAGTAAGTCGCTTCATTTCTTATAAACTGTTATGATGTCGTGCTAGAGAGGAGTCAGTTTCCAATTTAGGCCTTGTAATTTTTAGACTTGTGAAGAAATCATTGATAATTTTCCCATTATGTCTACCCTTGTCTGTTATAGGTGGTTTCGCTTCTCTAACTTCAAGAAGATTATCTTTGCTTGTTTTGTTTTCCCTTCAATTTTTCACATTTCATCGGAACTTGCGTTATATTAGTTAACACTAAAAGTTCTATCATTTATCTTTGTGTACTCTGTAAAGAGATGCGTACTACTGGTGTGGGCAACATGACTCTTTAGCTGTCTTGCAACCACCAGTTCCTAGGCATTCCATTCTGACATTATCATGGCAGCTCACATTTTTGTTCATCATGACATCTCTATATATGGCCTGGTATGTTGGTTAGTTTGCACCAACTGTAAGAAAGTATTATCAATGTACTTTGTTTAGAGGTTTTAGTTAGTTTTTAGCCTAAGTGTAAGTTGAATTCAAATATGAATTGAGCATTTTTAACTTATATTGATATAAACATAGGATTTAATTTTAAATCCTTTTTGAAAAAGAAGGGGTACAACAACCTCACCCAATATTTCGCTTAGCAATATATATGGACTAAACCCTACGGAAGGGTAGTTTAAATATAAATTGTTTGCAGAGAAGAACGGTGATTACGATATCACCTCGGCCCCTCGGGTTCGTACATGACGTAGGAATCGTGGCCCGAATCAACTACAAAGGTTCATCCCCCGTCTGGTACGGAAGGTAAGTTTGTCGAAATACTCGCGAATCCCCTGTCAGCGAGTTACTGTCTTCCTTCGTATGCATATATGTTGAGGACTTTAAAACAGCTGCTTTAATTTCCTAGTAAAGGGCAAGGACTGGCCATACAAGATAAGGGTTCGGATTTCATCACCGTTCTTTTCTTGCCCGCCTTAGGAAAACGACACCAAACGCGAACCTAAGCCTAAAATTTTGACTAGAACGAGACCGATAGGGTAACGAGCTTAACAGGAAAGTCATTCGAAAAATATTGGTTACTCTTTTAAGCATACTTAGAAATTCTTGACGGTTTCTGTAAGTTGAATGCGTCTGCGCCGCCTTGTAATACCGGTGAGGCCTTGGGTATCAAAGCTTCACCGAGCTTCCCTCGCCTCTATTCAACTTACTTTGACTCGGATTGATTCCAGAGGGGTTTGCTTAAATTGTAACGAATTCTTGTTCGAAGGATTAGAAGATGGTCTAGAAACAATGTAAGTGGAGCCATCATGCTTTTTGTTTGCTAGAAATCAGTAGGTTTGTTGTGGTGGAGTCAGCCTTGTTTGTGTTTGCATAGAACATCCCTTCCGTTTTAGGAATTTTCTTTTTGATTTTGTTTTTCTAGTGTATGCCCGAAGTTTTTAAACAGGCTTGGAAAAGAAACACTCTAGGTCGTTTGATTAGTGAAAAACCTAGTAGTTCTTCTTGTGAAGGTGGGAGCTCGAAGACTCCTCTTTTGAGAGCCCCGTTTTTGGAAACTTCAGTTTTGAGAATCTGTATCTTCGTGAGGAAAGTACCCCTAGTATTTCTAGTCCTTTGGTAGTGCCAGAAATGACAACTTTGAAAGCCTTGCTAAACCCAACTAGGACCTCTCGTCCGTCTTGTATCAAGTTAGCTGAAACCGAGGCAAATTATGAACTGAAACCTGGGACTTTACAGATGCTCCCAATGTTTTTAGGGAAGGAGAATGAGAACCCTTATTTTCATGTTAGGAAATTTGAGGAAGTTTGTACTACTCTGAAAATTAAGAACCTAAGTGATGATGCGTTGAAACTTAGGTTATTCCCCTTTTCCTTAAAAGATAAAGCCAAATCTTGGCTGTATAATTTGGACTCTGAGTCAATTTAAACCTATGACCAACTTACTTCTGCCTTTATACATAAGTTTTTCCCAAGGCATAAAACATCGTCTATTAGGACACAAATATGTACTTTTGCCCAACAAGAGGGTGAATCTTTATATAGGTACTTAGAAAGGTTCAATGAATTGATATCTCAATGTCCTCATCATGGTTTGGAGAAGGTTAGGTTAGTTAGGATCCTCTACGAGGGTTTAGATTATTCAACAACAACCATGGTTGAATCCTTATGCACAGGTGGGTTTGAGAATAAAACTGTTGATGAAGCGATGACATTTTTGAATGAAATCGCCGATAAGACCCAACAATGGGAAAATAGTAGGGAACCCCAGAAAACAATTCTTCTAAGTAGAGGAAATGTTAATAGGGTAGAAGGATCTCATGAGTCAGATGCCAAAATAACAGCTATAGCCAAAAAGTTAAAAGCCTTAGAATTAGGTCATTTTAGTGGTAGTAGTGGAAGAAATGAGCCTTTTTGGGAAGGTCATGCTTTTGAAGAGCAAGCCAATGCTCTTTATAGCAACACTAGGTTTGATAACCGACAGAAGTTTGACCCATATTCAGAAACCTATAACCCTGGCTGGAGAAACCATCCAAACCTTTCTTGGTTCAAGGGCCAGAATCAAGGTCAGACTAGTAATGTTCAGGTTCCCCCAGGTTTTGGATATACTAAGAATCCTTCAGCTCCGGCACAGTTTCAGAACCCTTCGGATAAGAAGATTATGAGTTTAGAAGAGTCTCTTGCTTTGTTAACTCGTAACACTGTGCAGTTTCAGCAATCTGTTGCTCAAGGTTTAGAAGAAAATAAGAGAATAGGTCAGGCTAACTCTCAGGCTATTTCCGAGTTGAAAACCCAGGTTAGTCAGATAAATGAGTCTTTAAGAGAAAGAGGTAAGTTTCCTAGTCAGACTCAACCCAACCCTAGAGGAATTAATGAAATAGGTGAAAGACCATCTGATCATGTGAATGCTATTAAAACCCTTAGGAGTGGTAGAGAGATAGACAATAAGGTTTCCATGCCTGATAGTGAACATGTTGTAGTTCACCCTTCTGAACCAGAAACTGAGGAGACTGATATAGTCTCTAAAGAGACCAATGAGGGTCATATTGAGCCCGGCTTTGTCCCTAGATCCCCATTCCCACAGCTGCTAGTTCCAACTAAGAAGGAGTACAATTTTAATGATATATTGGAGGTTTTTAAGCAGGTAACTATCAACCTTCCACTACTAGATGCAATTAAGCAGATTCCCTCTTATGCCAAGTTTCTCAAGGATATGTGTACGCGAAAGCGAAAGCTTAATGTCCAGAAGAAAGCTTTTCTAGCTAGTCAGGTGAGTTCTATTGTTCAGAATACCACTACTCCTAAGTATAAAGACCCAGGGTCCCCTACTATTTCTTGCACAATAGGTAAATACCGTGTTGAGAAAGCGTCGCTTGACTTAGAAGCTAGTGTGAACTTATTACCATATCATGTGTACCTTAAGTTAGGACTTGGTGAGATGAAACCTATCCAGATGACACTTCAGTTAGCTGATAGGTCCGTTAAAATTCCTCGTGGTGTGATCGAGGATGTTCTCATAGAGGTTGACAAGTTTATTTATCCAGCGGATTTTGTTATCCTAGATACCCAACCTGTTCCTGACCTAGAGAACCATATACCGGTAATTTTAGGTCGCCCGTTTTTAGCTACATCTAATGGATCATTAACTGTCGAAATGGTATTATGAAATTGTATTTTGGTAATACGACTATTGAGATGAACATTTTTAATATTAGTAAGCTACCCTCTGAACTAGATGACTCGAACATAGAAGAGGTGAACATGATAGGAACATTAGTCGAGGAGTCATTACCAAACACTTTGTTAGAAGATCCATTAGAGAAATGCCTAGCTCACTTTGGGATTGATTTTGATGATGATAATGTGATTAATGAGGTGAATGCTTTGTTAGATTCAACCCCTTTGTTAGATACTAGTAATGGATGGAAACCTAAAGTCGAACCACTACCAGTTTCTAAGTCTACCCTAGTTCCTTCGTTAGAAGAGCCTCCTAAGTTGGACCTAAAACCATTGCCAGATACCCTTAAATATGTGTTTATAGGCCCGCCTGAGACTTTACCTGTGATTATTTCTTCCGTCTTGGATAGTGATCAGGAAAGTAGGCTAGTAACCGTCCTTCAAAACGACAAGGAAGCTTTAGGGTGGACCATAACTGAAATTAAGGGTATAAGTCCCACTGTTTGTATGCATCAGATCAATTTAGAGAGTGATACCAAACCTTCTAGGGAGATGCAACGTCGACTAAACCCTAATATGAAAGAGGTAGTTCTAAACGAGGTCCTTAAGTTGTTAGATGCATGCATTATCTACCCCATTTTAGACAGTAAGTGGGTCAGCCCCGTTCAGGTTGTACCCAAGAAATCCGGTATTACTGTAGTCCAGAATGATAACAATGAGATTACTTTCCCCTTCCCTTCATCTACCAGATGCTAGAGAGATTAGCTGGACATAGTCACTAATGCTTTTTAGATGGCTATTCTGGATATAATCACATCGTTATTGCCCCAGAAGACCAGGAGAAAATCAATTTTACCTGTCCCTTTGGTACCTTTGCGTATAGATGCATGCCTTTTGGGATTTGTAATGCCCCTGCGACTTTTCAGCGTTGCATGATGAGCATATTTTTTGACATGATAGAACGGTTCTTAGAGGTCTTTATGGATGATTTTTCAGTGTTTGGTTCGTCTTTCGATGAGTGCTTGCATCATTTGTCACTAGTGTTGACTAGGTGTAAGGAAAAAAATTTAGTGCTTAATTGGGAGAAATGTCACTTCATGGTTCATTTGAGGAATTGTTTTAGGGCATATCGTATCTTCTAAGGGTATAGAGGTAGATAAAGCCAAAGTTGACCTTATTAAGACTTTACAGGTCCCAAAACCGTAAGAGATATTAGGTCATTCTTAGGGAATGCAGGTTTTTATTGTCGATTCATTAAGGATTTTAGCCTAATTTATAGACCTCTTTGCAATTTTCTTGCAGAAGATGTTAAGTTTGTCTTTGATGATGCTTGTTTAAAGGCTTTTGAGAAGCTTAAGAATTTACTTACTACCGCCTCCATAGTCCAGGCACCCAACTGGAACCTACCCTTTGAGATCATGTATGATACTTCAGATTATGCTATTGGTGTTGTGCTAGGTTAGCGAGAAAACAAATTACTTCATGTGATTAACTATGCTAGCAAAACTCTGAATGATGCCCAGTTGAACTATACCACTACCGAGAAGGAACTGTTAGCCATTGTGTTTGCTTATACAAGTTTAGACCATATCTCTTAGGTTATAAGATCATCATATATACTGATCATGCTGCTTTGAAATATCTTTTATCTAAGAAGGATACAAAACCTAGATTGATTAGGTGGATCCTTTTGTTGCAAGAGTTTTCTCCAGACATTAGAGACAAAAAGGGTGCCGAAAATGTTGTAGCAGACCACTTGTTTAGGCTAGTTGTTAGTTCCCCTGATGATTCCCTTCCTATAAGGGATAGCTTTCCTGATGAACAATTGTTCTTTGTTACCCAATTACCTTGGTATGTTAATATAGTGAACTATCTTGTTACTGGTCGAATGCCCCAACATTGGGGTAAACAAGATCGTTCTAGGTTTTTAGCTGAGGTTAAGCACTTCTTCTGAGATGATCCTTATTTGTTTAAGTATTGTCCAGACCAGATTATTAGGAGATGTATACCTGAGAGTGACCAGTCCAGTATTATTTCCTTTTGTCATGATCATGCTTGTGGGGGTCACTTTAGTGCTAGGAAAACTGCTGCTAAGATATTGCAGTGTGGATTCTATTGGCCTTCATTTTTTAAAGACTCCCACAATTACTGTGTGACTTGTGAACGTTGCCAAGAAATTAGGAACCATTTCCCGTAGGAACATGATGCCCTTGAACCCTATTTTAGTTGTGGAGGTCTTTGACGTGTGGGGTATTGACTTTATGGGTCCGTTTCCTAATTCTTTTGGTAACCTATACATCCTTGTCGTTGTATACTATGTCTCTAAATGGATTGAGGCGGCTGCGTGTAAAACCAATGACCATAGGGTTGTGATTGAGTTCTTGAAAAATAATATACTTACACGTTTTGGTACACCGCAAGCTATAATCAGTGATGGAGGTTCGCACTTTTGTAATGGACCGTTTAGTCTTTTGATGAAGAAATATGGTATTACACATAAGGTAGCTACCCCGTATCATCCACAGACTAGTGGTCAGGTAGAAGTTTCCAATAGGGAGATAAAACGTATATTAAAGAAAATTGTTAATCCTAATCGGAAAGACTGGTCGTCTAGGATTATTGATGCCTTATGGGATTACCATACTGCGTTTAATACCCCCATTGGAATGTCACCTTATCGACTTGTGTATGGAAAGGCATGTCACTTACTTGTTGAGTTAGAACATAGAGCTTATTGGGCTGTTAAGCAGCTAATATTTTCACTTGACAAGGCAGGAGCCCATAGGAAACTCCAGCTCAATGAGTTGGACGAGATTCGTAGAGATGCATATGATAGTTCTAAGGAGTATAAGAACAAAATGAAACTTGTGCATGATAGAAATATCTTAAGAAAGTCATTTTCTCCAGGTCAAAAAGTTCTTTTGTATGATACCCGCTTGCATCTTTTCCATGGGAAGTTACGTTCTTGGTGGACGGGTCCTTTTATTGTTCGCACTTTCTTTCCTCATGGAGCTGTTGAGATCGAGACACCGGATGGTAGTAGTTCTTCGAAGGTTAACGATCAGAGATTGAAACCCTTTTTAGAGCCCTTTCCTACAGGTGATATTGAGGAGGTCCCTCTAGAGGACCCTGTTTACCCTTGATTGACCATCGAGGCGATTGTATGTTGTTGTATATTAGTTTTTGATTTCTATCTTCACCCAGGTACTATCTTTCCGACTTCTCTCTTTACTAATTCCTCATGTTACTTTACTGTTTGGTATTGCTCTTTCATTAGAAACATTGAGGACAATGTTAGATTTAAGTTTGGGGGTGGGGAAGAAACTTTTTGTTAGCTTTTAGTTGCAATAAATAAACTCCAGAGCCTAGAAATTTATGCTTATTAAGGTTGGCACTAACCAATCTAAGTGGAGGGGGATATCTTGGTTATAGGAGTTGAGGAACCAATCTGATTAGATGGAAACATCTAAAGAGTCTATTCATAAAAGCACAGAGCTCAGGTGTTAGAATTAAAAAAAACATGGTAGTTTCGCCATATCTCGTTGAATCCTAATCCTTCTGTTTTTTTTTAAGTGATTTGGTGGGGTACACAATTCAAGTTGTTACCTTTGCTAGGGTGGAATAGAGTGATTGAGATACCAAAAAAAAAAAAAAAAAGACCAGACCATTAGACCAACGGGAATAAATTCAATAAAGTCGACCAGTGGTGCCCTTGTATATGCCAGTTGTGTTGACCTAGAGCTAGGTTTATCGACCATTGGTCCCCTTGTATATGCCAGTTGTGTTGATATTAGTCAGACCGGTGTCTTAGTCCATTAGGATAGGTTTACCTTGGCAGAGGCCTTCAGACAGATATGGGAAACACCGTTCACTTTTAACCATCTCTTTATCCATCTTCTTAATCTTTCCATGTGATTGGTTGACTCCGGTTATGATGTACAGAAACTATCTGAGTAGAGCTCTGTCACATATATATGAATTTTAGTATGCTGAGTGCAAACTCGTGTACAAAAATTGGAATTTCGCATCAGAGTACTTCCTCCTGTAGTCAATGAGAGTATGCCAACCAAGGATATTCTTTAGTGCTTTCCAAGGTTCTGCGTAGATAACTAGGGTCTGGAGTAAAGCTTTTTTGGGTACACCTCTGGTAAACCCTTCGGAGACAACACTCCTCCACTAGGGCCACCTAGTGGTTTAACGGCTTGCTGCACGTGCTAAGTGTAGTCATTTTTATTTTCTAGATTAGATTTGCTCGAGGACTAGCAAATAATAAGTTTGGGGGTATTTGATAGACACATTTTTGTGTCTGAATTGTCCTCAGTGTCTGTATTGCTAGTGCTTGATTTTGTACTTATTATTGTGTTTTTATGTTTGTGTAGGTGTTTTTGGAGAAATACACTTGTGTGGAAAAAGTTGCTCAAAAAGTGCTATTTGGACCCCTGGAGGACATTTGCTATACGGACCCCAGATTTGGCTAAGGGACACCCAAGGTTATGCGTAGCCCAAATTCATCCTCAGCACCCATCTGCTATTCGCACCCCAAAAAAGGATAGGGGCACTTCATCTTCAACATTTCAAAAATAAAAAATGGCGGGAAACAAATATTTAATTCACTGCAGATTTTTCGATCGGATTTTGGAGGAGTTTTTGTGCGATTCAATCGCTGAAACTTCATGGGTAGTTGTGATATGTCCTAACAGAGTTGGTATGGGTGTTTGTTTCGATCAAATTTGGCTAGATAACCCAAGATATGAAATCAGAGCATCACGGGTTGGTTTTCCATTCCGAGTCCTGATTGAGTGACCAAGAGATTTTCGTGTGGCTGTTGCATGTTGGAACACTTCTGGACAATGACTGGATACGTTGAGAGTAATTTGGCGTGGGGAAACAGCGTGAGAAGCTAAATCAGGGAAGAAAATATTCCCAGAATATTTTTCATCAAGGCCGAGTTAAGAGAGAATTATCTTGAGTTATAGCGAGATTTCTTGGTGCTACTGGGTATAAATAGGTGCCTAGGATCACATAGAAGCGGTCTGGATAGTTTGGGAGAGTTTAGAGTAACAACAGAGGAGATTGATCGTGTTGCAGAGAAAACTTTTCTGCTGCTGCTAGGAAGAACACGAAGACCAAAAGACCACCAGAGGCAGTCGTTTATCAACATTGACAACGACAGACACACGAGGGTCGCAGAGATACAACAACAGCAGTTCTTTTCTATCGTTCTTTGTAACAGTGTTTTGCAACAATTATAAACGTTGCAAACACCCGATTTTTCATTATTTTCTCTCAATTTCATCTTTGTAAGAAAATTTTGAGCATGAATCAATACTTTGAGCAATTTTATACAATGATGAGCTAAACCCATCCTCTGGGGCGACGGAGAAAGCTATTTCACCAATAAAATGTGGTAATCTCTATTTTATTTAATTTATGTAATTATTATATGATTATTTGCCTTGATAAATAAATAGAAAAAAATGGTTTTTGTTAAAAAATTGTTATTTCAATTGATGGAGCATGCTAGCTTAGGGTTTTGATGTCCCATACTTTCGATTTACAATTGTTATTTCTAAAAAAATCAACTTTTGCAATATTTAGAATCAATTTGAATGAAGGATTTGCATAATTATAATTAGAGAATATAAAATCACTTTGATATTGGTAATTAATGGAATCCATAGTCCCAGTCTTCTCCATATTTTTCATATCACTTTTATTTAAGTTTCCTATATTTTTATTTAAAATTAAGTCTAAAATCTTCTTTCACAAGTCTTGAACGAATCTTATTACTACAACAACTTTGAAAATACATCAAGTATTAGGCTCTCTCAATAGATTCTAAGAACTAATTCACACATGCTCAAAATCTTGAAGCATATTCGGTTTTAAGTCAGATCTATGCTATTTGTGCCCAGGATTATTATTGCATGTAATCTTTGCATGATATGTAATATGACCTTGCTTTGGTAGATGCAATCCTATCTCTATCCATCTTGTTGGTTCTCGTTAGATTAGATTATAGAATTTTAGTTATGTTCTGCACCTTTATAACTTTGTCTTCCTTAATTGTATCTCCATATTTGGAAGTTTTGCACAGATACTTCTTGAACACAAGCACAAAAGACCAGGCCTTGTATATGAAGGTATAGTTATAATTAATTACAATGATAAGATGCAAATTTACATCATTTTGACAGACTGAATAATCTTACTGCAGACTGAATAATCTTATTGCAGGTTAGGTTCATTCGATTCTACCACTTTTTTCTTATTCCTCGACATGTATTTGAATCTGTGATTTTTTTCTCTATCCAAATAAAATATAATTAATAAAAGTTTGGTATTAAGCTTCAATATAAGCTTAGTACCAAACTCTTATTTCTCGTCTAATTTTTCCCTCATTATTATTGACCGCTCTCAATAGCAACCGCTTAGGCTTACATGGTTGACGTAGGTTTTGTTATTGAAAAGATTTGTTCTCCTTTCTGAATCTCAAAACTGAACAGTAGTAGAAATTCTGGCATCAACACGCAGGTTATCCAAAAGATCGTGTTGTGTACATGTATTATCTGGGTTATTGTAGTTGAGAATCAACACTCATGGTATTACTTGTACAACTCTATCGGCCTATGCTTGCCTCTGATTTTTTTTTATTCTTAAGCCACGCCTCTGAATGAGCTCATACCTGAGCTTGTACATTAGCTTCCTCATTGATCTTAATTGTTGTTTGTATATATGAAGTGTTAATACCTGTAGGGATGCACTAAGATGCTACTGAGTTATTGATGTTTCCTTTCTGATCAATATTCTATTGAATTCTTGGACAAATTACTGCGATGATATGTCTAGTAAGTCGCTTCATTTCTTATAAACTGTTATGATGTCGTGCTAGAGAGGAGTCAGTTTCCAATTTAGGCCTTGTAATTTTTAGACTTGTGAAGAAATCATTGATAATTTTCCCATTATGTCTACCCTTGTCTGTTATAGGTGGTTTCGCTTCTCTAACTTCAAGAAGATTATCTTTGCTTGTTTTGTTTTCCCTTCAATTTTTCACATTTCATCGGAACTTGCGTTATATTAGTTAACACTAAAAGTTCTATCATTTATCTTTGTGTACTCTGCAAAGATATGCATACTACTGGTGTGGGAAACATGACTCTTCAGCTGTCTTGCAACCACCAGTTCCTGGGCATTCCATTCTGACATTATCAGGGCAGCTCACATTTTTGTTCATCATGACGTCTCTATATATGGCCTGGTATGTTGGTTAGTTTGCACCAACTGTAAGAAAGTATTATCAATGTACTTTGTTTAGAGGTTTTAGTTGGTTTTTAGCCTAAGTGTAAGTTGAATTCAAATATAAATTGAGCATTTTTAACTTATATTGATATAAACATAGGATTTAATTTTAAATCCTTTTTGAAAAAGCGGGGGTACAACAACCTCACCCAATATTTCGCTTAGCAATATGTATGGACTAACTCCAATATACTTTCAAGAGAATCAACTAGACTCAATCTTAATAAAGTATATCAAAGAGTTTGTATCTCTCTTTCTCGAATCAATACTTACTCAAGCAAAAAGAAATCTGCGAGTCTAATTGAATACAAGAGAAATCACTTGAACGGTACCAAAGACCAATGTTCAAGTATCAATCAATGTAAATCAACAACCAAAGGTTGGATATTCTAATTGATTGATTCAAACGCACAACCTGTGATATTTTAATTATATAACAAAATATAATGCGGAAAAGAAATAACACATATACAAGAAGTTTTGTTAATGAGGAAACCGCAAATACAGAAAAACCTCGGGACCTAGTCTAGATTGAACACACACTGTATTAAGCCGCTACAGACACTAGCCTACTACAAACTAACTTCGGTCTGGACTGTAGTTGAACCCCAATAAATCTCACACTGATCCAAGGTACAGTTATGCTCTTACGTCTCTGATCCCAGCAGGATACTACGCACTTGATTCCCTTAGCTGATCTCACATAAAACTAAGAGTTGTTACGACCCAAAGTCGAAGACTTTAATAAACAAATCTGTATCACACAGAAAAGTCTATGGTAATAGATAAATATGTCTCCCACAGAAATACCTACGAGTTTTTTTCGTCTTTTGATAAATCAAGGTGAACGGGAACCAATTGATAAACCAGACTTATATTCCCGAAGAACAGCTTAGTATTATCAATTACCTCACAATAATCTTAATCGACGCGGCGAAAGAAGATATTGTGGAATCACAAACGATGATACAAAGATGTTTGTGATTACTTGTATATCTTTCCTATCGGATATATAAATATCAAGCCAATCATTGTGATTGTACTCAACACTATGGAAGCAGCAAGATCATATCATACAACTACAAGAAAGTAGTATCGGTATGGCTTCACAATCCCAATGAAGTCTTCAAGTCGTTAATCTACAGGGTCTCGAAGAAACCTAAGGTTAAAAGAGAATCGACTCTAGCTAATACAACTAGTATCACACATGAGGTGTGGGGATTAGGTTTCCTAGTTGTTAGAGTTCTCCCTTATATAGTCTTTCAAATCAGGGTTTGCAATCGATGTTAGCTTAGTAACAAAGCATTCAATATTCACCGTTAGATGAAAACCTAATTAGATTAAAGCTAATATCTTCCAACCGTTAGATCGAAAACTTATCTTGTTATACACAAATGAAATACACGATTTTAGGTTTGTGTAACCGTACCCAAACATGTACATTTGTTGGTTCAACAATAGTTAACCAAATGGTTAGACATATGAGCACTTTCATATCAACCATATTCTTTTTCATCATAACTAGTTCAAATGACTCAAATGAACTAGCTAGAGAGTTGTTCAATTGCTTAGATCTTATAGAAGTATACAAGACACAACCGAAGCAAAAAAGATTTGATTCACTCAAATCAATTCATGAACTTTATATCCACGGTTTGCAAGCTTTCATTCCTTTGTTTATATAAGTATAAGTTCACGAATAATCGTTTTTAGAAATAACCAACTTAAGTTCGCGGACTTAAGTACCCGGATTAAGTTTGTAAATAATTCACAAACTCCATCAGATTTTCTCGGGATGAGAACCTCCGACAGTTCGCGGACTGGGTTCGTAGACTGGGTTCGCGGACTCTGTTCCGGTTTTCCTGATCAGCAAAGTATGCATACTTTGGTTCAAGAAATAAGGACTTATGCATATATGTGTTACCACACAATGCTTATATCTAATAATGGTTATATATTCTAAACTCTCATTTCAATCATTGAAACATTCTTAGAGGACGTTATATAGTTTTTATTCACAAACCATTTTTCGTCAAAGCCATTTTCAAGTGATTGAAACTTAATATGACTTTCGTCACTAGGTAAAGATGAACTTGGCCAAAGCCAAAGCTTACCAACACATATTTCGAGAAATAGATAGGCAAGATAAACACGGCTCGAAATAGAAAATGTGTATAATCAAAGTCTATATAGCAAAACGACTTTTGTCTCAAGATAGGAGATAGAGTAGATAGACTTTTGAGTGATAGATAAGTGCAAGTCTCCACATACCTTTTAGTCGATGAAGTTTCACCAGTTCCTTGAGTAGTTCTTCGTCTTATATGATGATCGCCATGGAGTTCTTGAGCTCAACTACACTTTCTATCCTAGTCCGAGACTTAGCTATAGTATACTAGAAATCAAGACTTATAGTTTTGATCACTAACATTGACAAACATTCTTGAGATAGCAACGCATGCGAGTTCGACCGAGTAGTGCTCTAACACTTTTTAGTGTTATTTTTAACTTAACGAATCAATAAACTGAGGATCTGAATATACGGGTGCAATTTTTATTTGAATTGGGTTTGTTAGAGCATAGATCGGTTGAACCCATGCCAAGTTTGGTTTCATATTTTAGTGAATCAAAACTCATTTAAAGAGTCGCTTGATTATGTACTAGAGGAAACTTTGTGTAGGTTATGCTAGAAAGACTAAGATTATGAGACATACAAGTATTACTCGAAGACTTGAAGAATGTGAAGAAGTAACAAGCTACAACGACGACATCATCCTTCCTATTGAGGTCAGTAATATTTTGACTTGAACTGTTTCATTCCTAACGTATCTTTCAAGTCATGTTATATTGAAAACATAACTGCGAAGTAGTGAATGATTATACTCTAGTAATAAGACATGATCACATGATCATAGTATTAAGGAATTAAGATACGAAGTATAAAGCTTATCTTTTGACTTCGTATATAAGACATCGACATAATCGTATGAATGCTATTGTGATTATGTTTATGGGTAAAGGTGAAGATTTCATCCTAGGAAACAATGTTTGTATTTGTTTAAAGGAAGTACATTCATGAACTTGTTTTATGAATCGAAAGGGAAATCGCTAGGCTTATTGGTATTGTTATTCATTGCATATCTTTGGATTACCAATACGTGTGAGTTAGTAGAACCGATCATGTATCTTGGCAAAACTAATCACAGTGCCTGAATTATGTATTGGTATGACTTTTATTAGTGTAACCGATCCTAAGTAATCACCTAAGATGGTATGATCGATATTTGTAATTGGTGTGACCGATCACAAAAGAGTTATGTAATCGATCCTTGTAATTGGCATAACCAGTCTTAGTAATTGGTGTAACCGATCCTAGTGACTTGTGTAACCGATCACAAGTAATACCATGAGAATATGGTAACCGATCATGGTAATTGATGTAACCTATCCTGGTAACTGATGTAACCGATCCTTGTGTTTGGTAAAACCGTAAACCCGTGATTAGTGAATTGATATTTGATCAATCACATTGTTCTTGGAATACATATGAACCAATTCTAACTTTTTTAGAAGTATGGTATAATCGGGTCCAAGATTGTAAATATGAAAGAGGATTTTCAAAGAAAAGATGTTGACATACTTTGAACATGCTCAGTAATTCTTATCTTTTATTGTTCAAAGATATTCCTTAATAACTCAAGGAGATCACGAACCGAAATAAATTAAGAATCTTTTAGTTAAGGATGTTAGTTTTATATGCTTTAATTACCAGCAATTAAATGCATATCTCTAGAGAATAAAAATTGGTAATGTGCATTTACTAATTGGAGATTTTCTAGTGAAATTTCGGAAATATTAGGCAAAGCATTTCCAGGAATTATGAAAACCGATTTGGGTATTTATTGCATATCTTGAGAATATTCGGTTTTGGAAATTCCTCGGTGTCCAAACATCCTTGGTCTATAAATACCCAAGCTTGCATTTCGAGAAAACTATCCTAAGAGCCAGGCAAACTTCATCTTTTTGTTGTTTCTAGTGGAGCCGTCTAATCGTACAGGAAAGTACCCTAATTAGGAGAAATCTCTTACGACTGCTCGTTTAAAGACTTCTGTGGGATCAAGAAGCGTCTACGAGTACTGTTGGTGGGAAACTAGATAATTACAGTTTATTTTAGTTTTCGATTGATTTGATTGAATAACGGTTGTTTAACTTTGATTGCACCTAGTTTGTTTATTCTTGAGAATCTTCTCTTCAAATATAAGATTCACTCAAACTAGATCGAAGTGTCGACGGGATCTTTAGAACTGTTTGTAGATCTAACGACGTCTTATGATAATCCATTGTGAACAGACTCCGTTCTGTGTGTGATTGATCACAAGAGATTCAAGTAGTGTTGTGCAGGTGTTTATTGAAGATTAAAGAAGATTTGAATACAAAGAAGATTTCTGATTTGGTTTCTATATCTTTGGTGTGCACAAACCTTGATCGGCTGGATCCAACTAGAATCAGATTTATTCGATTGATTAGTTGTGTAAGATCGGCATCACCTTATAGTTTCTTTGTTGATTCTATATTGATTGATTGCAAATCTAAACTCTGGTACTTCGGTAGTTGTTGGATATATTGATCTGACCAGGCAAAGGAGTTTATTGGTTTAACGGAAGAGCCTTTACATATGACTTGAGATATCTTCATCTGAAAGAATCAAGAGAGTTGTTACTAAACACATTTGTTGTTCCTTTACTGTTTGGAATACGATCCAAAGGAATTTGTTCCAGTGCGTGCACTTATTAAATATCGGAGAGTATTCAATTCTGGACTAGGTCCCAAGGTTTTTCTTCATTTGCGGTTTCCTCGTTAACAAAATCTTGCTGTGTCTTTTACTTTTCTATTTCCGCAATTATAATTATTTTATTATAAATAGAAGTAAAATACACAAACGCTAATTCCGAATATACTTGATAGTGATCCTATAGAGTTTGGTTAAGTCCGAGCCTATTATCAAGTATCATACTTCGTTGTTGTATTGTCTTGATCTTGTATCCATCAATCACAAAAGTTTTCTTGTTGTCGTATCGTCTCGATCTTGTATCCATAGACGATCACACGAAGTGTGAACCAATTCGTAGTATTTCTCGACTTTGTCCACAGATAATTACTTTCGGTAGAGGACTTATAGGTGGATAAATAAATGATTGTGGTGTATTTGGGTACCCTCATATTTTCAGGGTTCAATTTTATTCTCATTTGATTTGGTTTTCATTTCGGTTCTCATTTGAGTTTAGTCAGATTCAGTCAGGCCTGACAGATTTAGTCAGGCAATATAAATCTATTTTTTATATTAAAATGTATATCTATGACCGACAGAGGCCAGTCTTAATATCTTGACAGTTAAAATCAGTCGTAGATACAGGTTGTTCCGCGACCCGCAAAGCCACGTCGTAGATGAAAAAGACGCTCAAACAGCAACCATTTCCGCAACCGTTAATACATGTCATTTAACTCGTATCTATGAATTGCCCTGACAGTCGGGAAACTGCTATTTTCCACTACTAATTCAAGTGGTGTTGTGCAGGTTATTATTGAAGATTAAAGAAGATTTGAAGACGAACAAGATTTCCTATTAGTTCTCATATCTTTGTGTGTGCACAAACCTTGATTGGTTGGGATCCAACTAGAATAAGATTTATTCGATTGATTAGTTGCATGAGATCAGTATCACATTATAGTTTCCCGTTGAGATCTATATTGATTGATTGCGAATCTAAACTTAACTGCTTTGGTAGTTATTGGATTGATTGATCTAACCATGCAAAGGAGTTTATTAGATAAAACGGAAGAGCCTTTGCATATGACTTGAGATATCTTTATCTTGAAAAGAATCAATAGAGTTGTTACCAAACAGATTCGTTATTCCTTTGATATTTGGAATACGATCCAAAGGAACTGTACCAGTGCGTGACCTTCGAAATCGGAAGCGCAGGGATACTGAGGAAACTTAGTGAACTAGAGGTAGTTGTTTGGTCTCAACTATACGAAGCTGGTGTATATTTTGTATAGCATCTTAATTATGAGAGTATTCAATTCTAAACTAGGTCCCGGGGGTTTTCTACGCTTGCAGTTTTACTCGTTAACAAAATCTTGATGTATGATTTACTTTTGTTTTCTGCAATTATATTTGTTTATATAATTAAAAGTAAATTGAACTTTACGTTAACTCCGATATACTTGATAGTGATCCTGTAGAGTTCGGTTAAGTCTGAACCTATTATCAAGATCACACTTTGGTAGTCATATTGTCTCGATCTCGTATCCATAGAAAATCACACAAAGTGTGAATATCGAAGTTGTTGTATTGTCTCGACTTTGTCCATAGACAATCACACTTGGTAAGAGGACTTATAGGTTGAAACAAAAGATTATGGTGTATTTGGACACCCTCTTCTTTTAAAAAAAGAAAAATAATTATAATCTATATACAATAGAGAAGGACTTAAAAGACTCCTAAGCCGAAACAGAAAATACAAAAAAAAAAGCCTAACTCATAGCCATTATGTCTCCCATTGGAACATAATTTGATTCATCGAGTAACTCCTAAAGATATCAGTGTTTGAACTCCAAAGGAAGATGCCCAGTTGCATTGTATAAATCAAATCATCCTTGGATTTAGGCATGCCTCCATGCATCCTGCTATTTCTCTTTAGCCATAATTCTCGGCAGATTGCTAACGGTAACAGATGCTATACCATCTTAATTTTTTTTTGTAATCCTGTATATTCTCCAACTCTGTAAACAAATCTTTAAACTAGCATTCACCACCCACTTCACCCGAACAACCCCTTTAATGGATGTCGCCCAGCTGCAATGTAAGAAAAGGTGGTCAATAGATTCCACCTGAATGTCACATAAAAGACACAAATCAGAGCTAACTGCCACTACTCTGTGTTGTAGCATACATCTCGTAGGAACTGAATCATGTATTACATCACACAAGAGAAACAAAACCTTTGTTGGGGCAAACTTGTCCATCACTACACTCCTATAATCTCAATCAGCATCTATTTCAGTTAGTTTGTTGTATAAAGCTTTAGCTATGCATTATCATTCAATAGCATCTTCCTCACTCTGCACCAAATTCACATTCTTATATCATGCTTGATCTTCAACAAGTCAATACGCTCTGCTGCATTAAGGTCCCTGGAGAACTCAAAAATCCAAGAGTTGGGTTTCATATTTGCCATTGTTTCATGTTTTTGTGTGCTGATTATGTAAAGTCTAGGATACTTATTCCTTAGAGATCTTTTTCGTTCCACCAGCCATGCCAAAACCTAACACTCTTTCCATTCTTCACATGTATAGTAACAACATCAAAAACATCCTTGTTAGCTTTAAGAATATCGTACCACATACTGCGTCCCATGGGTTTTGTGGTCTGCAAAAACAAGATACATTGGATTTGGTTTTTTCACGGACTATCTTTCTCCATCAAGTTGATCCTATAGTGTTTCTTTTTAATAACGTACCTATTATCAAGTGATTACTTTGTTGTCGTATTGTCTCGATTTCATATCGATAGATGATACACAAAGTGAATACCATAGTTTTCGTATTATCTCGACTTTTTCCATAGACGATCACACTTGGTATCGGACTTATATGTTGATATTTAAAAGATTGTGGTGTATATGGGTACACTCGTCTTTTCAATTGGTATCAGAGCAGGAGAACACGAAAAGATCTAACAATCCGTGTTTGGTGCGATCCAACCTATAATAATGCATTCGAATTCACATGAATGGATTTCAATTAACATACCGCCAATATTTGAGGAAACAAACTATCTGTGGTGGAAATCTTCTATGAAATCTTTTCTTCAATCACGTGACTTTAATACTAGTTGATTATACAAGTGAGCAAAAGGCTTTTACAAAGAAGAATTCAGATGGTTTGAATGCTATTATACATGTTGTAAGCCGAGATCTATGTATCCACATGCCAAATTTCAATGGAAGCTTGGAATAATCTTCAGATCGTATTTGAAGGTAATACATCAGAAAAGAAAGCTAGGCTTCAAACCCTCACTTCTGATTGGGAAAACCTTCTTATGGATGACAACAATACTTTTGAAGAGTTCCATGTTAAACTCTTTGAGATAATTAATGCTTCTTTCTCTCTTGGAAAGACTATTTCTGAAAAGGTTATATTATGGAAATTCTCAGATCGTTGCCATCTATATACGAATCTAACAAACATGCAATCATGGAAGAAAATGATATTTCAACTCTCTCTCGGAGCACACTTGTTGGAAAGTTAAAGATCTTTGATCATGAATATCAATTTATTCAAGATAAAGGAATTGCTTTTAAAGCTGAAAATTTTCCAAAAGTTCCTATGGAGAAAAATAAATTGGTAGATGATTCTGATGTACTGATTGCATAAGATTCAGATGGTGATATTGAATTAACATTGTCATTAATTACTAGACAATTTCGAGATCTCTTAAAGAAAAGAAATAATAGATTCGTAAAATATAACCATCAAACTTCTCGACCTCATGATCGTGTTCCAATCAAGAACATAAAAGATCAAGAAGAAGATTATGAATATCAGCCTCAGTGCTTCAAGTGTAAAGGTTTTGGTCATTTGGCTAAAGACTGTCATAATCTAAGGAAATACACTGGAATCAAGGCATTAGTTGTGACTCTAGATGAAACCTCAGATTCATACAACTCTGAAGAAGAGGAAACAGCTAATATGGAACTAATTGTTAATTTAATTCCCTCGTATTCCATTAGTGACTTAACCATTTTAAAAATTGATACATCTTCGGATGTTGAAAATCCAACTAATGGTACAAGGAAAAATAAGGCAAAGTGCAAAATTGTCCCAAAACCAAGGATTGCTAAGACGCTCTTGCGCAATTCCAACCAATCTCCGGAAACTTCAATGTATCAAGGTAACAAGAGAAGATATATGAATCGTACTTCACTAGATCAAGAATATTATGTACGTTCTAAATCCCATGATGAGAGAAAATCTCATATTAATACCACCTAATCGGTATTAGATTGCATCCTCACCTTGTGTGCCATTTGTGTGTGAGGAAGCAAAATTAAGGCACTTATGATGTGTGGATTATGGGAATAAAATCTAGTAATTGAAAATATTTTAAAAAATATTCATATTTATAGGAATATTATATTTTCGGTAGTATGAAAAATATCTTTCAAGATTTATAAAGGATTCTCCTAATTCTCTGGTCATTCCTTATCTGAACCATGAGTCAGGATCCGATGTCTTCTCTTGCAAAGATGCTTAATCTAAAATAATTCTTTTAAGAATAAGTCTGCACCATCTCTTGATGCTAAGAAACCGAAGAAAAAGATCAAAAAAAAAAAAAAAGATTGGACTAGCAAGAAGGGAAGAGAAAATATATTGAAGAAAGATCAGTGTATTGAGATATTGACACAATTCTGTGTTCAACCTAAGACAGAATTACATGTTCTTGCAGATTCCTTCACCAAAACTTCTCAACTGCAAGAAATTATGTTCAAGCAACAAGGTTATCTTCTTGAAGAAATTCACAATCTCAAGATTGAGAATAATAACCTACCTTCCTTTATAACTGATATGAAGGATTCAGATCTTTTTTAGAAAATAGACACCAATTTTTTGATTTATTTCGATATTTTGTATAAGGTCTATTTGAATAAAACTATCAATATTTATGAATAAATATAATTTTATTCTATAATTTTTTTTTATTATTTGATAATTTCCAATTGCGTAGCCTGTGTGAATATATTTTATGTTATTTGCTTTCGGATTATGAGATGCTAGTTTCGGTTTTATTAACCTAAATACTCGATCTCATATTGTGTTGCCCTTACGATTTTTGTGGCTTTTTGATTTAGCGGGATTAAGTTCTAGACCTTGTTGGTAGGCTTTATCAAAGGATCAGAAGTTGTTCCGATTGAAACTCATGTGTGAAAAGTCACAATATGTTGATAATCAATTTATGTTTACATAAGTTGTGTTTAGCATAACATATGTGTTTCGGGTTTAAACTTTTTTTATTGGAACACATTAGTTAAAACAGATTCAACCTTTCTCTGGTAAAGGTTGCTCTTGTTTTTGGTCTTTTGTTCTTGCGAGAGAATGACAACAAACGGGGGGAGAGTTCTTATTTGAACTTGCGCGTAAACGATATATCTTTCTGGGGAGAAGTGGTTGCGTAATTTGAGGTAACGATTTTTAGTGTTAGTTAATTATTTTTCCTATTTAAGAAAAGCCCGAGTTTATTGCATATATCGTTTTTATTGTTAGTTAATCGTCTTTTGCTTAACAAAATTTCAGTACAATTGATATGTTCCATTATGCTGTGTGGATTGATTATTGTGATTTAATTATTTCCGGTTAAGAAAAACTGCATCAATTTATTGACTTATGATTTGGTATCTTCTTTATTGTTTGGTATCAAGTGTTTTTGCATAACGAAATTTGGTGCAATTGCGGTGCTTATATTGGTTATATTTATTTAATTGCTTCCGGTTAAGAAAAACTATAGAAAGTCAATCTATTTAATCTTTTTCTATTTATTTTTTTTGCTTAACGAAATTATTGGGTCATTTGTTTAGTCTATTTGATTTCGGATAAGAGAACCTAAGTTAATTTTGATCTTAGTTACACTTATCAAATGGAGGATTCGGTTATTCAAGTCTAATCGAATTCCTTGACAAGAAAACTAGTTAACCAACCTAGTGTTTGTCTTGTCTAAAGGAAAATGTCTAAGTTATTTTATTTTATGGAATAATTAGAGCCTGATAAGAGAAATAGAGTTAATTTTGATCTCTATTTGAGTCTTACAGAAATAAGCGATTGTACATACACAATCGGTTCGATAAAAGAATTAAGTTATTTTAGTTGGTTTGTCTGACTAAAGGGAAAAATGCTTCGGGAAATTGTTTCCTTGATAACATACTAAAGCTAAATTACTTTTGTAGTTTCGTTTTTAGTATTAGTTATCTAAAATGGCATGTGAAACCTTCGTGCTTAACCCTTATAGGTTGTATAAGTCTTACGGATTTGTAAGATCCTTTCGGTTTGTCCTTTTGTTTGCGCGTACCTTTGTCATTTTTGTGACAAATAGGGGGAGAAATATGGAGTAAACAAGTGATTTTTAATCACTTGGAAAGGATATATGTGCTTAAACGTTATATCTAACGAAAGAGAAAAGCAGAAACTAAGGGGAAGAAACATATCATCATGCTGTGTAGTATTTCATACTACAAAAGGGGAATAACAAAGATGTTCGGATTGAATATTTACCTAGCTTGCCTTTAGGGGGAGTAAAAACTTTTGTTATTCAAATGTCAATAACGGTATTTATTTTTTGAATATATGCAGGTTATTGTGTTGTTGAAACTTGGAATCAAGCGTATGAAGAATGAGTTATTTTGTACTCCCCCCGTCCTAAATTATTAGTCCGCTTTGACTAAGTCAATATATTAAGGAGACCGGAGGAGTGTACAACATTATCCCTGTTAAATGCTATGTTATTACTAAAATTAAAAGGAGTATATGGAGCATGTAAGAAAAATACATATTTAGTAATTTTATTATTTATAGAAATGTTTAAATAGAATACAAAAATAAAAATATTTATGGATTGATTTAGTAATTTTGTTTCATATTAAGGAAAATATCATTTAAGACGTTTAAATAGAAGATAAAAATAAAAATATTTATGGCTTAACTTAGTAGATTTGTTTCTTATTGAGGAAGATATCATTTAAGATTTTTGTTTGGTGATATTTAAAAATTATTTTCTAATTATAAAAATTGAAGGTTATATTTAAGAGTTTGACTAAAAAATATGACTATAAATAGAAGTTGGCCAGTTTTTTTAGGACAAACGAAAATAGAATACAGGACAAAAATTTTAGGACAGAGGAAGTAATTCGTTTATCTCCATATGTAATAGATTTTTATCACTAAAATTGACAAAGGGGGAGACTGTTAGAGCATAGATGTAATACCCTGTATTTTTACTTATCGTTTCGGGGAGGGTTTTACCCGACATATGTAATTATGTTGTTATTTGAGTTGTTGAATTGAGTCACTTCATTGCCTTAGTCTAGGTTGTGACATTTAAATTTGGATATTTAGAATTCCTAACTTAGTGAAAGGTTTGGGTGGAAATGTAATCACCTAATATTAATTTTGAAATAAATATAAAGTTAGAGAAAAATGAAAAGACAATTAAACAAAAAAAAAATAGAATTATGTGCATTACTATTAGTATTAATGACAGGTTACAAACATAGTAAATATAGTTATTAATATTAGTATTAATAGGGGTTCTGTAATAAAATTGGAAGAAAATATTTTAGAAATAATTTTTTGGAGATTGGAAAACTAAAGAACGCTCAATTGGGGGATATGGAAACTAATTGGGGGATATGAATTACTTCCCCCAACCAAAGGTGTCTGTTAAGGGGTGTTTTTTGGGGCAAAAATACTAAAACACCCTTAGATTAATTAAAAACATTATAAAAAGACTGTTATATCCTTTGTACTAAATCATAAAATCAAAAACCAAATCAAATATCCCCCATTTCTCTAGCAGTTCTGGCATTCTCAGTTAGGGTTAGGTTTCGATTTTTTTTTTCTTCATCGTTCTTCGTCGACGATTAATCGCTAATTCAAAAAAAATTCTTCGTTGATTAACCTACCCGGTTCATAACCATGCCTCCACTAAAGAAACCAAATCCCCAATCGAAGTCAAAATCGATTTCTCAACAAAAACAACAAAAGAGGCTTGCTTTGATTGCTCAAGAGCAAGAGCAAGAACACGAAGAACAAGAGTTATCGGACGATCAACTACTCAGAAATATGGTTCTGTGAGAAGGTAGGTCATTTAAAACTGTTTAATTAGTGTTCCAATCGATTTGTAGCTATGAGTTTAGGTCAAAATCGCGAAACCCTAACTGAAACAGTTGAGTTTCAGTAATTCCGGCATTCAATTTAGTATGAATACCACACTGGAAACAAGTACCGGCATTCAATCTAGGATGAAGACCACACCGGTAGTTAGTTCCGGCATCCAATTTAGGTTGGAGACCGCACCGGAACTTAGTTTCAGCATTGAATTTAGGATGAACACCACTTCTGAAGCTAGTATCGGCATTGATTTGAACTTTTACGAGTACGCCGGTAGTAAGCTTCTAATAAACAGAAAACCCTAGGATTTTTTTATTTATACCGGCTTACTGCTTGTGTTAGATTCCATGCTGGTACTAGATTTTTGTATCCAGAAACTTTCAACTACTACAGGCATCCTCGACAATTTTCTTTCAATGCTGGTACTGTGTTCCGGCATTTGTTTTTATTTTACGTAACTGTCGGTACTGGTGTTTTATTATCCAGGAATTTCCTATTGTGTACCGGCATCCTACAAATTTATTTTTCAATGCCGGTAGTGACTCCCGGCATGTAATTCTATGAAATTTCTATGCCGGTTTTAGCTCCCGACATATCCGATACTTTTTTTCAGTATGCCGATAGAAATGAAAGTTAGTTGTCTTATATTTATTTTGTGCTTCTTTTGAAATAAATCTAAAGCAAAGGAAGCTAAAGCAAAAGAGTCTAACAAAGGAAAATCTAAAGATGTTGTCACTAAAAAAAGAAGGAAGGATGGTCTTGATACTCCTCAGTCTCTGCCTCCTCGAGAGAATAACAAAAAGCGTTTGGGTGTTAATACAAGAGGGGAAATTTGGGAGAGTGGTCGTCATCATAGTAAAACCGGAGCTGTTGAGGAGGAAGATGAGCAAGATGAAGAGGAAAGTGAGGAGGAAGATAATGAGATTGATCCAACTCAATTAGAAAACCAAAGCCAAGGAGTAGTGGATGAAGGTGGTCCAAGTCAACAACCCACACAAGTCAAGGGGAAAGGAAAAGGAAAAGTTAAAGTTAAAGATTCGCACCTTCCTCATGTTGATGACATGATACCCGACCTTGATCGTGGTAAAATTTGGGGCGCAGCTTCTCATGATCCGGGGTATCTATTTGGATACAAGGACTCGTGGGATCGTACTATATATCAAACCTATGTAAGAATTTCTATACAAAATCTCATGTGTGGTATTTATACAAAATCTCTTAATCGTATTATCTCCTAATTGTAGGATCATACAAAGGCTGTGCGTGTTTGCCGAAACCAAGCCGCGTCTCATTGGGATTTGTCTAAGGAGCGTGAAGGGGTTTAAGCAATAGTTAAGGATTCTGGTATATATCCTTTGGTTGAAAATTATGTGAAGCCAGATATTGTGACAGTCAATTGCTTCATCGAAAGGTATCATGGTGAATCAGATACCATGCACTTTCCGTTTGGCGAGATGACCTTGATCCCTGATAATGCTCAGAACATCCTAGGCTTGAGAGTTACCGGAAAATCAATTCCAGAAGGAGATGATCATTCTTTTGATCTATAATGGACGAAGTTGCACGAGCTTACTAAAAAGTTGCTTGGTTGGGACTACAAAACTTCCGTGGAAATATTCTATGTATCTAAGCTTAGTAGGACAAAGACCATCAAGCTGACCCTGGTTAAGGAGAAGTTTAAAAACTCAAAGGAAAGAAGTTTGAAGGATGGATGGGACCCCGCACAGATTCGTTATACAACTGTTTCGTACCTGTTATTCATCTTGGGCACTAAGGTATTCCCTGACACTAGTGGAAACAGGGTTAGTGCAAACTATCTTCAATACTTGGATCCATTGGAAGATGTCTTTAGCTATTCTTGGGTCACCGTGGTAATGGCACATTTGATGACGGAGATGAGAAGGGCCTCTAAGGCGGTTACAAACTAATTTGTCGGGAATTTCACTCTACTCTAGGTAATTTTGTTTTTAAACTTATGTTCTTATTTATATTGTTCACATGTACCCTTATCATGAACTTAGAAACAAAATTTACTGATTTTTATATGTATCATTTCACATTTGTATAGGTGTGGGCTTATGAACATTTCCCAACATTTTTCAAGAACAACCCCTTCTTGAAGATTATTCCCGTTGATGACCCCGAGGAGCCTAGAGCCAAGAGATACCGGTTCAACAGCCATCCGAAGCCCGGTAACGGTCATCGACTGACATATATAAGATTGGCTCTGGACGCGATGACTACCAAAGATGTTGTGTTCGACCCTTAAAAGGAGGCTAGAGAAAACCGCCATTTGAGGTCTCATAACGTTGCATTTTACAACGGGCCTTTGTTCCACCCAAAGGGATACGTTATGGCTGATCATCGACATGTGATGCGGCAACTTGGATACAAGCAATTACCCTGCTACATAACAGCCTCTACTGAAAGGTATCAGCTTGACCTTTCTGTGTCCATGACAAATTCCACAAGGTTGAGGGTAAAGTATGATCCAATTACAGAACCAACACATTGGAGGGATAGAGAACCGCGTCGTTTGATAGATACTAGTAATTAGGAGCTTGCGATCAACGGTGATGAAGCCGATCCGGCCTACATGGGTAATTACTTGGAATGGTCACATCCTTTTGTCGTGCGCCCGGAAGACGTCAAAGTTCCACCCCAGAAAAACCCTCCCGTTCCAACTCTTATAGAGGCACCACCTACGATGACCCAACTTAATAAGACCGTTGGATTGCTAGTAAGTATTGTCAATTGCTTACTCGTTTAATGTACACATAATTTTATATTAGAATATATAAACTAATTATGTGTTGTATGTATGAAACTAGCGGCGTCGGCTTGGCAAGTTGAAGAATATGTTAGGTTGCAAGTACGAGGAAGGAGAGGTGCTATCCCTTGAAGAAATGAAGGAAGTCGTGGAAAAGCTTGATAAAATTGAAGACCCGAGTGAAAGAACTTTGTTTGGGGAAAGAAGGAAGGTGCCCTTTTCCAAGAAGCAAAAGACCAAGTGACGAACTCTATAGTTGTGTTTCGTTATTTGGATGGTGGTTGTTATGTTTTGAACAATTTCTAACATTGTTGAACTCTATAGTTGTGTTTTTGGTTGAACTCTTTATTTGTTTGGTTTACTTTTGGTTTATGATACTTTGATGAAGAACATTTAAGCACGATTCGGTTGTTTGGTTTATGTTGAACATGTTTAGATTTCTAGTAAAAGATTGTCTCTGTAAGTTTTCTTTACACGAGAAGCTCAGGCATTCAAATATTTAAGTTCCACAACACCGGTACAGGTACCAACATTCAAACCAATGTAAATTCTATGTCGGCATTCGTACCGGCATGGAACAATTTACTCCAAAACCATGCCGGGCACAATGGATGAAAAGGACCAAGTTTCTGTGTAGATTTTAGGCAGTTCCGGCATCAAAAAATTTATTGAATCTACGCCGGAAATCTGATTTTCTTACTCTTGCATAGTTTTGCATAATTCCAGCATTGTATTTTGATGAATATACTATGCCGGTATTATTTATAAATAGGTTACTAATGCTCTATTTATTTCATTCCTAGATAATCTATTACATTAGATTTCAAACTTTAAATTAAAACATACTAAAACATGGTAATGGAGTAACTTTGGTTAAAGATGATCTCATAACTTTCCGGAAATGCACTTGAAAAAGAGCACCTAATTTTAAACAGTACCGGCATTGTATTTTCTTGAACATCAATGCCGGAATTGGTAATACCGGCATTCTCTATATACAAGGTCGGATGCCGGAAACCGGAGCCAGCATTCCCGATACTTCTAAAACAACGTCGGTACCAAAGTGACTAACTTTTGAATGTTTTTCTAGTGGTACAGGCATGCTAGATATGAAAGATTTCAAGCCGATATCTCGTGCCGGCTTGGTCCGTAATTTTTTACCACGCCGGTAATAGGTTCCGGCGTGCTCGATAATTTGTATAAGACGCCGGTATTTAAGTTCAAAACTCTCTAAATCATGGATATTTTATTGGTGGTACCGACATGGAAAGTTAGGAGGGAACCATGCCGGTTTAGATATGCCATGGAATATTCGGTGGTAGGTTAAAAGTTAACTGCGTGCCGGCATGATTTTTTTTGGTTGAAGACCACGCCGGGAATTGTTTCAGAATGGGGGAAATCTATTGCCGGCATGGAAATAATATGAATACTGTGCTGGTACTAGTGGTGCCGACGTGGTATTCATACTACGGGTATGCCGGCACCAATCTTTTTCAGAGAAAAAATGGCGGTTTCAAAAAATAAAAAACAAATTTTCGACCTCTTAGCAGCATTACCTGTGTGTTTGGGTTGCTTGTATGTTTAACATGTTTACTTTCTTGGGTTGGTTCTTCATAAAACACTTAATGCTCACGAAAATCATGATCCAAGGGTGTTGGTTCATCATATAGGTCCAATTGTGAGTTGGCATCATTAGCCGAAGATTGAAGATATGATTGTTGTTGTAGTTGAGCTAAAGATTCAGCAGCTGCAATTCTCTCCTCAGAATCATCTTCCATTTTCACAAAAAAAATTTCACCCAAAAATATTTTTCCCTCCTTCTACTCTCACCTCACTCACACAAATTCAAATAACAATACACACTAATCTATCCTCCAAATACTTAAGATTTTACTAATTATTATTAACCACTAAACCTGATTAGTGAGGGCTATATTAGGAATTAAAAAAATAATTACATAAGGGGTGACCCAGATTTGATATTTGGATCCCTATTTTGTCATGTAGATATATTCCCCAATCGCGCATTCAAACTAAAAGCTAGGGAGAATCAGAAGGAGATGGAGTAGAGTTCTTAGAGAAAAAGGATAAAGAGAGAAAAAAAGAGTTTATAAACAACAAAAGGTATAATGCTAGATCACCTTTCTCTTTATGTTTTTGTTATACTTGATTTTGAATTTGTATAATTAGGCCTCAGTAATTTATTTATATAAACATATGAAGCTAACTGATGATCGGACTTTTAATATTGATAGTTAACATACTTAGGTATCTCTAGTTAAATTTTGAGGATATTTCACCACAAATTCACCGTTGACTGTTTGTTTGAACTTGGATGTTGATTTCTGAAATTTATGTACATTTTCGCTTTGTCTGTTCTTGGTTGTGTTTCAGCAATCTTGATGATATCAAAATGATTTAAGGTCTTAATAAAGTTTTATACTTATATCTTATCTTTAATTGTGCGTTGATTTTGCTAAATTTCGAATTATTATGAATTTAGTGTGAATAGTTTGGTAAAATGATGTAATCTTCCCAGATTTTAGAAGGATCGTATAAAATCATTACCTTTCATTTGAACCGTTGGTTTTCTTTAAATTTTGGATTCGTCATGTATAAATATGTGATAAATGTTCACCTAAAATTTGAAGACGATCGGATCGAGGAATCATTGTGAAACATGTAATATACAATTCTGCAGTTATTGTGTTTGCTTAAATGCTTAAAAGAAATATATGTTGTGTGTCATGTTTGCTAGTATTGTGGTTTAACACATGAATTGGTATGTTTGTTTTGATGGTGGGGCACGAACCGAGGATACTCGTGCAACTTGTAGGAATGACCCCGATAAGCGGATTGGCGGGGCACGAACCGAAGATACTCGTGCAACTTCTCGGAATGACCCCGATAAGCGGATTAATAGGGCACGAACCGAGGAAACTCGTGCATAAAGATAAAGGAATGAGTTTGTTTAATGGATATCTAAGTAAATCATTAAAGTTGTGTTTTTTTCTCTTGTTGTATGTTTTTCTTTGATTGATTCATATTTTTCACATGTTTTGAGAAAGGGAATGAATTCTATTGAGTTGTCATCTCACCCCAATTGACATCCTTGCAGATTCATTAGAGTTGCGCAGCGGAAGTTAGGAATAACTTAGTGATTGCATTGTTTTCTTGTAAATGTTTAAAAATGTAATTTGAAAAAATATGTTCGTTGAAATTTTTTTTAAAAATGATTAGTGAATTTATATGTTTAAACTCATGTTAGAAAGGTTAAATTATGTTTGTTGTGATAAATAAATTAGAAGAGTTATTTTAATAAGTCTCTTTCCGACCCGTAACGCTTCGAGTTCGGATTTCCATGTGGGTTTGATCTTGGTCCGGAACTCGGGGTGTTACAGCATAGCTGTATGGGCTGTCGTAGGCTAAAAAATTAATAAATATATTTCACACTAAGTAATTGTTAATATAGCGGTAGTAAGAGATCGTTCCCACGGAGAGCTGTGTAATTGATATGTTATTTGATCAGCAAAACAAAGTAAATAACAAAAGGGGGTTTTGGTTGTAAGATAAATATAAAGAAAATAATAAAGAAAAGATATGATCAAGGAATCCTTCGCCGTTACCAAGCGATGGCTGGATTAATATTAATAAATATATTTCCCACTAAGTAATTGTTAATATAGCGGCAGTAAGAGATCGGTCCCACGGAGAGTTGTGTAATTGATATGTTATTTGATCAGCAAAACAAAGTAAATAGCAAAAGGGGGTTTTGGTTGTAAGATAAATATAAAGACAATAATAAAGAAAATGGATGATCAAGGAATCCTTCGCCGTTACCAAGTGATAGCTGGATTAATATACTTATGTATCGTTCATAAGAACCATTCATCACCAACCGTAGAATAACAGCTAGATCAGTTTTATTCCCAAAACTCCTTCTATCACTGGATACGGAAGTTCTCGACTACCAGATTCTATTCAACCGAACCACCAAGTAGTAGATCACTCAAGGTGTAATCCAATTGAACGCCTTAAGCTTTGTGAATTTAGGTTGATCCCAGTAGTTAAACTCTTAGATCAAGGTTTACTTGCTAGTGTTGTCTTCACTCGCAATTTCTCCGCAGAATCCCTCTGCAAGGTCTCGCGATTTCTACTTGTGTAGAGAGTTAATCGACGATTACTTATCTCATAACTTCTACTAGCGATAGAACAATCAATAGATTAATCTAGTATGCATCCCAAATCAATCTAAGAATCACTCATAAACCCTAGATATGGTAAAGACAAACGATGATGATAAAAACTCTCAATAGATTTGTATTAATAATAAAGTTTCACGCTTAGAACATTTAATTCATCCTTAATCAACAAAAGATTTAGCTATTCATACTACAAAGAAGATGAATAATGGTGGTTTCCCCCTCCTAGGTTTTTGATGTAGAATAAACCCTAGCTTGTGATATCAGATTGATGATATTTTGATGAAAGGCCTAATACCTATTTATATAGGTTTACATTTCTTGGCCTTCAAGTATCCTAGTCGGTTCCGGAAACCGACCTAAAAAGTAGTAAAGAAAGACCTAAAACCGGTTCTTAGCCTTCATGGTTTGCATACCGGTTTGAAAACTGAAATTTTGTAATAAAATCCAGGGAAATTCGTTTGCATACCAGCTTGAAAACTGAAATTTCAATTACTCCCGTTTGCATACGGGTTTGCAAACTGGTTTGTCTTCGGTATTCGATAAAATTTGTTTTGGCCTTAACTTCTTCGTCCGAACTTGGACTGACCTCATTATTTTTGTATTCTTTTCCTATTTCAATTCTATTCAAGATTGTGATGATAAATCCTGAATTTGAATAGTTTAAGCTTGGTCTTTGGCCCGTCTCTTGATTTTGAGCGTTTTGCTCCTTTTCGCCGCACTTCTTCCACTGCTCTTGGACTTGGGCACTTGGATACTTGGAATATTTTTCTTCTTAGCTATTTTTAGCACTTTGTAGCTCTTTTTTGGATGATTCACCTAATAGAGACAAAAAAGAGAAAACAATAGTAATAATACGAATACATGCAAAAATAATAGCTTAAAAAGTATGGAATTGACACAAAAATCATATGAATTATGCACTTATCAAATTCCTGCTATTCCTCGAGCAAACTAAATCAAACTAATCCTAAATACAACAACTCCATTTTGTTGAGAAAATGGTTACTTAGCTAATGTAACATGCCTTTACACCCCTACGTGTCCTTGGTGGACGAGTTATAATCTCGTGAGGGTTTACAAGAGGTATACCCACAAAACCTACTCCAATTTCTTGCCTTAGAATAACTGCCAAGGACATACATAAAGCAGAAAGCCAAATAATTAGCCTGTATAAGTTCTTTAGCTGCAAACATTCCACAAACAATCCAATCATCACACATAAGCAATTACTTACGTGTGACATCCAACCTGATTGCAAAACTCTACTAAGATAAGCATTGTACTTGTTTCAATGTTAGCCGCAATATTTTGCTGCAACACTCGCGTACTGAAATCACATGGATAGATAATATAATGGAAATATAATATAGTGAAGTGTGAAAATGTTGACTAAGGTGAACGATGTTACCCACAATACTTGTATGAAAGTCATCAAAGGATTTTTATATATATAACGCAATAGTTGAGACAAGCACCCATTTAACTCGACAATATGATTAGATACTCTAAGCGCATGTTTCTTTTCAGCAAATATGTGATAGTTCCCATGGATCCTGTGTTCCACGCTTGTTTAGGCGACGGAAACAGGGAAAAGGTTTCACACATACTGCTATCCAACTGTCGAGAACCTCATCAATACTCTTTTTGACTTGCTAAATAATAATGATAGGTTTCACTCATTTCATCTATTACATGATTAATTCCCATTGATCCTGCATTCCATACTTGTTTAGGAGACGTAGACAGGGAGAATCTTCTCTTTGTATTATTAATAATGTCGGTATATGAAGAGGAGCCTTATATACGTTTTTTATTTTTGATTTTTGGCTCACTCTTTATGAGCGTAAGACAATTGTCTATGGGGCTTTTATATACTCAACCAGTGATTACCTTGCTACAACATCCGTGGAAGTACTAGGATCCCACCAAATCACTTAGAGAAACATATAACTGCAAAAATAAAAAGAAAGTGATTCAGTAATGATAAATTGCGAAGACTAATCTTTCAAACGACTACCAAGCCATTTCTAGCATCTGAGTTTCACATTCAATTATGAACGTATATAACTAAGGATTGTAGAATGATAGAATGGGAGTCAGGCTATATGCGTAAGAACTTTTTCAACCTAAAAAGGTTTGGTGTCATCCTAAATAGCTCACAAATAACTCCAAAAGATGAAGCCTCAAGAATGCAAGAAATCAAAGAGTATGTTTTTGTTTCTTCTATGCTCACTAAAAGTGGCCTAAGAAATTAAATACTAATATAATATACTAGCCAAACATGCTTAATTACTCCGCCACACTTAAATTCAACATTGTCCTTAATGTTCAAAACCGAAAATTATGATTTCTGACGTAACAGCCTGGAAAACTCAAAAATTGTACAAATGGGTAGGTAACTAGGAAAAACATCAGAAAAAAAGTTGTTCGCCTACGTCTTCTATATGAGGTGGCAAAAGGGCACAGTGTATAAATAAACGTTCTAAAAGTTATGGCCCAGGCACTGACAGACATGCAATCTGAAAAAGTTCTGGGAAAATACCAAAACTCAAATGTCCAAGACAATCAGTCCAACTTAACAGACTCCAAATTCAAATTTTATTTTTGGAAAAGAAAGGTGAGTCTTTCCTCTTTAAAAGTTTGGGTCGGCCACTCAAATCGGACTCCGTGTGAAATCTCGAGAGTTGTTTTGGTGACAAGCACGCAGTCAGAATTTGTCTGACGAGAATTCGTCAAAACTTTCATTATAGATATAGGACTTTGCAAAATCTAAGATGGAAATTCAGGATATGATAAAAATAAATAAAAAATAAAAGGGATGAAGATACAAAACCGATGGGTTGCCTCCCATGTAGCGCTTGATTTAACGTCGTCAACCCGACGTTATTGTTATCGTCCGTACACCAGTAATCTGAAAATTTGGTAATCCTTTCAAATAACAATCTGCAGTTCCAATAACAGCTTCACAAAATCATTAGAACAAAATCTAATTATTGAGGCTATCACTTTATGAAGTTTCCCCCACACTTAGTCCTTTCTACACTCGGAAGTGGATAGAGAACATAAAATTCGGGAACTTCAAAAGTTTTTTCTTGGTAAACCTGCACAATAATAGAATCAAACACTTGAAGTGGTGGATACTTAGAGGCAAAATATTCCGTTAAAACTTTAGAAGCAAACAAATCCAATCCTAAGTGAGGTATTTTCTCAAAAGCTGGGTTAACAACTCTTTCGGGAACTACTTCAATTGGATCGAAAGGATCAATAGATATAGAATTATGCAAAGGATTAGACAAACCTTGAATCGGATCCTCATATTTCTTAATTAACAATGAATTATTTACCTCAAGTATATCGTGGTCCTCTATCGAACTATTAATTTCTGCTTCAACCGAAATCTCAGCATCATTATAATCCTTAGCAAGCTTAACTGGGTATTCCACGACTTCAATCAATTTGGTTTCATTCTCAATCTCTTCAACAATATCGTCATCGAAATCAGAATTTTCTCCTAAAAAGTCTAGTTCATTGATGCAACTCATAATATCTCCGTTTGAGTACGTTATACCGTTTATAACAATAGATATGTCATACCCAATCTCCTCCATTTGAATAGGAACGTGATCGTTATTATGATCCGGAGTTGGTATAATTGTATCATTGTTATAAGAAATTTCCAAAGATTGCTCATCCTCATCAGAATCGTCGTCAAACTCATAATCGTCAACATCCCAACGACGCTCGAATTTCATGTCTATGGCCTTGTTAATTTCGTCAAGAGTCTATTGTGATGCACCGGATTCTTCCAGTTGGTTGTATCGCGCATATAGTTTTCTGATGTTAATACGCTTTCCACAGTTATGCACAATCTCCTGTTTTGGAAAGAGTGAAGGAAAAACACGATGAAGAGGAGTAGGTCTTGATTCGGTTTCATAACTTTTTAGTTCCAACTCTCTGTTATCCGCACATTACTAGAAAAAAATTGATCGGAAGCATAACTATCCTTCCATCCTCGTGGTTGTTCACTTACATGCCCGTCATAAGATTGGTGACATGTATCAGAATATCCGTAAGGTTCCGTGGGATATTGATCATAGCCAAAAGATTGGTTTTGATTATACCCATAGGATGGTTGGTAGTTGTCATATGAATGAGATTGAAAACCATATTGATTACCATTGTTCTATGTGTAATCTTGTGCTCTGTACATGTTATTTCCGTAATGAAACATGACGACTCACAAGAAAGAGAAAATCAAAACAAAAATCTAAAAATAAAAGTAAAAACAAGTTAAACAAATAACAAATCAATTAGGAACTGCTCCCCGGCAGCGGCGTCGAAATTTGTATGGGCTGTCGTAGGCTCAACAAATTAATAAATATATTTTCCACTAATTAATTGGTAATCATCCAGGCATATCTTTTCGCTTTAAAAGTCTCAAAGATCCCGGGAAAGGACAGACCCGGGAATCCTTATGAGTCGAATAACGATAGTATGAGATCGTTCCCACAGAGAGTTGTGTAATTGATATGTTATTTGATCAGCAAAACAAAGTAAATAACAAGAGGGGGTTTTGGTTGTAAGATAAATATAAATACAATAATAAAGAAAAGAGATGACCAAGGAATCCTTCGTCGTTACCAAGCGATAGCTGGATTAGTATACTTATCTATCATTCATAAGAACCATTCATCACCAACCGTATAATAACAACTAGATCATTGTTATTCCCAAAAATCCTTCTATCACTGGATACGTAAGTTCTCGACTACCAAATTTATTCAACCGAACCACCAAGTAGTAGATCACTCAAGGTGCAATCCAATCGAACGCATTAAGATTGTGAATTTAGGTTGATCCCAGTAGTTAAACTCTTAGATCAAGGTTTACTTGCTGGTGTTGTATTCACTCACAATTGCTCCATAGAATCCGTCTACAAGGTCTTGCGATTTCTACTTGTATAGAGAGTTAATCGACGATTACTTATATCATAACTTCTACTAGCGATAGAACAATCAATAGACTAATCTACCCAAATATACCTCAAACTAAAACTTTTCCACGTATAAGTCCTTTCTCCGAAAGTGATTGTCTATGGACTGAGTCGAGACAATACAACAAATCCGTTCACACTTTGTGTGATCGTCTATGGATACGAGATCGAGACAACACGAAAACAAGATAACTTGTGTGATTGACTATGGATACAATATCGATACAATGCAACAACGATACTTGATAAATGGTTCGGACTTAACCAAACACAAATAGGATTACTATCAAGTAAATAGGAATTAACGTTTGTGTAATTTACTTTAAATTATAATAAGAACAATTATAATTACGGAAAATAAAAGTAAATGATACAGCACGATTTTTTTAACGATGAAACCGCAAATGCAGAAAAACCTCGGGACCTTGTCCAAAATTGAATACTCTCAGGATTAAGCCGCTATACAAAATCAAACCAACTTCATATATTTGAGACCAAGCAACTAAACATATAGTTCACCTAGTTCCGTCTGTATTCCCACGCCTCCGACCTGTAATAAGTCACGTACTTGGAACAATTCCTTTGGTTCGTATTCCAAACAGTAAAGGAACAACAAATCTGTTTGGTATCAACTCTCTTCAACCAAGTGATATGTGAGTTCGACAAAAGGCTCTTCTGTTTATCTCAATAAACTCCTTTGTCAGGTTCTTAGATCTATCTTATTATCAACTACAAAAGTAATTGTTAAGATTTTGCAATCAATACTTTTAATCACAAAGAATTGTATTGATGTTGATCTACACAACTAATCAATCTAATCTACCACAGGATAAACCGATTATAGTTGGATCCTCTTTTACCGAAACAAGTATTATGCACACCAAAGATTATGAACCTAAATCAGAAATCTTCAAAGTCTTCTTGTCTTCAAATCTTCTTAGATATTCAATAAACACCTGCACATAATCAACTTGAATCTCTTGTGATCAATCACGCACAGAACGGAGTCTGTTAATAATGGATTATCACAAGACGTCTTTAGATCCACAAACAGTCTAAAGATCCCCGTCGAAACTTCGATCTAGTTTGAGTGAATCTTATATCAGAATAGAAGATTCTCAAGCATAAACAAACTAGGTGCAATCAAAGTTCAACCACTGTTAGTCATCAAATCAATCGAAAACAAAAGATAAACCGCAATTATCTAGTTTCCCACCAACGGTACTAATAGAGCTTCTCAATCCCAAAGAAGTCTTTAAACTAAGCGGTCGTAAGAGATTCCACCTAATTAGGTTTCTCTCCTATCCAAATAGGCGGCTTCACCAGTAGCAGCACAACTGAGATAGTTTTGGTGTCTCTGAGGATTAGTTTGCTCGAAATGCAAACTTTCATATTTATATACCAAGGAAGTTTGGACACCAAGGAATTTCCAAAACCGAAAATATTCTCAAGATATGCAATATATTCCAGATTCACTTTTCATAATTCCTGGAAATGCTTTGTCCAAATAATGACCGAAAATCTCTTAAAAAATCTCCAACTAGCAAATGCACATTACTAATTTTCATTTTCCAAAAATAAAATTAAAAATCTTAAATAAAAGATTCTCAATTTATTTTATTCGATCCAGGATTTTCTTCCTTTAGCTATTAAGAAATAACTTTGAACAATTAAATATAAGCGTTACTGTACATGTTCAAAGTATGTCGACATCTTTACTTTGTAAGTCCTCTTTCATACTTACAATCTTGAAACCTATTTGCCACACTTCCAAACAAGTAAAGAATTGGTTCATCCAACTTTCAAGAACTACGTGATTGATCAAGAACACTCAATCACCAAACATGGGTTTCACGGTTCTACCAAAACAAGTTTCGGTTCTACCTCCATGTGAATACTTTGCATAATCACACTAGTTACCAAAATTCGGTTGACTAGGTACTAGGATCGGTTCCCCACATATATATGGTATCTAACTTGTACTTGCTGCACATGTCCATAGGATCGGTTCCCCCTTGCCTAAAAACGTGTTGCACATGTCCATAGGATCGGTTCCCCTTTCTACTAAAAACTTGCCGCACCTCATACAAGGATCGATTCCCAATTGAGATAGGTTGCACCTCTTACTAGGATTGGTTCCTCTTTACCCAGAGTCGGTCATACCAATAGTACTAAATCGATCATACCATCTTAGGTGATTACTTAAGATCGGTTTCACTAATAAAAGTCATACCAATACAAAAGTCAGGCCTTTGTGAATAGTTTTACCATGAACATAAACAAGTCATGAGCGGTTATACTAATCAAACATATTCGTAGTTCAAAAGATATGCAATGAATAACAATACCAATAATGCCTGGCGATTTCTCTTTCGATTCATAAAACAAGTTCATGAATTTACTTCCTTAAAACAAATGTAAAACATTGTTTCCTAGGATTAAATCTTCACCTTATACTCATACATAATTACAATAGCATTCAAACGATTATGTCGATGTCTTATCTACAAAGTTTAATGCAATAAACCTCGTATTGTATTCCTTAATACTATGTATAACTAGAGTATAATCATTCATGCTTCACAGTTTTTTTTCAATATGCACGACTTGAAAGATACATTAGGGAATGAAACAGTTCAAGTTAAATATCACTAACCTCAAGTGGAAGGATCATGTTGGCGTTGTAGCTCCTTACTTCTTCACTTCTTCAAGTCTTCGCAATACTTGTAATATCTCATATCCTAATACTTTCAATCTAACCTATACGAAGTTGACTCTAGTACATAATCAAGCGACTCTTCAAATGAGTTTTGGCTCACTAAAATATGACAACCAAACTTGACATACCAACGCTTGGTGGGTTCAACCGAGCTATGCTATAACAATCTCCCCCTTTGTCAATTTTAGTGACAAAACTCTTATATCATATGGATAAAAAAATTACAAGAATTCATTACACATACGCTTGATTTCCGAATTCAACAGCACAATAACCCGTATACATTCAATCCATAAATGTCGTTGTTGACATTATAATAACAAAGCTAATACTCCCCATAAAGGTAAGATAGGTAGATTTTATCAATCCGCACGTCTTTGTTATTCCTGTTGTAGTCCATAATATGATACTCCCCCTTAGTCTATGTTTTTACTCTTTCGTTAGATAAACGTTTAAGCACCAATGCCCTTTCCCTTAGTGATACCAATCAATATAAATAAATACCAATATCACTTGTTTACTCCATATATCTCTCCCTATTTTTATCACAAAATGACAAAGAAACAGAAAAATAAAGGACAAACCGAAAGGATCTTACAAATCTCACAAGACTTGCAACCTATAGAGTTAAAAACGAGGGTTCCACACACCATTTTTGATAACCAATATCAAAACCGAAACTACAAAGTAATTTTGTTTTGATATGTTACTAAGAAAACAATTGCCCGAAGAAATTTTCCCTAATATTTTAGCAAACCAAAAATCAACTAAGCACCTTAGTTCCTTTGCTAAACCGATTGTACAAATACAATCGCTTGTTCGATAAGACCAAAACAAAGATAACTCTATTTTTCTCATCAGGTTCTAATTATCCATATAACCTAGACCTTTAAATTTTAAACAAGAAAAGTACTTGGTTAGTTAACTAGCATTTCTTGTTAAGGCATTCGATTAGACTTGAATAACCGAAACCTCCTTGTTAGAGCATTGCTCGGTCGAACTCGCATGCGTTGCTATCTCAAGCATGTTTGTCAATATTAGTCTAGATTTCTAGTCTACTATAGCTAAGGTCTTGGACTAGGATAGAAAGTGTAGTTGAGCTCAAGAACTCCATGGCAATCATCATACAAGACGAAGGACTACTCAAGGAACCGGTGGATCTTCATCAACTAAAAGTTATGTGGATACTTGAAATTATCTATCAGTCAAAAGGCTATCTACTCTATCTCCAATCTTGAGACAAAAGTCGTTCTGCTATATAGACTTAGATTATACACATTTGGTATTTCGAGCCGAGTTTACCTCGCCTATCTATTTCTCGAAATATGTTAGTAAAGCTTTTGATTTAGCCAAGTTCATCTTTACCTAATGACGAAAGTCATGTTATGTTTCAATCACTTTGAAAATTGCTCTGAAGAAAATTGGTTTTGAATAACAACTATATAACGTTCTCTAAGAATATTTCAATGATTGAAATAAGAGTTTAGATTGTATAACCATTGTTGGATATAAACATTGTTGTGGAAACACATACATGTATAAGTCCTATTTCTTGAACCAAAGTTTGTGAACTTCGTTGATCCAGAGAACCAGAGTTTTTTGCACAGCTTGCGAACTCAGTCCGCGAATTTTCGTCCGAGAATATCTGCTGGAGTTTGGAAACTCACTCAGCAAGCTCAGTCCGTGAACTGGCGAAGTTCTCAAACCCAAGAATTTCTGTTGGAGTTTATGAACTCCATCCGGGAACTTAAGTCCGCGAACCCAGTCCGCGAACTTGAGTAGGTTATATCTAAAAACGATTGTTCTTGAACTCATCTTTATTGATTAAGGAATGCTTTTGAAAACCGTGGCTATAAAGTTCATGAACCGATTCGAGTGAATCAAATCGTTTTTTCTTCGATTGTGTCTTGTGAATTTACATAAGATCTAAGCAATTGAACAACTCTCTAACTAGTTCATTTGAGTCATTTGAACTAGTTATGGTGAAGAAGAATATGGTTGATATGAAAGTGATCATATGGCTAACCATTTGGTTTACTATTGTTGAACCAACTAAATGTACAAGTTTGGGTACGGTTACATAAGCCCACGAATGTGCATTTCATTTGTGTATAACAAGCTATGTTTTCGATCTAACGGTTGATTAATATTAGCTTGAATCTAATCAGGTTTTCATCTAACGGTGAATATTGAATGCTTTGTTACTAAGCTAACATTAATTGCAAACCCTGATTTGAAAGACTATATAAGGGAGAAATCTAGCAACTGGGAAAACTAATCCCCACACATTCTGTGTGATACTAGTTGTGCTAAGATAGAGTCGATTCTCCTTTAACCTCTGGTTTTCTTTTCTCAAACCGGGTTAACGATTTAAAGACTTCATTGGGATTGTGAAGCCAGAGCGATACTACTTTTCTTGTAGTTGTGTGATCTAATCTTGTTGTTTCTATCGTACAAGTACAATTGTAATAATTGGCTTGAGATTTCTATCTCCGATGGGAAAGATAAAAAGTAATCACAAACATCTTCGTCTCATCGTTTGTGATTCCACAATATTTTTTTTCGCTGCGTCGATTAAGACTATTGTGAGGTGATTGATAATACTAGGTTGTTCTTCGGGAATATAAGTCTGGATTATCAATTGGTTCATGTTCACCTTGATTTATCAAAAGACGGAACAAAACTCGTAGGTATACTCGTGGGAGACGGATTTATCTATTACCGTAGACTTTTCTGTGTGATACAGATTTTTTATTAAAGTCTTCGACTTTGGGTCGTAGCAACTCTTAGTTGTGGGTGAGATCATCTAAGGGAATTAAGTACGTAGCATCATGCTGGGATCAGAGGAATAGGATCATAATTGTACCTTGGATCAGTGTGAGATTGGTTGGGGTTCAACTACATTCCAGATCGAAGTTAATTTGGAGTAGGCTAGTGTCTGTAGCGGCTTAATACAGTGTGTGTTCAATCTGGACTAGGTCCCGGGGTTTTTCTGCATTTGTGATTTCCTTGTTAACAAAATTCTGGTGTCTGTGTTATTTTTATTTCTTCATTAGATTGTTTATCTTTATAATTGAAATAATACAGGTTGTGCGTTAAAGATCATCAATTAGAATATCCAACCTTTAGTTGTTGATTTACATTGATTGATCCCTGGAAATTGGTCTTTAATACCATCCAAGTTATTCCTTGTATTTGATTAAAGACTCGTTGATTCTATTAGCTCGAGTAAATCAAATCAAGAGAGAGATATTAACTCCTTGATATACTTTAATCTAGATTGAGTCTGACTGTATAGTTGATTATCTATTGAAGTATATTGGAGTTAGTCCATACAGATTGCTAAGCGAAATATTGGGTGGTGTTGTTAGACCCCCGCTTTTTCAATTGGTATCAGAGCAGGAAAACACGTTCAAGACCTTACAAGTCTGTGTCTGTAGCGATCTGACTCTATGGACAGAGGTGCTATCTCTATTAAAATACCACCAGTCTTCAATGGCTCTAATTATTTATGGTGGAAAATTTCTACGCGAGCTTTTCTTCAGGCGCGTGATTTTCAATCATGGGTATATGTTGTTAATGACTATGATCCTCCCGTTGTGGCAGTTGGAGATGTAAACGTTCCCAAGAACATTGGTGAATACACCCCTTCCGAGATACTTGCTGCAAAGAAAAACTCCGACGGTTTGAATGCTATCATACATGCCATTACCCCAAATCTTCAGCTCCATGTGTCTAATTGCACTAAGTCGCAAGAACCTTGGGAAATCTTAGAAACCGTTTTTGAAGGTAATACCAGTGAGAAGGAAGCTAGGCTTCAAAACCTTAATTCCGATTTGGAAAACCTTCGTATGGCAGATGAAGAAACATTTGATGAGTTTAATCACAAAGTGTCTCAAATTGTTAATGCATCTTTTGCATTGGGTAAGACTATTTCTGAAAAGGACATTGTGATGAAAATTCTCAGACCGCTGCCATCTAGATACGACTCTAAGAAGCATGCCATCGTTGAAGGAAATAACATTGATATTCTTTCCAGAAATACTCTTGTTGGAAAGCTTAAAATTTCCTATCTCGAACTTAAACAAAAAGATAAAAGTCAGTTGCTCAGCAATCATGTTGCTACAGCTGATAAAAAGGTCTCGTCGTCCCAAATTGATTGATGAAAGGGATGAGAATTGCTTTATTTCTACTCTGTCGATGTTTATACAACAACTTAAGAAAGTTCTTAGACAAAGTAAAAGAAAGTTTCAAAAGAGAGCTCAATCAATCAATAAAGAGGATAAGAAAGTTCAAAGAAACTATGCTAGCAAAGATAGTTTCAAGTGTTATAAAAGTGTCAATGATACTTATAAAGATCTTGACACAGAGGTTTGTGAGTTAACTAAAGCATGGATGGATACTCTTGACTATTGTTCTGAGAATGAAATCTATGGATGTACTCTTAACCTCTTTGCTGACAATCACATTTTTCCTCCTAATAATCCTGACTATTCCATGATAAATAATCATACCTCTCAATTGGAAAAGGAACTCCACTTGAAAGGATTGAAGATCTGGATTTTCAACAAAAAATTTCGAAACTGGAGGTTGTCCAACACAATTGTGATTCTTAGGATCAGCAAACGTCTCCTGACTCTGTATCATTCTCAAGTTACTCTGACAACAGAATATGTTTGCATCTTCTTCCGGGGAGAATTGATATCGAAATATCATTATATTGTCATCCTTATGCAAAACAAAAGAATAACAACAACCAACCTTTACCAGAGAAAGATTGAAAACCGGTTTTTTACTATTCCAAGCAAAAGTTGAAAACACCGAAAAACATATGCTTTTATGCTAAACCAAACGATTCAACATATTGTGACTTTTTCACATATTGTTTCTATCAGAACCCCTCATGATCCTTTGATAAAGCCTACCAACATAGGATAGAACTTAATCCTGCTAAACCAAAAAGTCACCCAAACCATAAGGGTTCACAACATTATGAGATCGAATATCAGGGTAGTAAAACCGAAATCAAACATCCCATAAACATACATAGCAATAACATAAAGCATTCAAGCACAGGCTATGTAAATCAAAAAGTATCACAAGAAAAATTATAAATCAAATAATTTTATTCATAATAATAAGATAGTTTTATTCATAATAGACCTAATACAATCATTGAAAGAACTCAAAAATTGATGTCTATTTTTCTGGATTAAGTATTACAGCATATAACTTAATCTCTAATGGTGCTCTTATTGTTCACTGAGGTTTCTTCAGTGTTCAAACTTTTGAAGCATGTCTCAAGAGACTTGTCTGCAACCACTTTCTGTTTTTCGAGACTAGTAAGTTGAAGTTTTAAGTCTCCAAGTTCACTTTTCATCTCTTCTATTTTAACCTTTAGTTCACCCCGATCTTGAACCAAAGTAAAGATATTTCCTATGAGTTATTCAAACTCATGCATAACTTCACGCATACCATCTGTGGGAAACCACTCGGTAAGATCTGAATCATTGAGAGAAAAAAGACATGACTCTTCTTGAGATTGATCAGAGTTAGGATCAGAACCGATTCTTGAGACAATCTTCCTGATTCTTCGTTTTGAGTCAAAACCTCGACAGTTTCTCACCTTTTGTGCTTCCCTTTTATTACTCCTTGTAACACTGCGAGTTATAGAAGACATACTTTCAAAAAGTTTTACTAAGGGAAGGCAATAAACCTAAGAGAAGATTTTTAATAAAGAATATATATATATATATATATATATATATATAGTTTTTATAAAAACATGGTTTTCGATACTACATGACATATTTTTCGAACTTCTTTTTTTATTGAGGGGAAGATATTCTCTAAAATATCTCTTATTATTGAAAATAGAAGCTACCATAAACCTGTGCCCTTGATTTTATGTGCTTTTCTCATCCAAAAATTACGAGCACGGAAGAGAATGAGAGTGCACAATATTGATACAACTAAGTTGTATCGGGGTAAGCTTTTTCTAGCTTACAGCGAGTATCATAAACATAGTTTATGTTTCTCCTTGGGAATTTCTGCCCGATATATTGATGGAATTTTAGATAGTGGTAAGAAAGGTTGTCATTCACTCGGACTTGTGAAGATTGAATTTAAAGGTTTAATGAAAATAAAAAGCAAAAGTGAGAGTTACTGGGACTAGGATTCCACCAAATATTCAAATTCATGCGATTCACCTATTTATTCTAAACCATTATAGATCATTCAATAAGAATTTTGACTTTATTTCTTTGCCTAAGGTAGATTCTTAAAATGATAATTGTAAATCTTAAGCATGGCATATCAAAAGAATTAATCCTAAGCATAAACCATCAAACGAAATGACAATTAATTAAGAAAAATCTTTTTCTAATTTTAATTTAATGCAAATAGTCATATAAATAATTAAATGAATTTACCACATGACGAATTTTGGTTTCCTCCGTCGACCCAGTGTAGGGGTTTATCTCCACATGGTGAAAATACTCTCAAAATAATATTTCATTGCTCAAATGGTGTTTACAAAGAAGAGAAAAAGAGAAAATCAATTAAAACAGGGAATCACAACGTTTATAAGCATTTCAAACCCATTGACACAAAGAATAACGGTAAACTGTCGTAATGGACAGTCTTATATCTTAAGCATAAACGACAAAGTTTAACGAATGTCTTTGTCTGTCTATTCTTCGTGTTCTTCACTATTTTTCTGTTGCTGCTGCATATTTCTCTGCAGCAATTTTCTCCACTTTGTAGCCTCCCCAAACACTCGATGCCTTCTCTGTTATAACAACAACATATTTATACTCAACAGGGCCACGAATAACACATCATTACTCCAGAAAATCTCACCATAACTCGGCAGTAAAAGAAAATAATCTTTGGATATTTTTCTTCCCCATTTTATCTTCTCACGCGTCTGCATCATTCAACCACCCTCCAACACGTTGACAACCTATTTCTGATAGAGTCAAACATACTAACTACTCAGCCAGCCACGAAAAATCCCATGAATGTCTCTAACAAACTATACGCTCCTTGTTTTCTTCTCTTCCACGATGCAGCCCAACTTCACCGGTTCTAAAGGACTTACCAGTCCTGTTTAGACGAAACAGTCTATTCCAATCCAAATCCGAGATTAAATCTCTCTCAAAACTCCCCATATTCCTTCACAGAATTCTCGGGTTTTTCTGTGACTTCCCTGTTTTCTTTGAATCCGAGTATTCAGCCCAACTGGGTCGAAAGAAACACATATATCATCACCGTATAGCCCAGAAGAGTAAACCCAATTAATTCCAGCCCTTTAATCTCCCTTAAACACCTTCATAAGTCGAACCCTAAATTTTCCGGCGACTTAAGCAGTTATTCTGATTATCCGCCCAATTCTAATCCAAAATATTTATCGTACCATGCATGTTAAGATTAATATAGACGTCCCATGAAGTTTCAGCCATTGAGTCCTTCTAAAACACTGTCAAAACGCAAACCCTAAAATCGGTTCTTCACTGCAACACTTTCCCGCCAAAACTGAAATTTGAATTGTTGAAGATGAAGTGCCCTGATCATAAACACATGCGCCTTTAACAATTGGGGATGATTGGGGGTGCCCATATCCAAAATGAGGGTGCCTTCAACGCCTTTTCTGGGGTGCCTTTTAACAATTTTTCTAGCAACTTTTTCCATAAGAGTTTATTTGCCAAAAATACCTACAAACAAGTTTATTAGTGATACAACGAGTCCCAGCTAATGTATTTGTGGGTGAAATGCGTCACAGTTACGTGCTCATCATATATCTTCTCCCAGAATAATGATCTTTTCTAACTCTCGAGATATGATCATGTGGAGAAGATGTACTGACGTGAGAATTTTCAGGGATAGTTAAATCTCTCTTAATTCTATCAATGAGATTTTCATAAGATTTTCTCATTCTAAGGATTTCCTTATGATTCACATCAGTGTGATTATCTGAAACAATTATCGGAAAATCCTGATTGTTTCTTTTGGCTGAGATTCTCTCTTTCCCTTTCTTCTGGAGTTGTTCTTCATCAAAACAAGGATTGTTTCAATATGGGTGAGGAGGAACCTTTTTCCAGAAGCGATTATCAACTCTTTCCTCTGATTCTTTTGAGTTGATCTTATCGGTTAGTGGTATGATCTGTCTTTCTACTGAGGAATGGTCTTTCATTTTTTAAGACATGAAACTTCTTTCAATATTTTTACCACTGTATGTTGAAGAAGTATAAGTTTCCTGTTAAGTGACTGAAAATTGTATTCTTTAAGATCACATTCACGGAATCGGTTCAAAGTTTCCTTCGGATAAGATTTCGTTTGATCATCAATAGATATAGAAGATGGTTTCTCATCCTCTTCTGACTTGATGTAGTTAGGAAAACTACCATCATCTTGATCTGTTTCAGATGTAACTAAACCAGTTTTATCACAATCTGTAAAATTCGAGCAAGGACTTTTAGTTTCCTCAACATCAGAAGAAATCACAATAGTATCATTAGTCAGAGTCATGGGACGTGTCTCCTTTTTTTGAGAAAGAGATTTACCAAGAGCTTCTAATTTGACAGTGAGATCCATATTCTCTATGGCTAGAATATTCGGTTGAATGTCTTTATATCTAATCTCTTATTTAAGAAGATTTGTCTCTGTCTTTAATATCAGCACTTTAGAAGACAGAGATTTTATAGGCTTTAGGAGTTTTACCAACTCTTTATCAGCATCTTCCTTTCCATCAGAGATGGACACAGATGTTTTCGCAACTCTTGGATCATGAGTCAACGAAGTAGTAACATCTTCAACTTTTGAGTAGTCATACTCTTACATAAAATTAACTGAATCAGACATAGAATCAATTTCTTATAGGTTGGATCGCACCAAACACATATTGTTAGATCTTTTCGTGTTTACCTGCTCTGATACCAATTGAAAAGACGAGGGTACCCAAATATACCTCAAACTAAAACTTTTCCACATATAAGTCCTTTTTCCGAAAGTGATTGTCTATGGACTGAGTCGAGACAATACAACAAATCAGTTCACACTTCGTGTGATCGTCTATGGATACGAGATCGAGACAATACGGCAACAATATAACTTGTGTGATTGACTATGGATACAAGATCGAGACAATGCAACAACGAAGTGTGTTTACTTGATAAATGGTTCAGACTTAACCAAACATAAATAGGATTACTATCAAGTAAATAGGAATTTACGTTTGTGTAATTTACTTTAAATTATATTAACAACAATTATAATTGCGGAAAATAAAAATAAATAACGCAGCAAGATTTTGTTAACGCAGCAATAAAGGAACAACAAATATGTTTGGTATCAAATCTTTTCAACCAAGTGATGTGAGTTCGACAAAAGGCTCTTATGTTTATCTCAATAAACTACCAAAGTAATTGTTAAGATTTTGCAATCAATATTTTTAATCACAAAGAATTGTATTGATGCCGATCTACACAGCTAATCAATCTAATCTACCACAAGGATAAAACGATTATAGTTGGATCCTCTTTTACCGAAACAAGTATTGTGCACACCAAAGATTATGAACCCAAATCAGAAATCATCAAAATCTTCTTTGTCTTCAAATCTTCTTAGATCTTCAATAAAAACATGCACATAATCAACTTGAATCTCTTGTGATCAATCATGCACAGAACGGAGTCTATTAACAATGGATTATCACAAGTAATTGATTATCACTTGCAAGTGGCCACACCCCATGCTGCTCGAACCGACCCCTATTCCCGCCACACACACATCAGTTGTGGTTGGGCCCATACTTGCCGGTCCTATTTCCCATCGACCAATCAGGTCGCTTTAAATCCTCCACACGCACACTAGAAGTGTGTCCATACTCATACTTGGTCGACCCCTCTTTTAATCGACCAATTAGTTCGCTCTAAACCTGCCACAATATTAAAAGGCAAGGTTGCGCCAGATGATCACAATGCCAAATTGGCTTTCCAAAAGTCGCGCCAATATGCTAATTGGCATGCCAAACATGCCAAACGTGCATTCCAAACGCGCCACTTCACCGCAGCAGCATGCCGAACGTGCCAGCATGCCATAAATAGCGCGCCTACGTGCAAACCCACCTTCTGTTTGTGTCCAACGCCATAACAGACTTCAATATGGTTATCCTAACCAGAAAAACGACCTTGCTCTAGCGGCTATGGTCGAAATCCTAACTTCCAGTCGTGGCACAAATTATGTCACTTCGGCCCCACAACATGCCACGAGCCATGCGGAACCCAGGAAACCCTAATAAATACGTCATATCATAGCCACTCGTGGCAATCATTGATCCTATGGTCGTTTTCATATGATGGACTGGCTATGGCACCGTTTGCACAAAACGTCTCTGCGCCCCGGCCACATGCCGCATGTCGTATGCGCTAGTTAGGGTTTCGGCATGCCAAACCCTAATTTAGGGAAAGTTTCTACGCCAACCAAGCCAAGTAATGATTCCCAGAGCATTGGGATTGCTGTGGAAACTGGAACTGATGTTTCCACGCCACATTTGTGTCTAACACCAATGTGCCAAAAGCTAGCGGCTATGGCTACGTCGGGCGCTACTTGCACCATCGTGCCATTGGCATGCGCTAAGCATTCCACTAGCATGCCGTTATATGCCATTACGCCATTGGCATGTGGTAATAACTCCACTGTTCTACAATCAGGCGCCAACAGAATGTGGACATAATCAATGGCCATCCTTTCTCATGAGTTACGATCTCAGCCGTCCAAATTCGCCACAGAACTGACAGGCCTGTGGCAAGTTTTGGGCGACCAACCAAGACAAGCCAAATAGCATCACGTGCTATTCTCTTGTGGAAAGTCTCCTAACTTTGACTTGCCACACGTAGCAATCTGTTACACGTTTTCCACGAAAACACTCGAGACATCGAACATGTCACAAACTGGGGGATGCTCATCAGGGTATTGGTCTGGCGGTTTACAGCGTACGGTGTGCAACACGCCCATTATAAGAAAGTGTCAGAAAGCATGGCAGTTAGTGGCGGTAAGAAGTAGTGGGTGTAAACTAACCAGTTTCCTACATGATGGGAACGTGGTCTCTGGCATTTACACATAATCCCACTTCTCCATTACTCAATCACTCCCACTTTCTACGAGATCAGGGTGCGTTCAATATGACTTGTATAAATATATTTTACCTATTTTCCGCAAAACAAGAAGTTTTGGTGAGAACAACAACATAGTATCCAGAAAAATACCAAAGAACTGATAGCTTTCATTCCACGAGCCAGTTCCAAATTCTGATACAAGTCATAAAATAGCCACACCTTCAGAATTAACCATTCTGGTCTCAAAACCTTCTTCGCTTCCCTCCCTAATACCAACCCATCTCCTTCACTTTGTGACTGAAGCAAGCCTGGAACGGCCATTTCTTGGTTTAGGACAGGATTGTACAGATTGATCTCTCGAATCTAAAGTACTCCCGTGCAGTGCATTTTTTTAAAGGTTTAGATTTGTTTCTCACCCACACACCCAAATTTACCAAAACCAGCAGAAATAATTTTTACCCATTAACAATTGGCGACTACAGTGGGAGATTAATCTCTCGGTTGCAAAAATTATTTTCCCTATTCCATTTTCAATTTCCTAAATTTATCAAGATGGTTGATCTTAGGAATGGTTCAGAAACCTTCAATCCCAATTTTACTTCTCCTAGCACTGAAAATACTTCACTTGTTATCCCTGAATCCGTTCTTTCATTCAAAACCCTTGTCGAGGCTATGGAGTCTCGATATTTAACAACTATTCACGATTTGACAAAAATCCTGAATGATATTGTCGGGAATCAAGCTACCACTGTCAGGACGCATAACGGAGTATTTACGCTTTTGAAAGCGCTCGCGGATCAACTATTAAAGGAACCAACATGTGTTCATTATGGAGGAAACATCATCAACGATTCATTTTGGATCAACGCTGATGGTAGTAGTCTTTCTTCCAAGATTCATATTCCTACTCCTAGTGAGGAGGATGAAGCCTATGGTCACGCTGAATGGAAAGGTATCCACCAACCTAACTTGTCTGCTCATGGAGATCAAGAGATGTTTCCTCAAGATCAGAAAGAAGACTCGTGGGATTTATCACGTTCTCATCATATTCCTCGCAATGAAAAGGTGATTTCATTATGTGCGTCCTTCTTGGAAAACATCAATTCCCATATTGCATCAGAAGATGCTAAGAGATCCGCTGCTGCTTTACTCAGTCGATCCGAACCGTTCCAGAATGAAGAAGCTCGTAAAGACATTCAGGAAAGCAGGCGTCCTTCCAATAAAATATCCAACCTCCAGTCAATCGCTAATGAAAGAAGAAAGAAAAAATCTCCACCATTGGACCAACAACCCAAACGTGTGACATCAGCGCGTCAGACGGCTTCACCCCGGAAGGTCACGGCTAAGATTCCTGCGCCAAAACAAGAAACTGGAGATGCTGCTCTAAACTTCCCGTTCCCGACGAGGAAGTAATTGAATTCTTGGAAGTATGGATTCAAGACGATGCCATCAAACTACCTCATGTTAGGCGCCTACCAACTGAGGAACAAATGGAAAATACCAAGTATTTCCACTATCACAGGTTTATTCATCATCCTACCAACGAATGCAACGCTCTGAAGTGCATTGTCCAGGAAAATATTGATTCGGGGGAATTACGCCTGGGGACTGGAGGTTCTCCGCATTGTCGCGGATCGACATAGAGATATTACAGAGACAATAAAGGATGACCGGGGACTTCTCACGGCCAGGATTGCATCAGACAGTAAACTCTGATTTGCAACCTGAAAATTCAGTTTTGTGGAGAGACCCCTAAGCGAATAGAGTATGTGGTCGTATCAGACGAGAGAAAAAAAGGAATGGCCAACACCAATGTTCCATCCGTAAGCGCAGTCAACGCGTCACATGGCGTTACATACTCTACCACCAACACCAGCAGCACCAGAAGCATCCTCTCTGATGTGACGCCTCTTATTACCAGAGCCAGAGCTGTCGCTACTCCTAATATTTCTTCAAGCATGACGCCTCCAATCATCACCAGGACTGCTACCACTTCTTCGTCAGGACGAGAGACTGGAGGAGACAGAGGAAACCAACCTTCCCATTACCAATTTAATGGAGAGACAGTAAGTTCTTGCCAAAACCCAAACGGACATGGCCACAACTCAGAAGGATCCTCTTCAACGTTTCGCTCCAGAAGCCGTTCTGTTTCAACGTTTCGATCCAGGGGCCACTTCAATGTTTTGCTCCAGGAACCGCTCCTCCTCAACGTTTCACTCCAGAAGTCGCTCTGCTTCAATGTTTCGATCCAGGAGCCGCTTCAACATTTCGCTCCAGGAGCCGCTCCGCCTAAACGTTTTGCTACGGAAGCCGCTCTGCTTCAACATTTCGCTCCAAGGGTCGCTTCAACGTTTCGCTCCAGGAGCCGCTCTGCCTCAACGTTTCTCTCCAGAAGCCGTTTCAACGTTCTCTCCAGAAGTCGCCACTCCTCCCTGCCAAGGATCGTGCCGTAGCCGCTACACTCCTCCCTGCCAAGGATCGTGCCGTAGCCGCCACAATCCTCCCAGTTAAGGATCGTGATCACAGCCAACTAAGGTTTGTAGTTGTGGCCACTTTTTGATCCGTCTCGCCAAATCTCGTGGTCGTGGATAGTTTACTCGCCTACGCATCCAGCCAATCCCTTTGCATCCATGGATGCCCATGCAATTCCAGCCAACCTATTTTGGTTCCCACGACAATGTAGTCTTTTCTGCTACCAAGAACTGTTGATGTTCGTTTGTTGATACCAGCCAGAGCTTTACCATATCAACAACCACTAAAAAGGTAATCCATACTTCTCCATATTTTAGTTTCATATGGAAGAAGTAATTGAGTCACCAGTACGGATGTAAGATGATATCTTTATCATGGTCAACCCACCGACCATACAAGATAGAAACATGTAAACCAAACTTGGGGACTGAGGCTCTACACGGAATCCCTTCACTATCAAATATCAGGAGACATGGTCAAGCCAAAAATCATAGCCACGAAAAGGTCATCTACTCTTCAAAGGTGTAACGTAAGGATATCATCACCTCTCCATCTAGAAGGAGCATATAACACTTTACGAGGCCCACAACGGATCCCAAGCCTACTCAGAGAAAATAACTTCAGTAACCGAAAAGGGGTGCGATTGGGGGCTGCTCATCGCGGTCCATCCCCGACAACAATCAAGCATTCATGAGATAACTCCAGAGACGCGGCTGAAATATTTTTCCTAAAAATACAGAGGGATCCACGATTAACGATATAACTCTCTCACTTCTACCTCTTCGTTATCTAGAATGTTTCGTCCATGTGATATTCCAAGCATCCCAGCATCACATCCAGGAGAGTACAATAAGCTTGTATCAAATCCCATAAGGCGTGGATTCAAGGAGATGCAATTAAAGTAGGCTACACTTGGGGACTGAAGCCTCCTTAGGGTTTAGAAGTTTAAACGCAGTCACCACCTTACCAGTGAATGCAGTAGAAGCACATCTTCTGCGAGAAAATAGGCTCAGGATAATTACACATGGGGACTATCAGCATGGGATTCCTTCACTTCCCTCAGCCAGGTTATTTCTGATTTCAACATCATCACTGTCGAAGCTTTACGAGCCGCAGGAATTTCTCAACATGAAGCCATACACCTGCATCAAAGACTCCAAAAGCACGCCACAGAGATACATTCACATATCCGGCCACGCCATCGGATCTAATAGAAGTATAACTGGGGACTGCTCGTCACATATCATTCCATACAATAGTCCAAGATTCAGAATATGGTTCAAAGGATGTCGCTTGGAACGAAGTCCTTGAAGACTTGATAGCAGCATATCGGCAAACGGAACACCTCTCAACTCATCTATTTCACCCAATGGCTCCGGAAGATTTCGACCATATAAGCATCCACAGTAGATCATCATCGTAATCAAAAAGTCCAGGCACCAAATAATCTAAATTCAAGGATGTACCAACAACGCAACCAAAAGCTCCAAGATAATCCCTGACATGATCATTGCCGAGCATATATTTATCCATCCATCCCAAGAGTGCAATGGAGTTTAGTAAATTTTTGAAATCCACTGGAGAGGTTAGATACTCATTCTTCTGGAGTCAGAACCTTATTACACATTCTAGAGAAGATCGATGGTACTGTTGGGTGGATACATGCGCAAAATAGGAGAGAGCACCTACCTTAAGTTATCCTGTCTCGCCTTACTTCTGATTATAACAGATTGCTTTGTTACTGTTAATGATCGCTCCACCACCGCTAACAAATGATGAATAGGAGCCAGACGCTGCAGACAAAAGAACGGAGCCGGACGAGCAACAAAAGCATAAGAGGGTCGATACCCCTTTTCATACGAACGGAGTTTCTAGAGTTTGGACAGAAGAAGGAATCCATCTTGCTCCATGAACGGGAATAGATGACTGGGCAAACCACACTCATGCTTCATAGCCGAACAAGCAGCGCGTCAAGATCACCGCTCCATAGCCGAACAAGCATGTGGATGGGGAAAAACGGTTTGCTGGTTTTTTAGGGAATGAGGGAATCACCGTGCGATGAAGATTCCTCGAACCGGCCAAACTGCTCAACCTCACACAGATGCACTGCAAAGGGAGTACTTAGATTCGAGAGATCAATCTGTAGTAAAGAGGCTACAACTTTAAACAGTACTAAATAAGTAGGACTTAAAAGGAAAGGAATATACATGTCTATCTCCATTTGCTATAGAAATATGTTCAATCTATGCAAAACTTGCTTATTCTCATTGATGGTTGTAGATGGGGAAAAACGAGTCGCCGGTTTTTCAGGGAATTGAAGAGACGAGCGTGTTGTCGGGACTCCTCAACCGAGCAAACTGTTCAACCTCACACAGATGCACTGCAAAGGGAGTGCTTAGATTCGAGAGATCAATCTGTAGGACTCCGGCCTAAACCAAGTCAATGGCCGTTCCAGAGTCAATTCGGTCGCAAAGAGGGAGATGGGTTGATCTGTAGGAGGGAAGCTGATAATTGTGTGGGATCAGTGATGATCAAGGATTGTGGATGTGTTGAAGATTTCTTCAATAATGGTGAACTGCTGAAGTTGAGTTCTATGAATAAGTTTTAATCGAGTTTTTGACGAATGGTGATCGATGATAATGATGTCTGTTGTCGTCGATTTTGGACTTATTTATATTGCAAGAATGATGAACACCCTGATCCCTGTAAGCGTGATGGTTTCTTGAGTGAAAGATTGGAAAAGTGGGAGATCATGGTAAAACCAGTTCCAGGTCGTGCGGAGACTTGGTTGATCACTCACCCACTAATTTGCTAACTCCTCCAACCGTTGACACGACTTACTCACATTTCTCGTTGTGGATGAATCCACGTGATGTAGGCCACCAGACCAAAACCCTAAGTGATATCCCCCATTTGTGACGTGATTGATGGCTCACGAATCGTGGAGTCTGCATGACAGACGTGTATTTAATTAGTCACGTTGACTGATTTAGACAATGAGTCTAGGTTTTGTTGAATTGAGCATGAATGACGGATTGCTCAGTGGAACATTCGAGTAACTGAGCAAGTATTGCTCGACGTATATTGATAGTTGGGAAATTGAGCAAGTATTGCTCAATTCGGCGAATTACTGAATATCGATAGTCAGATCAATATTCGAGCAGTTGAGCAAGTATTGCTCAATCCGACGGATTACTGATAAATTACTGAATATTGATTGTTGGATCAATATTCCAGCAATCACTGATAAATTACTGAATATTGATAGTTGGATCAATATTCGAGCAATTGAGCAAGTATTGCTCAATTTAGCAAATTACTGATAATTTACTGAATTTTGGTGGACTGGGCAAGTATTGCTCAATTGGGCAAATTATTTATGGATGTCGTGACCCAATAAAATATTAATTAAAATATTGGTAGACTACCAAATATTAATTAAAATATTGGTAGACTACCAAATATTATATAATTAATTCAGATGATGATTGCTGGATCAACATAAATTCATTAGTGTTTGAATCCTGCTCAGAATGTTGATTCGTGGAGCGTTTGTTCGAAACCCTAATTTTTGATCGATTGCTCATTAATTGATGAACCGCTGAAAATAGGTCATAAGCGAAGGAGGGATCGACCACATGGGACTATGGACGTCCATGTGATGCCCAATTGCTCAAGTGAGCGTACGCCAGGGTCTTGAGTTGACCGGTTGGCAAAGGAATGACGATTAAATGTCAGTTTCATCATTTATTGAAATAGTGCTCGATTGAGCATTAGGTGATAAAACCTAATTATAGAAAAGTGGGGGACCGACCAAGATGGATAGCACGAGACCGGCCCTTGGTGGTCGAAGGACCGCTGATGGGTATTTGCCAAACTCTGAGTTGGTTATGAAGAGTTTGGATCCAATATGAGCAATTGCGCAAATTAGGTCAAAAGTGTGAAAACGTGTGGGACCGGCTTATTACAAGCCTTCGAGCCGCCCTTAGTCGGTCAAGGGAGCATGCCCGTTTCTCCATAATGCTCGTGTCTCAGTCATGAGAGTTTCGGCATTTTCTGATGTGCGCTTGAGCAATATATCGGATTTTCAGAAGAGTTCGATCTTTGACTGAAGTCCTCGATTTTGCTCGAATGAGCAAGTATGCTCGTTTGATCAATATTTTGTGAATATTAAAATAATAATATTTTAATATATTTTTTGTGAGTAGCCCAGTCGGTCATGCGACCATGTTGACTTTTGGCTTTTTCATGATTTGCGTAATATTTGAGAAAATATTTGAGAAAATATGGAGAAACCACGATTTTTGGGAAGTTTCACAAGATGAGAAAAAATAACAATTTATGAAAGATTAAGGATTGCAAGGTGTGGGACCGGACACGGCTAGGGCATGGCCGGCCGGCCAAGTTTCCCGGTCCGGCAACACCTTTCACTATTTTTTATTATTATTTTTCGTGAAACTACACAAAATTGGGGAAACCACAAAATATGGAGAAACCATGAGTTTTGCTCAAACAAGGAAAGTTGCTGAGATGGAGGAGTCTTCATGAGTTTATGAAAACAACAAAAATAAGGAAAAATAATGGAGGAAGCATGGGACCGACCACGGCCGGCCGGCCGTCCGGTGGGCCCGGCCCATGGGCGCTTCCCCATTATTTTAATATTGTTATTTTCTCTCTCCTGTTTTGTGCGGGATTCCTCATTTGTCCATATTTTGGATGCGTGTTCGCGCATTTGGGTGCTCGTTCGTGCATCATTGTCGAGCACACTTGCATTATTTTATGGGGCTTACTCAGTGGTAGTCCAGATGCCTGATTGCTGAGTATTTATTACTAATTTATGAAATTCAGTGGAGAATGATTCATAAAACTGAGTAATAAAAGTGAGTAGCTTTTTATTATCAATTCACTGGATCATCCGTGGATTCGACCATGAATTCGGAATAATAAAATAGGTATTACCATTCCATGGGATCGTGGATTCGACCATGAAATCGGAGTAATAAAATAAGTGGTGATATTACCATTTCATGAGACCAGCCGTGGGTTCGACCATGGAATCGGAGTAATATCCATTACCAGTTCATGAGATCACCCGTGGATTCGATCATGAAATCGGAGTAATACATTTATCTATTACCATTTCGATCATGAAATAAGAGTAATGAGATAAGATAGATTATCTTCTAGGAATTCAGTGGTGAATGTCACGGTAGAATTTAATCTCTTGTGTATAGTCAGTGAATCAACGAGTGTTGCCGATGTCCTGAAGACGTTATTTCTATCAATCTTACGGAGAACCGCCTGGGTATATACACGTCTCTCTATATAGTCAGGGAACAGTGAGTGTCACCGACGTCCTAAAGGTGTTATTGCTCTCAATCTTACGGAGAACTGCACAATCGTTCTTCTATGTAGAAGGGGGTCTCTCTCATGTAGTCAGGGAACAGTGAGTATCACCGACGTCCTGAAGGCGTTATTGCTCTCAATCTTACGGAGAACCGCCCAATTATGTTATTCTACATAGAGGGCATGAGGAAATGCGAGGTATCGAACGCTCAGCTAGTGGAGGCCCTCCGAAATGCATATTCATCATGTCTTCGTAAAATATGAATAGTCACATGCCTGAAAGCCGTGTCAGAAACATGTATCATGATTTTACGATTTTTCCCTTTGTTGAAAATCCACCATCTACAAAGAAGCACACGAAGATTGTGGCTCCACGACCTAACTAGCAGTGTGCCAAGATCACCAGCCACTCAGACTTGTAACGCTCCACAGCACCAGCATCATGTGGCCAAACTAGAAGTACGCCAACGCTTCATAGCATCAACACCCTGTGGCCAAGCCAGGAGTACTCCAAGCGCCAGTTTCGTAGCAAAGCCAGAGGTACGTCAAGCGCCAACACTCTATAATACCAGTACTCCGTGGACAAGCCAGAGGCGCGTTGACACAAAGATCACGGACTGTTCATGCCTCTTGCCAAAGGTCAGTCAGATTTTTTCCTGGTAACCTCTTCATGTTCTGCCCTTTCGATTTGTTATCCTTGACTGTCACCATCTCATCCTTACCCCGCAACAATGCCATTGTTACGTGCTAAGCAGGGGACTTAATGTTGATGGTGGTTTTTAGTATAGGGAGAGAATTATAAAAGTCTATCTACCTGAATCGGCATCAGATGTAGTTGACATTGATATGTCTATATTCCGCAGGGAATTTGGAGAATGTATCCAAATCTGATGAGTGTCTATGTCTCTCTTCACATTATATTGAAACTCAAGCTCCTAGATGAATTGTTCACTAGTATAGAGCCTAATGAGTATATAAGCTCCTAGCTGCATTACTCACTAATGCCGGAGCCTGCCGAGTATTTTTTATATGCTATGTTCCCCGGTTGAACCCTTAATATTGATATGGCATGACAATTTGTGTTCACTCCTAGCAGAGTAGCGCGGATTTCCAAGTATCGAGGTTAAGGTCCTTGCATAAAAGTACTCAATCGTAAAGCATACGGCTCTCTGGCAATAAACTTAAAGAACTCTGTCAACACATAGAATTCAATCAATTTTGTGATAATTCACAAGATTCGAATATTACCCTGATTAATTTGCAGAAATTAGGGTTTTGCGCCTTGCGCAATATATTAGACCCGCGTTTGTCAAAATTAGCTTAGGCGAACTAAGCAATTAATCCTCCATTGATTAGTAGGTGAAAAATCCTACCCACAATCAGAAAACAAGGAATAAAAGGAGTCGCGGAATAGGAGCAGCAACAAAAGGAGGTGTGTCCATGCCACAGGCCAACCGGCGCCACTTGTAAGTGGCCACACCCCATGCTGCTCGAACCGGCCCCTATTCCCGCCATACGCACATGACTTGTGGCTGGGCCCATACTTGCCGGATCTATTTCCCATCGACCAATCAGGTCTCTTTAAATCCTCCACACGCACATTAGAAGTGTGACCACACTCATACTTGGTCGGCCCCTCTTTTAATCGACCAATCAGGTCGCTCTAAACCTGCCACAGTATTAAAAGAGGCAAGGTTGCGCCAGATGATCACAATGCCAAATTGGCTTTCCAAAAGTCGCGCCAATACGCTAATTGTCATGCCAAACATGCCAAACGTGCATGCCAAACGCGCCACTTCGCCGCAGCAGCATGCCGAACGTGCCAACGTGCCATAAATAGCGCGCCTACGTGCCAACCCACCTTCTGTTTGTGGCTAACGCCATAACAAACTTCAATATGGTTATCCTAACCAGAAACACAACCTTGATCTAGTGGCGATTGTCAAAACCCTAATTTCCAGTCGTGACACAAATTATGTCACTTCGGTCCCCACAACATGCCACGAGCCATGCGTAACCCAGGAAACCCTAATAAAGACGCCATATCATAGTCACTCGTGGAAATCATTGCTCCTGTGGTCATTTTCAAATGATGGCCTGGATATGGTTCCTTTGGCATGGCTATGGCACCGTTTGCACAAAACGTCGCTGCGCCACGGCCACATGACGCATGCCGTATGCGCTATTAGGCAAAGTTACTACGCCAACCAAGCAAAGTAATGATTCCCAGAGCATTGGGATTGTTGTGGCAACTAGAACTGATGTTGCCACGCCACATTTGGGTCTAACACCAATGTGCCAAAAGCTAGCGGCTATGGCTACGCCAGGCGCTACTTGCATCATCGTGCCATTGGCATGCGCTAACTATGCCACTAGCATGCCGCTATATGCCACTACGCCATTGGCATGTGGTAATAACGCCACTGTGCTACCATCAGGCGCCAGCAGAATGTGGCCATAATCAATGGCCACCCTTTCTCATGAGTTACGATCTCAGCCGTCCAAATTCTCTACAGAACTGACAGGCCTGTGGCAAGTTTTGGGCGACCAACCAAGACAAGCCAAATAGAATCACGTGTTATTCTCCTGTGGCAAGTCTCCTAACTTTGACTTTCCACACATAGCAATCTTCTACACGTTTTCCACGAAAACACTCGAGACATCAAACATGTCACAAATTGGGGGATGCTCATCAGGGTATTGGTCTGGAGGTTTACAGCGTACGGTGTGCAACACGCCCATTATAAGAAAGTGTCAGAAAGCAGGGCATTTAGTGGCGGTAAGAAGTAGTGGGTGTAAACTAACCAGTTTCCTACATGATGGGAACGTGGTCTCTGGCATTTACACATAATCCCACTTCTCCATTACTCAATCACTCCCACTTTCTACAAGATCAGGGTGCGTTCAATATGACTTGTATAAATAGGTTTTACCTATTTTCCACAAAACAACAAGTTTTGGTGAGAACAACAACACAGTATCCAGAAAAATACCAAAGAACTGATAGCTTCCATTCCGCAACCAGTTCCAAATTCTGATACAAGTCATAAAATAGCCACACCTTCAGAATTAACCATTCTGTTCTCAACACCTTCTTTGCTTCCTTCCCTAATTAAGACCAACCCTTCTCCTTCACTTTGTGACCGAAGCAAGCCTGGAACGACCATTTCTTGGTCTAGGAAAGGATTGTACAGATTTATATCTCGAAACTAAAGTATTCCCGTGTAGTGCATTTGTTTAAAGGTTTAGATTTGTTTCTCACCCACACACCCACATTTACCAAAACCAGCACAAGCAATTTTTACCCGTAAACACACGGTTCTACCAAAACAAGTTTCGGTTCTACCTCCATGTGAGTACTTTTCATAGTCACGCTAGTTACCAAAATTCAGTTGACTAGTACTAGGATCGGTTCCCCACATATATATGGTATCTAACTTGTACTTGTTGCACATGTCCATATGATCGGTTCCCCTTTCTACTAAAAACTTGCCGCATAGGTTGCACCTCTTGCTAGGATCGGTTCCCCTTTACCCAGAGTCGGTCATACCAATAACACTAAATCGATCATACCATCTCAGATGATTACTTAAGATCGGTTTCACTAATAAAAGTCATACCAATACGAAAGTCAGGACTTTGTGAATAGTTTTACCAGGAACATAAACAAGTCATGAGCGGTTATACTAATCACACATATTGGTAGTTCAAAATATATGCAATGAATAACAATACCAATAATGCCTAGCGATTTCACTTTCGATTCACAAAACAAGTTCATGAATTTACTTCCTTAAAACAAATGTAAAACATTGTTTCCTATGACGAAATCTTCACCTTATACCCATACATAATCACAATAGCATTCGAACGATAATGTCGATGTCTTATCTACAAAGTTTAATAGTTAAGCAATAAACCTCATATTGTATTCCTTAATACTATGTCTAACTAGAGTATAATCATTCATGCTTCGCAGTTTTGTTTTCAATATCCACGACTTGAAAGATACGTTAGGGAATGAAACAGTTCAAGTCAAATATCACTAACCTCAAGTGGAAGGATGATGTTGTCTTTGTAGCTCCTTACTTATTCACTTCTTCAAGTCTTCGCAATACTTGTAATGTCTCATATCCTAATACTTTCAAGCTAACCTATACGAAGTTGACTCTAGTACATAATCAAGGACTCTTTAAATGAGTTTTGGCACACTAAAATATGACAACCAAACTTGACATACCAACGCTTGGTAGGTTCAACCGAGCTATGCTCTAACAATCTCCCCCTTTGTCAATTTTAATGGCAAAACTCTTATTACATATGGAGCTAAACGAATTACAAAATAACTCATTCTTCATACGCTTGATTTCAAGTTTCAACAGCACAATAACTTGCATATATTTAATCAATAAATGTCGTTGTTAAATTTGAATAACAAAAATCTTTTACTCCCCCTAAAGGCAATCTAGGTAAATATTCAATCCGAACATCTTTTTTATTCCCCTTTTGTAGTAAGTATTACTACACAACAATATGATATGTTCCCCCCGCCCCCTTAGTCAATGCTTTACTCTTTCGTTAGATATAACGTTTAGGCACAATTGTCATTTCCTGGTGATTAAAAGTCACTTGTTTGTTCCATATATTTCTCCCCCTTTTTGTCACAAAATGACAAAGGTTCGAGCAAATAAAGGGCAAACCGAAAGGATCTTACAAATCTAAAATACTTGTACACAACCTATAAGAGTTAAGCACGAAGGCTTCACATACCATTTTAGATAACCAATATTAAAATCGAAACAACAAAAGTAATTTATTTTCAATATGTTATCAAGGAAACAATTTCCCGAAGCAATTTTCCCTAAAATACAACAATTCGACTAAGATACTCAATTCCCTTGTTGGACCGATTGTGTATGTACAATCGCTTGTTTCGATAAGACCAAAATAAAGATCAGAATTAACTTTATTTTTCTCATCAGACTCTAATTATTCAGACAATAACTTAGACCTTTCCCTTTAGACAAGACAAACACTAGGTTAGTTAACTAGTTTTTCTTGTCAAGGCATTCGATCGGTTAGACTTGAATAACCGAATCCTTCAATTGATAAGTCTAACTAAGATCAGAATTAAGTTAGTTTCTCTTATCCAGAATCAATTGGACTAAACAAATGATCCCGTATTTTTGTTAAGCCACAAACAAAAGATACAAACCAGAATAAACTGACTTGCACAATTTTTTTCTTAACCGGAGGCAATTAAACAAATATAAACACTACAGCACCGCAATTGCACCGAATTTCGTTAAGCAAAAACATTTGATACCCAACAATAAAGAAGATATCAACCAATAAGCCAAATAAATTGACACAGTTTTTCTTAACCGGAAACAACAATTCATACACAATATAATGGAACATGTCAATTGTACCGAAATTTTGTTAAGCAAAAGCAAAATATATGCAATATAAACAGGCTTTTCTTAAACAGGAAAACGATTAACTAACAAAATCGTTACCTCAATTTCCGCAGCCACTACTCCCCGGAAAGATTCATATATCATTAAGCACAAGTTGAAATAAGAACTCTCCCCCGGTGTGTTGTCATCCTCTAACAAGAACAAAAGAACAACAACAAAAACAACCTTTACCAGAGAAAGCTTGAAACGGTTTTAACTAATGCATGTCAATAGCAAAAGTTGAAAACCCGAAACACATATATTATGTTATACACAACTCATGTAAACACAAATTGATTTAACATATCGTGAATTTTCACATATGAATTTCAATCGGAACACCTTATGATCCTTTGATAAATCATACCAACATGGGCTAGAACTTATCCCGCTAAATCAAAAAGCCACACAAATCATAAGGGTTTCACCATATGAGATCAAATATTAAGGTTAATGAAAACCGAAATCAGACATCTCATAAATCGAAAACACATAGCAAAAATATATAAACGTTCATTCACAGGCTATGTATCAAAAATTATAAAATAATAATTTTATTCATAAATAATAATTGATAGTTTTATTCAAAAATAGACTTTATATAAGAGATATCGAAATAAATCAATACATTGATGTCTATTTTTCTGTTTGAGATCTAGGAAGTAGAACGCTCTTTATCTTCGACTATATGAAGTTGATAGAATAGTCTTTGTATAGCGGCTTAATTCTGAGAGCATTCAAATCTGGACTAGGTCCTGGGATTTTTTTTGCGGTTTCCTCGTTAACAAAATATTTTTGTGTCTTTACTTTTACTTTCCGCAATTATAATTATTACTTTAGTTATAATTGAAAGTAAATACATTGTACGTTAATCCAACACTTGGATTGATCCCTATGGTTAGGTTTGGTTTCGAACTAGTAACTATATATCAAGTGTGTACTTTGTGGTTTGCTATCTTCTTGACAATCTCTGTCTGTATTAGATCACGCAAAGTATCGGACTTATAGGTCAATATCGAAAAGATTTTGGTGTACTTGGTAGTTGGTACCCTCGTCATTTCAGCCATTTAAACATCGATACAATTTTTGGAACTTGGGTATTTAACCTTTAAGATGCAAGGAAGACCACAATGTTGGACCATCACTACACAGATTACCGTTAGACAAAGCAGTTGTTATCATCAGAGCCAAATTCCATGGGGGCTATTGAATCAATATACAAAAGAAAACCATGTTCACCACCGGATCCATTAATTAGATTGGATAAATTGAGAGGTCTGATACTGATATATGTAGTACCAAATAATTCAGATACGTAAGAAGTTGATTTGGAACTTTGAATGGATGGAAATAAGAGCTAGCACCTTAATCAAACATTAAAGCACTTGAAGACTTGTATTCTGTTTTTCCTAAGTGTTCGGGTTGCAAGAATAATGATTATATCCTTCATTGACTTCATATGCCAACTAAAAGCTGTGTTAGTAGTGTACCGAGTGTTAAACAAGTGAAATGTGGAGGGGGGAAGTTATGGTCATGTAGATGTAGTGGTAAACTAATAATAACTTTATGAGTACATAGATCTATGACCAATTCTATACATGGGAATCTTTTGCTGGATTTGGCTGTATTTTTGTTAAAATGGTTCATCAAAAATGTTAGCATACCATCTCAGATTGAAACATTGGGTTCAATTTCAGAGTCTTCTTCGCTAAATTTCGGATATCTTCTCGTGTGGATTCAGAAGATATTCGCACTAATTCTTTAACTGAGCCACTAGATACAAAATCTGGTGCATTGTCATCTGCAAAAAAGTAGTCGGTTATAGTTAACTTACTAACTTCTTCTATTTCTTTCCTTGACCAATAAAAAACTGTAGGTAAAGTGTAAACAATGTTTCAGAACAATATGACAAGGTAAGACAAAGTATATGCAGTTAGATTACCATTTTGAGCTAGGTGGCAAAGAGCAAGTTCAATATGCCGTCGTGTTGAGGATGAATTTATGGCACAGTTATCAATCAACCATGCAAGTGCACCATCCTCAAAAAGAAGAGAACGGCCCTTTCTGTATCCTGCAACAGAATATAGCTTAGTCTTTGCTAAGGCCGTAAAAGAAACGCAAATTAATAACATTATGTTTTCGTTAAGAGGGGGGAGGTAACACGGCAAACCTTGAACTGTTCCTCGAGATTCACATTTTGCAAAGTTTGCCATTCCTCTAGCAATCTGAGCTATGACATCGCTATTCCCTGATCCACCCATTCCCAAGAGTGCCTTAATAGCACCATCTTCTTTCAGCGACGCATGTAATTTCTCTGTGATGGTACAAACTGTGCATTAGTAATCCTGCCAATCCTTGCAAACCACTTCGAAAATGAAGGATACAAGATTCAAAGGAAAGATTGGGGAAAGAGTGGCATAAAAAAGCTCATGCGTACATGAAACTCCCCATCCCCCTTTTGCTGTCAGTTAACAGGTTCCAATTTAGAAGGTGTGTGAACATATGTGAGCAGTGTAGAAAAAGCAGTATTTATAATCAGCTTACGATTTCCACATAGATTTGCAATCGCTCCAGCAACCATTCGAAGTGTTTGTGCATCATCTGTTTTGGACGCTATATTTGCCAATAAATGAGCACCTCCTTTGCTCATTATTAGTCCTTGATTCTTTTCTGCAAATTAGTTGACAGAAAGTTTTAGTTTCTGGGAAAAACATTGATTCCTTGATACACATATATAGGTGCTCGAAGGTGTACCACTCATGGCCAAGTTGGCGATAGCACCAGAAGCAACTCGATGAATTGTCGTATTATCTGACGATCCTAAAAGCATGAGAAGAGCATCTAGGCCCCCTTCCTCAACAATCTTCTCCTGATTTGAATCTGCAAATAATGCCTTAATTAGCATATGTCAAGTGTTGAAATTATTCAATTGCCAGAAGATCAACACTGACCACCCTGACTACCCTAATGATCTTATAAAAATCACTGACATTAATGATCTCGTACCTTCAGCAGCAAGGTTTGCAACTGCTTTCACAGCATGAATTTGGACGTCCAAGTCCTGAGATTTTAACATCGCTATTGTCTTTTCAAGACCAACTGTATATGTTATTGTCGAAACAAATTTGTATTTAGGATCGTTCGAGAAGTTGCATTAACATAAAGATTCTATTTATAAATTTCAAGTTTATATTCATCTGACCTTCCTCAAATATCTTTGAAACCCTTGGTATTGCTTCTCGTTGTTGGAATGACCTGCTCAAACTCAATGAGTTTCCATATCCTGGATGTACTTTCCCATTATTTTCTTTCATGATTGAACTTTTGTCCTGGAGAGTTTTAAACCATTAAAGACTTGAAATGCACATTCCAAGAATGTCGTACTAAATCACGCAACTAAACCACCTACCTCATTGTCATTGCCCCTCTCAGCTACCATCTTTTTTAGTTTGTAAAATTCATCTTCCATGTGCTTTCTTTGCTTCTCTTCAACTGATAACTTCTGATTCAGTTTTTGAAGGTCTTCACTTAACATTGCCTGAATATGAAACTTTGATGTCAATACAAAAGATTGTGCAAAACACAACAATTAACCACTAGGTCAGATAATCATATAGTTTTGTCCATCAACTGAAAATTCTAGAAAACAAGTGATACCATGTCACTGTACCTTCTCCGATAATAGCTCCACATTTTCTGTTTTCAAGGATTGGAAATCATTTACAGTTTTGTCATGCACCTGACACATTTTCTGCAACTTTTCCTTGAGATCATCAATCTCTTGTTTTCCCTGAAGCTAAAGAGAAGTGGAATTTTCAATTCAGAAGTTATACATTGGTTAAGATTCAAACTTCAGTAAAACAAACACAGAAAGAACTAAACATGAGATTAACCTCTTTAGACTTTTGATGATCACTTAGCATTTGTTTGACTTTGGCTAATTGATCTTGTGCCCTTTCAATCTGGGAGTGCTCATCTTCAATTTGCTCCATCAGCTCTGCTATTTTCTTCTCATACATTTGAGTAGTGTCAACAAGCATTTTCTGATAAGAAGAGCCTTCAAGCTGATTTTGCTAGCAACACCAACAAAAAAGAAAACACACAATAAACGTAGCTTCAGAGCTTGGACTCATGGAGGAGAGAAAACAATTTAGAAACATAAGTAAACCCGGAAGAGCAACTTCTTTTGTAAACTGCTGGATGAAGTTATAAGGACAAGAATATTAGCAATGCAGTTACAACGGAATAAGAATTTAAAGACCTAGTTGTTGGAAAAGAGACATACCTTGCTTTGTTTTAAACTCATTTCCAGGCGTGCAACTTGGTCATGCATCACATCATTACGATCTTTCTGAAGCTTCAATTCATCCAAAAGTCTCTGATTTTCTGATACCAAATGTTTATTTTCATTTTCAAACAACTGCAGGCAAGTAACAAAGTAATCAGGATATGCATGTAGTACAGTACTAGTCATTGTTACACTTGTACAAACCTAAACATATTAAAATATCTTCTGCAATAGCCGAAAGGACTAGCTACACATATACAAGAAAATTTACCTGACATCGTGCATCTAAGCTATTCTCTACTTCCGCAAAGGAGTTCCTGTACTCTACTAGCTTCTTTTCGATCTCCTCCTTGTCATCTTCTCTCATTTTTTGTTGTCTCTCATTTTCTGCAATAAGATAGTCGACCTGATTCTCCAGTTTCCGACATAGACTTTCATAATCAAATTCTTCTTTGAGCTTCAACATGTTCACCACTTTCATAGCCTGCACCAGACAGAAACTAAGAAATATGGAAAGGCATTCTTCCACAAAAAATCTATCCTCGTAAAACTTTTCAATAAAATAGGACATATTAGTTGTGTTCGCCAAAGATGGTTGAGACTGACTCCAAATAACTTTACGCCATACGAGTGATAAACTTTTCACGGTGTTACTGTATGTATTTGGTGGGGGAAAAGAGGTGTAACATTGACTTCCTATGATCAATACAGTCAATTAACAATTCCCCAAGTAATCTTGCCCACACTAATACCACATGAAATCTTCTAAAAGTTTATTATGATCTCTCCTAGTCAGTATCAAAGTACTCAAAGAAATGTAACAATATCAAAGAACTCAAATTAGATAGTACTTACCCGCTGTCCAAACATAATCGTGCTAGAGGTTTCCGCATGATGACGTGCTGATGGTCCTATTGTTATTATAAGTGATGTCCTAGCAGATCCTGTTTGATAAGAGGTTGAATGACAAGTTTCTATTAGTCTGCTATCTTTAAAGAGAATGGCATAGAAACATTAGTCGACTTGTGAGATTTCCCAAGGGCACTGCTTCAGAAAAAAAAAACTTCAGTAAATAATGAAACCAAACAAATGTGACAGACTACCAAGAAAGCTCAAGTCATATGTTTGAAACTTCTTGCTTATGATCTTAGCCACAGTAGCATGCTGTGATATTTGAATGGTTGGTGACCAATATTTTATCAGGCAGAAAACACCCGGTAAGAGTTCAGAAGCTGGTAGGCTTCCATAAGAAAGAGATGATGTAAACAGGGCCAAAACTTTTGGTGGTGAGTTTGCAAGAAAGTGATAAACAGAGTAAAGTGTATTATAATGGAATGTTTACTATAATTATTGCAAATTATTATAGTTCCTTAGGTGTTTTCTACAACCTCCAAATGAATCACGAAGCATTCTTGTAAGCTTAGAATCTCTTGTAGGTATATGTGAACTATTCTCAGCTAATGCATTGATGCACTTCCCCAGAGAAGTGAGAGAAAGATTAATGAATTTAGTCTCTTCAAGCATGTGACCTTCAGCTCCTGCAAAATGAGAATATAATGAACTGAGAACATGCTAATTGGTAAAATATGGAGCTTAATGCTTGCTGGAAATTATAAGATAAAACGCAGTCTCTTGGTAATCCCATTCTCTGTGATAGCTTTTTAAATTCCAAGAATACCCATTTCACAACCATGATGGACAATGCAAACAATGGCTAAGCAGTGCAACCACACACATGAAACTTATTTCCCGAGAGTTTCTAGCTGACGAATTTAGAGCTGTTAAACCAGTGGGAGTTCATTATACTGAAACTGAAGTTGAAGTTGAAAACGTACCAGATTTGGCTATTCTCTCGGATCCTGCAAGATCCACAATCAGCAGCTTGCTTTTATGAAGAGTATTCATGGTATTGCCCGTATTTCTTTTGGAGTCCCTATCTCGAGGAGAGTCAGTGTCCGCTTTTCCCAGGGACGATCTTTGTATATAAACCTACAGATGAAAATAAAAGGTCAAAATGAAAGAGTTTCCCAGGGACGATCTTTGTATATAAACCTACAGATGAAAATAAAAGGTCAAAATGAAAGAGCTTAGAAAGGAAAGCGAAAGAAAGATCACAACTACCATACATCTACACGGTGCTTACCATAAGAATGGCATGACTACGTGAAGATTCTGTATTCATCTTTGTATTTGCTGCATGGCGGTTCGACTCGCCAATTTGTACTAGCTGCTTAAATTGATCCAGATCCCTGATTTTCACTACCGCGGCACCGGGCAAGGACACTTCACCAGTCTTGGGGTCCTCGGCAATAGGAATATTGTTCTTTTCTGGTGCTAACAAATCTTGTATAGATTCTAAGTACAACTAGAGTCACAAACACAGTTATAATGAGAATTAGAGGACCAAAGGAAAAACAGATTGCAATACAGGATCAATGTTTTCTGAATGGGATCATAAGCAAGCTGAAACAAGGAAAATGATTTATATATATTATCAGTCAACAAGATTAAGCTGCATGGTATCACATTTTTACTCACTCAGTTTATCAAGAATTGTGGATGCTCATTACCCAATATGTACTATCTTGGTGCCAGGATTACATATTACTAGTGAGGAATAAGAGGCAACATAAAGCCATGTTTCAAGTAGTTTTTTTCCCTGTTCTAAGTTATTCAGTTATATGTATCCGAATCTTAAACTCTAATGTCCAATTATAGAAAAGCAAATGTAGTACCTGTAAATAAGAGATTTCCACAGTATCAAGGGTAGGAGAAGTGTTGGCAAGTATATCTTCCAGGGATCTAACCATAATACCACGCTCAGATGGATCATGTTTACCCAGTCTACCCATCGTATATGTTTTACCAGTACCTGTTTGACCGTATGCCATTATGGTCCCGTTATACCCATTTATCACACTCTGCAAAAGTATATCAAAATGCTAAGCATGCCCAAACATAATTCAGGTTCCCGTTATTAAGTAGTAGTCTATTTAGTCAAAAATTAACATAAGGGAAACCAACTAAATTATGTGGAAAATCACAATCCATTATCATCACTTACCTCGACAACAGGTTTTGCTACAACCTCATACACGCGCCTTTGAGACGCACTATCTGTAAAGACTTCATCAAATTTATAAGAATCAGCATTCCAATTGTTTTTTCTCAGTTTCAGCCTCTTGAGCTACAGACAACAACAAAAAACAAACTCTTGTCAACAAATTTGTTTCTGTATCTAATTACAAAGAAAAGAAAAAAAAACAAGTATCAAAATCACCAACAATGCAAAAAACTCGATTCTTTACACATATAAATATACCTCGGGTTGTAGTTCAACACAATCAGCATAGTCAGCTTCAGAATTGAGATCTTCCGCATCCCTAGGCCGAACTCTGACGGCTACTCGGACTCTTGCCGGCTCTGTTAAAAAAAAACACGGTTACCAACAACCTTCAGAGTAATATGGTTATAATTTCTCATTTTATTGAATTTGTTCTAAGAACATATGTGATGTTCAATTCTTCGGAATCCTTATTTCTTCACTATAAAAGAACAAAGACAGAATCAGAACAATCCCAGAAATGCCTTGAATTGTTGGATATGGTAATGGACCTAATGGTGCCAGTAATCTAGTTTAGTTATGATACTACTGCCCAGTTCAGCATTTGAAGGCAATGGAAACATATAACTTAAATGTCTATACATACTTAGAGAAACAAAGTACTTTCTAGAGCACCCAATAATAATTATTCTAGTACTAATATAAGATAAAAAAAAAATACCTGAGTCATCGTTGTTGTTGGGGTTAGCCGCTCTGGAATTGGGAGTTACAGAGCGCTTAGCAGAATTTGGCTTTGAACGAACGGGAGGATGCCCAGAGCTGTTCTTGGAGGAAGAAGTTGAATGAATAACCTGTTTGTCTGAATTATTACTATTATTATTACTACTGCCATTGTTTTGGCTACGATTCAGAGATTTGGGGCCAGAATTTGACGCCATCTCCCTTCTTCCCTTCCCCACCCCAACTCTTAAAAAACTGAAAATTCAATTCTTTGCAGAATCGGAACTGCCTTCGTATTATCTTCCTTTAGAAATGGAAGAAAATGAGAAGAAAAACGATGATTAGAAAGATGAAGATGATTAAGAAGAAGAAAAGGACTGCATTGGCACTCCATAGAGTTGATGCCGGCACGATCAAACTTATAGGCTAATATTATTAAAAGCATTTTACAAAATAAACAAATAAACGACCAAATAGGGTTTTCAAAGAAGAGGGTGAAGATCAGTTCCCGCGTCTTTTAATTAGTGTTCTTTTTTCCTTTTTTATCTTAATCGATGGGGTTGAGTTGTTTACGTCAAAATCCTTCATTTCATTAGTGGGGAGACTGCAACGTCAAAAACAATACAAGTGAACAAAATTCAACGAGTGCTGGTGTTCTACACCTTTAGGGGGACAACACCCTGCATCTCAACAGACGGACATCTCAGAGATTATGGGTTGACCATACAAATGTCGCAAGTGGATGACTGGATGTATTATTAGTCTTCATTGACAAACAGGAAAATCATGAAGAAATTTGTGTGTTGGTAGAATACCTAGGTCTCCAACCAAAAAATTGTAATACAAATCTTAAGAGCCTTATCCCACTGTAAATTTCTGGTGGACTCTCGCCTCCGCTTAATCGACTCTTGAATACATGTTTGCCTGACATTTACAATATATAAACATGGATTACATACTGGAATTGAGTATGGATTTGAGAACAATACTGATTGAACCTTCCTACCGCACTAAGATTATAAAGGTGAGGGGGCCTTTACGGATACCAGCTAAACAATCTCCGACAAAGAGAGCTGTGAAACTGCGGTCAATCGGAGGGTATACCAGCAATAAGGGCATTGAGCAGAAACTGTCTTTAGCTCCTCCCTCCAGTCAATGATTTGAGGTCCCCTTGTTTTAATTCGAGGTATTTCCCGAGCCTGAAACAACAACACATTAGGTAAGTGTGGAGCATTAAGCGAAGTGGAGATATATGACTTGTGCATATTGTGAAGAATCCCAAATCGAAAGTTCCCCGAGATGGAAGTTAAAAAAGGATTACCCAAGGTCTGAGGGAAGTCCATAACCTCCTATCCGCATACGCTTCAGAGAGTGGATCTGACAAAGGACAAGAATTAGCGAGAAGTAAAAAAAAAAAATGGGATTCATACTGTATATAGGCAAGGTGTACATGGATAATTGTAAGGATGCTAGCCAAGAAAAATAACGGTTCAAGAATCTATTCTAAAAGTGTTAACATAACTAATGCTTATAAACAACATAACACTGGTGTAGGTCTTGACAGATACTAGTATATGTTTTACTTTGTCTGAAGATCAAAATAATTGAAGCTACTTGATTCGATACATTAATTGCAATTTTTTACAAGATAGGTTCTAAGGGGATAACTGAAAAAGAAACCCATGAGTTTCAAAAATTTAGCTTGTACGTTTTAAGCCTGAAAATATGATGTTAAGAAACCAAATTTTTCAATCAGCTGAGAACATTCCTCTCTCTTCTTCTTTTTTCGAAAGAGAGGCAAGCCTCAGTTCCATTGATAATAATACTCCGTTTCAAAGACAGGATAGATTACAGGACTATGATCAGTTACAGGACTAACCAGGAGGTTTCCAATCATCACACGTATTTCAAATTTTTCAAACAGACAACCAACATCATGAAGACACTTAATAACACAGTTACAGGACAAAATCCAATGTAGAATCCTAACCACTCCATACGATATTCTAAGTAACAGAACTAGTTTAAATGGCCTAGTTTGGATTGAAAGTAAACAACCAAAACATGTAACAAATCTACAACTGGTAGAGATGTTAGAATCCAAAATCCAACCATTTTTTAAGGGTTTTTTCAAGAACATGGCAAAACATATGACATAGATAAGAAGGGATCCACAGATATCTTATGTCAGTCCCAACATTAAGTAAGAAATTGCATAAGAATAGAAAACATGATTCCTGCTTTTTTAATAAACAGCACACCTCAAGTCCAGCATTCTTCACAAGTTCCCGGACTTCATGATTTCTCCCTTCATGTACCTATAGGAACATATAAATGGATGCAGTTGTCTCAATCATGTTTTTAATGAAAATAAGTGACAGATTCAACAAAAATGTACATGGGCACTAGTTAAATGATACTGGCGAGTCTAACATACCACGATTCGAAGCCGAGATCTAGATACATTTGGCTGTTGCGGTAGTAACTCTACAGCATCAGGTATACATTTGGCACCATCGATAACCGTACCTTCACTGATGGTTACTAACTGTCGTTTACTAACAACACCTTCAACAGCTGCAATGTATCTGCGTTTACAACATGTTACTGCTCGGATCCCAGGATAAACTATTAGAGTGTCACTAAACCGACAGTTTGAATTCAAAAAGTACACAAATAGTTGAAAAACAAAAAATGTACAGAACATCACAAACTGGTAGTAGACCGTTGCATTAACACCACAAATAGCTTCGACAAAATCCATCAAAAAACCTAGTGCAAAAAAGGAACTCAAACCTTTTGGCTAGCAAAGTTGATTATATGAGAAAAGGAATATAGAAATGGGTGCAATCTTACTCTTTTGTTAAGTTGGACGAAGGATGTGAAAGTTTTTGAGCGAAATCCCCTGATAAAATCGGGAAAATAAAGGTTTGTTATTAGCACCAATTAAAATATATAATTAAATAGTGCAATACAAATAATTCTTCCACTAAATTTTCTTCTATCGCTCAAAATCAATAGCTCCATTGCAAGATACAGATTAATGAGCACCAATAAGTATTAAAGAAATTACCATCATTAGTAACAATAATCAGCCCAGTAGTGGCAACATCAAGTCTACCGACAGTGAATAGCCGAGGCCTTGGCAACCCTGTATTTTGTTTACTCTGAAAATGGAACCAACTAAGTTACACGTCTGTATCTGTACAACAAAATGCTTCAAAAAAAAAATGTACAACAAAAGAGCTAATAAAGAGTAGTGTTTTAAAAAATCTCATAATTCAGAATGCATCTTAAAAGAACATGGAGGGAAACTTAAGCTTATATTTGAAACTCGGACATACCCAACCCTTCCAGTAATCATCAAGCAATGCAAAGACAGATTTCAACTCCTTATCCACATTAGAACAAATATACCTACATTTTTTTAGGAAATGTTAGACAAAATTGAACTTCAACACCTCAAAATTAATGAGCTGAACAAAGCAAAATACAGTATAACGAGTCCAAGTATCATGTGAAAAGAATGAGAACTAACCCTTTTGGTTTATTAAGAGCTAAATACACCTTTGGAGGAAGCTTCTTAGAAATGCGGTTTCCATTAACGTATATATTATCCTTTGCAAGGTCTACTTTAGTCTACAAACCACACAACCAAACACTTATACTTAATACACATAGAAATCAGCTTAATTTATTAGAAAGACACAATCAAAGAAAATATACCTGAGGAGTATTACAAACAGAACCATTGACGGTAACGCGGCCATCAAAAACTAGCTCTTCGCATTTCCGCCTTGATGCCACTAACAAAAAGAAATATTCAATTCAAAACCCCTAATTTCTAATTGAACAAAATTAGGGCTAAAATCATTCAAACAACTGTCATAGAAACTACTGAGTTGTAATTGGGGGAAAATTTACCTCCAGCAGCAGCAAGAACTTTACTTATACGTTGAGGAGGATCTCTAAAATTCTCGTTATAAAACCTTCTGGCAGCCTTTGAATGTTTAGGTACAGAAGTCAAAACCCCTTTAGTAGCACTGACTTTCTTCTTCTTCTTGGTAGGAGTGGATGTATTTGCAGTAGCCATAGCATGAAGTAATGGAGCAGGAGGAGTAGATTGCATTTGAAGTTTCCCATCTTCACCACGAACAATCCAAGGAATTAAAAATGGAACTGATGGGGTTGACGATGATTCAAGACTTTTTGATGATTTTTTTGGTGAATTTTCTTCTTTAGGATTTACGGTCTTTGTGGTACTTCCAGATGAACCAAAAGAAATGTTAAATTCAGTTTTCTTTGAGGTTGAAGATGATGAAATGGCAGACCTAATAAAGGGAATTCTTTTAATATTTCTACAATTAAGACTAGGTTTTGAGAAAATTGATGAAGTTGATGATATGGATAAGGATGATAATGCTATTGACGCTGCTGCTGCCATTGCTGCTGCTGCCGCCATTGAAGGTGTTTCTTTCTTTCCCGCGCTGGCAGAGCGATGTTTTGGGAGTTCCTAGTTTTCCAACTCTCTACTACGTCGTCTACAAGATAATGTGTACTGAGGTGGGTGATCTCTACTGCCCTGTAAAAGGGTAATGGTTATTGTTATTGCCTAAACTCAGACGCGTAAAAGGAGGATGGATTTTTACGCCCTAATGTTAGGGGCGTATACTAGGGGCGTTCGGTTCGGAAGCCGCATGTTATTGACCTATGTATCCATTCAAAACTTTATTATTTTTTATTTATTTTTGGTGAGCGTGGCATTGCATTAAAAAACTAGCACTCCAATGGAGGTAAAATTACATCTGAAATAGAGCCATCTAATATGAAGATTTGTGGTTCTCTCTGAATATTAGATTTATCTGCTGCAAGTTTTTGGCGAATACAAGGAGGTGGGTAGTCATCCCAATCCTTAACAGAATTTAAAGTTTTAGCATGCTTAGTAGGAGAGCCTTCCACTGCATTACCTAATCTAGGCACAAAATAAAAACTCAAAAAATTACGGCAGTCTTTAAGTATTTTTGTTGCTTCCTCCAAAAGTGCTCTACTTCTCCAAGAGACGTCAGTGTTCTTGCCTTTCAAAAAGTTGAACAAGCTTTCGCAATCTCCTTCAATGCTGAAATTCCTGATACCTTTCTCCTTACCTAAAACTGATGCCTGGTACACTCCTATTGCTTCTGCTTCTTGCGGGTCTTTGCGATTGATGGTCTTGCTATTCCACTTTCAAAGTTTCCAGCATCATTTCTCAGAATTAAAGCATAGCTAGAAGGATTTATAGCCGAGTCCCAAGCTGCATCTATGTTTATTTTTAATGTGTGTCTCTCTGGTACTGTTCAAGTAGGTTTTCGTTTTACATTGCTCCTCTGTTGCTATACACTTTTATTATTTTTCTATCCCAGAAAAGAATATGTCTTTAGATATCCTGAACTAATTGTCATTGTTCTATACTTTTTCTCAAAAACTCTGTTGCACCTTTCTTTCCATATCATCCACAATTTTAGTTAAGGCAAGTTCCAAAGAGATTTCTTTTCTAAGATTATGCATCCAATCCTTATGTAGGTCTAACAAAGAGACAGAGGAATCTAGTTGTAAGGATGCAGGGTTAGGGTCCGACTCCCAGACTTCTCTAGCATAAGGACAGTGAAAGAATAGATGCTCCTTCGTTTCTATTTCCTCACCACATATTGTACAGTTAGGATTAACATCTTTAACTCTACCATAAAGATTAGTATTTGTAGAGAGGACAATTTGTAAACATTTCCATAAAAACACTTTTATCCTTTGTGGTGCATCCAATTTCCAAACGGATTTCCAGAAAGAGTCAGACAATTGACGACTGGTTATTTCTTTTCCTCGTTTTATTCAGTTTATCGTACATAGATTTTACAGTGTATTCACCTGACCTAGTTAGAGTCCATCTTAATTTGTCTAGTTTTTTGGTTCCATCAGCATCTAGAAAGAGGCATATATTCAGAATTTTTGTTGCAATGTCTTGTGGAAAAAAAATTCTAATGAGAGTGTTGTTCCAGTTATGTTTAACTCAGATCAACTACCAATGATAGATGACTATTAAATGAATTTCTGTAACTCAGCAAAGTAGTAGTAATGCCTGGTATCCAGTTGTCGTCGCAAATGTTAATGCTTAGGTCATTCCCTACTTCCCATATACTGTAATTTTGGATGAGCTCTAGTCCATGACAAATACATCTCCAAATCCAATAACTTTTAATCGGTGGCTTTACACTTAAAGGGGATTTAGTTTTAAAATATCCGGTTCTCATAGTCTTTGCTCAAAGAGATTATTTTCTTTAATAAGTCTCCGTGCAAGCTTTGCTACCATTGCTAGATTAAACTTATGAGCATCTCTAAATCCTAATCCTCCTTTATGAATAGGTTTACATATACTTGGCCAGGCTTTTGGGTAAAATCTTCCAGAGTTGGTTTCCTTTCCCCGCCAAAAGTCCATCTGAATAGCATTAATTTTTTTAGTAATTATTTTAGGTATTATAAAACACCTCATTTGAAAAGTTGGGACACTAACTAAAACAGCTTTTATCAACGCCATTCTACTGGAGTGAGGAAGGACTTTTCCGTTCCAAACTTTTGACTTAGATCCCATTTAATCAAGAATAAAGTCAAAAGTTTTATTTTCCAATTTATCCATGAACAAAGGGGCACCTAAATAAGGGTCTTTAAGATTGATGTGTTTCATTTTTAAGATTTTTGACATCATTCTTTGATGTTTGGGTTCAATTTTCTTGCTAAAAAAGACTCCCGATTTTTCAAAATTTATTAAGTGTCCTGAGGCTTTACTAAATTTTTCAATAGCTGCTAAAAGATTTCTACATTCTACTATGTCTTCTTTGACAAACAAAAGGCAGTCATCAGCAAGGAAGAGGTGAGAGATTGGTTCACTCTTTGGTGTTATTTTAACACCATGAAGGATTTTGTTCTTCTCTAAAAAAAGAAGATGTCTGGAGAACATTTCCATATAGATAATAAATAAGTATGGTGAGAGAGGATCACCTTGACGTAATCCTCTAATAGGTTTAAATTTCCTACCAGGTGACCCATTTAGCAGAACATAAATTGAAGTAGTATAGAAACATTATTCTAGAAGAGTTCAAACCTCATTATTAAAACCTAAGGATTTAAGAGCTTTCAAGAGAAAATCCCAATTGACTTTATCAAAAGTTTTTTACATGTCAATCTTGATTCTTAAACTTCTTGTTGTTTTTTTATTTTAAAGGAATGTATTATTTCATTTGCTACAACAATGTTATCAGAGATTTGCTTAGACTAAAGAAAAGTCGATTGAAAAAGAGATATTATTTTATTTAACAGAGGTTTAATTCTATTAGTTAGGATTTTCTCTATTAGCTTATATATAGTATTACAAAGGCCTATTGGGCGGAACTGACTAGGATTTTTTGGTTGTTTAAGTTTGGGATTAAAAAAAAAGATGGGTTTTATTCAGTTCAGGATTCATTAATTTGGTTTGAAATTTTTTTTAGACAGTGGCGATTATTTGAGTCCCCACTGTTTCCCAATTGTTTATAAAAAAAACTAGCAGGGAAACCATCCGGTCCCGGAGATTTTTTTGGTTTCATGTTTTAAAAGACCAGAAAGATTTCCTCAGGATTAAGAATAACAAGAATGTTAATATTATCAATATCAGAAATACCAGGAATTATGTTTTCAAAGATGTCTTTGATTGTCGACGAATCAGTACTAGGTTGGGGAAAAAAAGGTTTTGAAAATAGTCAGACAGTGTCTTACTAATTTCGTCTCTGTTACGTATTACTAAGTTTTGATTATTTGTCAGGCATTATATGTTATTCCATTTACGTCATCTTAAAGTAACTGTATGAAAGTACTTAGTATTTCTTTCTCCTAATTCTATCAGGTTGTCTCTAAACTGTTGTTTAGATACAGCTTCTTGTGTACAATGATTAAGATGTTCTTGTGTACGGTTTTCCAAATACTTAGGTACTAAATTATTTATTTATATAAATTGAGTTTTAAAGCTATATAATTCTACACATAATACAACAAAAATTAGAATTTCTTCTCATTTTCTCTATTTTGTGTTCTTTGTTTTCTTGCTTTATAGTTGCAGAACACGTTATCAGCACACATGTTTCCCCGGAGCAAACAAGAATTCAAACACTCTCGCTAGGAGATTAAATCAGACGCGATACATAAGTTCATACTTTAACCTTTTTTTTTTCTTTCGAGTGGATTTGTTTTGTTCTTTTTCACTCTTAATCTTTAGCATTATTTCAGTTGCTATATATGTGAAAAGGAGATGGTACCTAGTACACCACCAACTTTTTCGTTTGTGAACCTACAAGATAATTCGTAGATATTTTTATTTAAGATTATAATCAACAAGAATGATAACGTATTTATTTGATTTCACTTTAATTATAATGCAGAAATAAAAGTAAAGCAAACACACCAAGATCTTTTTGACAAAAACACTATAATCTTGTAGAAAAACCTCGGTACCTAGTCCATACTGCACGCACATCGATTTAATTTGTTACATTATTTTCCTACCATTGGACACCGACTAGATGTAATCGAGACAAAGTATATCCTAAAAGTTACATACTTCAGTTTTATTTAAGCACATGTATAACTCCTAGCTGAATCACAATTGTCTTTAGAAGTTGCTCTAGTAAATCTTCTCGTAGAATGCAAGCTCCTTTTAGAAAATGCTACATAGTCCTTAGTGAAGACTATTCATACCCAACCTCCAACACAACACCTATTTAATTTCCTATGAATATGTTTCAATCAAGATAATGAAAATTTGTTTTCTTTTAAAGATTCCCATGTAAAAAGGATATTGAGCAAACTTCAAACAATTACGGCTTAATTTCTTCAAAAGGTTATAAAGAGGCCTAATCTATTGTGTTAGAGCATTGCTCAGTTGAAATTACTGGCGTTGGTACATCAAGTCAATTATCAAATTAAAATCCAAAAGGCATTCTTGATTTAGTCCACTAAAGTAGGTTTTAGACTAGATTAATTAGATGCTACAGGATTTCTCGGTTGAACCCACCAACCATTGGTATGTCAAATTTAGTTCCAAAACTCATAGTCGCTTGAGTAATTACTATAGTCAGCTTCGTTAGGTTAGACTAGGAACATAGAAATGATGAGACTTTCTCTAGTTAATCATGAAGACATATCGAAGATAACATAGATATCATTCTTCAATTTGATGTTAGCAACTATAGACTTGACTTGTTCCATATTTATCTTTGTTCTTTCAAGTTTATATTCATGGAAAACATAACATGCAAAGTTAAGTTTGTTTAAAATGACTTTGTATTGGTGACTTGGTCATTATACGATGACCAAATTATCATTGGGAAATGGTATACAATATTTTCTTCTACAACTTAAGTATATGGTGTTACGAAGTGTAGATTATTTATGAACTTCGTGTTCTCGATACTGCACTAATTGGTAACTTGTTATTATTTAGTGTGTTGAACTTCTGGATGACTTCAAACACTAGAATTATGTTTGAATGCAGTTTCAGAAACATAGTTGAAGGAATTAGTAGAATTGCAAAACTTGTTTCGTAGTTGAAATATGGATTGAGGATCAATCCCAAGATCGATCCTAAATTTAGAACCGATCCATAGAGAATAATGATCCCATGACCGATCCATTGTGGAAAGTATCGATCCTGACACCCATCACAGATTCAATCATGATTATGTCTGACTTTCTCTTGCATTTGTTTGTTATCTTCAAGCTTTTATGGACATCGAGATATACATGATCTATATATACTAGGAATGTTCATATGTGCGGACATAGTGATTTGAACATGTGATAAACCCTAATATCTTATTGTTCAAGTATATTCCTTTGATATTAAAGGCAGGATCCTGGAAACCAATTTTTCAATACCTATTTTTATATCGAATTATATGTTTACCATATCCCAGAGGCTTTCATACTTATTTTCAATACCTACCCTCTACACTGAAACCTTAAATAATATTTTGATTGGTTTTTCTGATGTTGGGTACCTCTCCAAACTACATAAAGATCGACCCCAAACTAGTTATATTTTCACCATAGGAAATACAGGGATATTGTGGAGATATTCAAGCAAAATCTTTTGGATACCTCTACAAAACGACACTCATATCATTGCCTTACATGAGGAGGTTCATGAGAGTATATGGTTAAAGTCTGTCATTACAAATATTTAAGGGACAATTGGTTTGAGTTATACCATTGAAGATCCGAACTTGTACTCATCAAGATATTGTAGCCTGTATCGAACAGATGAAGCAGGGTATATCAAGTGTGATAATAGAAAACATATTTCACAAAAGTTCTTCCGCAGTTAACACCAATGTTTCTCCTAGACATACAAGTCAGCCGAGTAAAGTCTGGTGAGAATGTGGCGGACTTACTTATTAAGTTACTTCCTAAGTTCTTATTTGAAAAGCATATGAAGCGTGTTAGACTATGAAATTTTTTAGAACTCCCCTGAGTGCAATAAGGGGAGATGGCGTCATCAGGGGTAGTATCTAATTATGTGGTATAAATATCTAGATAGGTATTTTGGAAATTTTTTACCTTCACCGAGAGTACTTGTTCCCACTGAGTTTTGTTACTCAGCAAGGTTTCTAATGAGACAACATTAAATCGATTGAGGTTATTCTTACCCCTCATTTTTTTAATAGGAAAATAAAATTTATATAAATCATTTGGAGTTTATATGGGGTTCTCTCTAATGAGAGATTCTAGCCATATAGGAGTAACAGACTCACAATTCATTAGAACGGTACTACTACTTGCTTCCTTAGCCAGCATATGAGATACACTATTCGTTTTTCTATCAATATGAGAAACAACCCACTTATTAAATATTTTTAAAACTTCTAAATAATATCTAATGATATAGTTATTTTTCCACTAGATAACCCCTAATTTTCCATTCAGGGCACTAACCACATTGAGACAATCTCCTATAAAGTGCATATTTTTAATATGTTTCCTCTGATCTTATTTGATTACTTCAAAAAAAGCTACTGCCTCAGATTTCTCTGCATCCTCTGCTAAATCTAGGATCACCTTGCTCCACGGAATTCACCTGCATCATCAACCGAACCCCATATAGAAAGATGCATCAATATTTATCGTGTAACACTAGAATTAACATGACTCTTCCTAGTAGATAGTCTCCTGGTATTCTCCTTTCAGTCATGGATTGACTATTTAATTTCATACACTAGATTATCCACCTGTATCCGAGCATTATCAAATATCATAACACATATGATCGTCCATATATGTCATAGTGCATGACTTGCAAGTAAAACCATATTATATCTGTCATTCATGTTAGTATCAGTTTCATTAGCGAACCAGCTTGTTATCCAATATGATATACATAAACCATTTAAAAATCGTATAAAGTTAGAGTTTGGAGCATTCTAGATTTGTTTAGCTACATGATATTCAAGAAAAAATGATTCGAGGACTCAATAGGATTGTGATGTAAGGATCATTGAGGATTTATATCAAAAATGTGCCTAGAAATTCTATCTTTAACAGGCAAACAACCTTGAACATACTTCCAAAGGAAATGCAGAATTTTGGATGGAAAATCAGCCTTCCATAATTTGTTTCATGGGAAGTTCACAAGACCATTAGAAGCATTATAAGTACTACCTGCAACATCAACAATTTTATAAGCACTGTTGACATAAATATTCCATTGCGAGGAGGTTTTCAGACAAGTTTATCCTGCCCTTTTATAGGTATTCTCATTTTACATATATCACTAACAGTAGTACTACCAAATAATACACTTAGAGTATCTAGATTCCAGGTATTACTATTAGGGTGCATAAGTTGGTTTACAGTTTACATTTGTGCAAAGCTAAACCTAGAATAAAGTGGTTAAGATCTAGAGGGAACTCACTTGTCCGGAAAAATTGATATATTCTTCCTATCACCCACCTCCGAATAGTAGAGTTATTTAACTATATGAAGTCTCATACAGACACCCCTACACACCCATGAGCCATGTTTACTAGCATGATGTAGTGGATTGTGTCCAGGAAAATATTTATGCTTAAAAACTTGAACCCACTTGGAATTAGGCTCATTGAGCATCTTCTATCTAACTTAGCAAGGAGTGTATTGTTCAGAAGACAACAGTCTTCTTGGTATTCAAACCACCGTACGTATATTTGAGGTTCAGAAACAAATCCATCCTTTTAAAGTACATATATGTCTCTCCTTACTTAGTATTCCGCCAAAAATTTCTTTGAATTTCTTCTAACATGTCAGTAAATTTCTTGGGCATGGGAAAAACAACAAGACGGTGAGAAGCAAGAGAACCTAAAACAGAATGAACCATGAAGTTCCAGCAGGTTGATTCAAATACTTACATTTCCTACTAGCTAGTCTTTCATGAATTTTTTCGTGCAAATGACCAAAGGTTTCCATTTTATTTTGTTGAATAAGGATATGAACTCTTAGACACTTTTCATTAAGAGAAAGAGCTTTAATATTCGAAATACCCACAATTTGGTTATTGATGTTACTGTCCAACTTTGTGTTACAAGTCATTCCATATTTTTCAAGATTTACATACTAGGAAGAAAATCTACTAAAAATATTTATAATATATCAAATTATCTAGCACCTTTAAAGTAAGCTTTGGAAAAAATAAGCCAACATCTACAAAAAAAGATAACAGATGACTTATAGCTGGACTAGTTTAGAAACATTAATACCCAACAAATCTGCAACAAATTTTCATTTTCATCTTTAAGCAACAATATGGGAATATATTTTATATATATTATAAATAAATAAGGAGACAAAGGGGTCTCCCTGTCTAAAACCCCTTGTAGGATAGAACACCTCCCCAGGAGAACCATTAAGTAAAACAGATGTTGACACAGTTGATATCCATTCACATATCATGTTACACCACTCTTTAATCTTCATGAAAGCATAATTTCCTAATTATTGCAAACAAAAAGTCTCACTTTATTCTGTCATAGGTTTTTGAAATCCATGATGCCTTTCCTAGCTTTACATTTTCTCATGGTATCAACTAATGACTAGATAAAAGGAAAGAAGCTTAAGGACTGATAAACTTGTCCATCACCAATTTAAGTCTACTATCTAAAATGTTACTAATTATATTTAATCTACACTAGTAAGATTAATTGGTTTAAACTCATAAGCATGTTTAGAAGAAGCATTCTTAGGAATCAAAAACACAAAGTTATAGGTTAACTGTTTTAACATGTGTTTAGGGTGAAAGAAGGATTGAACCATATCCATTGTATCATCACCCACATTTTGACAAAATTTATGATAGAATCGAGAAGGTATCCATCTTGATCCAGAGAGGTCCAAGGTTGTATTTGGAAGACAGAGTTTCCAACTTCCTCTTCAGATGGAACTCTAGTTAGCATATCATTCTCAATATCAGTGATACAACGGAGAATGTCACTTAATAAATTACCAAGATTAGGGGTACTAGTAAGACCTAACAATCTAAAAAATAAAAATCTGAGTTCATTGCTATAAAGGCTCTATCAGACTGAAGGGAATCAATCCTGGGTTCTTTTCTTCATATATTTGACTTTGTCATTTAAATATTTGGTTTGTATCATCAAAAGTCAATTGGCTCTTTGCATATACTAATAATTTTAGACATCATACAAAAATTAAATTTTTTCTGGAAATCTACAAGTCATATCCCCCCAGTACTATCGGTCTGAGTGAAATTAGCAATTTAATACTCAACATCTATAATCGGAATTTGGAAATTACCAAACTTATTTAAGTTCCAATAGTTTAGAATAAACTTTACATTTTGTAGAGATTTAGTCAATCTGAAAGCATGAGACCCATTAACATTAGCACACCAATGATTTTTAATCAAACCAGGACAAGAAGCATCAAAAAACCAACATTCGTTGAACTTATAAGGCATTTTAATAGGATTAGACTCTATATCACTTGTCTAAAGCAGTGCACTTTCCTATACTAAAAAGTGGTTAATCAGCTTGATTGACGTTGAATACTTCTTGCAGATCTTTTAGATGCCAACAAAAAGTGGAATTCTACTATGATTCACTTCATTTTCCCTCTATGCATAGCTACAAGAATAACTAACATCAAGGATTTACTGATTCCGAGAATAATCCTAGGTTTGACATATAAGATCAGATAGTTTTCAACATCTTCTAGAGATTTCACTGTTAGATCAATGTATAACAAGCTTAATTCCCCTGGTACGAAATCAACTAATCTCAGTATGCACGATAATCTTGGAAAAGGTTATGCAATCTAAGGATTTCACACTAGATTTAAAATATTCTTTGAAAGTGTATGCAGAACGTACTTATCACAAACTCCATACTTTTCGGAGTCATAAAAAACATCTTGTATTCTTGTTTATTTGGTTGTGGCAATAATAAAATTGTAGAAAGCCTTTTTATCATTTCCTTTTTGCTAAATCTGTGTGGCTACTATCTCCAAATCTTGTTGATAGACACATTTATGTGTCTAATATGTCTCAATTGTACGTATTGTTGGTGCTCGATTTTGTATTTATTTTGTTATTTTATGTCTTTGTAGGTATTTATAGAGAAATAAGCTCTTGCGGCGAAATTGGCTCGAAAAGTGGTGTTTTACACCCCAGGATAAAGTACTAAAGGCACCCCAGAAAAAAGTTGGAAAAACCCCAGAAAAATTACTAAAGGCACCCCATGGGAATGTGTTATTCGGACTCCAGGAACGGATAATGGGCGACCACTGGATAAGGGGTGTCCTTCTTCTAAAATTCAAATTTCATTTTTGGCGGGAAAATTTCCTTCTTCACTGGCAGATTTTTGATCGATGTTTTGAACGTGTTCTAGGGAGATTCAATGGCTGATTTTTGGTAGGAAGTTGTGATATGGCCTAGCAAACACGTTGTGGGCTTTTGGTTCGATCAGAATTAGCTAGAATCGGCTAGGCAATCCATGAGTTGCAAACAGGGAAAACACGTACAGGGAGAAGATATCCACGGGTTCTGGAAGAATTTGTACGTGTTCTGATGATGTGTAATAACTTAAACGACTTGTTGGAGCGTGACAAAGATAAACAGGGATAGTTTTTCACGTAATTGACAGCTTCAGATATGTGATTGAGATAAAAAAAAGGAAAGAAAAACATATCGTTTACTGCCGAGTAATGGGAGAATATTTGGAGTGATTGAGCAAGATTTTATGAGGCTGTTGGGTATAAAAAGGATTCTCGAGAGTCATAGAAGGGGATGGAGAGTTAGGCGTGAGAACAGAGTATAGAAATTAGAGTTGCAGAGAGTTGCTGCTGCTGCCATTAGAGAAGAACACGAAGAACAATAGACTACAAGTAGCAGTCGTTTTCTAGTGTCTTAAAACCGTTTCGTTTTCTTCCAGAAAAAGATTGTTGCTTCTGCGACTGTTTTGTGCTATAATTTTGTAACAGCTTCTTTGCAACATTTGTAACACCCGTAGACCATTGCAAATCTCTGTTTTATCTTATTTCTCCAATAAAAACACCATTTGAGCTATGAGTTATCTTTTTGAGTGTGTTCTCACCATGTGGAGCTAGAACCCATCACTGGGACGACGGAGGAAGTTGTATTCATCCTTGGGGTAATTTAATAAATTCCTTATTTACTTTTTGCATAAATTTTAAATGATTTATGATTTCTATTCATCATTTGTTATCTTGTTAGATAGTGTATGCTTAGTCTTAGATGCTTTAGATACACTATGCTTGTAATTTACAATTGATGTTTTACGAAATCTACTTTGGCAAAGAATAGAGTTATTGTTTCTTTTGCTTTGAGCTATAAATGTTTAGGATTAATTTATGAACCCCATGAACATGAAAACCAGTGGAATCCCGAGTCCCGGTCTCTCTTCATCCTGTGACAAATTTCGTATATATATTTTTCCTTATTTTCTTTATTAAATCTTAAAACAAACTCTCAACAAATCTGAGTGAACGAATCATCTTACTACAACGTCATTGAAAAATACCATCAATTTTTGGCGCCGCCGATGCGGATCTGTTTATAGATTTATTTTTAGGTTTCATTTTATTTGTTCTTTTTTACGCGTTTGGTACTTTTGTTTGCTTTCAGATTTGGAGCTAAGCTAAAGAAAAAGAGAAGTGCTGAAAAGAAAGGCGAAGCCCAAAAAGGAAAGAAAAGAGAAATCCAAAAGGAGTGAAGAATAAGATTTTGTAAATAATTTTTTATTTTTTTTAGAAACTGTAATTAAGTTTTTTTATTTTTGTAAAGTTTTATTTTTGTAAAGTTTTATTTGTGGACATTGAACATTTTTATTTATTTATTTTTTTTAAAACCCTACGGAAGGGTACTTTTGAATAAACTGTTTGCAGAGAAGGACGACGATTACGATATCGTCTCGGCCCCTCGGGTTCGTACACTGACATTGGAGTCGGTGTCCCGAGTCGACTTCAACGGTTCATCCCCCGTATGGAACGGGAGGTAAGAATTCTAAACACCCGCGAATCCCCTGTCAGCGGGTTTACTGGATGATTTTGTATGCCTATATGTTGAGGACTTGAAATCGGATTTAATTTTCTAGTAAAGGGCAAGGCCTGGCCAAATCAAGATAAGGACTCGGATTTCATCACCGTTTTCTTCTTGCCCGCCTTAGGAACACGTAACCTACGCGAACCTAAGCCTTAAAATTTGGACTAGAACGAGACCGAGAGGGTAACGAGCTTAATAGGAAAGTCATTCGAAAAATATTGGTTACTCTTTTAAGCATACTTCGAAGTCCATGATGGTTTTTGTGAGTTGAATGCGTGACTGCGCCGCCTTGTAGTGCGGTGAGGCCTTGGGTATCAAAGCTCCACGCAGCTTCCCTCTCCTCTATTCAACTTACTTTGACTAGGATTGATTCCATAGGAGTTTGCTCAAATTGTAACTAATTCCCTTTCGAAGGATTAGAAGCTGGTCTAGAAACAATCTAAGTGGATCCATCATGCTTTTTGTTTGCTAGATAAAATAGGCTTGTTGTGGTCGAGTCAGCCTTCTTTGTGTTTGTTTAGAATTCCCTTGCAGTTAGGATGTCGAACTGGTAATATAATAGCCAATACAATGAGTATCCGACTGAGCAGCTTATACATTATCCTTTTTATGACCATAGTGTGAATAGTGATTGGGAACGCGAAACCTTTGAAGGTTATGGTCCATACCATTTTGAGCCCAATTACTATCCACATACCCACAGGTCATACGAGCAAAACAATCCTTCTATTTCTCTAGAAGAGTCTCTCAAGAGTTTCAATGAGTCAGCACGAAAGTTATTTATGAAAGATACTTATAATATTCTTCTCCCAGAAGAGTCCGTGGAGCGGTCAACTAAGATATCTCTAGAAGAGACCCTCAAGCAATTTACTGAGAATACAAATAGGATTTTGGAAAAACTTGCTCAAGATAGTCTTAATTTCCAATGTAGTTTTCCCAATACCACCCTCGAAAATAAGGATAGTTTTTATTCACATAATCAAGATGACGAGGTTAGAATTGGTAACACTACTTGTTTTGATAAGGTTCGATCATTTTCATGTTATTATAGTGATGATTATGATGAGGATAGTATTGATGAAGAACATGAAATATGTAGGCACAGTGATCAGGAATTTGTTACTCCGATTGAGCTTTATAATGATAGTGTTGTTTCTAATACAAATCCAAATAATTTTAATAATTATTCACCTATTCAAAAGGATGTGGATTTGACTAGAGATACCACCGTTTTAGACGGTGTAGTTCATGATCCTTTAGCCTGCAGTATGTTGGATAATCCATTATTTGATGTGCCTATCAGTGAACCGGAGGAGGTAACTATGATTAAAACCTTAGTTGATGAGCCTTTATATGAAACTTTCTCTGATAGTCCTTTATATGATTGTGATGATGGTTTAGAGGAAAGAGTTTACCCTGAGAATACTGTTTTAGAATCTAGCGATTTAGAAACACTAGTCTTAGAAGATGATAAACTCGTATAAATGAGTGAGGATCAAACCAACTCAGAAGAATCTATTGACCATTTCCAGGAATCTGATGACCTAGAAATTAGGGAAGTTGTGACTAGTCTTTCTAGAGACACAGAAAACTCTAAGTTTGGGGGTGATTATCATTCTCCGTGTGCTTTAACTCTTAGAAAGTACCCTCCTGTAGGAATTGACATTTGTGCCTCAACCATCTTACAAGATTATCTTCATACACGTTTTCCCGAACCTAATGATGTCCAGAAAGAAGCTCAGTTGTTAGAAACCCATCCTCTGGTTGATGTGGTTAACCCAGGCTATGATACCAAGATTGACTTTGTTTTCCCACCAAATTTTTTTTTTCCAATTGTGGGAACTTTTGATTTTAAGATGTGTCGGTTATTAAGTTTTGAGACTAAACCTAATCACTTTAGGATACTAGGGTCGAAACATTTTCTTAAGGAAGACCACCTCTTTCATTGTGGTCAGCTGTGTGAGTCAAATCTAATTGACTTAGAGGATCCCCAATTATTCAAGTTGTTGTTATGTGCTTCTAAGTTTTTAGTTAATTTTTTCCAGACTCTAATACCTGAACCGGATCTTAGCTTTGAGGAAATCCAACTGAGGAAAACCTGTTATCTAGACCCAGTTATAGAACCTGAACCTGAGCCACAACTAGATGTAGTTGTCTTAAACAAGGGTATGTTCGGTATCTTTTTGGTCTGTTGCAGTTTCCTATTCTTGTGGGTAATACTTTTTGATCCAGATAACCCACAGTTATTCCGACTACTTTTATATGATTCTATGAGGTGACTAATTCCTTCCGATGTCTGGCTGAAGACTTTAAACTTAGCACTTCTTGGGAGGTAACCCAATATGATTGCGACACGGTAATATCCTTTCTTATCTCTTTTGCTTCAAGTGGTAACAATTTCTCCTTGTTCATGCTTTTAATTTTATCTTTAGAACATTGAGGACAATGTTAGATTTAAGTTTGGGGGTATGGGAGAAACATTTTAGTCGCATTATTGAAACTTCTAGCGTGACATAGTACCCGGTTAGCTAAGTTTACATATTGTTTCTCACCGAAAAGATAGAAATTGGAATGCCAGAGATAACAACCTATTGAGACATTAGAGAAAAAAACATTGAGATCCTTGAAATTCAGGAGAGAACTTGTTCCTTTTAGAGGGTAACCGTGATGGACCTAACCATCCATGATGGAAAGGCGAGTAGGTCAGGAGGAAATGCCAGAAAGACAAAGCAACCTCACAATGTAGTCTTAGTTACCGGATTATTACGACTCTCTCTCAGTAGAAACTTATCATCATCAACAAGCGGAGCGACATCAAAATATATGAAGAAAGTTGAAGACGTTTAAGGTTTAAAAGTAACAATAGAAAGAATATTTCAAAAATCAAAGTTGAAGACTTAGTTACAAAAAGTTATAAGAACAAATGATATAAGTTATTGAAGTTCATGATACCAAGACATCACAAGTTGCGAAGACCCAAGTTCTAAAGTCCTTCTCTCATAGCCATTTAAATTTTTGTCTTGTTATTTTTGTCTACAAAAAAAAAATAAAAAAAAAATAAAAAAAAATAAAAAATAAAATGAAAAAATGAAAAATGAAAAATGAAAAAAAAAATCATCGTTAAGTTTTGTTCAATTAGGCCATAGGGAAGTAGAAATCTATAAAGAAGTTTCAAGCAAGAAATTAAGGAGAAAAGTTTATTGTTAAGGTTCTACGAGGTTCGAGAGTTTATCATCAACAGTTGAAGCCGAAGAAGACGTTTCTACTGAGCACTATGAGAGAGTCGAAGAGAGATGCATTTTGGTTGCTTTGTTAGTCCGCTTTCCATCTGGCACAAGATCTTTCTAGCACTGGTTTAACTCATCACACGTAATTAGTCCAGCTGTGTAGCAGATTTCCTTCTCATCTTTATCTCTCTCCTAATCTTATCCAGCTGTAAATCAGCGGACGCATCTTACAATGTTTATCTAGCTGTGTAGCGGATATCTCTTTATCTAGCAGTGTTGCGGATGTGTCTCCCCTTTTCTTCAGTCATCTTCAGAGCTGACACCTTTAATTTCTCTGGCATTCTAGTTATTTGGAGATAGGTTGAGAATATGTATGTCCTCATAGCTCTTTGGATACTTGTGACCAATTAGAAGTAATGGTTTTGTGGGTACACTAGGGACACCTAGTGAGTTAGGATTTTATTTTCCAGATTAGTTTTGCTCGAGGACTAGTAAATAATAAGTTTGGGGGTGTTGATAGACACATTTATGTGTCTAATATATCTCAATTGTACGTATTGTTAGTGCTCGATTATGTATTTATTTTGTTATTTTATGTCTTTGTAGGTATTTATAGAGAAATAAGCTCTTGCTGCGAAATTGGCTCGAAAAGTGGTGTTTTACACCCCAGGATAAAGTACTAAAGGCATCCCAGAAAAAAGTTAGAAAAACCCCAGAAAAATTACTAAAGGCACCCCATGGGAATGTGTTATTCGGACTCCGGCAACGGATAAGGGGTGTCCTTCTTCTAAAATTCAAATTTCATTTTTGGCGGGAAAATTTCCTTCTTCACTGGCATATTTTTGATCGAAGTTTTGAACGTGTTCTAGGGAGATTCAATGGCTGATTTTTGGTAGGAAGTTGTGATATGGCCTAGCAAACACGTTGTGGGCTTTTGGTTCGATCAGAATTAGCTAGAATCGGCTAGGCAATCCACGAGTTGCAAACAGGGAAAACACGTATAGGGAGAAGATATCCACGGGTTCTGGAAGAATTTGTACGTGTTCTGATGATGTGTAGTGACTTGAACGACTTGTTGGAGCGTGACAAAGATAAACAGGGATAGTTTTCACGTAATTGACAGTTGCAGATACGTGATCGAGATAAAAAAAAGGAAATAAAAATATATCGTTTACTGCCGAGTAATGGGAGAATATTTGGAGTGATTGAGCAAGATTTTATGAGGCTGTTGGGTATAAAAAGGATTCTCGAGAGTCATAGAAGGGGATGGAGAGTTAAGGGTGAGAACAGAGTATAGAAATTAGAGTTGCAGAGAGTTGCTGCTGCTGCCATTAGAGAAGAACACGAAGAACAATAGACTGCAAGTAGCAGTCGTTTTCTAGTGTCTTAAAACCGTTTCGTTTTCTTCCAGAAAAAGACTGTTGCTTCTGCGACTGTTTTGTGCTATAATTTTGTAACAGCTTCTTTGCAACATTTGTAACACCCGTAGACCATTGCAAATCTCTGTTTTATCTTATTTCTCCAATAAAAACACCATTTGAGCTATGAGTTATCTTTTTGAGTGTGTTTTCACCATGTGGAGCTAGAACCCATCACTGGGACGACGGAGGAAGTTGTATTTCATCCTTGGGGTAATTTAATAAATTCCTTATTTACTTTTTGCATAAATTTTAAATGATTTATGATTTCTATTCATCATTTGTTATCTTGTTAGATAGTGTATGCTTAGTCTTAGATGCTTTAGATACACTATGCTTGTAATTTACAATTGATGTTTTACGAAATCTACTTTGGCAAAGAATAGAGTTATTGTTTCTTTTGCTTTGAGATATAAATGTCTAGGATTAATTTATGAACCCCATGAACATGAAAACCAGTGGAATCCCGAGTCCCGGTCTCTCTTCATCCTGTGACAAATTTCGTATATATATTTTTCCTTATTTTCTTTATTAAATCTTAAAACAAATTCTCAACAAATCTGAGTGAACGAATCATCTTACTACAACATCATTGAAAAATACCATCACCTGTCCAGATTAACTTTAATCCCTCTGATAGCTTCATTGATATCCGTAAAGAATGGATCTCAAAATCCCATTTCTCTATGACCTTTGAAACTGTTATATCCAATATGTGGTTCATATGGAAAGAAAGATGTGTCAGACACCTTGTTTGTTTACTCCTGACTCATCTGAGTCATCTGGATCTGACTGAAATAAACTGAGTTGAGTCAGATCTGACTCAATATGTTTGTTTGAGTTAGATTTGACTCAACTAACTCAAAAAAAATGTGAGTCAGTGGTTTTATCCCATGAATCAGGGGTATTTTGTTATCTGGCTCAAACGGTTCCGAGTCAGGGGTTAGGTCTGAGTCAGAGGTCGAGTCAGATCTGAATCAAAATTGAAAACAAACATTCTGACATCTGACTCGCGACGAGTCAGGGCTTGACTCATATTGAGATCGCGAGTCAGATGCAAACAAACATGGTCAGAGTCTTTCAAGTAAAGCAGAACACATCCCTTCATACAGCTTTAGAAATCCAAAAACATCTAAACTTCTGATGTATAACAAACAACATAAGTAAAAGTAGAACAATCACAAGGGAAACGAATGAACCTTAGATAGAACCTGAATATGGGATCAAAAAATTATTACCAATGCAACTTGGATTTCTAAAAATGTTCCACCTGGTTTTGCACTAGTTCTCAAAATGATGCAGCTAGATTCGGAAAAGCAAGAGCAGGACTGTTGAGATTATTAGTCTCACATTGTTTGGGTTATCTAAGATCCTGCGGTTTATAATCCCTTAGGGACACTCCACTCATTGCAGGTTTTGAGTTGGACGCTCATGTTCTAATATGTTGTGAGAGAAGGCTATTTGTGCCAAGTCATTTGAACGCACCTTTACTCCGCGTCACCCGATTTATTGTCCACGTGTTAGACCCAACAAGGCTACACGTGAGGAGACGTGTTGAGATTATTAGTCCCATTGTTTGGGTTATCTAAGATCCTGCGGTTTATAATCTCTTAGGGCCACTCCACTCATTGCCAATTGGTTTTGAGTTGGATGCCCATATTCTAATAAGGACCAACCACATGAAGCAGTCCAGAGGAAGCAGAAGCACTAGGGCTTCATATGGAGCAAGTTGGGCCTAACAGAAGAAAAAATACATAACTTCAGCATGAAGGGTAATTGTAAGAATCTCATGTTCATTGATGTTTTAGATGGACAGATTGTCTCTATTTATTGGCAGAGTAGGGCAATTTTGGATGAAACAAACAAACAAATAGAGCGCTATCAAAATTTTATCGGTTTTACAGGGGTGTATTGGATCAGGATTTATCTAGATAAAATTAGATATTAGTTTTCGCCGAATCTAGTGGATTTATAATGTTTCTTAAAGAATCTTTAAGATTCTTATAGATACATGATTCTGGATTATAATGGATTGTCTAAGGAGTAGTTTGCTTTTTAAAAATTGAAGTAAATTACCAATTATTAATATGTTTTAAAAAACCAAGGCCATTATGATTCCCTTAAAAAAATATATCCAAAAGTGGGGATGGTGGTGGGCGGTGGTGGTTGGTATGTATGGTGTGGTGTGGTGGTGGGCGTGAGCGGTGGTGGTTGGTGTGTGGCGGTGATGGTGGTGGAGGGAAAATTTTTGGTGATGGAGGTGGTGGTCGATGGTGGTGGTTGTGCTGGGGTTGGTTTGTGGTGTGTGGTGGTGGTGGTTTGTAGTGGTGGTGGAAAAATATAGTATGTTATGATTAAAAAAAAATGTCCATAAGAATCCATAAAACTCTTGTGGTTTAGGTTAAGATTGATATGAGATAATAACATACTACATATTTTGCCTACAAATATCCATAAGAATCCATATATATCATGTCCCTTAACTATCCTAAAAAATCTTAAATAAATTGAATACCTAGGATATGTGTGGAATCTAAACAATCCTAATTGAATACCATGGATATTTAATGATTCCTTACATATCTTAATTGAATACCTAGGAGTTTTTAAAATTGTTAAATATCCATATAAATCCTAATCCAATACACCCTTGTAAGAATTTTGTTCATAAATCTGCCAACGAAGTAGTGATAATCTTGCTAAAAAGGCTAAAAACTTTATACGTAATCTTAATCAATTTTGTTCATAAATCTGCCAATGAAGTAGTGATACTCTTGCTAAATAGGCTAAAAACTTTATACGTCTTAATCGGGGAAGAATGCGTTCCACATGCATTAGGCAAAATCTTGAAGTAGATAGATCCAATACTAAACCCCACTAGTTCCTTTTCTGTTTGAAATCAAAAATTTAACCATCTTTTATGGAATCTACATATCATGCAACTGGAAATTGCCATTTCTTTTCTGTTTGAAATCAAAGAATCAACCGTGAAACCAGATTATTAGCTTGGGGGTTTTCAAATTAGCAGTACTTGAAGATAGGACATCCCAAGAGAAGGTCAGGAAGCCAGGACAGATTTCATTGATTTTTTTACAGACAATGCCCCTCTGATAATGCTAAATACAACATTTGGGGTTATACACAGAAATACAACAATTTTTATTTACAGAATGCACAAATTGGTTTTCTGAGAAATGTTTCTGTTGGCGGTGACTGATGCACAATTTTTATTTACAAAAAATTCCATTGCCAATAAACCTTCTCAATGATCCCACCACCAGTTCTCACTGCAAGGTGAAGCGGTTCAGAAGCCGGGGGAACACCCCACAGTAGCGGCACTGCCACTGTCATTTTTAACTTCTCCTGTAAGCAGCCATTGCTTGCTTTCTCTGTAGCCACGATCTGAGGATAGAAGATGTTTTAACATTAGCTCATTAGCTAGTGAAACAAAGGAAATATGCTTCCGGGTTAACTAAAAAGTAACTAATTTACACTTGGTAATCAGCATCATGAACTGATTTTGAGGTAACGAGGTCTAGGGAGGCTACGTAAAATCATTGCAGAATCCCATGATAAAAAAAATATTAGAGGTCGGTGTTGGCCGAGGATTTCTAGTAATACTAAACAGGTTACTGTGCCTTCTATACGTTCTCTTTTTCCTTTTTGGAAAGAATCCATTCCAAATTATGCAATTATCTGCCAAATACATATGATAATCAACAAAGAAATCTTCATAGGACATAACTATCGGACCAAAGTAACAAAGCACGAGAAAACTTATCATTTTTCATTGTGAGGTGGTATTTGAGAAAGGTGATTCCATATTATGCAATGATCAACCTAATACATATGATAATCAACCAAGGAAGCTTGATTGGTGAAAACTTCAGAACCAAAGCACAAAGCACAACAACACTTACTATATCCTTCGCAAGATAGTACTGGTGCAAGTTAATACATATTACAACTACTGACCACTTTATGCGTACATACCTCTCCACCAATTTCCAAAACTGTTTCTTCTACAACGTCACTTAGCATCTCAATGGAGCGACAAAAACCAAATATGCATAGTCTTCTGCCCATATCAAGTCCCTAGAAAATGTGATACACAACATACAAGATTAAGATTTATAAATGATCTATAACGCATCTCTAATGAAAATACAATGATGAGGCTTACGTTTGTTGCTGCAATATCAAAGAGTGCACCAAGACAAAGTCCTTGATTTGGGTCCATGTAATCACTCTCCTGAAAGCGTTCGATTTTATGAAAAGCCTTGGATCTCCCTTGCTTCTTCTGCATATAAATGAACCAGTTGTGTTGAAAAAAATTAATCAGATTGGCAAGGTTGAGAACAGCAATATGAACCGTAAGTCTATGTACTACATGTTAATTTGTACGAACCACTTCGACTTCGGCAATCCTACAATATCAATAACGGAACATAAAATGATCTTTAGATGGAATATTTATAACATACATCTGAAGAAGAGACACGTTTAGGAATTAAAGAGCCTCCTACTTGAACGAGCCCGTCTGTAGTAAAAAGTGTGACTCTATCCTCGGATACCCATTGAATAGCTGCATATCCATGTGAAGCAATCAACACGAAAGTGTGAAGATATTAACAAAAATGTACTTTGAATAAGGTAAGGAAAACTCAAGACAAAGCTGTTAGTGAATTCCATTTAACCCCCACATTCTCATGATTCGTGAGAATGTTATACGGTAAACCAAAGCTGAGTTGATAACTCTAATACGTGAAACACAGCCTTCATGAATCCCATGTTTTTCATTAGGATCCATGACAAGATACACCATTGTTCCTAATAAAAGATCAAGAGCTTCATATTCCACAATGCAAACTTACTGCTAAGGTTATCATATCATACAAATTAGATCCATGAATTCAAATTATCATGCTCATAAAGAAGTACAATATCCTCAGCTACAATAAACTAACTGTGTTTTAAAACCTCTACATTAGAATGCATGCACCTGCTTACACTTGAATTTTTGTACGAGTCCCTAAAAGCTCATCTTTTGCTATATAGTAAACCAAATTTGCCAAATAGTAAACCAAATCATCCCTTCTGTTTGACAAACATGTTCGTCCACTGAAACCCAAATCCACTACATTTCTCCACGCATATCTGAAACACTTGTGCCCTAAATTTGAGAAATTAACCCTAAAACAAGCACCCAGTCCTGAAATGTGAAATGAAATCTAAAACACATGAATCTTGCATTTCTATACCCCTAAACAACCAAAACAACGTCACGATTCAAAAGAATCTACAAAATTCCAATTCATAGACCCAATTGGTTTCGAATTCATTGAAATTAAAAAATAAATTAAAAAAATAAATTCTTACAGCTGTTGTCTCCATCAGGCAAAGAAGATTCCCATGGATAAAAACCAAAAGGATCATCAGAATCCTTAGCACTACACTGAATAGACCAACGAGATGATGATGGTTGAAGACAAAGAGACGACGACGATGGGGCGCAGGAACCAAATGATAGTTTTCTGGCGGGAAAGAATCGGTGAGATAGAGTTGAGAAAGATGGGAAAGTGGAGAAACAGAGAGCAGAAGAAGAGGATTCCGCCATTACCAAGATAGAAAGAGATATTCTTTTGCTGCAATTTTACTTTTTTTGTTGAAATTTTGAAAGATCAACCAAAGTTTTAAGTCGCTACACGGATGTGAGGGACCGACAATTATGACTTCGTGTTCATTGTTTATTCCACAGTAAAGAAAAAAATGGTGATCCAGAAATGAGCTCCAAACGTGGTGGACAATGGATATGTGGCGGTAGGACCCCACACAACCCCAAATATCGAGGTTCAGTTTAACATCGTTGATTTTAGTTTGACAATTATGACTTCTGTTCGAGGCGGACGCACTGTGCCTGCATAAAACCTTTGTATATTGATACTCCATATATTAATAATTTTTATATATTATTATTTTAATTTGGGCTAGTTATATATAGCGATAATCTCCGTGTTTTAATGTTACTGTTTTCTTTCAGTCCCGCTTTAAAAAATTTACCTCCACATATTAATAATTGACACTATAATAGAGAAATATAGATCTTGTTACGTTGAAATTTATGATAAAATAAAATACTTATCCATGGTTGTTTAGAAGAAGAGGTAATTTTGGGTTTTTATCATAATTTTTGGGTTGTTATAGATTGATGAATTATCTTCTAGGATACTAGTACTATCTATAATTGTAGAAAACATCACAAACTCATGATAACCTTACAAGTTCTTAGATACATACATGTTTTTCCCCAGTCCCGCCTTAAGAAATTTACCTCCATATATTAAATAATTGACACTATATTAGAGAAATATAGATCTTGTTACATTGAAATTCATGATGAAATAAAATACTTATCTATGGTTGTTTAGAAGAAGAGATAATTGTGGGTTTTTATCATAATTTTTGGGTTGTTATAGATTGATGAATTATCTTCTAAGATACTAGTACTATCTATAATTGTAGAAAACATCACAAACTCATGATTACCTTACAAGTTCTTAGATACATACATGTAGTTGTGTATTGGAACTATAAAGATGTATTACATTATATCATAGGTTTTAGATACATTAAACTAGAATTTTTTAACATTTCTAACTATACCTCCATATACTAGTAAATTTATGATTCCCCGAGTGTATTAATATATGGAGGTTTTACTGTATATTGAAGCTCCAACTGCCAATCTTGCAGTGCATGATGCTAATGCGCGCGCCTACAAAATAATTCTTTTTCTTTGTTGCAAAGATATGGCTGATATGAGTGGTCTTCCATCAGCTTGTAATGTAGCAAAGATAAAGGTGAAAGCAAACTAGTTGCTGGGGATGCGAAGAGTTTAAGTTTCGTTAGAAACTTAGAAAAATATGATCGAAAACAATCAAGATAATAAATTGTAATTGATAATTAAATGATTAAGATGTATCATATAAATAAGAATGCATAGTCTTTAAATAGGTCCACCGGAACCGACTTAAAGAAAAGAAAATGAATTCAACCTAAACTAGGAAAGTGAATACTTGAATAACAAGTAAATAAAACAGAGTATGTAAATGATCAACAGTCTTTGTTGATACAGATGCATAGGATCAACAGTCATTGTTGATAGCAAAACAATGGATCAACTTGGAGAGTTGATACCGAGAAAGATGTACTACATCAGTCTCCCCTTTTTGAAAGAAACTATCCCTTGAGTTAGCTAGTATAAAGAACTTCATTCTTTCCGTGAAGCATAAAAATTTCTTGCACATTGAAGATATTAGAGATGTTCCAATATGATGGAAGATCAATAACGTAAGCATTATCACTGATTCTTGAACGATCCATATTTCTTCATCTTTGTCTTGTTGTAAGTTTCAGCAGGGAATCGTTCTTTCCTGAGATGGATCAAAACTAAGTCTCCTTCATTGAAAATCTTAATTATTTTATGTTTCTTTGCATCTTCTTTGTATTTGTTGTTGGAAGCTGCAAGTTTTTTCTTCACTTCTTGATGAATCTGAGAAGCTTTCTCAAGCGTACTATCAGCTCTTGCGTTTGATTGTCGCATCTTTGGAAGAACCACTAAATCCAAAATATGGTTAGGAACCTTAGAATAAACAATCTCAAAAGGTGTTTTACCTGTAGATCTATTAACTGAGGTGTTAAAAGAAAACTTCATATGTGGAAGGAGAGTGTCCCATTGCTTGTCTTTGCCTCCAATAATCTTAGCTCTGATTAGATTTCCTAAAGAACGATTTACCACTTCAGTTTTTCCATCTGTTTGGGGATAAGCAGTAGTACTATACTGAAGTTTAGTTCCCAAACGCATCCACAAAGACTTCCATAAACAGCTTAAAAAATTAGTATCTCTATCAGAAGTAATTGTCTTAGGAATTCCATGCAAACGAAGTACTTCTTTGAAAAATAAGTAAGCAATATGGAAGCATTTGTTGTCTTCTTGCAGGCTATAAAGTGAGTTATCTTTGAATAACGATCTACTAATACCATAATAGAATCATTCCCTTTTTAAGTACGTGGTAAACCAAGTACAAAATCCATACTTATATCCACCCAAGGAGCATCTGGAACTGAAAGTGGAGTATACAATCCTGTGTTTTGAATAGTTCCTTTGGATTGTTGACACACCATGCACTTTTGGACTTACTTTTGAACATCTCTTTTAAGTAAAGGCCAAAAATATCGCTCTTTCACCAAAGTAATAGTTTTATCACGTCCAAAATGTCCACCAAGACCACTGCCATGCAATTCTTGAATCAGATGAAGACGTAAAGAACATTGTGGTATGCATAAGCGATTTCCTTTAAAAAGAAAACCATCTTGAATGAGATAATCATCAACATTGCATGTTGAAGAACCACATTTTTCCCAGAGAAGTTGAAAATATTTGTCTTCACTATAAAGGTCTTTTAAGAAATCAAAAGTTAAACTATCATGTTTGAGAGTTACAAGAAGATGAGCTCTTCTACTCAAAGCATCAACTATTTGATTAAGTTTTCCACTCTGATGTTTAATATAGAATGTGTATTGATTGATAGTAGATAACCATGTATCATGCATTCTACTGACTTTAGCTGAAGTTTTCAAAAACTTAAGAGCCTGATTATCAGTATTCACTATAAACTCACTGTGAATGAGATAAGGATGCCATTTATTAAGAGCTTGAACAAGTGAAATTAATTCTAGATCATAAGTGTACCATTTCCTCCTTGTATCTGAATTATTTTCACTATAGTAAGCAACTGGATGACCTTCCTGAGATAACACAACATCTATGCCAACAACAGAAGCATCACACTGAATCTCAAAAGGCTTCTCAAAATTTGGCATGGCAAGAAAATGAGCGCTACATAATCTTTCCTTGAGCAGATTAAAACTTTTGTCTGTTTCTTCAGTCCATTCAAATTTGTCACGCTTCAAACAATATGTTAAACCAGATGCAATGGTAATAAAATTCATAACAAATCTTCTATAAAAGAAGCTAACCCGTGAAAACTACACACTTCACGTATGGATGTTGGAGTAGGCCAATCAACAATTGCTTTAATCTTAGAATCATCCACTAAAATACCAGTATCGGACACAACATAGCCTAAGAAGGTAACTTTGTTTGTAAGGAATGTACACTTCATTAAGTTCATATACACAAAATTTTCTTGTAATGCCTTAAACACCTGAGATAAGTGTGTAAGATGTTCTTCTTCATTGTTGCTCAAAATTAAGATGTCATCAAAGTATACTATGAAAAGTTTTTCAATAAATGGTTGCAAAACTTGGTTCATGAGATGCATAAAAGTTCTAGGAGCATTAGCTAAACCAAAAGGCATAATTAACCACTCATATAATCCTTCTCTAGTCTTGAATGTAGTCTTCCACTCACCACCTTCTCGAATACGTATTTGATGATATCCACTTCGTAAATCAAGCTTTGTAAACACCGTAACACCATAAATCATGTCGATCATATCATCAATTCTAGGTACAGGAAACCTATATGGTATAGTCACTCTGTTTAATGCTCTACAATCTATGCACATACGATGTCCTCCATCTTTCTTGTCTACTAAAAATATTGGGATAACACACAGACTTTTATTTAACCTAATCAACCCTTTTTGTAACATATCATCAATTCGACCTTGTAATATCTCATGCTCGTTTGGACTCAATCTATAGTGAGCTTGATTAGGAAGAGAAGTTCCAGACATGAAATCTATTTGATGTTGTAAATATCTTAGTGGAGGTAAGATATTAGGTAATTCATCAGGAAATAAGTCATTAAAAGAAGATAATAACGGTTGTACCTTGTCTGGAATCTCCACCATATGTTTAACAACTTCATTAGAACTTAGAGAATGAGTTTGTTTTAGAGAGTAAACAATGGTAACAACTAGGGTAGTTGCTTTCTGATCTTTAAGCTCTCTCACTGAAGTAGAAGATCGAAATGGCCACAATACTTTAATAAAACTTTCATGAATAAAAGTATAAGTATTCTCATAGCAATTATGAACAACACAAATGTCATATTTCCATGGTATTCCCAAAAGTAAACTTGCAGCGTTCATACTAATCGCATCGCAAAGAGCATAATCTTCATATCCAGGAAATGAAAATTTCACTAAGCACTGATGAGTGATCTGTTGAGTAGAAGAACTGTTGATCCGACCCACAAAATATGGGTATGGATGATGAGTAACTGGTAATCCAAGCTTCTCAACTAGCTTTGTAGATACATAATTTTCTGTACTCCCACTGTAAATGATCATGCTACAAAACTTTCCTTAAATAATACAATGAGACTTCGAAATACTATGTCTTTACGAAAGACAAGGTTCAGTGATTATAATTGGTCGAATAACACCAAGAAAATCTGAATCATTAGACTCATGCTCATTGTAGATGGGGAAAAACGGTTTGCTGGTTTTTTGGGGAATGAAGAGACGACCAGGCGTGCAGGACTCTTCAACCGAGCAAACTGCCTAACCTGAAACAGATGTACTGCACGGGAGTACTTTTACGTTCGAGAGATCAATCTGTAGGACTCCGGCCTAAACCAAGTCAATGGCCATTCCAGAGTCAATTCGGTCACAAAGAGGGAGACGGGTTGATCTGTAGGAGGGAAGATGAGAATTGTGTGGGACCAATGATTGATCAAGGATTGTGGATGTGTTGAAGGATTCTGCAATAATGGTGAACTGCTGAAGTTTTGAATAAGTTCTGATAGATTGATGAATTTCTGAGAGTGGTGACTCGGAAAATTCTGTGTTAGACCTTGTCCTGTCTTTCAATGGTGGATTCAGAGACTTATTTATATTGTTGGAATAGTAAACACATTGATCCCTGTAAGTGTGACGGTTTCCTGAGTGAAAGAGTGGGAAAGTGGAAAGTCGTGGTAAACTCAGTTCCATGTCGTGTGGTAATGAGTGCCAAATATTGCATATTTCTATACCTTTTTATTGGCGTTTAACTCATCTTTTGTGCTCTAACTCTCTATTTTATCCCAAATTTGGAATTTTCTTTGTTTTCAAGAATAAATATTTTTACTAATTAATTTTGTGTCTTTAGGTACTAGATAAAGCTTGGAAGAATTTAGAAGCCCAAAAGAGCAGAGAAATGGTAGCTAGCGGCAATCGGAAGAGAGACAACACAAGGATCCCGCAAGAAAGCCGTGAAGCGCGAGGGAATATCGCGTAAAGAACAACTGCAATCCGCTTGCGCACCTTTGGCAAGCCGCTTGCGAGAGCTACTGAAGCAGTGGGCTTGGTAGAGAATCCAAATCCAAACCCAATATTCAAACCCAATATTCAAACCCGTTCAACACCCGAACCGTCAGATCACTACAGCTGCCGATCATCCTACAGCTCATACTCTCAGTACATCAACGTTTGATACTCTCGTGCAACACCGTAGCACCTTATATCTCCTCCCTTTAATCGACCAGAAGAACACCTTCTTTAATTCTTTCTCTCCTTCACAGAACCACCACCACTTGCATCTTCCTCCATTAACTCCATTACCCCTTCTCCTCCGTACACTGAGCACAATTTCACCACCATCAACTCCTAATTCTCCATCTCTCTCTATCTTATCTCTATTCTTATCAAGAACAGTAACGGCTAAAAGATAAGATTTAGAGAGGTAGAGTTAGGGTTAGCTGTACAATTGGGGGAACATCAATTTAATGAAATTGCAGGGAAATTGAAGGCAGAGAAAGTCAATGGAGTCTTGTTGGTGAGTTGGGTTCTTATTAATTGTCGAATTGAAGAAGAATTGAGAGTTCTTGTGTATAAAGAGGCTTGCTTCTCTGTATCAAGGCATCCAATTTTAGTTGGACCAACTAGTTATCTTAATTCAATTGTGTTTTCATCATCTTCATCATGTTCTAATTCTATTTGCTAGGATTTAGATGAAACCCTGATTCTCTGCTATGTTATTCATGCTATTTATGTTACTCTTAAATGTTCATATTGTTCTAGGATAGATTCAATCTTAGTGCTTCAATGCTTTGCTCTCACAGTGTATGCCATGTATCCATTGTAGTTAGGATAAAACTGTGTTGATTGTGCTGCAGCTCACGCCTTAGAGACTGTTGTCAATCCCTTGACTAGTTGTTCTTAATTAGACAGTTAGTGCTCCGGATTGATACCTTAGTTGTGATTGAACTATCCATTGGTGAAATACCTTAGGTAAGTGATAGACTTGACACTTCTTCCTTATCTGTTACAAGGACAAGAGTAGTATAATTAGTTGAATACATAGTAGGAATTAGTGGTGGATTTGACAATCCTAGTGCCTTTATTCTCAGTGTTAACATCTTTGTTACTGCCTCTCTATTTTGCTGTTATAATCTTGACCAATATCTTCGTCGTTTCGACACAACAAACCCCCTTGTGCTACTTATTATTGAAACAGTTTAGTAAGACTTTTGAATCGACTCTACACCCACCTTGTCTCTGTGGGATCGACCTGTATTTGCCTTGTCTACAATAGATGTTGTGCACTTGCAGTTTGCCATAGTCATTGTAGGTACTCTTTCTAGACCTACCAAGTTTTTGGCGCCGCTGCCGGGGACTCGGTGGCGGTGTAGCTGATTTAAAGTGCCACTTTACTGTTCTCAGTATATTTCTTGTATATTTGTAGTAGTAGTTTTGATTTTCTATCATCTGCATCATCATATCATTAAAAAAAAATTTATCTGATTTCATTCATCCTGCATCTGTAACTTTGCTGTTTGTGTTCAAGTTCTGTACATTGTTGTTTCAGTTTTAGATTGTAGCTTATCTGTCATTAGTTTCACTTAATCATTTCAACCATCTTTCCTTATAATCTTCACTAGCATCATTATAGTAGCTAGCTCATTTGCTCATATTTTTACATCATTTTCTCAAATAATTTAATCTGTGCATTCTGTAACATACCTGCATATTGCATTCTGTAACCACCATTGTAGTTTAGCTGTCTAAACTTTAATTCATTTATCTATATAAAACTGCACCCTGTTATTTTGCATTTGCATCTAGTCATAATCCCAATTCGTAGCTAAAAGATAAAAAAAATAAAAAAAAAATCTGTGAATCTGTCGATCTGCATCCTGTAGTTACTTGCATCATCTAGCTGTAGTGTTGCTTGCTTAACCATTTTATGTCACTATCACCCTGTGAATAATCAGTCCACTCATTCTTTCATTCCATCTGTGTCCCTGTGTTTAATCTTTACAACTCTGTGGAACTGATAACTTTTTCTGAGCAAACAGGTACCTGTTACACCTCAGTAAAGACCAAGGAAAAAGGGAAAAAGGAGCAGAATACAGCAGCTATTGTGGCTAAAACCGGTTGGTGTCATTCTCGAACCTCATTACACTCTATATATCTGTATGAATGAAAACCATGATAGCCTGACACACTAGCTGCCTTACTAAGCATTTTTTTCTTTCTTTAGAACCTGCAATTTCTGGTATTCATGCGAGAAATTCTGTGAGAAGTAACTTACTTGCTTCTGCAATTGTTATTGCATCCATTCATGCGATCTCAGAACAGTCGCTATCTTTATACCCATCCACATGAATGCATGTTGCTCTGGTACATTCAGTGCTGCTTGTGTAAGCAGTATCATAATTTGAATCTGTGCGCAATAATCTGAGACTGCCTGTTGACCTAGTTGCCCTGGTACCTTTGTGCATGATTCTGTGATATCCTAGTGAATTGTTTGCTTGATATCCCCTTTTATGCTCTGACTGTTTATGCCATGCTCACCTGAGAAACTCGTTACTTATTGTAATCGCCCGGCCCATGCAGCATCTTGAGTTCGCATATGAATCTGTGAAGTTTGAATAACATATCTACTGGTGAAATTTGTATTTTGCTGTGCATTTCTTAATCTCAATAGAACCTGAATCTGTGTGCATAATTTTGAAAGAAATCCCTTGGGTCGCCTGAACACTGCTTCCCTGTTTTGAAGATTGTTTGACTGTTTGATTGTTATAACATGATAGATATGCATGCTAGCCTATGATTGTCACCTTCCGTGACCAAACCAATCGACTAGTTAGAATCAGTCAAGAGGATATTGTTGATATTCCCAGCTCTGAAGTAGACAGCCCTGACCAATCTAAGACCATGGGTGACGAATTAAACCAGGACCTTAGTATCAAGGAATACATGTACCCAACTAGGGCAAGCCAGCCCTCTTGCATCATTCTACCAGCTGATGCTGGCCAGTTTGAATTGAAATCAAGCACAATTCATATGTTGCCTGTCTTTAGAGGGGTTGATGCTGAAAACCCTTACCACCATGTGAGAGATTTTGAAGATATATGTGGGACTCTGCGTTTTAACCAAATGCCGGAAGAGTCCCTCAAACTGAGACTATTTCCTTTCTCTTTGAAAGAAAAAGCCAAGTCCTGGCTGCATGTCTTACAACCACAGTCCATTAGAACATGGGATGAACTTACAAAAGAATTTAAAAAAAAAACTTCCCTAACCATAAGACTGCAACAATTCGTCAAAGTCTGAATGGTTTTGTGCAATTAGATGGAGAGACTTTGGCCAAATACCTGGAGAGATTTAGTGAATTATTGCTCCAATGCCCTCACCATGGTTTTGAAAAATGGAGCCTTGTGCAAATTTTATATGAAGGTCTAGATGTTGCCACCCGAACCACAGTTGAGTCAATGTGCAATGGTTTATTTATTGACAAAAGTGCTAATGAGGCTTGAACTTTCTTAATCGAAGTCGCTGAAAAGACTCAGCAGTGGGAGCCCATTCGTGAACCCAAAAAGACTACCCCAGTAGCCAATATCCATAGAATTGAGTCTGACTTCGAGGGAAATGCAAAAATTGCATCCTTGGCTAAGAGAATAGAAGCGTTAGAGCTGCAGAAGAATGTGAAAACTACTGCCCCTACTCTTCGTGAACAAATTGATACAGCTACTTGTGCTGCGTGTCGCAGTTCAGACCACCTAGTGGATAGTTGTCCAGACCTACATGAATTTCAAGAATCTAGGGTTGAGCAGGCTAATGCTTCGTATCATAAGCAAGAGAACAATCCTTATTCTCAGACCTACAACCCAGGGTGGATAAATCACCCTAACTTTTCGTGGTCTAAAGGGTCCGTACATGGGGGTACAACTAGTAATAATCAAGGGTATTCTTATCCCAGAAACCCCCAAGTACAATCACACACTCAGTACCCTGTAGATAAAAAGCGTAGCTTTGAAGATAGTGTCGGTCTGTTGACCCAAAATCTTTTGTAACTTCCAAAGACTACAGACCAACGTTCACAAGTCTAGAACTTAAAATGGGTCAAATCTGTGATGCACTAAATGAGAGAGAAAAGGGTAAACTCCCTAGTCAACCTCAACAAATCCAGAAAAGTGCATTTCAGGCAAGCACGTCAGCTTGCAATGAGTCTTCACATAATCAAGTGAATGCCGTCACCACTCTTCGTAGTAGTAAGGTTGTTGGTAACAACGTAGGTGTACCACAGTCTATCGAGTCTAAATTAGACTCACCGGTACACACAACTCCACAGAAAACAACCACGGTGGAAAAGGAATCTGAGCATAATAGTGACTCTAAGAATTCCACTGACATTAATGTCCCTGCACCATTTAATGTGCATGTCGCCCCATTCCCTCAAAGGTTGACTCAACAAAAAGGAGGTACCCACTACAATGAGATGTTGGAAATGTTTAAACGTGTAAACATAAACATTCCATTTCTCGAAGCAATCAGGCAGATACCTATGCTAAATTTTTGAAAGACCTATGCACTCAAAAACGCAAACATCATGTGCACAAGCGTGCTTTTCTCACTGAGCAGGTAAGTTCAATTCAAAACTCCACATAAGTTTAAAGACCCAGGTAGTCCAACTATCACATGCACTATAGGTGACCATATGGTCGATAGGGCTTTGCTTGAATTAGGTGCTAGTGTGAACTTACTGCCATATTCTGTATATGTGCAGTTAGGTCTTGGGGAGCTGAAACTCACTCCTGTCACGCTACAATTAGCTGACAGATCTGTCAAAATCCCTCGTTGTATTGTTGAATATGTGTTAATCAAGGTGGATAAATTTTATTTTCCTGTGGACTTCATTGTTCTAGACACTCAACCTGTACAAAACCCAGACTGCCACATTCCTGTCATTCTAGGACGTCATTTTCTGGCGACGTCCAATGCTATCATAAATTGTCGTAACGGAGTGTTGAACTTGTCATTTGGGAACATGACTGTGGAATTAAATGTTTTCCGGATTAGCCAACAACATATGGATTTTGATGATAATGAATTGCATGAGGTTAATATGATTGAGAGTCTGATCTAAGACTCATTGCCTGACATCTTATATGTGGACCCTTTGCAAGCATGTTTAGAAAACTTCGACTTAGATCTTTTCGATTCTGAGTACATTAGTGAGGTTCACTCTTTGCTTGAATCTATGTCACCCATGAATATTGCTAAATGGCAGACTGCAGTGGAACCACTTCCACTCTCTGATTTCGAATCTGCCCCGATTCCTGTCGAACAACCTCAGCTTGATTTGAAACCATTGCCTGATACTTTGAAATATGCTTTCTTAGGTTCTTATGATACCTTGCCGGTTATTATAGCATCATGTTTAGACACTAAACAGGAAAGAAAAATTTTAGAAGTGCTAAAAGAACATAAAGAGGCCTTAGGTTGGAACATCTCAGACCTTAAGGGTATAAGTCCCACAATTTGCATGCATCATATAAATCTTGAAGAAAACACTAAACCATCTAGGAAAATGCAAAGGAGACTTAAACCCCAACATGAGAGATGTTGTTAAGGGTGAGATTCTGAAATTGCTTGATGCGGGTATCATATACCCAATACCAGACAGCCAGTGGGTCAGTCCCATTCAAGTTGTACCCAAAAAGTCTGGCATCACTGTAGTTCAAAATGAAATGAATGAGCTAGTTCCCACTCGTGTAACCACAGGGTGGCGAGTCTGCATCGACTATATGAAGTTGAACACAGTAACAAAGAAAGACCATTTTCCTCTTCCCTTCATTGACCAAATGCTAGAAAGGTTGTCAAGACACAATCATTATTGTTTCTTAGATGGCTATTCAGGTTACAACCAGATTCATATAGCACCCGAAGACCAACCAAAGACCACATTTACTTGTCCTTATGGTACATTTGCTTATCGTCGTATGCCTTTCGGGTTGTGTAATGCACCTGCTACTTTTCAATGTTGCATGATGAGCATCTTTTCTGACATGGTAGATAAATTTCTTCAAATCTTCATGGATGATTTTTCTGTATTTGGTTCTTCTTTTGATGAATGTTTGCATCATCTTACTCTTGTGCTGATTCGATGTAAAGAAAATAATTTGGTTTTGAACTGGGAAAATTGTCATTTCATGGTCAATTCAGGCATAGTTCTATGGCATATCATTTCTGAGAAAGGCATGGAAGTAGATAAATCCAAAGTTGATCTCATTCAACACTTGACTCAACCTCGCTCTGTGAGAGAGATAAGGTCATTCCTAGGCCATGCAGGTTTTTACCGACGATTCCTCAAAGACTTTAGCAAAATTTCAAGACCCTTGTGTAGTCTTCTTGCAAAATAAGTTGCTTTTGTATTTGATGATGCTTGTGTGCGTGCATGGGAAGAACTTAAAAGCCTTCTCACATCTATTCCTATAGTCAGACCACCTGATTGGACCTTACCATTTGAAATTATGTGTGATGCGTCTGACTATGCTGTAGGAGCTGTCTTAGGACAACGAGTAGACAAACTACCTTATGTGATCTACTATGCTAGTAAACACTTAATGATGCTCAACTAAATTATTCAACAACTGAGAAAGAATTGCTAGCTGTTGTATTTGCATTGGATAAGTTTTGATCTTACTTGATAGGTTCTAAAGTCATCATATATTCTGACTATGCTGCATTGAAATATCTTTCGTCTAAAAAAGATGCTAAAGCTCGTCTAATTCGATGGATACTCTTGTTACAAGAGTTCAATCTCGAAATTCGAGATAAGAAAGGGTCCGAAAATGTTGTTGCTGATCACTTGTCTAGGTTGAATGTTGAATCTGTTGATGAATCTTTGCTTATTAGAGAATCATTCCCCGATGAACAATTGATGCTCGTTTCTGAAATGCCTTGGTTTGCTGATATTGTTAACTACCTTGCTACAGGTAGAATGCCTTTGCATTGGTCTAAACAAGACCGTTCTAAATTCTTGGATGAAGTGAAATACTTCTTTTGGGATGACCCATACTTGTTTAAATACTGCCCTGACCAACTCATTAGAAGATGTGTCCCCAATTCTGAACAAAGAGATGTCATCTCTTTCTGTCATGACCATGCATGTGGAGGCCATTTTAGTGCCAAGAAAACTGCTGCAAAGATCCTACAGAGTGGCTTCTATTGGCCGTCATTGTTCAAAGATAGTCATGCATACTGTGTTGCTTGTGACCGATGCCAGAAATTAGGAAGTATCTCAAGAAGAAACATGATGCCCTTACAACCTATTTTAATTGTTGAATTGTTTGATGTATGGGGTATTGATTTCATGGGTCCATTTCCTAACTCTAAATTTATGTTATACATTCTTGTTGTTGTTGATTATGTCTCTAAGTAGGTAGAAGCCATTGCCTCCAAAACAAATGACCATAAAGTAGTTCTTTCTTTTCTTAAAGAAAACATTTTCTCTCGTTTTGGAACACCTAGAGCAATAATCAGTGATGGTGGTACTCACTTTTGCAATAAACCTTTTGAATCACTTATGCCCAAGTATGTAATCACTCACAAGGTAGCAACACCATACCATCCACAAACCAGTGTGCAAGTAGAAGTTTCTAATAGGGAAATTAAGCATATTCTTGAAAAGACTGTTAATCCTACTAGGAAAGATTGGTCTTTACGTTTAAACGATGGTTTGTGGGCCTATAGAACTGCGTACAAAACTCCTATTGGCATGTCCCCTTATAGACTTGTGTATGGTAAAGCATGTCATCTACCTGTAGAGCTAGAACATCGAGCATATTGGGCTGTTAAGAAATTGAACTTTGATCTTGATAAGGCTGGCACCCAAAGGAAACTTCAACTCAATGAGTCAGAAGAACTAAGAAATGATGCTTATGATAGTGCCAAAATGTATAAACATAGAATGAAAGTGTTTCATGACAAGCGCATTCTGCGCAAGTCTTTCACACCTGGTCAAAAAGTTTTGTTGTACAACACTCGTTTGCATCTTTTTCCAGGGAAGTTACGTTCTCGATGGTCAGGCCCATTCTTGGTACGTATTATTTTCCCTCATGGAGCTGTTGAACTTGAAAATCCAGCAAACAATAACATCTTCAAGGTTAATGGTCAGAGACTAAAGCCATTTATGGAGCCTCTTCCACCAGAAGTTGAGACCATGGACTTGGAAGACCCTGTTTATGTGGACTAAACTGGTCCACCCGTGTACATACATATGGATTAAAAATCCATTCTCTTTCCCTTTTGTTTTTCTTTCTGCATAATTTTTACGTGTGCTAACCAAACTTTTTGTCTTGCGATCATGTCGTTTGCTTTCAAAGCATTTATTCAATTCTGGTTTAGCACCATCCTTTTGCATCTGGTAATCTCTTTCCTTTAAATCTGTTCTACATTGTTCTCCTGGTATGTTGTTTTCATTATGATCATATTTTTAAACATTGGGGACAATGTTATATTTAGGTTTGGGGGAGTATTTTGCATATAGAGTTTTTAGTCGTTTGCACCTTAATAAAAAAAATCGAAAATTTCAAAAATCTTTGTAAATATTTGCATAAAACCTCCAAATTTTAGAGATTTTAGAGTCACTAGCAGGCTTCTAGCTATGTTTACATAGAGAGTCTGACCGAAATAACTGAATTTGGAAGTACTGGAGAACACAATCGGGTTTCTTGGTTGTTAGAGCGTTAAAACTGGATTTAACCATGCTGGTGGGCAAATTAGGTGCTGCAAAGATATTTGGTAATAGAGTTGTGATCACCTTTAGTGGAGACTACCCATTTTACATCAAGCGAGGCACCGACCTTCAATTTTTGTGACTATCTAAAAAATCCTTTTAGAGTGTGTGTCACCGTACGTAAATTCCGGGTAGGAATGGTGAGCTATCCAACTTCGCACCACTTTCAGCACTATTTTTGATCTCTTGAGTGCTAATTTTGCCAATCACGAGGATGACGTCTAAAGATGAAAACTCCTTCTTGTAGTTCGATTTGCAGTTAGCACCATTCTCTCTCTCGACAACATCAAACAGATCCATAGAAACACATCATCATCAACGAGCAAAGCAACATCAAAATTCTATGAAGAAAGTTGAAATAGGCCAAGGTTTACATGCAACAGTTTAAGGAAAATAAAAGTCTTATTGAAAAGTGAAGATACAACAAAAAAAGTAGAAATCTATACACAAGTGAAGACTTATCTTACAAAGAGCAAGGAAAACAGAAAAAGGTGAGAATTAGTGAAATTCATAAAATCAAGACAATACAGGTTTTGAAGAATTAAATGATAAAGTCCTTCCTCCATGGATTTAATAGTTTCATTATTATTTTGTTATTTTCAGTTTGTGTTATTAAGAAAAATAAAAAAAAAAAAAATTTGTTTTTAGTTTTGTTTAATAAACACCATGAAGAGAATTAAGAGGAAAATTCAAGCAACAAGGAAATTGAAAAGAAGAGTTACACATTGTCAATATTCTACAAAGTTCAAGAGTTCATCATCAACAGTTGAAGACCGAAGACCGAAGATTGAAGACATTTATATGGAGGATGTGAGAGTGGTGTTGATTGCCGATTGGACGTGAAGGTAAGTGAGTACTCCCATCCTTGCTAATGGTTGATTTCCTTTCTTAGAGATCATTAGAAAAAGATACTTATTCCCACAACTTTGTGGAGTCACCAGAAATTATTTAGGAAGGTTATCCTTCCCACCATTCAACGTGTGCAAAACTTTACTCTTTATTCCTATCTGCACACATGAGAGACTAGAAAAGCGGTCTTTTTGAGTGCAATTATCATAAAATCCTACTGGTGAGGCAGAAGTCGAGGCTTGTGATCATTCTCGAACCCGAATTCTTTCATATGGTATGGTTACTTCTCGCTCAACTCTTAAGGATGAGAATGCGCTCTTTGGTATTTCTAACTTCGTGTTACTAGCATGCATAAACTCTATATCCTCATAGCTCCTTGGATGCTTGAGACTCTATTATGCTCTGAAGTTGGAGAAGGTTTTGTGGGTACACCTCTGGTAGGCCCTCACGAGACTACAACTCGTCCAACTAGAGACACCTAGGGGTTTAAAGGCTTAGTGCATACGCTAAATGCATTCGAGAGACCAGCGACATTGGTATAGTTAGGATTTCTTAATTTCTGTTTCACTTGAGGACAAGTAAAATTCAGGTTTGGGGGTATTTGATGAGTGCCAAATGTTTCATATTTCTATATCTTTTTATTGACATTTAACTCATCTTTTATGCTCTAACTCTCTATTTTATCCCAAATTTGGAGTTTTCTTTGTTTTCAAGAATAAATATTTTTACTAATTAATTTTGTGTTTTTAGGTACTAAATAAAGCTCGGAAGAATTTAGAATCCCAAAAGAGCAGAGAAATGGTAGCTAGCGGCAATCGGAAGAGAGACAACACAAGGATCCCGTAAGAAAGCCGTGAAGCGCGAGGGAATATCGCGTAAAGAACAGCTACAATCCGCTTGCGCACCTTTTGGAAAGCCGCTTGAGAGAGCTACTGAAGCAGTGGGCTTGGTAGAGAATCCAAATCCAAACCCAATATCCAAACCCGTTCAACACCCAAACCGTCAGATCACTACAACCATCGATCATCCTACAGCTCATACACTCAGTACATCAACGTTTGATACTCTCGCGTAACACTGTAGCACCTTATATCTCCTCCCTTAATTGACCAGAAGAACACCTTCTTCAATTCTTTCTCTCCTTCACAGAACCACCACCACTTGCATCTTCCTCCATTAACTCCATTACCCCTTCTCCTCCGTACACTGAGCACAATTTCACCACCATTAACTCCTAATTCTCCGTCTCTCTCTATCTTATCTCTATTCTTATCAAGAACAGTAACCCTAAAAGATAAGATTTAGAGAGGAAGAGTTAGGGTTAGCTGTACAATTGGGGGAACATCAATTTAATAAAATTGCAGGGAAATTGAAGGCAGAGAAAGTCAATGGAGTCTTGTTGGTGAGTTGGGTTTTTATTAATTGTCGAATTGAAGAAGAATTGAGAGTTCTTGTGTATAAATAGAGGCTTGCTTCTTTGTATCAAGGCATCCAATTTTAGTTGGACCAACTAGTTATCTTAATTCAATTGTGTTTTCATCATGTTTATCATGTTCTAATTCTATTTGCTAGGATTTAGATGAAACCCAGATTCTTTGCTATGTTATTCATGCTATTTATGTTACTCTTGAATGTTCATATTGTTCTAGGATAGATTCAATCTTAGTGCTTCAATGCTTTGCTCTCACAGTGTATGCCATGTATCCATTGTAGTTAGGATAAAACTGTGTTGATTGTTCTGCAGCTCATGCCTTAAAGACTGTTGTCAATCCCTTGACTAGTTGTTCTTAATTAGACAGTTAGTGCTCCGGATTGATACCTTAGTTGTGATTGAACTATCCATTGGTGAAATACCTTAGGTAAGTGATAGACTTGACACTTCTTCCTTATCTCAAGAACAAGAGTGGTATAATTAGTTGAATACATAGTAGGAATTAGTGGTGGATTTGACAATCCTAGTGCCTTTATTCTCAGTGTTAACATCTTTGTTATTGCCTCTATATTTTGATGTTATAATCTTGGCCAATATCTTCGTCGTATCGACATAACAAACCCCCTTGTGCTACTTTGAAACAGTTCAGTAAGATTTTTGAATCGACTCTACACCCACCTTGTCTCTGTGGGATCGACCTGTATTTGCTCTGTCTACTATAAATGTTGTGCACTTGCAGTTTGACATAGTCATTGTAGGTACTCTTTCTAGACCTACCATGTGGGAACTTGATTACTCGTCCACCCACTACTTTGCTAACTCCCCCAACCGGTTGCACAACTTACACACATTTCTCATCGTGGATGAACACACGTGCCGTAGTATGCCAGACCAAAATCCTAATTGATATCCCCTATGTGACGTGATTTATGTCTCACGAACGTGGAGTCTGCAAGGAAGACGTATATTAGTTGGTTGATTGTTGACTGGTTAGTCGGTGAGTCTATATTTATTTGAGTTGAGTATGATTGTCGAATACTCTAAAATTCGTGAATTGAGCACATTCGCCATGACGTGTAATTCTTTTGTAACTGTTGATAGCAGATCAACATGATGATTGACCGAACAAATATTGCTCATGTGATGAATTGTTGGATATTGATGATTTCGTCAATATTTGAACAGATGAGCAAGTATTGCTCATTCGATGAATTACTGGTAATGTGACCATATAATAATTAATTAAAATATTGGTAGCTGTCCGAATATTGTATAATTAATATAGATATTGATTGCTGGATTAATCATAAATTTATTAGGTTTGATATTACTCAGAATTTGTGATTTTCGAGCGTTTGTTCAAAACCCTAATTTTTGATCAAATTTTCATCAATTGGTGAATTGCTAAAAACGGGTTACCGCGTAAGGGAAGGACCAACCACATGGGATAATGGACAACCACGTGGCTCCTGAGTGCTCGAGTGAGCATGCACCAAAGTCTTTGTTGACGAGTTGGTGAAAGAATGATTAAATGATGGTTTAATCATTTGTTGAAATAGTGCTCGACTGAGCATTAGGTGGAAAACCTAATTTATGGAGAAGTGAGGGACCGACCAAGAGGTCATGGGACCGGCCCCTGGTGTTCACGGTACCAATGATGGTCGTTTGAGCAAATTCCCAGTCGGCTGGGAAGAGTTTGGGCCCAATATGTGCAATTGAGCAAATTAGGTCAGAAATTGAGCATATGTGTGGACCGGCTTTGTACAAACCTTGGATCCGGCCTTGGTCGGTCAAGGACACATACCCGCGTCACCATGATGTCTGTGTCTCAATCCTGAGAGTTTTGGTATTTTCTGATGTGCGTTTGAGCAACATTATGGATTTTCAGAAGAGTTTTATCTTGACTGAAATTCCTGATTTTTGCTTGAATGAGCATGTGTGCTCATTTGATCAATATTTTGTAAATATTAAGATAAGGATATTTAACATTTAATATTGCCGTGAGTAGCTAGCCGGTCGTGTGACCATGTCGGATTTTTTCTAATTTACATACAGTGAATGGAATTTAATGGTTGTTGCACTTGTCTCAAATCCCTATGGTTTGAGAAAATATGAAGAAACCATGATTTTTTGCTCAAGTGAGGAGTTTTCATGAATTTATGAAGATAATAGTTATAAAAATAAGGATTGCAAAGTGTAGGACCGGCCACGGCTAGGGCATGGTCGGCCAGCTAGGCGGCCTAGTCCCGCACACCTTTCCTTATTTTATTATTTTTCATGAAATCATGAAAATATGAAGAAACCCTGAGTTTTGCTCAATTCAGGAAAGTTACTTGAATGAAGGAGTCTTCATGAGTTTATAATAAATAAAAATAAGGATTGCAAGGTGTGGGACAGGCCACAGCTAGGGTATGGCCGGCCGGCTAGGTGGCCCGGTCCGCGTGATACCTTTCCTTATTTTATTAATTTTGTGAAACTGTGAAAATATGGAGAGACCATGAGTTTTGCTCAAACAAGGAAATTTGATGGAATGACAGAGTTTTCATGAGTTCATGAAAATAATAAAAATAGGAAAAATAATGTGAGAGGCGCGGGGGACCGGCCACGGCGGTGTGACCAGCCGTCCGGTGAGCCCGGTCCTCCCTGTGTGCCTCTTTTATTATTTTATTATTATTTTCTCTCTCCTTTTTGTTGTGTAGGATTCCTCATTTGTCCATATTTTGGAATGCTCGTTTGTGCCTTTGGATTCTCGTTTGTGCATCATTGTTAAGTACACTTGCACAATTTTGTTAGGGCTTACTTGGTGATAATCCAGATGCCCGTTTGTTGATATTTATTACTAATCCATGAAATTCAGTGGAGAATTGTTCATAAACGGAGCAATAATTATGAATTGTGCATTTATTACTAATCCATGAATTTAGTCGGGAAATTCAGGGAATGGATTAATGAGATATAATAGATTATTTTCTAGGAATTCAGTGGTGAATGCCACGGTAGAATTAATCTGTTGTAGAACTGAAATATGAGATGGTTGTAGCATCATATTTGTTCTAAAATGTGTATAGTCGAGGAACAACGCGCCACGTTGTTAACGTCTTGAAGGCGTTTTACCCCCTCAACAATCATGTATGGAGAACCGCCTGAATATATACACGGTCTCTCTACATAGTCAGGGAACAACGAGTGTCGCCGACGTCCTGAAGGCGTTCTGCCCTCTCAACAGATAATCACGTATGGAGGACCACCCAATTGTTATTCTACATAGAGGGGTCACGATGAAATGCACAACATCGAATGTTTAACGAGTGGGAGGCCTTTCGAGAATCATATTCACCGTGGCTCTGAGAGGTACTCGATCAGAGATCGTGAAAACGGTTCACGGGTCGTAAAATATGAATTGTTACATGCGTTCCTGAAGCCGGGTCAGAAACATGCAGTATCATGATTTTATAATTTTGTCCTTTGTCGAAAATAAACCATCAACATTAAGTCCCTTGCTTAGTGAGGGACAGTCATGTGCCGCAGTAAACATTAGATGGTGATTTTCTACGAGACGAGTAGCGGAACTCAGTCGTACAAAGGTACTTTCAGAACCCCTGATTTGCTCCAATGGTGTCATATGAAAGCAAATCCTCAAGTGAGGATCCTGATGGTGTGATAGAGTGTCGTCTCGTAGTCGTGGTGAGATGAAGCACCGCTGATTTGGACGGTCTGGAGTCCAGTTTTGGTCGGTTTGCTGTTTACGGGCCCGTCCCAAAAAAGAAAATCCTTGTTTTATTAGGTTTTTGGAAATAATTTATATAGAAGGGAAGAAGCTCTAAAAAAATTATATTTCCCATTGACCGACCATTCCCCTCTCCACCCTTTCACACCGAGCAGAGCAGCATGGAAGAAGAAACCGGCGCCGATCACCACTTGGCGAACTTCCGGCCGGCACCGACCAGGTTCGTCCGACTTTTTTTTTTTTTTTTTGCTGTGTGTTTTCATGAGTTGTTCACAAAACAAAAATCCAATAGGTGTGTATGCGTGCGTAGGTTTTATGAGAATTTGTTTGAGAAAATATATACCCATTTATTCGTTAGTTCATGAAACGAGCAATAATTCTTAATACGAAAGATATACGTAAATCCTTGAATAAATATAACTTAGTTGCAGTAGAGAAAATTTTGTTTATGAGGTTTCATGAAAACAAAACTTTCTTTTTGAATATAAAGAATTTTGCACAAGTAGGAGAAACCCCCATCTTGTAATTAAATGCTCGATTGAGCATAAAAAAAAATTAGCATATAACTCACGTAAAACAATTTTTTTTTATGTGCGATAGTTATTTTGCTCACGTAAAATATTATATATATATATTTTTTTTACGTGAGCTATAAAATCAAGATTCGATTTTTTAGTAATTGTTGGGAGCAAACTGTGATGCATGGATGTTTTCATGGACTCATGATATATGCATACACGATAGAAAGGATTATGTGAATTGTTCATAATTCCGTGAAAAAAGTCAGGTGCCGACTTGAAATAATGGGTTTTGCTCATCTTCGCAGGTTTCAAGGAATGAGCAAGATTTTGAAGTTGTACGGTATGATCACTAAAGCTAGTGAAATCATAAATAGGTAAGGGTTGAGGATTAACATTTTGTAGATACTAATGTGAGCATCCTGGTTATTTTGCTGCACCTTAATTCCATTGTGTTGATGAAATTTGCGCATGGATGTTACAGCAACTCTGCAAAGATGACTGATTTTCGTAACAATATGTATGAAGATGATGCTTCTAGAGAGGAGACCTCCAGTGCAAATGCTTCCACAGATGCATCCTCCAGCAATGATGATTCTGAGACTTCTAGGAAGGAGAAGAAACTCGTAAACTTAGGAACATTCCAAATATGGATGATGGATTCTTCGTATTTTTGTATAGACCGGAGAAACGTCCCATATGTTCCTCGTTTCAGTTGCTTATAAATCCCAGGAGTACTACCCAGAATAAATTGGTATCCCCTCATGCAACAATTCGGTTCTGTTTGCCTGGAGGACACTTTTTGGCTTCTCAGATAGAATGCAAGCTTTCGAGAAAGCCTTTGACAGATTTTTCTGGATGTGCACGGCACATGTTGGGTTATGCTAATGTGAGAGCCATGTTGGACCGTGCACAAGTAACTCGAGCAATTCAGGCCGCTGGAGAATCAGTCATTTCCCATAATGCACGAGGTATGACGGTTTTGCTTGCTTGCTGGTGCATTTCTACTCATACTTTCATATGCAGGTGGGGAGAGTTTGTTATCACTTTAGAGGATGTAGTTGCTTTGTTGCATCTCCCAGTTACTGGTAATTTCCCTGGAGAGCTCTCGATAGAGGAGACTGCAATTTCTGATGCATTGAAAGTTGAGATGCACGAACTCAACAAGTCACCCAAACTTTGTTACATTCGATGGTTGAAGTACTGGTGGCCGAGAGATGGAGTTCCTGAAGAACCCGCTGATGGCGTATTGACCATTGCTGCTTTCTTATGCTTGTGGCTCTCTAGAGACGTTTTTGAAGATAGCGGACATTTGTTGAAGCCATTTGCGATTCCTTTTGCTATAAAAATGGCTAAAGGTGAGAAGCTTCCTATCGGTAGTCTGTTTTTGGGTTCACTGTTTTCCAATTTGGACTCCTTAGTCATAGATTCCCGCATTTCTGAAGGCTTCATGAAAATTGAAACATATGTTAATACGATGTTTCTCCAAGCTTTGGTGTGGGAGAATTTTGAGAAGTATTCTCCGACTCCTCGTAGCATTTTGCAAGGACCAAATATTGACACTCTCCATGCCTTCCTTGAGAAAGATAATTCCAGAATCATGCGTTGGTCCACAAAACAGCCGCGACGCAAGACACGTCTCACCAGTGTTTTAGACATTGGGTCTACGTTCAATTTCCGTCCTTGGTGTCGGTTCCCCCTCTTTTTCACAATTTATCACTTTCAAAATTGCTGAAGAGAATGTCACCTTGAAATCCAGTATTAGGCTGAGTGAAGGAGAGATATCTTTCGTGTTGAGTTGCACTCCCGTCCACCTAGTATCAGTAATGCACGAAGAGTTCCAAGTGGAAGAATATAACATTGACAGAGCAGCTAGACAAATGGGTCTTGATCAGTATTCCCCAGGTCACCGAGCAAATAAGCCGACTGTTGAGTATCTGAAGGCTCATATAGATTGCACACATGTGGAAGGAAATGATTATTTGTTTCCTTGTCCCAATCGAGTCACCTATGCAATTCCAGGTTATGTTGATTTCGGGCGTGAAAAACTTGAGCGTTTATACAAGTTCACAATGGATGTTAAGTCCCCGTTACGAAAGTTTCCATCTGCTGATGAGATTTCTAATCGTCCAAGATTGAAGTATCTCTCTAGTGGAGATAAAAGAAAGACGTCTCCATAATGTTCACAGGTAAGCATTTTCCTTATAATCCTTGGTGGAAGCATAATACCCGTACCTTAATCATTTTGTTTACCTTTGTCGCAGGATAGACGCGTCGTGAGGCCTCGAATCCAGGTATACTTCTCGGAGGTGCAAGACAGTTCCCAGGGTGGAGAAAGCAGGAGCAAGGTGAAGTATAGAATGATATCAAATAAAGTACAATCCCCCGCTACTTTCTTGGTGAATTGACTGCGCATCTTTGTAACAACTTTCTTTGCCCGTAAAATTAGGATCATAAACAAATGTTTGTTAAGTTTCAGAATTTTGCTCCATCGATCATTGACGGTCTTCGTTTTGCTCATGGTTCATTGATTCAGGTATCCAGTACCGATGAAGTCGATGTAAGTATCCTCTTTTCGTGTAGGCGATCGTGGTACCTTTTTGAATGAATTAATGATAATTGTTGTTGATGTATGTAGGAGGAAATCATTGCGGAAAATCAGCATGTTGATGAAGCACAATCTTCTTTGGGACATGAAGATATGGAGAATTCTTCAAATTCGGAACCGAATGGGGATAGCGGCGTTGTCAATGGTGATTTCGTTATTGCTGAGCCATCGAATGATGTAGAGACACCCCAAGTAAGTGTATATCCTGTAACTTCTTCATATAAGTATGAAATTGCTGACTTGTGAATGAATGAATGAGACACTCTATGTGAGCATACAATAAATTTTGCCGAAATACGTCACCAGAAAATTTCAGACTTCAGTCTTTTATTAAAAACGCTGTAGAATCTTCATCTGACGTCGGATTTCCGCGGTCTGCATATGCATTTTCATGCCTAGGAAATTTCCAAGCTTTAAAATAGAAACTTTCTGAGTTTAGAGCATGTTTAGGGCATGAAATAGGCGAAACAGTAAAATTCCAGGAGACTCTTAGAACTTTTTCAGATTGTATGTAGTCCAATGTTTTGGCTACATCTCTCTGCTCGCTTATCCGATTGTCATGAAATTTTGATATGTTGTAGAGGACACCCATATGAAGAGAATGGTATATGAATAAACCTTAAATTATTCACCAATTGATCCCAGTTCGTCATCTTATACAGGGAAGTATAAAATTTCTCCAGACAGACTTGTTGAAAAACGTGTTTTATGACTTTTACACCACTTGCCCATGTCTTGGACACATAGTAAAGAACTTAGATAGTGTTAGTTTACTCACATGATGGATTTTATGATTGTATTTAGTTTCCATGCTTGGATTGCTCTAATCCCATGTAATCTTCACATTAGGTACCAAATGTCGAAGTTGGGAATAGCGGAGCAAATAATGATGATTCGAGCAACTTCGAAGTTGTTGATAATGAGACACCTACCCCTGGACTTCAAGGCCATGAGATGATTGTCGCTGATAACATTGAAGGAACCGTGACTCCGACCATGGCCACTCCATAAGCGGAAGAAAACGAGTTAAGGATGGAAGAAACTGCTCCGGAGGAAACTGTTCCAATGATTGTTAAAGTTGCTCCAGTGATTGAGAACCGCATGATAGTGCATGAATACCCGGATGCAGGGATTGTTTTTGATCCTCCATTCGGTGAGCCATTTCCATATCACACGTCAGTTGGTGGGTTTAGCGTTCCCATCGGATATGTTGTTATGTATGAAAAGTTGTGGAAGATGTATGGCCATATCGTTGTTACCGAAGACCCGGAGCATAGTTAATTCTTGACCAGGCAAGTAGAAGTTATCTTGCGTGTTGTAGATGATATCCGCACAAGATCTAGAATCACTGTTACTCGAGATGTACTCTTGGATTGGGAGTACAATTTAGAGAAAGCTGAGGAACTCGACTTTAACTTGAAGTGGCTTCGTCAAAAGATAAACACCATCAAGGATGCAGTAGAAAACAATATACCTTTCACCAGTGATGCTGTTATGAAGAAAATGGCCCAGATTGCTGAATTATCGGAAAAGCTGGAGTCAGAGAAGGCGGCTTTGCAGGTCTTAGAGAATGCAGAGAAGCAGAAATCTTACTTTGCTGGATTCTTTTAGTTCCCTTTTCATAATCTCTTGAACTTTGAACTCTCGAGAGATGTGAGGCTTTTATTTTGGTTTTGATTTCTGTTGACTGGTTTTGGATTAACGAGTGATTGAGGATTTTCTTTTGGGTTTGATAGAGATTTTTCTTTTAAGTACAAGATTTTGATAAATTTCTGAATTCAAATACTGAATGCAAGTATTGAAAACATTTTGGAGGAATTGATAATACATGTGAAAGAAAATCCTAAAAACAAATCAGGTATTTCTGTGTCTCGAGCAGGCGACACCCTGAACACCTTAAACATCAAAAACTTTGAGCCAGTTTTCGTGAATTATGGGAATGCATGTCTTGCCCTTCATGTCAGCCAGCTTGTAATATCATCCAGCGATCGACTTAGCAATCATAAAAGCCCCTTCCTAGTTGGAATGCTTTGTAGAATGGAGATTACGTTTAGTTTCCCTGAGAACTAAATCCCCTTCATGAAACTTGTTAGGTTTAGCTGCCCGCGCTCTGAAGATTTTCTGCTGGTTCGGAATACCTCGTGCCACAGAATTCCATGTCGGCGGAATTTTCCAATCTTGCGGTACATATGGGCAATCATGCAAAGGAAATTACAAAGGGTATTGTTTGTTGAACTCAGACGTTATTCCATAAATGATTGCGTTAGTAGAACGCTGAACTCTGAGAGGTTTTACATCCAACCACTTGGTAAAATATTTCTGAGGCGAAACCAACCACTCATAGCGTTCGGTAAGTGCTAGGTTGTTTGAAAAATTAAGTCCCCGAGCCAGGGTAGCGAGCTTGAAAGTCGATAATATGGATTCATGAGGAGGAATAAGACTTTCTTGGGCGCGGAACCTTTTGATGAAAGCATGTGCATTTTCTTCAGGTTTTTGTGTCACTTCCATCAAGGCTTTGACTTCCTCTAGATGCTCAAATGCTGGAGTATCATCTGCTTCCTCTGGATCGGAGCTTTCATCAACAGAGAAATGTGCGACCGAGAATGTTGAAGTGGTTTTGCCAGGGTGAACCCATGTTCGCCCGAGAATCATATCGTATCCCAGATCTTCTCCGATTATGTGAAATTTGGTTTCTGTCCAGGTTGAACCTGTTTTTATCTTGAGGATGATAAAATCATATGCATCTTTGAAGACTCCTTCATGATCCCTGACTGAGACGGGAGCGTGAGTAGCTTCTTGTCGAGTAATGCCTGCGGCTCTGAGAGTCTACAAAGGAATGATGTTGATGGCAGTGCCGACATAAACTAGCGCTCTCCTGAATTCGTTTCCTTTGAGATGCACTGTAGTAAGCAATCCCCAGTCATACATCTCTTTGTCAGTGGATGGAGGTTCAAGGAGTACTTCTGGAACAGGTAGATGCTTCCCAGACACTATGTGGTTCAAATCCATGAACATGTCTTCTCTTTGAGATTTTGATAGATAAAGCAATTCGTATACATGCTTAATCAATGACTGAACTGCTTCCTTGATTGGTTGTTCTGAGATAGTGAAAGTTCTGATCGGCAGAGGATTCTTGTTCACTCCTTCAGTCCCAAGTTCTCCGGAATAGGCCTTTTCCTTGAAAATGCATTTCAGGGCCCTGCAATAACTTGTTGGGTGGCTGACATACCTATGAAAGTGGCAGTAACGTGGATTCTCCACTTCCTCATCTGTTGGCTCTCTTCTGACGGGAGGTAGATTGATAGCACCATCTTGAATCCAGACCTCCAATAACTCGACCACTTTCTCAATGGAGAAATGGAAGTCTGGCTCTTCTTGATCATTCTGTTGACGCTGAGTCGGTGCTTGTATATTTCTGACCCGGTTGTCCTTCTTTGGTGTTTTCACAGGATGATATGCTGGAGAGAAATCCTTACATTGCGCCTCAGCTTTTCTTTTGATTCCTTCAGCAACATTCGTGGAGGGTTGAACATTGTAATGTTTTTTGATCAGCCGCATGGCTTTGACTCGAGTGTCTCGCGGCTCTTCGATTTTGACAGTTTTGGTCCTTTCTAGTAAAGCTGGAGCAGTAGTTACTGATCGCTTGGCCGCTTCATGGAGTTCTGAGAAAGTTTGGAATCGAAGATTTTCCAGTAGGGCTCTATAGACAGGGATCATCCCGCTGATGCACAAGTCGACCAGTTGCTTCTGGTGACATTCGGATCATGGCAATCCAAATCCTGAACTCTGAACCGCTTCACATACTCTTTCGGGTGTTCAGTGTTCTTCTGAGTCATCCTTCCCAAGTCGGAAAGAGTAATCTGCTCCGAGACGAAGAAGTATTTACTGTAGAAGGCATTGACCATTTCTCCCCAACTTGTGATGCTTCTTGGTCCAATGTTATTGTACCGTGTGTATGCTCTGCCCGTCAAAGATTTTGGTAATTCTTTCAAACGGAAGACATGATTGTGCTCATGTTCGCCTAGCGCTTCTAGGAACCGAGAGGCATGTTCCCGAGCATTCCCTGTTCCGTTTTACAGCGTGAATGTTGGATAAGTGTAGACTTTTGGAGAGGGATATTTTGTGTAGCAGCAGGGTACGGAGGTTGATGTCGGCGGACAGTTGGTGTAGTGCCTTTCCCACGGTCCTCCATGAAGCGTTCCAGATCTTCACGAGTGATGAAACCGGCAGGCTCTTTTGATGTTGATTTCTCTGCAGCTTTGTGGACTTCATCATCGTCGACCACATGGACTGGAACAACCTCTAGGTCGACAGTTGAAGCCGCTTATTTGCCCTTTCCCTTCTCGTAAGTTTTTTCTGACATCTTGTCAGTGAGAGTTTTGAGATAATTTCATAACTCCTTCTGTGATACGGCCATGTCAGTCTGATTTTTGGCAAGAGTCTCTTGCACCTTCATGAGATCAGCTATGGTAGGCGTATTCTCTCTGACTTCCTTAAGACGTCGGCCGAAGAGAGGATGATTTTCAATGCTGGTGTGAGGAGGAGTAGTATCACCACCATCATTGTTGGAGGCGGGAATGGTTTCCAGAATATCCTCATTGTTATCGTTACTAGTGCTAGCATCGTTTGCATTCGTAACTATCCCAGATCTAAGACCAGCCATTTTTGAATAATGTAAAATTGCAACCGAGAGATTAATATCCCACTGTGGTCTCCAATCTGTAGATGGGGAAAAACGGGTTGCTGGTTTTTGGGGGAATGAAGAGACGACCAGCCGTTCAGGACTCTTCAACCGAGCAAACTGCCTAACCTCAAACAGATGTCCTGCACGGGAGTACTTTTAAGTTCGAGAGATCAATCTGTAGGACTCCGGCCTAAACCAAGTCAATGGTCGTTCCAGAGTCAATTCGGTCACAAAGAGGGAGACGGGTTGATCTGTATGAGGGAATCTGAGAATTGTGTGAGATCAATGATTGATCAAGGATTGTGGATGTGTTGAAGGATTCTGCAATAATGGTGAACTGCTGAAGTTTTGAATAATTTCTGATAGATTGATGAATTTCTAAGAGTGGTGACTTGGAAAATTCTGTGTTAGACCTTGTCATGTCTTTCAATCATGGATTCAGAGACTTATTTATATTGCTGGAATAGTAAACACATTGATCCCTGTAAGTGTGACGTTTTCCTGAGTGAAAGAGTGGGAAAGTGGAACGTCGTGGTAAAATCAGTTCCATGTCGTGTGGGAACTGATTACTTGTCCACCCACTACTTTGCTAACTCCCTCAACCGGTTGCAAAACTTACGCACATTTCTCATCGTGGATGAACACACGTATCGTAGGCCGCCAGACCAAAACCCTAATTGGTATCCCCCATGTGACGTGATTGATGTCTCACGAACGTGGAGTCTGCAAGGCAGGCGTGTATTAGTTGGTTGATTGTTGACTGGTTAGTCGGTGAGTCTAAATATTGTTGAGTTGAGTATGATTGTCGAATACTCTAAAATTCGTGAATTGAGCATGTTCGCCGTGACGTGTAATTCTTGTGTAACTGTTGATAGCAGATCAACATGATGATTGACTGAGCAAATATTGCTCATGTGATGAATTGTTGGATATTGATGATTTCATCAATATTTGAACAGATGAGCAAGTATTTCTCATTCGATGAATTACTGGTAGTGTGACCAGATAATAATTAACTAAAATATTGGTAGCTGACCGAATATTGTATAATTAATTTAGATATTGATTGCTGGATTAATCATAAATTTATTAGTGTTTGAACTTACTCAGAATTTGTGATTTTCGAGCGTTTGTTCAAAACCCTAATTTTTGATCAATTTTTCATCAATTGATGAATTGCTGAAAACGGGTTACCGCTTAAGGGTAGGACCGACCACCTGGGATAATTGACAACCTTGTGGCGCCTGAGTGCTCGAGTGAGCATGCACCAAAGTATTTTGTTGACGAGTTGGTGAAAGAATGATTAAATGCTGGTTTAATCATTTGTTGAAATAGTGCTCGACTGAGCATTAGATGGAAAACCTAATTTATGGAGAAGTGAGGGACCGACCAAGAGGTCATGGGACTGGCCCCTGGTGGTCACGGGACCAATGATGGTTGTTTGAGAAAATTCCCAGTCGGCTGGGAAGAGTTTTGGCCCAATATGTGCAATTGAGCAAATTAGGTCAGAAATTGAGCATATGTGTGGACCGGCTTTGTACAAACCTTGGAGCAGGCCTTGGTCGGTCAAAGACACATGCCCGCATCACCATGATGTCTGTGTCTCAATCCTGAGAGTTTTGGTATTTTCTGATGTGCGTTTGAGCAATATTATGGATTTTCAGAAGAGTTTTATCTTGACTGAAATTCCTGATTTTTGCTTGAATGAGCATGTGTGCTCATTTGATCAATATTTTGTAAATATTAAAATAAAGATATTTTAACATTTAATATTGACGTGAGTACCTAGCCGGTCGTGTGACCATGTCGGATTTCTTCTAATTACAGTGAATGGAATTTAATGGTTGTTGCACTTGTCTCAAATCCCTATGGTTTGAGAAAATATGAAGAAACCATGATTTTTTTCTCAAGTGAGGAGTTTTCATGAATTTATGAAGATAATAGTTATAAAAATAAGGATTGCAAAGTGTAGGACCGGCCACGTCTAGGGCATGGTCGGCCAGCTAGGTGGCCCGGTCCCGCACACTTTTCCTTATTTTATTACTTTTCATGAAATCATGAAAATATGAAGAAACCCTGAGTTTTGCTCAATTCAGGAAAGTTACTTGAATGAAGGAGTCTTCATGAGTTTTAAATAAAGAAAAATAAGGATTGCAAGGTGTGGGACAGGCCACAGCTAGGGTATGGTCGGCCGGCTAGGTGGCCTGGTCCGCGTGACACCTTTCCTTATTTTATTAATTTTGTGAAATTATGAAAATATGGAGAAACCATGAGTTTTGCTCAAACAAGGAAATTTGATGGAATGAGACAATTTTCATGAGTTCATGAAAATAATAAAAATAGGAAAAATAATGTGAGAGGCGCGGGGGAACGGCCACGACCACGGGCCGGTGGGCCCGGTCCTCCATAGGCGCCTCTTTTATTATTTTTTATTATTTTCTCTCTCCTATTTTTGTGTAGGATTCCTCTTTTGTCCATATTTTGGAATGCTCGTTTGTGCATTTGGATGCTCGTTTGTGCATCATTGTTGAGTACACTTGCACCATTTTGCTGGGGCTTACTCGTTGATAATCCAGATGCCCGTTTGTTGAATATTTATTACTAATCCATGAAATTCAGTGGATAATTGTTCATGAAACGGAGCAATAATTATGAATTGTGAATCTATTACTAATCCATGAATTTAGTCGGGAAATTCAGAGAATGGAGTAATGAGATATAATAGATTATTTTCTAGAAATTCAGTAGCGAATGTCAAGGTAGAATTAATCTGTTGTAGAACTGAAATATGAGATGGTTGTAGCATCATATTTGTTCTGAAATGTGTATAGTCAGGGAACAACACGCCACGTTGTTAACGTCCTGAAGGCGTTTTACCCCCTCAACAATCATGTATGGAGAGATGCTTGAATCTATACACGGTCTCTTTACATATTCAGGGAACAACGAGTGTCGTCGACGTCCTGAAGGCGTTATGCCCTCTCAAAAGATAATCACGTATGGAGGACCGCCCAATTGTTCTTCTACATAGACGGGGCACAATGAAATGCACATCATCGAACGCTCAGCGAGTGGGGGGCCTTTCGAGAATCATATTCACCGTGGCTCTGAGAGGTACTCGATCAGAGATCGTGAAAACAGTTCACGGGTCGTAAAATATGAATCGTCACATGCGTTCCTGAAGCCGGGTCAGAAACATACAGTATCATGATTTTACAATTTTGTCCTTTATCGAAAATCCACCATCAACACTCATGTAAATAGTTATGTTCATCATCCTCTAGCACATCCTCTTCTTGTGTTTCTTCTTGAGTTTCATCTATATAAGCATGAAACTTTCCGCAGTCACTAGAAGTATGGCCAGTTTGGTTGCATTTATTAAACTTTTCTCCTCTAAACTTTGAATAAGAATTAGGAGGTTTGGTAATGGCGGAAACTGATGCTGATATTTATTACTGAAAAAACGGGGATCTAACAACCACACCCAATATTTCGCTTATCAATCTGTATGGACTAACTCCAATATACTTTCCATAGAATCAACTAGACAGTCAGACTCAATCTTAAGAAAAGTATATCAAAGAGTTATATCTCTATTTCTCAATTCAATCCGCAATCAAACAAATAGTAATTTGCGAGCCCAATTGAATATAAGAAATAACTTGGACGGTATCGAAAACCAATATTCAAGTGTCAATATCAATTTAATCAACAACAAAAGGTTGTATTCACAATGGATTGAACTTACGCACAACCTGTGATATTTCAATTATATAAAAAATATAATGCGGAAAAGAAATAACACACATACCAGAAGTTTTGTTAACGAGGAAACCGCAAATGCAGAAAATCCCCGGGACCTAGTCCAGATTTGAACACCACATTGTATTAAGCTTCTACATAAACTAGCCTACTCCAAGTTAACTTCAGACTGGAATGTAGTTGATCCCTAACCAATCTCACACTGATCAAGGTACAGTCGCATTCCTTACGCCTCTTGAACCATGCCGGATTCTGCGCACTTGATTCCCTTAGCTGATCTCACCCACAACTAAGAGTTGCTACGACCCAAAGTCGAAGACTTGATAAACAAATCTGTCTCACACAGAAAAGTCTATAGGAATAGATAAATCTGTCTCCCACAGAAATACCTACGAGTTTTGTTCCGTCTTTTGATAAATCAAGGTGAATAGGAACCAGTTGATATAACGGACTTATATTCCCGAAGAACAACCTAAATCAATCACCTCACAATAATCTTAATCGTATGGTAAAGAAACAAGATATTGTGGAATCACAAACGATGAGACGAAGATGTTTGTGACTACTTTTTATCTTGCCTATCGGAGATTAAATCTCGAGCAAATCTTAGAGAAGATAGTACTCAATCACGATAGAAAACAGCAAGATCAGAACACGCAACTACAGAGAAAATAGTTGGGTTTGGCTTCACAATCCCAATGAAGTCTTCAAGTTGTTAACCTACAGAGTTTCGTGAAAAACCTAAGGTTAAAGTAGAATCGACTCTAGTCGCAACTAGTATTACACAAGAGGTGTGGGGATTAGGTTTCCCAGTTGCTAGAGTTCTCCTTTATATAGTCTTCGAATCAGGGTTTGCAATCAATGCTACCTTGGTAACAAAGCATTCAATATTCACCGTTAGATGGAAACCTGATTAGACTCAAGATAATATCTTTCAACCGTTAGATCGAACTTAGCTTGTTATACACAAATGAAAAGTGACTTCGTTTAAATATGAGTAACCGTACCTAAACGTGTACACCTTGTTGGCTCAACAATAGTTAACTGAAGTTACCCATATGAACACTTTCATATCAAACTTTTCATCTTAACCATAACTAGTTCAAATGACTCAAATGAAACTAGTTCTAGAGTTGTTCAATTGTTTATATTCTCATAGAAGTATACAAGACATAATTAAAGCAAAATCGATTTTGGTTCACTCGAATCAAGTCATGAACATTATAGCCACTGTTTGCAAAAGATTGTATTCCTTATTATATAAATGTATTAGTTCATGAACAAATCGATTTTAGAACTTAACTTACTCAGGTATGCATATGGGTACGCATACCTAAGTACCCATACTAAGTTTGGGTTCGCCTGTATGCTAACGGGTACGCATATCTTCCAAACTCAGCAGAAATTCCCGGACCTGAACCTCACGCCAGTACGCGTACCGGTATGCGTACAAGGTTCCCGGACTTTCACTAAACCAACCAGTACGTAAACGGGTATGTATATTATGGTTCCCGGACTTGGATTACATATATGCAAGTACGCATACTATGCTTATATCCAATTATTTTAAATTCCATTTCAATCATTGAAACATTCTCGGAAGACGACAATAGCTGTCTCACACAAACTATTAGCTTCAAAGAAATTTTCAAGTGATCGAACGATCAATACGAAACATTCCGAGTCTACATCAAATGATTGTCTCACACAAATCATGTAAGATGTTACAAGGCGATTTTCACATGATCATCTTTTGACTTTCGTCAAGAATATAAGATGAACTTGGTTAAAGCGAAAGCTTACCAACACACATTTCGAGAAATATGTAAGCGAGTTAAACTCAGCTCGAAATATCAAATGTGCATAATTGAAGTCTATATATACGACTTTTGTCTCAAATAGGAGATAGAGTAGATAGACTTTTGAGTGATAAATGAGTTCAGGTCTCCACATACCTTTTGTTGATGACATTCCACAAGCTCCCCTTAGTAGTTCTTTGTCTTCAGTCGATGAACGCCGTGAAGTCTAATGCTCAACTACACTTTCTATCCTAATCCAAGACTTAGCTATAAGTAGACTAGAAATCAAGACTTATAGTTTTGGCAACTAAACTTGACAAACAAGCTTGATATAGCAACACTTGCGAGTTCGACTGAGCAGTGCTCTAACAATTACTTCTAGTATTTAGAGTAACATCTCCTTGATGTGTAGTCTGAGGTGGCTTAGCAGATGAAATATTCATTAGTGGTGAATTGTCTGCAGGAAGAGGTGTTTGGTTGGAAGTAAAATTGGTCTCCTGTGGTTGTTGGATGGGTCGACCATAACTCTTTTCTTGGGGATGGTAATTACCATCTTGGTTACCATAAGAAGAGTTATATGGTTTTGCACCCCTTTTATAACTTCGGTAACGATTTTGTCGTGTTGATGTTTGACTGGAATTTTTTTGCACGCATCTCTCTATATTGATAGATTGTTGAATAGCCTCAACCCTCGTGTATAAGGATCGAGTCATTCCTTTCTGAATAAGTCTGTTTAACCCTCTATAAAACGTGCAACTAACTGTTCTTCAGATTCATTCAATTGGTTACGTGCAACTAAACTGTAAAATTCAGCTACATACTCTTCAACAAGTCTAGCTCCTTGTCGACAATTTTGAAGTTTAACAAATAGTTGTTGTCTAAAATCTCTAGGTAAAAACTTATCTCTTAGTAAATTTCTTATGTTATTCCAAGTACGTATAGGAGGCTTACCATACTTAATTCGATCTTCATAGAGTTTTTCCCACCAAGCTGCACCTCTACCTTTATGTTTATATGCTACCAGTTTCACTTTAAAAGAATCAGGTACTTCCATGAAGTTGAAAAACGATTCTACTTCGTAAAACCAATCCATCAAATCTTCTATGTGGAAACCTCCATGAAAGTTGGGTATATCAACTTTCAATTTATATACTGGCAAGGTTTCATAAGGATTCATGCTAGACTTCAATCTTCTATCCTTAATCCACCATTTTTCTTGATCTTCTTCTACCTTGTCATCTGCATCATTATCGAGATTCACGGTTGCTGTTTTTTTAAAAGGACTGTTAATAAAACTTTCATACTGCTTTTTGTTGAAGCTCACATAAAACCCAATCAGGAATATCAGTCCTCTGAAAGAAAGATTGCCTAGCTTCTTCAGTTTCACCTGTTTTCTTTTCTTCTTTCTTTGCTCCCTTCGTTTCGTCCTTCTTTTCTTTCGTATCATCAAATAACCCATGCATCCCTTTGTCATCCATTCCTACATCTCTGGCTATCATGATCATGTAACATGCATGTGTTTCTAACTTCTTCTCGAAGTCGTCAATCCTTCCAAGCTTCTTTTCAAAATTATTTGTAAGAGACTTGACACTTGTCTCAAATTTCTTAGAGAGACTAGTTTCAAGTTTTGTTGCTACGTCACTTACAAGTTCAACAATATCTGCCTTCGTGAGTGGTTTGTCTGCCGTTGAAAATTTTCTAAAGAAGAAAAGTAAAAGTTGACGGAAAAAAAAAGGGTTTGAGTTTGCGGAAGCGGTTTAAGGATCGGACTTTAGATGAGAATCTAAAATCTTTGGTTGTGGTACCAACTAATTTAGCAAAGATAAGAGTGAAAGCAAACTAGTTGCTAGGAATGCGAAGAGAGTTTAAGTTTCGTCAAATACTTAGATAAATCTGCTTGAAAACAATCAAGATAGTAAATTGTAATTGATAATTAAAAAATTGGTAATAAGATGCATCCTCTAAACAAGAAGGCATAGCCTTTAAATAGGTTCACATGAACCAATTAAAAGAAAAGAAAAGGAGTTCAACCTAAACTAGGAAAGTAAATACTTGAATAACAAGTAAACTAAAACAGAGTACGTAAAGGATCAACAGTCATTGTTGATATGGATGCAAAGGATCAACAATCATTGTTGGTACCAAAACAATTAGATCAACTTGGAGAGTTGATACCGAGAAAGATGTATTATATCAGCTTGGAAGTGGACACGTGAGAACACACAAATATATGTAACTTTCTGAACTGCTAACAGTATACATAATGGTGCGAGAGTATGACTGTATGAGCAGCATGAGTGTACGGACAATTTGGCGGCGTTTGTTAATACCAGAGAGAACCATAGAATTACTTTCAGAATAATAGATTATTTATTTACCAGTATCTTTTAGCAAACTGTATCCATCCTACGGAGTATTATTCAACAACCAATTACCAATACTAACCCACTGAAAATCTTCATTTTTAGAAGATGCAGAAAAATAGAAGAAAATTTAGTAAAGGTTCTTTTTTTTTATTCTCATCTTCAAGTTAACTCTTTCACTGTGATAATAATAAACCTAGTGAGGCATGGTAAACCCCAGCCACGCACAACAGGACCCAACATGAATGTCCTGCAACATAACAACCATGGCTTAATTTTCTCAAAAGACAGTTCGTAAGAATGAGTCCAATATCCTAAACAATAATAATATATGCTTCCTTGAGTGCAATATGAAAATTCAACAATGTTATATTAAGTAATCAGGATCCAAGACTGAGGTGCATTTTCACACGTGAAGGACCAAAATTCAGGCACCCATGTGGATGGAGCATTTACGATGGGAGCCAACAAGCTAAAAAGTTGGGTTTCATGCCCTATTCTATGATGATTGTATTATAGCAGAGAAGTCGAGTAAACTTCCTAGTCTCCACGAAAAATATACGTGGTGCCAATGTCATGTCGTCATCAGCCATCAGCCACATCATACAAAACAAGTAGAATGTGGCATTTGGGTATTAAGAAGGAGCTAACTTATATCAGAATATCACGTCTCTTTTAAATATGTTAACACGAGTGTACACTAAATTAGCCAGTTTTAGTTGTGTCTGCAGAGTGGCACAGGTTATACACTTGTACCAAGTGGAGATAGATATGCCCTGGCGATATAAAGAATCCGATATAAAGAAATTGAAAAGATAAAAAAAAAATGATAAAATAACGAAAATTTCCCATCTAAGTTTAGGCTGACCTTTTGCTCAGGCAGCAGCAGTGGCTACATTGCCAATGCTTTTAAGGTCAAAGATCTCAATCCAGTAGCCATCAGGATCCTTAATGAATGCAATCCCTTCCATTTTTCCTGCAGTCAGATCAATGGATGTAAAATATTTTATAAGCAAATCTCTATCAGTAAGGGAAACAAAAGTTTAACAACAAAGGACACGTATCAAATATACAACACTGGGAGTGAAGATCAAATGTACAACAGTCGGAGTGAAGGAAAGTCAGAAACAGAAGAGAGTGTAAGTGTGTAAAGAAAACGTTGCTGCATGTTGTTTAGGTTTACTAATTCAATTGACACAAGAAGTTACCGTCATCGGGTTTTTTCACAAACTCCACTCCAAGACTCTCAAATCTCTCGCATGCCTTGTATGTGTCATCAACAGTGATACCTATATGGCCTGCAAAATCAAGATCAATTAGTTAACATTGACACTCGTCTACCAAAAACTACAAATGAGACATAGAAAATTGTACACAGTCAGGTTTTAAATATAATAAACATGTTATACAAATCTAGCAAATCAATTACCATTTTGATACTTGACCTACAAGATTAACCTGATTACACCCGCTAAAAATTAGTTAAACGCAGCCATTGATAGTTTCGATTATTTTCCAAAACTTCTCACAGTGTTAACCTTTTCTTTCTTATAAATCTTAATACCCGTGATCTTAGTCGCCAACTTTTCACAGATCAAACTACTAGCACTAAAAGCATTCAGATAACAGAAACATGACCTACTCTCAGAATAACAATGTTTAGCTTTAACTATGTAATCAAACATTTGAGAGATGCATACCAAAGCCACGAGGATCAGAATTCCCATTGTGGTATCCTTTAAACTCTGGATCACTTTCAGTACCCCAATTACTGTATGAAAAAGATTGTAAGATTGTTTACCAAAATAAGATAATTCTTTTTTGTTTTATATAACTGCAAAGATGAGAAAAGAATTCCCCTCTTACTGTGTAAGCTCAATAGTAGCCTTCTGACCGAATGTCCACACTGTTCGTTGCGAGGGATCAGTTGGAGCCGTCTCTACTTTCTGAACCAGAAAGGTTGACAATATTACACAATTGCAAATAGATTATAGTTGCAAATAGCAACTCATTGTAAACAATTTACCGTATTTACCTCATATCCCATAAAGTACAAGCTAAACTTCATTTCAGGAAAATCCAATCTTTTGAGTAACCTAAAAGAATCGAAAAATTAAACAATGAAGTAAGCATTGATTCTCTCATCTACTAACCTTGGAACACTAAACTGGAAGAAAAGATTAACTTACGACATTCCCAACACACGTGAGTAGAAATCAAGGCTGATTTTGGGATCTTTAATTCTAAACATCTGAAGCAAAAGAACCCAAATTAAAATCATCAATTTTACTGAAATATAAGGTAAATTTTGCAACTGAAAATGCATATAACATGGTGAGGGAATTTACAGTTTGTTGCATAAAGTATCCTTTAGTAGCTTCATCTGGAGTTGAATGAAGACCCGGATTGTTTGAAGGAGATTCTTTCGGCCCAGACGCCATTGACGAGCAAACTGATCGAAACCTATTCAAATTCTGCAGAAACCACTTTCAGATAAACAAAATAATGAGAATTATCAGTTGGATTACAACAAGCAAGAAAGAGAAAAAGCGAGAAAGAGACCTTTATTTTATGGTTAATGTTACAAGGGGTCGAAAATAATGGGTTTTTGGTGGGATACTGGAAGAGCGAAAGGCGGGAGAAAGATGATGTGATTAAAGATGAAGCCATCAAGACAACGCAAGATTATAAAGAGAGATAAGAACTAACCGAATCGATCAAGTAGAAAAAGGACTATCCCCAATTCTTTTCTCTGCCTCAGTGTGTTTCCTCCAGCGGCCAGCCCCAGGGAGAGATGAAAGATAATGTTGAATCATTGATTCATTGTTGATTCTAGATCATAAGATTCATAACCTTCACGCGAAATGAGCTAAAACCCAACAATGGTTATGTTAGTAAGCCCAAGACAAAGCCCATTAGCTTAGGTTTTATTTTGAACAATTTTTTTTGGGGACCATGCTTTTTTCGGGCACGTTTTTTTTATTTTGGGTAAGACATTTAGAAGTAAACCTAAGTCACTCATGTTTATATTAATACCGAAATTATCTTTCTGATTAATTTTCTGTAATGATTAGTTAGTGTAATGATCTAGTTAAGATAATTAATGAGATTAGATGGTTTTTTTTATTTTTTTTATAAGAAGTAGAATTATTGAAAGAGTAAAGTAATACTAGAAGAAGAAGAAGATGGAGAAAAAACATATTTTAAGTTTGGTGAACATGAACTGAGTGATTCAAGTGATGATAGCTCATCCGAATCTTCATCTCCTTCCTTTCCTAAAGTATTCGTTAATCTTCACAACGACCCAGATATGAGTTGTTTGTTAGATGGTGAATGTATTCTTTCCCAAACCTAATCTCAAGATGAAAATGATAGATTTTACTAACCACAACCGGAGGAAGAGTATTTGGGTACTCGTGTATGCTTCAAACTTAAATAATGTTGGTTGAATTTAGAGTTCCACAAGACCCGACCCTCTTACTCGAACCTGCATGTAGCCGATGAACCCGTGAATTTTTAAATTGAACAAGCACGTAGTGGATTGGTAGTTGGGTATGAATATAAAAACTCGATATAGTTGGATTGGTCGTTGGTTATGATTTAAAAGCCGCCCGAACCCACCTTGATAGAAAGTTAATGGATAGTGGAGAATGAATCCTACTGATGATAATTCTAATAAAAAAACAATAAAAGTAGAACAAACTACAAGAGCTAAGAAACACTGATGATAATTCTCCAAACGCAAGACAGAAGCAGCGACTATAGTGGCAGCATAATTAATGCTCCAGTTGGTCAATTTCCATGGTATGAGGTGCTGAGGGTACTCCACTGTCCATTATGAAATGATAAATTTATTCTTAATTCTTGGAGCTTGTTGTCGTTCATGCAAATTATAGTAAAATTGTGTTGTAGAAGTGTTGTTTCCAATAGGGAATAAATGGTTGCTTCATTTACCTTTCTCATTACACTACGTTGGAATTCATTCTTGACAACATTGCCCAAATATATGGGATTAACTGACAACCGGGTTAATGCGGGTTTCAACCAGAAACTGACCCACCCGTAGCGGGCGGGTCAAAACCCGAACCGAAAATTAGGCGGACGAGGTTGGTTTAAAAATGTAAATCCGATGTACTAGCGGGTTGGTAGTTGATTTTAGATGAAACCCGAACCACCCGACCCATGTGAAGATCTAGTTGAATTGGTCCAAACTTTCCTAAAAATGTAAAATTTTAAAGTAGATTTCGGTTAGGTCGAGAAATTTCGGTTCCCTTATGTGAAGAACAGGTAGCCGAACACATATGGAAGTGTAGTTTCGGCTACTTTTTCCAAACATGCAGGTAGTTGAACTCCCTTTTAATGGAGGTTTTGATTAATTCGGTTAACAGATTCAACAATGTTGATCCAAACATTTTTTGTAGGATATACAGAGTTATGTTCGGTTCAGTCGATTCCTCGTCGAACTCAGGAGCTAAATGTTTGGTTGGTTCATAAAATTTACCTAAACTAATTTCCTAGACGAACTTTACATATAAAATTAGTTTAAAACCCGAGTGTTAACTTCGGTTGTTTTGCAAAATTGCTTTCCCAACTGAACTTTGTGTTTGGTTTTGTCGACAAAATTATCTTATTGCCGAACTTATTTGTATTATTTATTTGTGATTGCAATTGATGTTGTTCCATTTCTCGTAGATTGAATGCCAACCTATAGCAATGGATAATCAACCTTCTCCCGTTGATGTGTTGTACGACGATACATCCCATCACTATGCTAATGACTTGGTAGGTTGAAGAACAATTTACGTGTAGTTCATTATTTAGAAGTCTGTATATATTTTTGTAACATCATATTTCTCTAAGTGTAGGTATTCGACATTCCTATTGAAGCGAAGAATTGGGCTAGAGAACATGCCAAGAAAGTTACGTGCGTATTAGTTTTGAATGGAAAAGAAAGCCAAACTTGCTTTGAAATGGTTTGTGAGAGAAGTGGAAATCCCGATGTTAGTCACAAGAAGAAGGGTTATGTGTATAAAGGAAAGACAAGAAGGAAAACACAACTTGCTCAAAGAAAAATAATTACCCGTTCAAGCTAGTATTTAACAAGAGAAAAAAGTGAAGGGATGGGTTCTACCAAAGGTTGTGGAAGGTCGTCATAACCACCCTCGTCCCGAACATATTGAAGGACATTACATGGCCGCAAGGCTCACTCCTCAAGAAATGGAAAAAATAGCTAAATTTAGGAAAATTGGTATTTCACCACTTAATATACTTTGCTTACTAAAGGAGGATAACTTATTATATTTGTTCACCATTTACAATGCGATTGAGACAATTAAAATGAATGAATGGATAGATAGACAAGTAATGCAATGATTTTTTTTTTCTTGGCTCAAGAAAAAGGCTACACTGTTCAAAAGAAGGTAGATCTGGTTGACGGTGTTGAAAAAGCGGGAGTCTAACAACCACACCCAACAATTCATTTGGCAATCTGAATAGACAAACTCCAATATACTTTCAAGAGAATAAACTAGACAGTTATACAAAATCTAGAAAAAAGTATATCAAAGAGTTTTGTATCTCTATTTCTCAATTCAATTTGCAATCAACAAATAGAAATTTGTGAGCCCGATTGAATATAAGATAAATAACTTGAATGGTACCAAAAACCAATGTTCAAGGATCAATCAACAACCAAAGGTTGGATTTCCCAATTGATCTATTCAACGCACAACCTGTGATATTTCAATTATATAAAAAAATATAATGCGGAAAAGAAATAACACAGACACCAGAATTTTGTTAATGAGGAAACCGCAAATGCAGAAAAACCTCGGGACCTAGTCCAGATTTGAACATCAAACTGTATTAAGCCGCTACAGACACTATCCTACTACCAATGAACTTCGGACTGGAGTGTAGTTGAACCCTAATCAATCTCACATTGATTCAAGGTACAGTTGCGCTCCTTACGTCGCTGATCCCATCAAGATAGTATGCACTTGATTCCCTTAGCTGATCTCACACACAAACAAGAGTTGCTATGACCCAAAGTCGAAGACTTGATAAACAAATCTGTCTCACACAAAAAAGTCTATAGGAATAGATAAATCCGTCTCCCACAGAAATACCTATGAGTTTTGTTTCATCTTTTGATAAATCAAGGCGAACAAGAACCAATTGATATACCGGACTTATATTCCCGAAGAACAGCCTAGAAATATCAATCACCTCACAATGATCTTAATCGTATGATAGAGAAACAAGATATTGTGCAATCACAAATGATGAGACGAAGATGTTTGTGACTACTTTTTATCTTGCCTATCAAACATTAAATCTCGAGCCGATCTTTAAGAAAATCGTACTCAAACACGATAGAAACAACAAGATCAGATCATGCAACTATAGAGAAAATAGTTGGGTTTGTCTTCACAATTCCAATGAAGTCTTCAAGTCGTTAACCTACAGGGTTTCATGAAAAACCTAAGGTTAAAGGAGAATCGACTTTAGCTTATGCAACTAGTATCACACAGAAGGTGTGGGGATTAGTTTTCCTAGTTGCTAGAGTTCTCATTTATATAGTTTTCAAATCAGGGTTTGCAATCTAAGTTACCTTGGTAACAAAGCATTTAATATTCACCGTTAGGTGAAAACTTGATTAGATTCAAGCTAATATCTTTCAACCGTTAGATCGAACATAGCTTGTTATACACAAATGTAATGTACCCTCATGTAGGTTTATGTAACTGTACCTAAACGTGTACACCATGTTGGCTCAATAATAGTTAACCAACGTTAGCCATGTGAATACTCTCATATCAACCTTATTCATCTTAACCATTACTAGTTCAAATGACTCAAATGAAACTAGTTATAGAGTTGTTCAATTGCTATATTCTCATAGAAGTATACAAGAACACAATTGAAGAAAAAACGGTTTGATTCACTCGAATCAATTCATGAAAATTATAGCCACGGTTTGCAAAGAATTAATTCCTTAATATACAAAAGTATTAGTTCATGAGCCAATTGATTTTAGAACTTTAACCACTCAAGTATGAAAACGGGTACGCATACTTAAGTAGCCGGTCTGAGTTTGGTTTGCCAGTATGCAAATGAGTATGCATACTTAGTACATTTCCAAATCCCAGCAGAAATTTCCTGACCTATACCTTACGCAAGTATGCGTACCGGTATGTGTACTTGGTACACGGAATTTCACAACTTCAAGTATGCATAGGGTATGCATACTTTAATTCCGGTCATGGATCACATACATGCAAGAATGGACAATATGTTTATACTCCTATGATGATTAAGTATTCTAAACTCTTATTTCAATCATTGAAACTTTATTAGAGGATGACAATAGCCGTTTTCACACACCATTAGCATCAAAGCAATTTTCAAGTTATTGAAATAATCATAATCGAAACATTCCAAGTTTACACCAAATGATTGTATCACACGAATCATATAAGATGTTGCTCGAAAATTTTCACATGATCAAGATGAACTTGGTCGAAGCGAAATCTAGCCAACACATATTCCGAGAAATAAGTAAGCGAGTTAAACTCAGCTCGAAATCTCAAATTCTCTATACAATAATAGAGTTTTTTAAAAGCATTCTCATTCACCGGAGCTCCACGTTAATTCGCGCTTCTGGTTGATTCTGGCCCCACTTTTATTTATATTTGGTAACTTTATAGAATATTTAGACAAAAAATTTAAAAAGAAAATATTTTTGGCCCCATTTGCATTTACGAAAACTATTGCCTAAAACCACTTAAATCTTATGAAATCCTATAATTATCAAATAAATAAAAAATAAAAAAACCATAACTAAAAATCTTAGCATTAAACACACAAACAATTTATTAGATTATACTATTAGCATCAAATTAAATTATGCATCATGATTTTCATCACAGAACTAAATCAACCACGAATTAAAGAAAAGTCCAATGCCCGATTACACTTTCAAAAATGAAACTAATCTAATTATAATTCCAACCTATGAATAATTAAAAAAATTCTAACTATAATTTTACAATTTTACAATTACAAGACATGAAAATAAAAAATCATGCATCAGATTCAAATGATCATTGATTAAAGTTCGATTTGTAAAATACATGTTTGATGATCACAGTGTACTTCTTCCTCCATAGAAAAATTGCATACCAAGGTGATTGGGAAACAGAGAACAATTGTTCATCAGGAAAGCTATCCCTTATAGGAAGGGAATCACTAGGGGAACTAACAACTAGCCTAGACAAGTGGTATGCTACTACATTTTCTGCACCCTTTTTGTCTCTAATGTCTGGGGAAAATTCCTGTAACAATAGGATCCATCTAATCAATCTAGGTTTGGTATCCTTCTTAGATAAAAGGTATTTCAAAGCAGCATGATCTGTATAGATTATGATCTTAGAACCTAATAGGTAGGACCTAAACTTATCCAAGGCAAACACGGTGGATAAAAGTTCCTTCTCGGTAGTTGTGTAGTTCATTTGGGCATCATTCAGAGTTTTGCTAGCATAATAAATCACATGAAGTAAATTTTTTTCTCGTTGTCCTAAAACGACGCCTATAGCATAATCTGAAGAATCACACATAATCTCAAAGGGTAGGTTCCAGTTAGGTGCCTGGACTATCGGGGCAGTAGTGAGTAAAGTTTTAAGCTTCTCAAAAGCCTCTAAACAAGCATCATCAAAGACAAACTTAACATCTTTTGCAAGCAAATTGCAAAGAGGTCTAGAAATCAAGCTAAAATCCTTAATGAATCGACGGTAAAAACCTGCATGTCCTAGGAATGACCTAATATCTTTTACGGTTTTTGGGACCTGTAAAGTCTTAATAAGGTCAACTTTGGCTTTGTCTACCTCTATACCCTTTGAAGAGACGATGTGCCCTAACACAATTCTTGATTTAACCATGAAATGGCATTTTTCCTAATTAAGCACTAAATTTTTTTCCTTACACCTAGTCAACACTAATGTCAAATGATGCAAGCACTCATCGAAAGATGAACCAAACACTGAAAAATCATCCATAAAGACCTCTAAGAACCGTTCTACCATATCATAAAATATGCTCATCATACAACGCTGAAAAGTTGCAGGGGCATTACATAGCCTGAAAAGCATGCGTCTATACGCAAAGGTACCAAAGGGACATGTAAAAGTGGTTTTCTCTTGGTCTTCTGGGGCAATAACGATCTGATTATAACCGGGGTAGCCATCTAAGAAGCAATAATGACTATGTCCAATTAATCGCTCTAGCATTTGGTCGATAAAAGGAAGGGGAAAGTGATCCTTCCTTGTGACCTTGTTCAATTTCCAATAGTCAATACACACACGCCATCCCGTGGTCACTCGGGTTGGGATTAATTCATTATTATCATTCTGGACTACAGTGATACCTGATTTCTTGGGGACAACCTGAACAGGGCTGACCCACTTACTGTCTGAAATTGGGTAAATAATACCCGCATCTAACAACTTAAGCACCTCTTTTCGAACTACCTCTTTCATGTTAGGGTTCAGTCGACGTTGCATCTCCCTAGAAGGTTTGGAGTCTTCCTCTAAATGAATCTGATGCATACACACAGTAGGACTTATACCCTTAATGTCTGCTATAGTCCACCCTAAAGCTTCCTTATTGTCTTGAAGTACATTTACTAGCCTACTTTCCTGATCACTATCCAAATTGGAAGCTACAATCACAGGTAAAGTCTCAGATGGGCCTAAAAACACATACTTTAGAGTATCGGGTAGTGGTTTAAGGTCCAACTTTGGGGGCTCTTCTAAAGAAGGAATTAGGGTAGTCTCAGAAACTGGTAACGGTTCGAACCTAGCTTTCCATCTATCAGTGTCTAACACAGGGGTAGAATCTAATAGAGCATTCACCTGTTCAATAGTGCTATCGTCGTCAAAATCTAAACCAAAATGGGATAGACAACTTTCTAATGGGTCTTCAGACAAGATGTTTGGTAATGACTCCTGAACTAAGGCTTCTATCATGTTCACCTCCTCAACACATGTGTCATCTAGCTCATGAGGTTGCTTACTGACATTAAAAATGTTCATCTCCATAGTCATATTACCAAAAGATAAACTCATCACACCATTTCGACAGTTAATGATCGCATTAGACGTAGCTAAAAATGGGCGACCTAAAATCACAGGTATCTGGTTCTCTGGGTCAGGGACAGGTTGGGTATCTAGGACCACGAAATCCACTGGATAAATAAACTTGTCGACCTCAATAAGAACATCCTCGATAACACCTCGAGGGATTTTAACAGACCTATCAGCTAACTGCAGTGTCATCTGAGTAGGTTTCATTTCACCAAGTCCTAGCTGTAAGTATACATGGAATGGCAGTAAGTTCACACTGGCTCCTAAGTCAAGTAAAGCTTTTTCTACCCGGAAGTTACCTATTGTGCAAGCAATGGTAAGAGAACCTGGGTGTTTGTACTTTGGAGTTGTGGTGTTCTGAATGATTGAACTTACGTGACTAGCTAAAAAGGATTTCTTATGGACGCTAAGTTTTCGCTTTCGCGTACACATATCCTTAAGGAACTTGGCATAAGCAGGAATTTGCCTAATTGCATCTAATAAGGAAAGGTTTATGGTAACTTGCTTAAAAACCTCCACTATGCCACTAAAGTTCGGTTCCTTCTTTGTTGGTACTAATAGCTGAGGAAATGGGGTTCTAGGCCTAAAATCATACCTTTCAGGAACCGAATTCACATCATCAGAAACTTTATCAGTCTCTTCAGCTACTGGTCCTGAGAGGTGAGATTCTGAGGGGTGAACTACAGTATGTTCACTATCGGGCATGGTTACCTTATTTTCTACAACTCTACCACTTTTAAGGGTTCTAACAGCATTCAATTGATTCGATGGTTTTGCACCTAATTCATGAACTCATCTAGGGTTGGGTTGTGTTTGACTAGGAAACTTAACTTTTTCTCTCAAAGAATCACTTATCAGACCAACCTGGGTTTTTAACTCGGAAATAGCCTGACTATTTTCTTGTTCTATCCTGTTACTAGCTTGTAGACTCTGTTCTACGGATAACTGGAATTTTGCAGTTTGCTGAGTTAACAAGGCGAGAGATTCCTCTAAACTTAGGATTTTCTTATATGACTGATTCTGAAACTGAGCTAGTCCTTAAGGATTCTTAGTATAGCCAAAACCTGGGGGAGCATTGGAATTACTAAACTGACCTTGACTTTGGCCCTTAGACCATGAAAGGTTCGGACGGTTTCTCCAACCAGGATTATAGGTTTCTGAATATGGGTCAATCTTTTGACGGTTATCAAATCTAGTGTTATTATAAAAAGCATTGGTCTGCTCTTCAATATTCTGGCCTTCCCAAAAAGGCCCCACTCTACCACTGGTCTGGCCCACTTCTAAGGCTTCTAACCTTTTTGCTATAGCAGAAATTTTGGCATCTGATTCATAGCCTCCTTCTACCCTATTAATGTTTCCTCTACTTAAAAGAATTGTTTTCTGGGGTGCCCTACTATTTTCCCATTGCTGGGTTTTTTCGGCGATTTCATTAAAAAATTCCATCGCCGCATCAACAGTTTGGTTTTCAAATCCACCAGTGCATAGAGACTCAACCATGGTCGTTGTGGAGTAATCTAAACCCTCATAAAGGATCTGAACTAGCCTAACCTTTTCTAAACCATGATGAGGACACTGGGATAATAAATCATTGAACCTTTCCAAATACCTATATAAAGACTCTCCCTCTTGTTGTGAAAATGTGCATATTTGCGTCCTAATAGACGATGTTTTGTGCCTAGGGAAAAACTTATTGAAAAAGGCAGATGTAAGTTGTTCATATGTCTCAATTGACTCGGAGTCCAAACTATAAAGCCACGACTTGGCCTTATCTTTCAGGGAAAATGGGAATAACCTAAGTTTCAAAGCATCGTCATCTAAACCTCTAATTCTTAGAGTACTACAAGTTTCCTCAAAATCCCTAACATGGTAATAAGGGTTTTCATTTTATTTCCCCAAAAAGATTGGGAGCATCTGTAAGGTCCTAGGTTTCGGTTCATAGGGTGCCTCCGTTTCAGCTAACTTAATACAAGAAGGACGAGTAGTCCTAGTTGGATTCAACAAAGCTTTCAAAGTTGCCATTCCTGGCGTTATCAGAGCAACATGGATTCTCTCCTCAGTCAAAGGACGTTAAAAAACAAACTCTTCAAAAGTCGGACTTTCTAGATTAAGGTAATCGAGACGCTTCGAACTACTAGGTTTCTCTTTAACAAATCTACCTAGTGCGTCTCTTTTACGTTCAGGCATACAATAAAATTTTCTAAATTGGAAGGGTAAGCAAACACGGATCAAGGCCGACTCAACCAAATCAAACCTATTGATTTCTAGCAAACAAAAAGCATGATGGCTCCACTTAGATTGTTTCTAGACCAGCTTCTAATCCTTCGAACGGGAATTCGTTACAATTTAAGCAAACCCCTCTGGAATCAATCCGAGTTAACGTAAGTTGAATAGAGGCGAGGGAAGCTTTGTGGATCTTTGATACCCAAGGCCTCACCGGTATTACAAGGCGGCGCAGTCACACATTCAACTTACGGAAACCGTCAAGAACTTCGAAGTATGCTTAAAAGAGTAACCAATATTTTTCGAATGACTTTCCTGTTAATCTCGTTACCCTATCGGTCTCATTCTAGTCAAAATTTTAGGCTTAGGTTCGCGTAGGTTACGTGTTCCTAAAGCGGGAAAGAAGAGAACGGTGATGAAATCCGAACCCTTATCTTGTATGGCCAGGCCTTGCCCTTTACTAGAAAAATAAATGTCTGTATTAAGTCCTCAACATATATGCATACGAAGGAGTCCAGTAACTCGCTGACAGGGGATTCGCGAGTGTTTAGAATCTTACCTCCCGTTCCAGACGGGAGATAAATCGGTTGTAGTCGACTCGGGCCATTGACTCCGATGTCTAGTGTACGAACCCAAGGTGCAGAGACAATATCGTAATTGTCCTCCTTCTCTGCAAACAGTTTATATTTAAAGTACCCTTCCTTAGGGTAATAAAAAAAATAATGTCCCAAAGTCCAAAAAAATAAAGAAAAATTACAAAAATAATAAACCCTAATACATTTTTTTTAAATAAAATAAACAAACTCTAAACTAAAATTGTCTAAAATAAAATTGTCTTCTTTTCTGTTCTTTTTGATTTAATCTTTAGCTCCAAGTCTTTATGAAATCACCAAACTCCTTGGCTCAATTTTCTTTATGATCTAGAACCTGTAGACACAAAATAAATACCCAAAAACATAAAAAAGGACAAAAATAAAAATAAAATAAATCTAAAACCCTAAAAACAAGTCCGCGTCGGCGGCGCCAAAAATTGATGTGATTTGTAGATAGTGGTAAAAGTGGTTCGATTCTCAAACTTGTGAAGGTTATTAATTAGAATTAAATTCTAATATTTAAAATGGAAAACTCACTAAAAATTATAGCAAACTCAATCAAAGATGATATCAATACTAAAAGAAACACTGAGGCTAAGATTCTACTATTTTCCAAGTTCAAAGTGATTAAACCAATACTTATATTTATGCAATTTTCTCGTTTAATTTGATTCTAAAATATTGCAACAAGTAGATTTTCAAAAGTAGTAATTGTAAATACCAAGTATGAAGCATCAAAAGTCTTGAAACTAAGCATACTCCATCAAAATAGATCACAATCACTCAAATAAAAATCATATTCAATAATAGTTCAAGGCAAATAATCATATAATTATTGCAAATAAAAAGATAAAATAGAATATACCACTTTTTATTGGAAAAATAGCTTCCTCTATCGCCTCAGCAATGGGGTTTAGCTCCTCATATTAATCATGATCTCAAAATATGTGTTTGTTGCTCAAAAGATGATTAAAAGAGTGAAAAGTAATAACACAGACTGTCAACAGTGTACTGGTGTTGCAAAACAACTGTTACAATGGAACTGTTACAGAAAACTGTTGTAAGTACTGTTGCTTTGTCGCTGATTTTAAGACCCTAGAATACGACTGTCCTGCACAGCTTAATGTTCTTCAGCTGTTAAACAACGACACTGTTCTGCAACTGTTTCCCGTGCGTCAATGTTCTTCGCGTTCTTCCTCTTCAGCAGCAGCAGCAGCAGAAACAGAGTTTGGTAAAGCTCTGATTTCTTCTTCTTTGGCTCTCCTTAGGTTCCCAAACTCTCGACACCCCTTCTATATAACCCAAGCCATCTATTTATATTAAAAATACCGATTAAATCTCTCCCAAATCTTCCAAAATCTCTTTCCTTCTCTTCACGGCAAAGTTGCGGCAATTTCTTGTTTTAGAATTTCTACGCGTTTCTGAGCTTTCCTTTTTATTCTAAACTCTTCCTTAGATAGATACAAATCTTTGGGAAGGTTTACAACACTTTAATCTCTCTAAAATTCCCTAAAACAGGTCACACACGTGACTTTCCATATTTTCTGTTGTGATAAAAACCCGTCAATTGAGCCCAGTCTAATCGATTTAAACACCCATATCAGGTTCCTAGACCCATAAGGAGTCTATCCTATGAAAATCAGAGGTTTAATCGACCTCAAACTCCTCCAAATAACGATTTCCAAACTGCCAAATATTTCCCGCCAATTTTCTGGATTTTAAATCGTGAAGAAGAAAGGGCACCCCCTATCTAGAGTAAGGGTGCCTTTAGCAGCTGCCTTAAGGGGTGTCCTGGGGTTGTCCCTTATCCAAGCCGGGGGTCCGAATGGCAAGTGTCCTCCGGGTGCTTTCCGTCAACTTTTCGAGCCAATTTTTTCCAAAAATGTTTATTAGCCAAAAATACCTACAAATAAATAAAACACCATAATAAGTACAAAAATGAGCCCTAACAATATATAGAATCGAGACAAATCGGGCACAAAAATGTGTCTATCAAGGATCTTTAAAAATGTATTTATATTTTTTGTATTCCATATGTATTGATAGTTTTGTCACTAAAATTGACAAAGAGGGATATTGTTAGAGCATTGCTCGGTCGAACTCGCATGCGTTGCTATCTCAAGCATGTTTGTCAATATTAGTGATCAAAACTATAAGTCTTGATTTCTAGTCTACTACAGCTAAGGTCTCGGACTAGGATAGAAAGTATAGTTGAGCTCAAGAACTCCATGGCAATCATCGTACAAGACGAAGGACTACTCAGGGAACTGGTGGATCTTCATCGACTAAAAGGTATGTGGAGACCTGAACATATCTATCACTCAAAAGTATATGTATCTCCTATCTTGAGACAAGAGTCGTTTTGCTATATAGACTTAGATTATACATATTTGGTATTTCGAGACGAGTTTATCTCGCCTATCTATTTCTCGAAATATGTGTTGGTAAGCTTTCGTTTTAGCCAAGTTCATCTTTACCTAGTGACGAAAGTCATGTTATGTTTCAATCACTTTGAAAATTGCTCTGACGAAAAATGGTTTGTGAATAACAACTATATAACGTCATATGAGAATGTTTCAATGATTGAAATGAGAGTTTAGATTATATAACCATTGGAGGATATAAGCATTATTGTGGAAGCACATATATGTATAAGTCCTTATTCCTTGAACCGAAGATTGCGAACTTTGTTGATCAAGTGAACAGGAATAGTGCGTGAGCTAAGTCCGCGAACCCAGTCCGCGAACTGGCGAAGTTCTCAAACCCAAGAATTTCTGCTGGAGTTTGTGAACTCCATCCGGGAACTGAAGTCCGCGAACCCAGTCCGTGAACTTGAGTAGGTTATATCTAAAAACGATGATTCCGAACTTATTCATATTAACCAAGGAATGCATTTGAAAACCGTGGCTATATAGTTCATGAAACGATTCAAGTGAATCAAATCGTTTTTCCTTCAATTGTGTCTTGTGTAGTACATGAGATTTCCTTGCAATTGAACAACTCTCTAACTAGTTCATTTGAGTCATTTGAACTAGTTATGGTGAAGAAGAATATGGTTGATACGAAAGTGATCATATGGATAACCATTAGGTTAACTATTGTTGAACCAACTAATGTACAAGTTTGGGTACGGTTACATAAGCCTAGAAACGTGCATTTCATTTGTGTATAACAATCTATGATTTCGATCTAACGGTGGAAAAATATTAGCTTGAATCTAATCAAGTTTTCATCTAACGGTGAATATTGAATACTTTGTTACCAAGCTAACATTGATTGCAAACCCTGATTTGAAAGACTATATAACGGAGAACTCTAGCAACTGGGAAACCTAATCCCCACATATTCTGTGTGATACTAGTTGTGCTAAGCTAGAGTCGATTCTCCTTTAACCTTTGGTTTCTTCTTCTAAACCAGGTTAACGACTTAAAGACTTCATTGGTATTGTGAAGCCAAACCGATACTAATTTCTTGTAGTTGTGTGATCTGATCTTGTTGTTTCTATCGTACGAGTACAATTGTAATAATTGGCTTGAGATTTCTATCTCCGATAGGCAAGATAAAAAGTAATCACAAAAATCTTCGTCTCATCGTTTGTGATTCCACAATATGTTTTTTCGCTTCTTTGATTAATACTATTGTGAGGTGATTGATAATACTAGGTTGTTCTTCGGGAATATAAGTCCGGATTATCAATTGGTTCATGTTCACCTTGATTTATCTAAAGACAGAACAAAACTCGTAGGTATATTCATGGGAGACGGATTTATCTATTATCATAGACTTTTCTGTGTGATACAAATTTGTTTATTAAAGTCTTCGACTTTGGGTCTTAGCAACTCTTAGTTGTGGGTGAGATCAGCTAAGGGAATCAAGTACATAGTATCCTGCTGGGATCATAGACGTAGGAGCATAACTGTATCTTGGATGTGTGAGATTGATTGGGGTTCAACTACAGTCCAGACCGAAGTTAGTTTGCAGTAGGCTAGTGTCTGTAGCGGCTTAATACAGTGTGTGTTCAATCTGGACTAGGTCCCGGGGTTTTTCTGCATTTGCAGTTTCCTCGTTAACAAAATTCTGGTGTCTGTGTTGTTTCTTTTTCGCGTTATATTTTGTTATATAATTGAAATATCACAGGTTGTGCATTGTTCAATCAATTAGAATATCCGACCTTGTGGTTGTTGATTTAAATTGATTGACACTTGGATATTGGTACTTGGTACCATCCAAGTCATCTCTCTTGTATTTGATAAAGACTCGCAGATTTCTATTTGCTTGAGTAAAGATCAAATCGAGAGATTGAGATATAAACTCTTTGATATACTTTTTATCTAGATTGAGTCTGACTGTCTAGTTGATTCTCTAGAAAGTATATTGGAGGTTGTCCATACATATTGTTAAGCGAAAATATTGGGTGCGGTTGTTAGACCCCCGCTTTTTCAATTGGTGTCAGAGCAGGAAAACACGTTTAAGACCTTACAAGTCTGTGTTGGTAGCGATCTGACTCTATGGACAAGAGTAGTATCTCTGATAAACGCGTCACCAGAAATAAAAGCCATGTCTCGCCTAATTCTAATAAAGAGAAAGATACTTCAATCTCGAATATGGACGAACCTTGTGTTCTGACGAGACAGACAAACACTGACATGTGTGATTCCGATTACCCTTCAAAAGAGACCATCTCTGTTAATGAACGGGAAACAACTGAAGATAGTGAATTGATTCTAAATGTTGCTAGATTTAATCGGTTGAAACACCATGTCAATGTTTTTCTTGGTGTAATAAGTCAAATTCATTAATTCAGGTGAGATTTTGATATCTGGTTTATCAATAATTCTTCAGGTGAATCAGTTAGTCAATAATGATTATTTTTAGTATTAAAATCTGACTTAAATATGTCGGAAAATTCAAAGTTTCGATCGGAGTATGAGATTGCACAAAATCTCAGATCTGAATATTCTTCAGTACCTCCTAATAGTTCTACTACTGTTTTTATTTCTGATATTGTGATTGATGAAAGTTTAAAAGAGTGGAAGTTCAGTTTAATTGGTCGACTAGATCTTGTCAAATTAAAATTAGCAGTTGTTGAAGCTAGTTTAAGAAAACAATGGAATCTTAAAGGAAATTGTCAAATCATCCCAATTGGTAGAGGTTTTTTCATTATCAAATTAGAAAATGGTGAGGATATGAAGCATATATATGAAGGCTTTTGGGAGGTTGAAGCTCAGGTTTTAAGACTCAGATATTGGGAAAGAGATTTCAAACCTGAATTGCAAAAATCATCTTCTACTTTTGTGTGGGTTGTGTTTCCAGGTTTATGCATTGAATATTGGAAGGAGAGTATTCTTATGACCATGGAAAATTCAATTGGAAGACCAATTAGGATTGATGATACAACTTTGAAAAAAGAAATGGGTTATTGATGCGTGTCGTAACCACAACAAATTAATTAATATTTTTCTCACTAATTAACAAGTAATATAGTGATAGTAAGGATCGTTCCCACGAGGAGCAAGAGGTTTTAGTTGTCTTATAATGTCACAAAAAAGGGGGTTTTAGATTTTATAAAGTAAAAGAATAAACAAAGAAATTAAAAAGATGTTGAAACCAATAAGAGAGATTAGATCAAGGAATCCTTCTTCGTTGCAAAACAATGATTCAAGTTATTTTCTTTTCCACTTTTTATTAGTCACAGATTATCACCAACCGTAGGTAAAGCAGCTAGCTCAGTGCTAAACCCCTAAATCCCTAGTATCACCGGATACGGAAGTTCTCGACTACCGGATTTTATTCACCAAACCACCTAGTAGTAGCTCACTCAAGATGTAATTTAGTTAAACACATTAAGATTTATGAATTTATTAGGTTGATATTAGTAGTTAGACTCTTAGCTCAAGGTCTACTTGCTAACGTTGTTTCCACACACAATTGCTCCACGGAATCCCTCCGCAAGGTCTCGTGTTTGCTACTTATAAAGATTCAAGAAACGATTACTTATCCCCTAACTTTCACTAGATATAGATCAATTAACAAATCAATTTAGTATGCATCCTAAATAACCTATCAATCAACCATGAATGTATAAACATTCCTATTAGTAAAAACAACTGATAATCATATGAAAACTTCAAAGTAGATTTAAAACAAAACTCAAAACATATCAAGAACTAGGAATTCATCCTCAATCAATAAAATTAGCTACTCATGCTAAGAAGTTCACACAAAGAATAAAGAAAAGAGAAGTGTTGTGTGTGTAAAAGGTGTGTAAGTGTAAAAAGTTATGTAGAGAACTTCTCTATTTATAGGATTCAATTTCCTATCAATCCTCTTAGGAATAGATTCCTCATTCCATAATAACACCACTTTCCCAATTTGAGCCTAATTCCAATTTTAAGTATTTCTCAAATCTTCCATTTTCTCTTTCCGAATCCAAGCCCAATTCTTCAAACCCATGAGTCTAAATGAGTCTAGAAAATTCTTCATTAATTGAGTCGCCTATGAAATGACAATGTTGCCCATTTCGCACAAATTGGGTGATTTCTTCTTCTTTTCCTCCGTGCGACTCCAAATACCTAATAACTCAAAAACATGCGTAAAATACATAATTTACAAGAAAAATAGCAGAGAAAGCATAAACAATAGATAATAAATAGGATGTATTCTACACCCTATCAGTTATTATGCTAGTATTTTGGTGGAAATATATTTATCTAAAGCAATTCCTAAAAAGTTTGGATTGAAACTAAATATGGAAAGTTTGAATAGGAGGTTAGAGTTCCAAAGGTTCCAAAATTCTGTAATCACTATAAAATGATTGGTCATTATGTGGCTGAATGTAGAAGTAAAAGAAAAAAACAAAATCAGAAGGAAAGGCAACACAATGTTCAGCAGCAATGGAGGTATACTCCTAAGAAGAATACTCAACAAACCACTATGGGTTTTGATATTTGTCCTCCTCCTCAGAAGGACAGTAATATTCAAGTTGAAGAGCCTTTAGTTATGAATGGAGATGATAATTATGTAATGATTCCATTTGGTGGTCAGACTGAGATTAATGATGTAAATGCAGATGGCTTTACTGGTGTTTTGAATTCTCCTCAGGAATTTCCATGTTTGTCAGTTGAGAAGTTGCTGGAAGTGGGTAATAGTATTCCTTCAATACACACTGTAACTCCACTAGTAGTTGAAGAATCTGTTGAGATCCTTACATCCCAAGTACTATCAAATATTAATGATATCAAGAATAATGGTGAATGGAAAGATGTAACAGTTAAAGCTACTAAGGCAAGTAAACTTAATAATCATATAGCAAAAACAGATGGGGGTAAGAATTTTGTATCTCCAAGCAAGTTCAATGCTTTAATTGAAGTAGTTGGTACACAAGAACAGGCTTTTTCTAAAGTTGTTGGTAAGACTCAAAAAGGAAAGACACAAAAAGTTGCTCCTAATGTTGTAACTAGAAAACAAGCACATAATTCAGTCAACAATATTGTTGGTATGGGAAGTTCTAATACTTCTCAGACTTCTCTTTCTTTATGAGAGTAGTCTACTGGAATGTCAGAGGCTTGAGAAGAATTAAATCCAAAGACAAGATCAGGAGTTTAGTTCAACAATTTAGTCCTTCTCTTTTATGGGTAACAAAGCCTAAAGTAAAAGCTTCTAATAGTGTATTAAAACAGTTGAAGCTTCCGGGTATGAACCAGATGATTATACATAACTCAAGTGATTCAACAAAGGGTAACATTTGGCTCTTTTGGAATGCATCTTTATCTGTCCCTTTAGTGATTTCCTCCTCAAGACAAGCAATTGCAGTACAAGTTGGAGATGTTCTTGTTACAGGTATTCATGCGGCTTGTTTAACAATAGATAGAAGAATTTTATGAGAGGAGTTATTACAAATTAATGAAAGGAATCTACCTTGGTTGGTATTAGGAGATTTCAACGTAGTCTTATCTTGTGAAGAAAAGAAAGGAGGAAGACAACCTCTTAGAGTAGCAATGCAGGACTTCAGAGATTGCATAGAATCTTGCAATTTAATTCAAGCACCTAAAACAAGGATTAAATTTTCTTTGTGCAATAACAGAGTGGGGAAGAAGAGAATCCTATGCGACTTAGATAAAGCTTTTTATAATCTACAATGACTAGAAAAATATGAGAATTGGAGCTACAAAGTGGGAGTTAGAGGCACTTCAGATCATGGAGCACTATTGGGAGGGGTTGTTCAAAATGAAAGACCAAAGAATATCCCTTTTAAATATCAACCAGCTTGGACTACTCATCCTAATTTTATAAAAGTCATACAAGATGCTTGGGTGGAAGAGTGCAATGGAAATCCTGCATTTTGTTTTATTAGTAAATTGAAAAGGTTAAAGAATATTATTAAGAAATGGAATTGGGAGGTGTTTGGAGATTTATGAATCAAAATAAAAACCACTGAGGAAGATGTTCTCTCTGCTTCTTTGGAGTCTGATACTGATCCAGAGAATGTTGAGCTGTTAAATAATTGTTACTGCAAGAGGGTTCCATGAAATAGCTTCTCAACAATACAATGAGTTAATGAGAATGTCATGTCCCATATAGTAGTCAAAGGCACCCACCGTGTTGGGGGCACCCTTGGTATTGTTGACTTTGCTAGCTCGTGTGTTTGGCACGTCATGGAGTTGTTGCCCTAGTTATTAAGGAGAGTCTGTATTCACTCTCAATATATATCGAAATAGAAATTATTGTTTGGTTTTGTTCTTCCGCCTCTCTGAGGTTTTATCTTTCAATTTCTGTAGTGTAGATCCCACAGGATTGAACCTGATTATTCATTTGTAGTGTAGATCACTACAAGTGGTATCAGAGATGGTCTTTCCTTGGATTGATCATGGCTGATGGATTTGGATTGAAGGATTTAGCTAAGAAATTAGCTATTGTTGTAAAAGTTCAAGAAGTAACAGCTAGGGTCTTAAAAAATAAACCATCTCATCTGATTCTAGCAAAATGCAAGGTAGTTCTAACAAGAGAAACAAAGAAACTGCTATTACTGGAGCGTGAGATGCATTTGAGTCCATCTGTTGATGAGAATTGGGAATCAAATTTGTGGCAGAGCTTCAAATTAATTGGATCTTTGTTGAAGGAAGTGACGCTCATGGAGAAAGAAATCAGTCAAAAACTGGAAGAACCTCCTATTGATTCAATTTCAGTAAACGATTTCACTTCAAAAACTTTAGATCCTCTAGCAACGGACGAAGGTAATTATCAATCCAGTTTCAATCCCCAAATTTCAGTTATTGATAAAGCTGAAGATGGAAGTTCAAATAGCAATTGTGAGAAATCAGTACCGGTCCATCAAAACTCTTCATCTCACCACGCCGATTCAATTTTTTCCTCCTGTGGTGGGAGTAAAGTGGATTCACCGTTTCTACATTACCAAGAGGGTAAGCTTTTCGATTCCGAAATTGATTCAGTAAATATTATTGTGGATTCTCAATTTGCAAGGGTTTTGGTTGAGGATAGTAATACTGGTGATGGGCATAAGGAGAATTTTATGTTTCTGCATTACCAAGAAGGTAAACCCTTCAACCGTGAAGATAATTTTGTGGTGGGTTTTCAAAGTAATAGAGTTGCATCTCATGAGGTAAATGATTTAAATACATTTAATCAGAATAATAATAGAATTGAGAATTTGAGTGAGTTGAATGTTTTGAAGAAATTGTTTAGTGTAGAATGTTTAGATTGTTGTCTTGATTCTGCTCGAATCTTATTTGATCGTGGAAAAAAGTTTGGAGTGGGTAGAAGGTATTCAGGGTATGTTAAGTGTAGTTCAAAATTCTTGCTGGATACTTTTGCTTCTTGTGTGTTTGTTGTTAATAGATTTTTTTTTTATGAGTGCGTTTTAGAACTTGGGTGTGGTTTAGAACTGTTGATTGCGATTTCACATGAGCTTCTGTGACTGTGTGTTGTTTCACCTAATTCTGATTATGGTCGTATGCTTTTTGATCGTGGAAGAGAGTTTGAGCTTATCGAATTTTGTTTCCACATGAATACTTCTTATGTGCTTAAGCTGGGTTTGATTTTATTGGATAAACATAATACTGAGTTTGTTCATGAGCTACTTCTTCAGAATGGATATTCATTTAGAATGTTATTTGAGAATCCAAATGCGTTCGTGTTGGATCATACTGGTTCTAATGGTGACAGTAGTAAGATGTTTGTTCAAATGTCTGCGAGAATTGAACTGGTGATACTTCTGCTAACATGGGTGGTTGGAATTGGTACATCAAGTAATTTGTTTGAGAAATTGTTGCTTCATAAGAAGATCCCCTGGACTAATTTCATGACTAACTTTGCGAAGGTATTACATCAATACAGTAACTCCAGTCATGGTGGTGATTATATGTTGTGGGATCGAATAGTGAATGATTATGGGAAAGGTAATGTGGGTGCAATTGATGCTGCACCTGGAACAGCCAGAGCATTTGTGAAAATACCCCAAAGAGGAAATGAGTATTGTAACATGTTCAGTACTGGAATCGCAAAACTGTTTATCAGCGAGAAGGCACCTGAACTTTTGGATCAAATGCATCATGTTAACAGATGGAGTTTAAGTTGTGTTAATTCTCTAGTCTTACAGCTGAGGATGTTTGACCGCGGCAAGGACTTTCAGTGTAGGAGATGTTCTTGCTTTGCTGTGATATACTTTTATCAAGATAAAATGGGTTCCTTCTCACCTACATCTGCACGTTATGTAACTATTACCATTCTGATGGAAGATGTAAAACCACATCTCAATCCCTCCATTATTGGTTCGCACTCATGGTATTCTGCTCAACACAACTCTAATTACTTTACTAGATTGTTGGGAATGAGAAGCCATATGCGATTCAAGTTATATATATGGGTAATGGGAATAAACTGGAACTGCATGAGCCATCTGTTCTGCAAAGCTGAGGTCCTCTATGATTACCTGCTGAAGGTCAGTATGGGTATACTTGAAAATAGAGATGTGTCACAAATTGTTTTACTGGAGCTTAAATATTTATTCATGCTTCTTTCGTCGATGCTCACAATTAGAAGCAGATTAGTTTCTCCTTTGAGATGGGAATGTCCAAGTACTCCTCATGAAGTTTGTCCGATCACTCAAGTTCGCCGAAAGAATGTTAAGAAAGTTCAGTACCCTAACGGGATTATCTTTCTAAATTTTTATTTTGTTCAATATCTAGCTTGTCACAGTCAGTGGTGGAGAATTTCAGGTTCTACTGTTGAAGCCAGTATGGAATTAAAGTTGATTATCTACTTGAGATGGGAATCCAATTGGCGGTCTACAGGCCCTTGGAGTATAGGAATTCACCTTCCTGTGAGTCTTTCTGGTCAGGGGGCTACGACAAACGAGTCTGCAAGAGTTCAAACAATGCTCACAGTGACTCAAATTCTAAATGTGTTGAGTCTCGACGATTACTTGAGGTGGACAATTAAAACAAGTAGTTATGCTAAGCTCAGCTATGTATTGGTGAGGTGGGAGTTCATAGATAAACTTGAGAAGCATATTAGAACGTCAGAATTTCATTTAAGAGAAGTGGGAGTTCAGGACATGACTGTTGAAGCTACAGGTTCATGGAGTGTGAGAAGCGCTAGCCGGATTTATTATATTCAGGTTGTAGACTAACTGGTGGAACAAGAGTGGAGGCTGACACAAGCTCCGTTGGATGTGGTCATGTTCATTTCAGTTTCTTCTAGTGTTGGTGATGAAAATTGGAAAATGTCATATTATGCTTCAGGCTCTGCAACTTATAAAAGAGAGTTATATAATACAAGGATTGCCGGTAGAGTGGGACTCCTCCGCAGTCAGTTGTGGAAGGTGATGTATGGACATTACAGAATTACTCGAAACACCTTGAAATTTTTCTTCCTAATTCAGTTGCAGGTCACATCACCAAGGCTATTATTATACACAGTTTTGACGAGTGCAACTCGCCACTATCCAGAAGCTACTCAAATAGACGAAATGATGATTTCTACCTTGTGCAATGGCCTCACTTTATACAGCTTGTACACTGAAGGATATGTACTAAGATGGTTTTGGCAGGAGTTATTCATCATATTACTTCTTTACAAACAATCACAGTTCAATACCTTCTAACAGCTGGTAGTCGCAAAGAGTGTCTTCTGCAACAGATGGGTTGCAACTTGGGCCATTTTAGAACTGGGGGTATTGATTCATTTTATAAGTTCAGTAAGGGAGGCTCCTCTATGTGGTTTTTCTTGGCTTACTACAGATACGGCAGTATACTCGAGGGCAATTGCATAGTGATTTGGAATACTAACTTTGAAGTTGGTATTCTTGGTTGCTATGGAATCACTGCCAAGACTGAACCTGCCAGTTATTCTTCTATTAGCACCTACCGGACCGTGGGGATACATCTCTGGAAATGTCCGAGGAGCGGCAACTATTTATTCCTCCAGCCTAGCTCATTCCAACTTCATATGTAGATCACATTCACATCCTTACTGTATTTTGGAGGAGATGCATCAGCTGCGCTCGGGGGGCCAACTCATTTAACATCCTTGAGGACAAGGATGATTTGGAGGGGTGGGTATTTGTCATGTCCCATATAGTAGTCAAGGGCACCCACCGTGTTAGGGGCACCCTTGGTATTGTTGACTTTGCTAGCTCGTGTGTTTGGCACGTCATGGAGTTGTTGCCCTAGTTATTAAGGAGAGTCTGTATTCACTTTCAATCTATCAAAATAGAAATTGTTGTTTGGTTTTGTTCTTCCGCCTCTCTGAGGTTTTATCTTTCAATTTTTGTAGTGTAGATTCTACAGGATTGAGCCTGATTATTTATTTGTAGTGTAGATCACTACAGAGAAGTAAAGCAAGAGTTAAATGGTTGAAGGAAGGTGGAGCAAATACTGCATTCTTCCATGCAAATTTAAGAATCAGAAAAGCACAGAACAACATATATGAATTGGAGGATGCTGATGGGAATCTAGTTAATGCAAATTTAAGAATCAGAAAAGCACAGAACAACATATATGAATTGGAGGATGCTGATGGGAATCTAGTTACATATCAACACCAAATTGCTGATACTCTTGTATCATATTATAAGAAAAAGTTTGAAGCAAAGATTGTTGAATTTGTAGATGATATTTTTTATGCAATTCCAAGGATTCTAACCGTGGAGGACAATAATTTATTGGATGCCTGAGGAAATCAAAGATGCAATCTTTGGAATGGATGCAAACAGTGCTCCTGGACCAGATGGCTTTCCTGGCAGTTTCTATAGGTTTGCATGGTCAGTGGTGGGGGATGAACTAGTAGAGGCCATACAATATTGCTGAGAGAACAAATTTATCCCCAAAGGATTTAACTCAAACCTCGTATTTCTTCTACCAAAAGTTCAAGGAGCCAAGAAAGCAGATAATTTCAGACCTATTGGGATAGCTAACTTTAATTTTAAAGTCATCACCAGAATCATCACTACCAGGATTAGTATTATGATTGGTAGAATGATATCAGTTCAACAAGGTGCATTTATTAAGGGCATGAATATGCATGAAAAAATTGTACTAGCATCTGAGCTTGAACTGAACATTAAAAGAAGGGGTGGAAATGTGGGGCTTAAGATGGATATCACACAAGCATATGACTCATTAAGCTGGAAGTTTTTGTTTGAAGTTTTGAGAAGATTTGGATTTTCTGTTGGAATTCAATGGCTTAAGAAGATCTTTGAATCTGCAAGAATTTCTGTCCTTGTAAATGCTGGGCCATGTGGGTTTTTTGGAGTAGGGAGGGGACTGATACAAGGTGACCCTTTGTCACCAATCATGTTTGTTCTAGCAGAAGAAGTTTTAAGCAGAAATATCTCAAAGCTAGTTCAAATGGGTAAAATTCAGACAATGGTGAATAGAGGTGGATGCCAACCAATTCATCTGATGTTTGCAGATGACATATTTATCTTCTGCAGTGGCCACAAGAGAACTTTAGAAAATTTGATTGAACTTTTATATAAGTACCAGATATCTTCAGGTCAAGTAGTTAATAAGGCTAACAACAAATGCTTTGTGGGGGGTGTATCAACTGCAAGACAAAAAAATATAGCAGAGCAAATGCAGATGGAGCTATCTCACTTTACAGACAAGTACTTGGGGGTTATTCTTAATCAAGGGAGAGCTAAATCTCACCAAGTATGGGGGATTGTGGAAATGATGCACAAGATGTTAGCTTGATGGATGGGTAAGCTGTTAGCTTTTGCAGCAAGGCTAACTTTGGTCAAATTTGTTTTATGTAGTATGCCCATTTACAACATGTCAGTGTACAAATGGCCTAAGAGTGTGATTCAAGTTTGTGAAAGAATTATCAGGAACTTCTTATGGTCAGGGGATCCTTCAGTCAATAAATTAGTGACTGTCAAGTGGGATGAGGTTAATTCTCCAGTGGAAGAAAGAGGATTGTGATTGAGAAAACTTGAAGTTATAAATAAAGCTCTCCTAATGAAACTACTCTGGAAAATTGAGAATGAAGATGTAGAACGGACTTTGTTTATGAGATCTAAGTACAAAGACAAGAATGGGGATTGGATTAAATATCATAAACAGTCTTCAATTTGGCCTGGACTTAAATGGGTTATTTCTGAGGTACAAGAAGGAAGTAGATGGATGGTGGGTGATGGTGAAAATATATCAGTATGGAGAGATAAATGGATAAAAGACTATGCTTTGATTGAAAGGCATTCTATGGACCAATATGTTATCCAAAATGGCACAATGAGAGTAAAGGATTTAATTCATAATGGTGAATGGTGTGTTCCTGAAGAATTACTAAAATATTTTGATGCTAGTGAACTGCCTGTCTTAGTGGGTGGATAAGATAGAAAAAGTTGGTCCAAGGATAAAACAGGAAATTTTACTGTGTCAAATGCTTCTCAAATGATCAGGAAGAAGTATACTGTTAAAACTTGGGATGATCAGGTATGGCAACCCTATATTCATCCTTACACATCTACAAATTTATGGAAGATTCTAAGAGGTGCATGTGCAACTGAGGAATCAGTAAGAAAAAAAGGCTTTTAAACTGTCTCTAAGTGCTATGTATGTGGTAAAGCTCAAGACACAGTGGAACATATTATGTGGCAATGTGATTTTAGTGAAAATGTATGGCATTGGATGTGTGGGATCTTCCATTCTTCTCTTCCTCAGAGTTTTGATGAAATTCTGAATTTTGCAAAAAGGAAAAGTACAACTATTAAGGAGATATGGTTCATATGTGCATTCAATGTTGTGGTGGAATTGTGGTTTGTAAGGAATTCTGTGATTTATGATGAAGCAAATCCATTTGTGGATAAAATGAAGGTGAGAATACATAGATGTGCAAAAGAAGGCAGTGTCAGAATGAGAGGTAAGATGTGGGGTAATATGTTTGACCTGCATATAATGTTACATTTTGGAATCTCAGGGATAAAAGTGCATACTGTCATAGTGAAGCAAGTTTTCTTTACTTTTCCTACTCAGAACCAGACCCTTATTTGTTGTGATGGTGCTTCTAAGGGTAATTCAGGCTTAGCAGGAATATGTTTTATTGCCAAGAACCATCATGGAGATCACATTGGTGCAGCTTCAGGTGGTCTAGGGATTTCCACTAATTACTTGGCAGAGATGATGGCATTAATCATTGCAGGTGAATGGGTAGTATCAAAAAGATTAAAGGATGTATGTTTTAGCTTGGATTCTGTGATATTGGCCTTCCTAAATGATAAAGTACCTTGGATAGTATAGAATAGATGGATTAAAATTAGAAGATCTATACCTACAATCACATTCAGACACTCATACAGGGAAATTAATTTCTCTGCTGATACATTGGCCAAGAGAGGTGTTCTTCTCAGTAAAGGGAAAGTATATTACTTTGAAGTAAAACCTCAGTTTTTAGGTATGCTAGAGAATGAGGATGATGCATATTTTAGATTCTAAAACAAATTTGTATTAGTTACTGAATTTCCTTGGAATGTCTTGGAAAAGTTAGTGGGATGAGCATACTAGGATTTTCAGTTTGTTGTTTTATTTTTGATTTTCTTGCCTTGAAAATTTCTGGGCCTTCTGTAATGATGCAAATGCAATCTTCAGTAATAAAAATTCATGATTAGAAAAAAATGAAAAGTTCATAATGTAATAATGTAATGGTTGAATTTTCCTTCGAAATCAATTTTGTTTTCTGATTGCCACCTTAAAGGCAGGGCGAAATGCTTGGCTGATGTACCCATCAAAGATAAATCTTCGCATTTATTATGTTTCGTTTAAGTTCACTTTTAGTAGATGGTATTTCTGAAGTGTGAGTTTAAATACTAAAAGTATCCCTAACAGTAAATCTGTAGTTGTATCGTTAAAATTTAACCTGGGGCTCTTAACTAAACCCATACCCTATAGTATTTTTTACCATTTACCCAATGGCAGAGCCACCTCTTAAGCTTAACGGGATAAAGGAAACTATAAATTTGGCAGACAAAACTCTAAAATAAATTAAAAAATGGGGACTAAATTCCAAAAACTAAAATATTGAACATAAAAATCTAAGAAAATTAAGGGTCAAATATGAATTTTAAAATATTTTGGGGAGCAGATCCAAGGTTAATCAATCCTTGGATCCGACCCTGCATTTACCACGAAAGAACCAGGAGGGTCGAAAATAGTGCCAAGGAAAAAAATTTAATCAAGTGCACCATTCCCATTTAAGAAACAAATTATACTTGTGGACATATGGGTTGCCCCAGACTTGACCTCAGTTAGGTATCACACAAATCCATCTTGATTCGTATTTATAATTTTCTTTTTCTTTTTCTAAATCGTCCTATAAGAAAGAGTCGTATGGATAACCAAATTTAGTTGGAGATGAATTTTAAAATATAAAAACGTATCCATAATATTTGTACGTTATATTTATAATTTTTTTTTATTTATCTCTACTTAGGACATAAATAATTCACGTATATCCATGGGTTCGATATATATGGAATTCATGTACGGGTTGTATATGTACAATTCCGGTTTAAATGTAAACACTGTAATTGTGGAATTTGGCACCTGGTAAAACACGTAATAAGGAAGAAAAGAAAGGCACAAAGCTTGCATCTACGGGAGAAAGACTCTCAGAACAGATCTTCCACCTTTTCCTACCGTCACCCTTAAAGATTTCAAGATTTTACTCTTTATGATCGGATACATCTTTCGGTAATACGAGGGTTCACATACGTTCAACAAAAAATATAATTCAATAATAATCATTGCTTAATTTTATTATCATGGTCAAGGAAAAGAGAATTTGTGCCCAAATGAAACACACACCCTTCAATTATTTGTGAAAAGACGTCACCTTATGCTTATCGTGCACCATGCATGAAATTTCCTATAATTATTTCGAACGCGCGGTTGGGGATATAGGAAAAGGACAAAAACGGGATCCAAATATCAAATCAGGGTCACCCCTTATCTAAGCATTTTAAGTAATTCCTAATCTACCTCTCACTAATCAGGATTAGGGATTAATAATAATTAGTAAAATCTTAAGATTATTTGATAAATGGTTAGTGTGTATTATTATTTGTGTTTGGTTGAGTGAGGTGAGAGTAGAAGGAGGGAAAGAAAATTTGAGAGGGAAATTATTTTGGTGAAAATGGAGGATGATTGTGAAGAGAGAATTGTTTCTAAGAGGTTGAAAGTTTGATTTCTTTTCCTTTGAATCCATCATTTTTGCAACTGAAAAAGCTCGGTGCCGGCATGGACGTGGTATGAATACCATGCCGGAAACAGCCATACCGGCATGGTATTCATACCACGTCCATGTAGGCATTGTATTCATCACTTTCGGCACAGTTAGTTAATTCTCGAGCATGCCGGCACCGTTTACCGGCATAGTATGTTGCTTAAATTTCTATGCTGGCACACGATGTAAAGTATCCAGAGAAATTGAAATTTTTTTCACTTGACTACCGGCGTTGATAGATTTCTATCGAGCATGCCGACATTTAGTTACGACATTGAATGTTAGTTACCAAGCATGCCGGCACCGTTTACCGGCATGGTTTTCATCAATTCCGGCATGGTCTTCATCACTTCCGGCGATGTAAAAAAATTATTTCCGTCATGGGCTTCATCACTACCGGCATGGTTTTCATCACTACCGACATGTCATCATCACTACCGGCATGGTCTTCATCACTTCCGGCATGGTATTCATCAATTCCGGCGTGGTCTTCATCACGACCGGCATGGTTTTCATCACTTCCCAATGTAAAAAATAAATAATCGTTTTCAAAGTGAGAAGCCGGAAGAGAAGGAGAAGAGAATTTGAGAGGGAGTGGGGAAAATTTAGAATTTGAAAGGAAATGGGAAATATTTGGGTTTTAAATCCCTAACCCTAAAAGAGATTAATAAGAAGTGAAGATGGAAATGGGGATATGATTTTGTTTTTTGTTTTTTGATTTTAAGTTTTTAGATTTTTATTTTGAGGGAAGGGTATTTTAGTATTTTCATACCCAAAAATCACCCCTTAACAAACACTACTGGTTGGAGGAATTAACTTATATCCCCCAATTGGTTTTTATATCCCCAATCGCGCGTTCATTATTTCTTTATTTAGACCTCTTTTTTATTCTAAGTTTGGTGATATGAGAAAATATTTTTTGGTTTATGTAGAAAGAAGAAAATTAAAAGAAGATTATTAGATTACCAGAGTAAATAACCGTTTGACGCCCATTTTACGATAAGTATTAACAGAATCACATGACATAATCGAGATAAAAAAATTATATAAAATTAATGAAGCGGTTGAGCAATATTGATTTTTGAGATTACTATCTTGATGCATGTTTTGCTGATGAAGTAAAAACATATAAAGATCGGGCGGACCAAGAGGCGGGAGTACAAAAAAGAACAAGATCTCGACCTCTAAAACTTGGAGAGTATCAAAATCAAGAGAATAACCGGAACCGTAAAACTTTTAATTTTATTGTTTTTGTAAGGCTATTATATTGCCTTTTTTATTGGATATTTTCATAGCTTTAATGTCATGAGCTTATTGTTTTATTACTTTTTTTATTAATATAAATTGTTTTTAACAAAATTAATTTTAAAACAAAATTCCACGAGTTATCAAATTGAAAACAGTCCCGTGCGTAGCACGTGTGATAAACTAGTATGTATAATAGAAAATTATATCGTAACACGACATATGTCTCAATATAGGAGATAGAGTAGAAATATACTTTCCAAGTGATAGATGATTTTCAGTCTCCACATACCTTTTTGTTGATGAAGTTCCACAAGCTCTCCTTAGTAGTTCTTCGTCTTCAATGATGGACGCCGTGAAGTTTAATGCTCAACTACAAAATCTATCCTAGTCCGAGACGTCTGTAAGTAGACTAGAAATCAAGAATTACAGTTTTGATCACTAACATTGACAAACAAGCTTGAGATAGCAACACTTGAGAGTTCGACCGAGTAGTGCTCTAACAATCTCTCCCTTTGTCAATTTTGGTGACAAAACTATCAATACATATGGATTACAAAATAAATAAACTTTGTAACTTCTCATCCAAATACTTGATCTCCTTGGTTCTTCAACATTACTCGAAATCTTCGTCACTTCCAAGTACTCCAATGATTCCAAATGTGTTCAATTCCGCATCATTGTTGTTGAAGATCGATCAGTAGCAATAACAATGAGAAAATAGTTGCTCTCAATCATTGTTATACAATGTCATAGTATTATTATACAACATCAAAGTTCAATTGTATCACAACTTTGACAACAATACTATGGTGATATGTATCACTCCCCCTTAGTCAATACTTCATCTCAACATGAAAACCACTCCCCCTTACATAATGATCCGTAAACCATATGTATTTGTAGTGTGAAGTACACATTAATTCTCCCCCTTTTGTCAATATAAATTGGCAAAGGTACGAAAACTAGTGGGATCCTCATAAAATTTTCATAGAGATACTTCATAACCAAAAGAAAACAACATATCAACTTGTTTAGATGCAATCATATAGTCGAAGCTAAATACATTCATCAAGGAGTTTATAATGATACAAGATAACCCCTACAATATTCCACAGCCGCACTCCCCACAAAGATTTGGAAATTAAGCGCAAGTTCAATTAAGAACTCTCCCCCATAAAATGACATTCCCAAAAGAACAACAAGAGCGACCTTAATTTTACACGAAAAGAAGGATTTCTTTGGACATTAACAAATCACATAAGAATATGAATTTGTATCCAAAAATCTCAATTGAATTAACCACAAGGAAAATGATCAATTCAATTGGTCATGCTCAACATAAGAGAATTTACGGAGCAACACAATATATACACAAAAATGTGGATCAGGGAAGACCAATACTGCGGAATAATCAAAGATTCATTCTATTTTTCATCACTATTTGCACAATGATGTATATAATATACTTAATCTTTGTAAACAAAAGTTCATCCGTTCTTCCATAAATATTTGCATGATGACATAAAAGGCTTAACTTTTGTAGTCAAAAGTTCATTATATCTTTTATCAATACTTTCATACCGACATACAATAGAGATAACTTTTGAACAAGTATGGGACAGCCAAGGTTCACGGACGTAAACAACATATCCCATAACAATTTGCAATATATAAAACCATAAAGATTAATACTGTAAAAATCATCTTCCAAATAAACTTTAGAATTTAAATAAATAAATCTAAAAACATTGCAAGATGAAAACATTGGCAATAGCTGTGTATACTCACAATAATGGCTATTCCAAACCCTAGTTATCCTTCTTAAAAACACAAGAATAAAATTCTCATAAGAAGTTTCCTAGATAACAATTTGCAATATATAAAACCATAAAGATTAATACTGTAAAAATCATCTTCCAAATAAACTTTAGAATTTAAATAAATAAATCTAAAAACATTGCAAGATGAAAACATTGGCAATAGCTGTGTATACTCACAATAATGGCTATTCCAAACCCTAGTTATCCTTCTTAAAAACACAAGAATAAAATTCTCATAAGAAGTTTCCTAGATATGGTAGAGCTTTCTCAAGGCATCCACTGAGAATTCCTTATCATTATTGAAAAAACCATTGATAATGGGATCATTCAACTCCTCCAGATCTTCAGAAATATCTGTTAATTCACTAAGTTCTCTTTTCATTTATAGATGTGGAAAAATGATTCGCTGGATTTTCAGGGAATAGAGAGACGACCATGTGACGGAGGCTCCTCAACCGAGCGAACTGACTAACCTCAAACAGATTCATTGCACGGGAGTGCTTTTAGTTTGAGAGATCAATCTATAGGACTCCGGCCTAAACCAAGACAATGGTCGTTCTAGAGTCAATTCGGTCCCAAAGAAGGAAGATGGTTTATCTGTAGGAGGGAAGCTGAGAAGTGCGTGAGATCAATGGTGATCAAAGATTGTGAATGTGTCGTGGGTTTCTGCAAGTTTTCTGTGAACTGTTGAGTTCGAATAATTTCTGGTCGATTGATGGAATTCTTGAGAGTGATTGCTCGAAAAATCGTCATGTTTCAATCGTGGAATTAGAGACTTATTTATATTGCTAGAATAGTAGACACATTGATCTCCAGTAGGTGTGGCAGTTGCTCGAGTGAAAGAGTGGGAAATCGTGGTTTAACCAGTTCCAGGTCGTGCGAAGACTTGGTTGATTGTCCACCCACTACTTTGCTAACTTCCTCAACTTCTTCCATGACTTACTCACATTTCTCATCGTGGATGAACACACGTGCTGTAGGCCGACAGACAAAAACCCTAATTGATATCCCCCATGTGACGTGATTGATGTCTCACGAACATGGAGTCTGCAAAGCAGACGTGCATTTGATTAGTAAGTCATTGACTTGATTAGACGATGGGTCTAATTATTGTTCAGTCGAGCATGATTGTTGAATGCTCTAGGATTCATGAATTGAACATGTCTGCTGGGACGTATAGTTCTCGAATGAATGAAATGAATGATGTTGCTATTGCTCGCCTGATCAAATATTATCTGATGAATTACTGAATATTGAAAGCTGGATCAATATTCGAGTAATTGAGCAAGTATTTCTCATTCGATAAATTACTGAATATTGATAGTTGGATCAATATTCGAACAATTGAGAAAGTATTGCTCAGTCGATAAATTACTGAATATTGATAGTTTTATCAATATTCGAACAATTGATCAAGTATTGCTCATTCGATAAATTACTGAACATTGATAGCTGGATGATTATTCGAGCAATTGAGCAAGTATTGCTCATTCGATGAATTATTGGTAGCGTGACCAAATAATATATTAATTAAAATATTGGTAGCTGGACCGAATATTATGTAATTAATTTATACTTTGATTACTGGATCAACATAAAATTATTAGTGTTTGAATTTGCTCAGAATTATGATTTACAAAGCAATTGTTCGAAACCCTAATTTTTGATCAATCGTTGGTCAATTTATGATTTACTCAAAAATGGGTCATTGAGTGAAGGAGGTACCGACCACATGGGATGATGGTCGACCATGTAGTTCCCAAGTGTTCGAGTGAGCATGCACCAAAGTCCTTTATTGACCAGTTGGTGAAAGAACGATCAAACGCTGGTTTAATCATTTATTAGAATAGTGCTCGTGTGAGCGTTAGGTAATAAAACCTAGTTATGGAGAGATGAGGGACCAACTATGAGGGAATGAAACCGACACTGGGTGGTAGTGGGACCAGCTGACGGTTGTTTGAGCGAGCCCCAAGTTGGTTGGAAAGAGTTTGGACCAAATATGAGCAATTGATAGCAAATTAGGTCAAAATTATGAAAATGTGTGGGACCGTCTCATTGTGAGCCTCAGGGCCGGCCTTGGTCAGTCAAGGCAGCATGCGCATGTCACCATATTGTCCGCGTGTCAGTCGTGAGAGTTTTGGTATTTTCTAGTGAGCGTTTGAGCAATATTTTGGATTTTCAGAAGAGTTTGATCTTGACAGAAACTCTCAATTTTGCTCGAATGAGGGAGCAGAACTTCGCTCGTGCGACCGATATTTTGAGAATATTAAAATAATAATTTCATGTGAGTAGCCTAGTCGGTCAAGTGACCATTTGAATTTTTGGCTTTTCCAGGGTTTGAGCAATATTTGAGAAAATATTGAAAAACTAGGATTTTCGCTCAAACGATGGAGTTTCATGCGATCATGGAAATAATAATATGAGAAAATAAGGGATTATGAGGTGTGGGACCAGCCACGACTAGGGCATGGCCGACCGGCTATGTGGCTCGATACCGTGACACCTTTCTCTATTGTTCGATGAAAGTATGGAAAACTGAGAGTTTCGCTCAAACGAGGGAGTTTCGATCAAATGAGGGAGTTTGCTCAAATGAAGGAGTCTCCATGAGATGAGGGAAATAAATTAAAATAAAATAATAGGAGAGGTGGACCGGCCACGGCGGCATGGCCGTCCGGCCGGTGGCCCCGTTCCCACGCCTCTTGCTTATTTTATTTAATGTTATTTTCCTCCATAAGTTGCTCGTTTTTCCATATTTTCGAACGTTCGTTCGTGCGTTCGGGTGCTCGTTCGTGCATTATTGTCAAGTGCACTTGCACCATTTTTTCGGGACTTACTCGACGGTGGCTCAGACGCCCGGGTAGTGATTATCTATTACTAATTTATGGAATTCAGTCAGGAATAATCCATGAAACAGAGTAATGAGATAAATTAGATTATTTTCTAGGAATTCTGTTGGCGAATGACACTAGAATTAATCTATTTGCAGAATCGAGATAGAGATAGTTGAAGCATCATACTCGTTCTGAGGGGTGTATAGTCATGGAACAACGAGCGGCGTAACGTCCTGAAGGCGTTAAGCTCTCTAACAAACAATTATGTCTAAAGAACTGCCTGATTCTATACACGGTCTCTCTACGTAGTCAGGGAACAACGAGTAGCGTGACGTCATGAAGGCGTTAATCCCTCTAACAAACAATTATGTCTAGAGAACCGCCCAATCATTTTGATTCTATGTAGAGGTGGGTCTCTCTATCTAGTCAGGGAACAACGTGCAACATGACGTCTTGAAGGCTTTAAGCTCTCTAACAAACATTATGTCTAGGGAACCGCCCAATCATTAAGATTCTACATAGAGGTGATGATGAAATGTGTAAAGCATAGAACGCTCAACCGGGGAGTCCTTTCGAGAAAAATTTTCATCATAGCTCTGAGAGGAACACTCACTCAATCAAAGATCGTGAAGCGGTTCAAGGATCATAAAACATGAATCGTCACATACATTCCTGAAGCCGGGTCAGAAACATGCAGTTTCATGATTTTACGATTTTAGACCTTGTCGAAAATCCACCATCAACATTAAGTCCCCTTCTTAGTGAGGGACAGTCATGTTCCACAGTAAGCAATAAAGGGTGATTTTCAGTCGACGAGATAAGTAGTCGAACTTAGTCGTAAAAGGCATTTTCAGAATCCCCGATTTGATCCAGTGATGTCATGTACGAACAAATGCCCAGATAAGGACTCGATCTGGTAATGTGATAGATTGTCATCTCACGAGTACGGAGAGACGAGGCACTGCTGATTTGATTGGTCAGGTGTCTAGTTTTGGTCGGTTTAGAGTTTACGGACCCGACCCAGAAAAGGAAATCCTTACTTTATTAGGATTTTGGAAACAAAAATTTATATAAAAAGGTAAGAGACCTTAAAATTTTTTTTTTTTACTATGTGTTACTCATGAGTTGTTCATAAAACAAAATTTCATATGTGTGCATGCATGCTAGGTTTTATGAAAATTTCGTTTTTAGCAAACAGTCGTCTGTTGGTTTAGGAAACAAACGATAATCCCTAACTTATGAGAGATTTATTTATTTATTTTTTTGAAATAGACCTGCGTCTAATGATAAAATCTTGTTTATGAGCTTCCATGAAAATAAAAATTTATTTAGAATATGTGGACCTTTGTAAAATAGAAAAAGACCCGTTTGATAGACAAATGCTCGTTCGAGCGAAAAATTTATAGACGTGACATGCTCATGGATTTTTTTTTTTAAATTTACGTGAGTTAAATATTGTAAAAATCAAAATTTGATTTTTCGAGCAATTGTTGAAAGCAAACAATTACGTGTGATGAAATACAATTTTCGTGAATTTTGCGATTTAATAGTGTATGCACGAAAATCAATGAGTGTTCACTTGGTGGGAGTCACTCAAACGGTGAAAATTATGTGAATTGTTCGCATGAAAATCGAGTCATGATTTTGAATAATGAGTTTTGTTCGTCGCAGGTTTTAAAGGAACGAATAAATCCTCAAGATTCTGCGTTGTAATCACTGCATCTAGTGAAATCATAAACATGTAAGAGTTAGAGAGTTACCATTTTAACGTTGTAGATGGGGAAAAACGATTTGTTGGTTTTTACGAAATTGAGGAGACGACCGTGCGGAGGAGACTCCTTGAACCGATCGAAATGTTTATCCTCAAATAGATGCACTGCAATAAGGGAGTGCTTTAAGTTCGACAGATCAATCTGTAGGACTCCGGCCTAAAACAAGACAATGGCCGTTCCAGAGTCAATTCGGTCACAAGAGAGGATGGGTCGATTTGTACGAGGGAAGCTGAGAAATGTGTGAGATCAATGGTGATCGAAGATTGTAGGTGTGTTGTGTATTCTGCGTAAAGAAATAAGATAAGCTTTGATTGATTGAATTTGCTCTGTTGAGAGTAATTGCTCAGATGTTGAGTTCTTAATCTCTTGTTTACGAAAGATTGTCTTGTAGACGTTGTCTTTTAAATCATGATTCAAATAATTATTTATATTGATATAATTGTAAACACCTTGATCCCATGAAGCGTGACAGTTGCTGGAGTCAAAGAGTGGGGAAGTGGAAATCGTGTTAAAACCAGTTGCTCATCGTGCAGAGACTTGGTTGATTTTCCATCCACTACTTTGCTAACTCCTCCAACTGATTGCACAACTTGCTCACATTCTCATCGCGTGTATGAACACACGTGTCGTAGACCGCCATACCAAAACCCTAGTTAATATCTTCCCATGTGACTCGATTGATGTCTCGTGATTGGGGAGTCTGCAAGGCTAACGCGTATTTAGTTAGTCAGTTGCTGACTTTATGACGATTAGTCCTTGTATTGCTGAGTCGAACGTGATTTTCAAATGTTCTAAGACTCATGAGTTGAACGTGTCTGTTGAGGCAGAGGTATAATTCTCGAGTAAATGTTGATAGTTAAGGTGAGCAAATATTGCTCATTCGATGGATTGTTGAATATTCATAGTTGAACCAATATTCCTTATGAAAAAGCGGGGGTCTAACAACACCACCCAATATTTCGCTTAGAAATCTGTATGGACGAACTCAAATATACTTTTAAGAGAATCAACAAGACTCAATCAATTAAAGTATATAACCGAGTTTATATCTCTCTCTTGATTTGATTTACTCAAGCAAGAACTGCGAGTTCTAATCAAATACAAGGAATAACTTGGATGGTACCAAAGACCAATATCCAAGGATCAATCAATGACAATCAACAACCAAAGGTTGGATTACTCTAGTTGATGATCTAACGCACAACCTGTATTATTTAAATTATAAAGAAAAAACAATATAATGCGGAAAATGAAATAATACAGACACCAGAAATTTTGTTAACGAGAAAACCGCAAATGCAGAAAAACCCCGGGACCTAGTCCAGATTGAACACGCACTGTATTAAGCCGCTACAGACACTACCCTACACCAAGATAACTTCGGACTGGACTGTAGTTGAACCCCAATAGATCTCCCACTTCTCCAAGGTACAATTATGCTCCTACGCCTCTGATCCCAACAAGATACTGCGCACTTGATTCCCTTAGCTGATCTCACCCACAACTAAGAGTTGCTACGACCCAAAATCGCAGGCTTTGACAACAAACAAATCTGTCTCACACATACAATTCTATCAAAGGATCAATCTGTCTCCCACAGATAAAGCCTAAAGGTTTTGTTTTGTCTTTTGATAATAATCAAGGTGAACAGGAACCAATTGATAATCCGGTCTTATATTCCCGAAGAACAGCCTAGAGTTATCAATCACCTCACAACAATCTTAATCGTATGGTAGCAAAACAAGATGGTGCGGAATCACAAACAATGAGACGAAGATGTTTGTGATTACTTTTTATATCTTTCCTATCGGAGATATCAATCTCAAGACAATCAATCTGATTGTACTCGTACGATAGAAGATGCAAGATTAGATCACACAACTACGATAAAAGTAGTATCGGTCTGGCTTCACAATCCCAATGAAGTCTTTAAGTCGTTAACCTGGTTTTAGAAGAAGAAAATCAAAGGTTAAAGGATAATTGACTCTACTATGCAAACTAGTATCACACGCAAGGTGTGGGGATTAGTTTTGCACAATACTAGATGTCTCCTTTATATAGTCTTTCAAATCAGGGTTTGCAATCAATGTTAGCTTAGTAAAAAAGCATTCAATATTCACCGTTAGATGAAAACCTGATTTAGATTCAAGCTAATATTTCTCAACCGTTAGATCGAAAACTTAGCTTGTTACACACACTTGACAATGCACGCTTCTAGGTTTGTTAACCGTACCCAAACATATGCACTTGTTGGTTCAACAATAGTTAACCAAAAGGTTAGCCATATGAGCATTTCATATAAACCATGTTCTTCTTCACCATAACTAGTTCAAATGACATCAAATGAACTAGTTAGAGAGTTGTTCAATTGCAAGGAAATCTTATGTACTACACAAGATACAATTGAAGCAAAGATGATTTGATTTACTTGAATCGGTTCATGAACTTTTATAGCCACGGTTTGCAAACTGCATTCCTTAGTCTTTTTAAGTTTAAGTTCAGAAATCATCTTCAGATATATAACCTTCTCAAGTTCGCAGACTTGGTTCGCGGAATTAAGTTACCGAGCAGAGTTTACAAACTTCAGCAGAAATTATCGGGTATGGGAACTTTGCCGGTTCACGGACTGGGTTCACAGACTGAGTTCATGGACTTAGCTTCACGCAAGTAGTTTGTCAATTCCAGGAGAAATTCTCGGGTTTGAGAACTTTGGCAGTTCGCGGACTTGGATCACGCCATTCTTCCGGTTGTCTTGATCAACAAAGTTCGCAAACTTTGGTTCAAGTAATAGGACTTATACATAAATGTGTTTCCACAAAAATGCTTATGTCCACCATTGGTTATGTAATCTAAATTCTCATTTGAATCATTGAAACATTCTTAGAGGACGTTATATAGTTGTTACATCATTTCTCGTCAAAGAAATTTTCAAGATGATTGAAACATATCATGACTTTCGTCACATGGTAAAAATAAACTTGATCGAAGCGAAAAGCTTAACAACACATATTTCGAGATATAGATAGGCGAGGTATACTCGTCTCGAAATACCAAATGTGCATAATCCAAGTCTATATATATAACATATGACTTCTTGTCTCATAGAGTAGGAGATAGAGTAGATAGACTTTTGAGTGATAAGATAAGTTCAAGTCTTCACATACATTTTTGTTGAGAAGTTCCACCAGTTCCTTGAGTGGTTCTTATACTTGTATGATGAATTGCCATGAAGTCCTTGAGCTCAACTACAATTTCTATCCTAGTCCGAGACTTAGCTATAATAGACTAGAAATCAAGGATTATAGTTTTGATCACTAACATTGACAAACATGCTTGAGATAGAAACGCATGCGTGTTCGACCGAGCAATGCTCTAACAATCTCCCCCTTTGTCAATTTTAGTGACAAGACTATCAATACATATGGAATACAAAAAGATAAAGAAACTTTAGTATCTCCTATTCCACATGTCTAATCTTCAACATTCCTCGAAATCTTCGTCACTTCCAAGTACTCCAATGATCCCAAAGGTTGTAAGTTTAGCATCACCGCTGTTGAAGATCCGTAGCTATAACAATGAGATAACATAGTTATCGATCATTGTTATACAGTGTCATAGTATTATTACACAGCATCAAAGTTCAATTGTATCACAACTTTAACAATAATACTATGGTGATATGTATCACTTCCCCTTAGTCAATACTCCATCTCACATGGAAACCACCCCCCTTACATAATGATCCGAAAACCATATGTATTTGTAGTATGAACTACATATTAATTCTCCCCCTTTTTGTCAATAAAATTGGCAAAGGTACAAGAACGGGATCATAGTGAAATTTCCGAGAGAGACATTTCATGACAAAAAGAAAAAAAATACATACCAACTAATTTAGATGCAATCATAGAGCCGAAGCTAAATGCATTCATCAAGGAGTTTAAAGATACAAGATATCCCCTCTAATTTTCCACAGCCGCACACCCCTCAAGATATGACCATTAAGCACAAGTCCAAAATAACTCTCCCCCATTTGATGTCATTCCCGAAAGAACAACAAGAGCGACCTTAATTTCAAAAGAAAAGATGGATTTTAATGGACACCAAAAACCATGAGAATGATTTTCTATATCCAAAAAAAACTCAATCAAATTAATCACAAGTAAACCCATGATTAATTTAATCGGAATATGCAATCAAATTAAACACAAGAGTGATCAATTCAATTGATTATGCTCAACATAAGAGAACTTATGGAGACACGAAAATACTCAACTAGATTAATTAAAAGAGAACCCATAACTAATCTAATTGGAATACACAAATAAACTAATCACAAAAGTAATCAATTTAATTGTCATTCGTTTTGCTCAACATAAGAAAACTTAGCAATAACTAAATAACCAAACAAGATGATTAATTTAGTTCAATATGCTCGACATAACACATCTCACGGGCCACCAACTAAGTTAGTAAATCAACTTGGTTGTATAGTGCTCAACATAAAATGCATTACGGAGCCTCACAGTAATACATAAAAATATGGATCAGGGATGATCAATCTGCGAAATACACAAGGATTCATTCTATCTTTAATCACTATTTTCATAACGACAATTAATAGACATAATCCTTGAAAACAAAAGATTTTAACCTATCTTCCATAAAATGTTTGACAATATAGGCTTAACTTTTGTATTTGTCAAAAGTGTATTCATTCGTTTACCAGTACGTGAATACCGATCACAAACGACTTTACTTTTGACAAGATATGGGACCTTCAAGTTCACAAACGCAAACATACATATCCCACAACAAATTGCAATATATCAAATCATGAAGATTAATACTGCAAAAACATCATCCTCCAAGTATTTTTAGAATTTAAACCAAATAAACCTAAAAAAGAACAAGAAGATGAAATATAGTAGCTATGTGTAGTCACAATCATTGCTATTCAAGCAATAGTTATTCTTCCAACTAAGCCAAAAAGAAGGCATACTAGGCAACAATTGAATCAGGTTTCTTTGACCACTTCATACCTTTGAAACGGACCATCAAAGTAAGTATCGCTGATATCCTTGATCTTCTTGACAGTCGACACACCATGTTCAAGAGTTAAAACATTAGTTTTTCGGTCAAAAATCCGAGCAAGATGTCTAGCTTTGGCGCAGTCAAGGATAAATTTCTTCTGATTCCTAATTAAGATATTCTGATTACCAAGGATTTTTTCCTGTCCATCAATAAGCTGGTTTATCTGCAATTGAAGGTTAGCAAGTTCGTTCTTAACCTCACTTTGAACGAGAATTAAATCCTTGAAAAATTCTCCAGTCCAAGAGTTATACTCTTTTCTTTCGAGCATCTTCTTCAGAACAAAATCTTGAGCTTGATCACATTCTTTTAGGTCTTCCTCCATCATAGGGTTTACTTCTTCTTTAGGAACAGTTTCCATAGACATCCTTTTCGAAGATTAAGAACACACACACACATATATATATGTGTGTGTTAAAAGTACACCCTAAACAAAAACCCTAGAGTTCCTTGAGGAGATATGGACGTCCGTGGGCTAACCCGAACGTATGAACAAAAAGGATGGACCAAACAGGGAAAGCTACATATTATGACATTTTCAATACTTATGAACAGGTTAGAAGAGTCACAATGAAGAAATACTAAAAACTCACAAAGAAGCTATCAATCAGACAGATGAAAATCAACTAAATACTTGAGCATCTTTCAATCATCATCCTTGTATCTCTCAAGTTAGATACAAGAATGGAACTTTTTACTACTAGGTAGCAGAGGGAGACATAGTCTCACCATAGGTATTGAGAGAATAGTTGTGTTTTTCACCTGGATGTCTGACCTCAGTATTTCTTGTCTTCCCTTGGCTGTTTTCAAATTTAGAGAAATTTCTCACATCCCTTCCTGAAAGCTCAAGAGAAGAAGCTTTCTGATTACTGAGTCTAGGACCTCTAGAAATTGGTTCTAGAGGATTTGCTGAAATGGGTTTCCATACTCTAGACTTAGATTTACCAGAGTTGTTCTTATAAGCACAGGACATGCTTTCATTAGCTGCACAATAATTTGTACCACTAGAATGCACAAAGGTCTTGTAATGATTTATAGGGAAGAGATCATTCTTATAAGTTGTCTGGTTTCCTGTGGACGTAAGGTTCATTGCTGTATTCGACTGACTATTTGTTCCATTGACAGCGAAGCGAAGCAAATTGTGAAGTTTAGCAATTTTTTTCCTCCTGGCAAAACAATGGATAGCATAGTGGTTCCCTTTTCCACAGAAAGTACAGGTTCGTGGAGGAGAAGCAAAAAACGACATCTGTTTTAACTTCACAGCCCTGTGAGAAGATGGTAAGTTATGTAAACTTTTATCAACACAATCTTTTCTTGGAGCATATTTCTTCATGTACTGTACGTCAGGAACATAATAATTTTTCCTTAAGACAGAGTTATCCTTTTCCAAGGACTTGCACTGTTCATGGGATAGTGAAAGGGATGCTTATAGTTTCTCTTTTTCAACACGAAGTATGTCAAGATCAGATGAATGCGTCTTGATCAAACGTTTTTCTCTAATTGATCCTTATTTGACAATCTTTTCAAGATCACAAATCTTTTCATGTTGTAGATTATTTTCTTGAAGAAGTTTCTCAATATCCTTAGAGAAGGACTCAATAATGTTATAGAATACACGTTCTCGATCAATAGACTTTTTAAATTCATCGATGAGTTGATTATGATTATGAAGATCAACATACTCAGTAGAATTTTTTGCGATTCTGCTGAGCTCCATTTCAGCTTTTGCCATTGTGGCCAATGTCTCATTGGAGGAAGAATGATCAACACAAGATAAGACAATATTCCTACCTCGGGATTCGGAAGAATCAACTAAGGACCAATCCTTTGAGGTATTCCCAAGACAGATGACATGGTTGAAATCTTTAGGAGGCATCTTGGTATGCGTAAGAGATTCTGTCCTCAGACTCAGATTGCTCCAAACAAAGACTTGTAAGGTCTTGAACGTGTTTGCCTGCTCTGATACCAATTGAAAAAGCGGGGGTCTAACAATACCACCCAATATTTCTCTTAGCAATCTGTATGGACAAACTCGAGTATACTTTTAAGAGAATCAACAAGACTTAATCAATTAAAAGTATATCAAAGAGTTTATATCTCTCTCTTGATTTGTTTTACTCAAGCAAGAACTGCGAGTTCTAATCAAATACAAGGAATAACTTGGATGGTACCAAAGACCAATATCCAAGGATCAATCAATGACAATCAACAACCAAAGGTTGGATTACTCTAGTTGATGATCTAACGCACAACCTGTATTATTTAAATTATAAAGATAAAACAATATAATGCGGAAAATGAAATAACACAGACACCAGAAATTTTATTAACGAGGAAACCGCAAATGCAGAAAAACACCGGGACCTAGTCCATATTGAACACACGATGTATTAAGCCCCTACAGACACTAGCCTCCTCCAAGCTAACTTCGGACTGGACTGTAGTTGAACCCCAATCAATCTCCCACTGATCCAAGGTACAATTATGCTCCTATGCCTCTGATCCCAGCAGGATACTGCGCACTTGATTCCCTTAGCTGATCTCACCCACAACTAAGAGTTGCTACGATCCGAAGTCGCAGGATTTGAAAATAAGCAAATGTGTCTCACACAGACAAGTCTATCAAAGGATCAATCTGTCTCCCACAGATAAACCCTAAAGGTTTTGTTCTGTATTTTGATAATAATCAAGGTGAACAGGAACCAATTGATAATCCGGTCTTATATTCCCGAAGAACAGACTAGAGTTATCAATCACCTCACAACAATCTTAATCGTATGGTAGCGAAACAAGATGTTGCGGAATCACAAACAATGAGACGAAGATGTTTGTGATTACTTTTTCTATCTTGCCTATCGGAGATATCAATCTCAAGACAATCAATCTGATTATACTCGTACGATAGAAGATGCAAGATCAGATCACATAACTACAACAAAAGTAGTATCGGCCTGGCTTTACAATCCCAATGAAGTCTTTAAGTCGTTAACCTGGTTTTAGAAGAAGAAAACCAAAGGTTAAAGGAGAATCGACTCTAGTATGCAAACTACTATCACACGTAAGGTGTGGGGATTAGTTTTGTACAATACTAGATGTCTCCTTTATATAGTCTTTCAAATCAGGGTTTGCAATCAATGTTAGCTTAGTATTAAAGCATTCAATATTCACCGTTAGATGAAAACCTGATTTAGATTCAAGCTAATATTTCTCAACCGTTAGATCGAAAACTTAGCTTGTTACACACACTTGACAATGCACGCTTCTAGGTTTGTTAACCGTACCCAAACGTATGCACTTGTTGGTTCAACAATAGTTAACCAAAAAGTTAGCTATATGAGCATTTCATATCAACCATTTTCTTCTTCACTATAACTAGTTCAAATGACTTCAAATGAACTAGTTAGAGAGTTGTTCAATTGCAAGGAAATCTTATGTATTACACAAGACACAATTGAAGCAAAGATGATTTGATTCACTTGAATCGTTTCATGAACTTTTATAGCCACGGTTTGCAAACTGCATTCTTTAGTCTTTTTAAGTTTAAGTTCAGAAATCATCTTCAGATACATAACCTTCTCAAGTTCGCAGACTAGGTTCGCGGACTTAAGTTACTGGGCAGAGTTTACAAACTCCAGCAGAAATTCTCGGGTATGAGAACTTTGTCGGTTCGCGGGCTGGGTTCGCGGACTTAGCTTCACGCAAGTAGTTTTTCAACTCCAGCAGAAACTCTCGGGTTTGAGAACTTCAGCAGTTCGCGGACTTAGTTCGGACTTGGCTCACGCCATTCCTCCGGTTCTCTTGATCAACAAAGTTCGCAAACTTTGGTTCAAGGAATATGAATTATACATAAATGTGTTTCCACAACAATGCTTATGTCCACCATTGGTTATGTAATCTAAACTCTCATTTCAATCATTGAAACATTCTTAGAGGACGTTATATAGTTGTTACACCATTTCTCGTCAAAGCAATTTTCAAGATGATTGAAACATATCATGACTTTCGTCACATGGTAAAGATAAACTTGATCGAAGCGAAAAGCTTACCGACACATATTTCGAGATATAGATAGTCGAGGTATACTCGGCTCGAAATACCAAATATGTATAATCCAAGTCTATATATATAGCATACGACTTCTTGTCTCAAAGAGTAGGAGATAGAGTAGATAGACTTTTGAGTGATAGATAAGTTCAAGTATTCACATACCTTTTTGTGGAGAAGCTCCACCGGTTTCTTGAGTAGGTCTTCTACTTGTATGATGAATCGCCATGAAGTCCTTGAGCTCAGCTACACTTTCTATCCTAGTCCGAGACTTATCTATAATAGACTAGAAATCAAGACTTATAGTTTTGATCACTAACATTGACAAACATGCTTGAGATAGCAACGCATGCGAGTTCGACCGAGCAATGCTCTAACACCTTAGTCTGAGCAAATATTGCTCATCTGAGCAAATGTTGCTCGTTTGATGAATTATTGGTAGCAGGACCAAAATAAAATATTAATTTAAAATACTGGTAACTGAACCGAGTATAATTAATTATAATGTTGATCATGGGATCAACATAAAAATTTTAGCGTTTGAATCTGCTCAGAGTTATGTTTTGCAAAGCTTTGGAATCGAAACCCTAATTTTGATCAATTGCTAATCAATTGATGATTTATTGAAAATCAACCACGGAGTGAAGGAGGGACCGGATACATGGGATGATGAGTCGACCATGTAACGCCCAGATGCTCAAGTGAGAAAAATACCAAAGTCTCTTGAAGACTAGTTGGTGAAAAGATGATTAAATGCTGGTTTAATCCTTCATTAAAATTATGTTCGTCTGAACCTTAGGTGATAAAACCTAATAAATTATGAAGAGATGAAGGACCGACCAAGGGGTCATGAAAACTTCCCTGGTTGGTCACAGGATCGACTGACGATCATTTGATGAAATTCCAAGTTGTTTGGAAGAGTTCTGGACCTAATACGTGCAATTGCGCAAATTAGGTCAAATTGTGAAAATGCGTGGGACCGGCTCCTTGCAAGAAAAATAGCCAACCTTGGTCGGTCAAGGTAACATGCTCACGTCACCAAAGTGTCTGTGTCTCAGTCCTGAGAATTTTGATATTTTCTGATGTGCGTTTGAGTAACATTTTGAGAAAATATGAAGAAATCAAGGATTTTGCTGAAGCTGGGGAAACTTAATAAGATGAAGGAAATAATGATAATAAAATGAAGAAATCATGAAGTTTGGGACCGGCTATGGCCAAGGAATGGCCGGCCAGCCAATAAGCACGCCCCCATGGCACTTTTCCTAATGTATTATTATTTTCATGATTTTAGGGAAATATCATGAAATCAAGGAGTTTCCTTGAAGTGAAGGAGTTTCTATGAGATGAGGGAAACAAATAATATTAATAATAATAAAATAAGGGCGTGTGGGACCGGCTTAGGCATGGTCGGCCAGCTAGGTCCTGGTCTCGCGAGCTTTCCCTTTTTTTATGTCTTTTCCTTGATGTGAAGGAAATATCATGAAATCAAGGAATTTCATGGGATGAAGGAAATAACAATAAAATAATAAGGAATGCAAGGTGTGGGACCGACCACAACTAGGGCATGACCGGCCGGCTAGTAGGCTTGGTCCCACGACACCTTTCCTAATATTATTTCTTTGATACAGAGGAAACACCATGAGACTGAGGAGTTTCCTTAAAATGAAGGATATTTCTTCAAATGAAGGGATTTTCATGAGATCAAGGAAAATAATAAAAATATGATAAAATATAGAATTTGGCATGGGACTGGCCACGGCATGACCGGTCAACCGGTGGGTCCAGTCCCCTAGCGCCCTAGCTAATATTTTATTATTTATTATTTTCTTCCTAGTTTGCATAGGTTCATCGTTTCTTCGTATTTTGGAATGCTCGTTCGTGCATTCAGGTGCTCGTTAATGCATTATTGCTGAGTACACTTGCACCATTTTGGTTGGGGCTTACTCGATAGCGGCTCAGATGCCCGTATGTTGAATATTTATTATTAACCCATGGAATTCTGCTGGGAAGAGCCATGAATTGAAGTAATGAAATATTATGAAGAATGTAGAATATTTTCTAGGATTCAGTTATGAATCTAATGACTAGAAATAATTAATTGATGGCTTTATACTAGCAGGAAAACTGTCTAGGAGCGTTAATTATTCGAGGATTGGGCGATATGAGCTTGTTGAAGCGTCATATTTATTATGTATGGTATAGTCAGGGAAAACACGTTGTTGCATCCTGAAGACGTTATCGCTCTATACTAGCAGGCAAGCTGTCTAGGAGCCGTCTAATCATAATGATTCTATACACATGTCTTTTATATAGTCATGGAAAACATTGTTACATCCTGAAGACGTTATTGCTCTATACTAGCAGACAAGCTGTCTAGGAGCCGTCCAATTGTTCGATTCTATATAAAAGTAATTACTGAAATTGTTCAATATTCATGTAATATGTTGTTGCCTCAGTTGAGAGACTGCATATTCATGTATGCTCTGAGAGACAATATACTTAGTCAGAGGTTCTTGTGGCATGAGTTTTCATGCTTCAATGAGAGACATGAACTTCAATACTCATCTGATTGCTAGATCAGGAATATGTAAGATTATGGTTTTATAATTTTAGCCTTTGTCAAAAATCCACCATCTACAAACGCATATTGTTTCAAACTTTTTTTTGACTCCAGCACTTTCGGTGACAGCTAATGGCGGCTCCCGGTGATGACCACATCTCTGACTCTTCTGGGAAATGCTCCAGAAATACTCAACCGAAGATGAAAGATTTAGCAGATGTTCATGCGAAGGTTTATCAACCTTTAGACAGGGCGAGAGAACTGGTACGCGGCATGCCTCTTAACCATCTAGGAGTGGCTCTTGCCAAAATCTGTGAGTTCTTGAACTTTGTGAATACGGAAGCAAAACTGAGACGTGATGAAATATCTCAGAGGAAAAGGGTTGAAAATAAGAAGCTCGCAATTTATCGGCAGAAGCGACGTGGCAAACAATGTTAGCAGAAGATGAATTTTGATACCATGCTGATAGTGTAGCTCCTGATTCAGATACAAACGAGGTTGAGTCTGCGTGGAAACCTCTTGAGCGCAGGATCAAACCACATGAATCCGTTATGAGAGCTGAACGATTATCCAAGGATGATCTCCGAGTCGAGTATGAAGAAGATGAATACTTAGATGTGATGGATGATGATCCTGAAGATCAATTGAAAGAAGCTCCCATTAAAGATTCCGATAATGACCCTGAGGAAGAACTTGAAGAAGATCCCATGGATGATGATAATCGTGAAGACGATGATGGATCCGATGAATCTGATAACTAGTCTTGCTTGAAATCCTCCTGAGTAGTTGACCGTTTTATTTCTTGTAGAAGTAGATGTCTTGATCATTTGAGCAATTTTGTAGATATTCAATTAGGATTTTCGAATGACAATCCTTTCATTACACATCTTTCTCTTTTCTTTTATGCTTCCGTTTTGAATGAAGTGGACGAACGTCCACATTCATAAAAGATTGATCATAACTCCTTCTGGTATCCGTCTGTTCATATGTTGAAAATGCTAGACCGGGTAGACACTATTTGAGTTGAATAAACGTGTAATATGCACAAACGGTCGACTCGAATTAGTATGCCGACTCTTGACCTTGTTCAACCATGGTCACATGCTATCAGTCCCCAATATGATTACTTTTCTTCGCGTCGTGACCTTTTCTTTCCCGTGTAATTAGGATCACAAAACAAATATTTGTTACCTTTTTTCAGAGATTTTTTCATCGACGGTCTTTCGACTTGCTCCTGCTGGGCGAGCAAACCATGAATCCAGCACCATGGATGAAGATGAATCGATATAAGTATCTTTTTCGTGCAAGCGATCATGGCATCTCCTTGCATAAAATAATAATTTTTGTTGATGTATTTAGGAGGAGATTGTCATGGATAAACAAAATACTGATGAAGCACATTCCTCCTTTGGAAATAAGGAGACGGAGGATTTTCAAAACCCGGAACCGAATGGAAGTAATAATGCTATTAACGGTGGTTTCAACGACATCAATCCTCCGAACGGTTTATAGACCCTTCAAGTAAGTGCACCTCCTGTAGTTTCTTCATAGAAGTATGAAATTTCTGATTTGTGAATGAATGAATGAGAATCCATATGAATGAATGAAAATTTTTAGTGAAATACGTCATCAGAAAATTTCACAACTCGGTCTTTTAGAAAAACGTTGTAGAATCTTCTTCCGATGTCAGAATTTCACGATCTACCCATGTTTCTTCATGCCCAGAAAATTTCCAAGCCTTTAGAAGAATATTTTTGAGTTTTGAGCATGTTTAGGGGCCGAAATCGGTGAAATAGTGAACTTCCAGGAGACTTCCAGAAAATTTTCAGTTGGCATGTAGTTCAATGTTTCGGCCACATCTCTTTGCTCGTTTATCCGATTACTATGAAATTTTGATATGTTGTAGAAAACATCTACGTGAAGAAAATGGTATATGAATCAAACTTTTATTCCTTAACAATTACTTCCAGATCGTTTCTTTGTACAGGGAAGTGTAAAATCACTTCAGACAGACTTGCTGTAAAACGTCTTTTCGTGAGATTTTGTCATTTGCTTGCATCTTGGACACATAATGAAGTATATTGATGATGTTGTTTGACATTAATTCTGAATTTTATGATTACCATTTGAATTCCCAGCTTAAAACCTCTAATCCATATCCTCGTTGTATTAGGTGGAAAACGATGGTGTTGAGCATAATGGAACCAATAATGATGATTCGAGCAACCCCGGAGTTATTGATAAAGAGACAACCATACCTGAACTTCAAGGTCATGAGAGGGTAGTTAATGAAAATGTTGAGGAGACCGAAACTCCAATTGTTGTTGCTCCAACGACGGAAGAAATCGAGACAAGAGTAGAAGAGACTGTTTCAGAAGAAACTGTTGCCATGACAGTAGAAGTTGCTCCAATAATTTAGAATCATAGTGGTGCACGAATATCATAATACAGGGATTTTTTTCGATCCTCCCTTCGGTGAATTAATCTCATATCATACACCAGTTAGATTTAGCGTTCCCATTGGATATACTGATATGTATGAGAAGCTATGGAAGATATATGGTCTCACCGTTGTTTCCAAAGACCCAAAACACAATTACTTCTTGACAATGCAAGTAGGAGATATCTTGCATGTCATAGATAATATACGGACTAGAGCTCGAAATACCGTGACTCAAGATATACTCTTTGATTGGGAATATAACTTGGGAAAATCTGAGGAGCTTGGTTTTAATGTAAAGTGGCTTCGCCAAAGGATAAATACTTTTTAGAGCACTTCTCGGTCGAACTCGCATGCGTTGCTATCTCAAGCATGTTTTTCAATGTTAGTGATCAAAACTATAAGTCTTGATTTCTAGTCTATTATAGCTAAGTCTCGACTAGGATAGAAAGTGTAGTTGAGCTCAAGAACTCCATGGCGATCATCATACAAGACAAAGAACTACTCAAGGAATTGGTGGAACTTCATCGACTAAAAGGTATGTGGAGACTTGAACTTATCTATCACTCAAAAATCTACCTACTTTATCTCTTATCTTGAGACAAAAGTCGTTTTGCTATATAGACTTTGATTATACACATTTGCTATTTCGAGCCGAGTTTATCTCGCTTATCTATTTCTCAAAATATGTGTTGGTAAGCTTTCGCTTTGGCCAAGTTCATATTTACCTAGTGACGAAAGTCATATTATGTTTCAATTACTTTGACGAAAAATAGTTTGTGAACAACAAATATATAATGTCCTCTAAGAATGTTTCAATGATGAAATGAGAGTTTAGATTATATAACCATTGTTGGATATAAGCATTGTTCGGTAACACATATATGTAGAAGTCCTTATTCCTTGAACCAAAGTATGCGTATTTTGTTGATCAGGAAAACCAGAACAGAGTCCGCAAACCCAGTCTGCGAACCCAGTCCGCGAACTGTCGGAGGTTCTCGTCCCGAGAAAATCTGTTGGAGTTTGTGAATTGTTTACAAATTTATTCCGGGTACTTAAGTCCGCGTACTTAGGTTGGTTATTTCTAAAAACTATTATTCGTGAACTTATACTTATATAAACTAAGGAATGCAAGTTTGCAAACCGTGGCTATAAAGTTCATGAATCAATTCGAGTGAATCAAATCGTTTTTGCTTCAATTGTGTCTTGTATATTTCTATAAGATCTAAGCGATTGAACAACTCTCTAACTAGTTCATTTGAGTCATTTGAACTAGTTATGATAAAGAAGAATATGGTTGATATGAAAGTGCTCATATGGATAACCATTTGGTTAACTACTGTTGAACCAAAAAATGTACATGTTTGGGTACGGTTACACAAACCTAAAGGCGTGCATTTCATTTGTGTGCAACAAGCTAAGTTTTCGATCTAACGGTTGAAAGATATTAGCTTGAATCTAATCAGGTTTTCATCTAATGGTGAATATTGAATGCTTTGTTACTAAGCTAACATTGATTCCAAACCCTGATTTGAAAGACTATATAAGGGAGAACTCTAGTAACTGAGAAACCTAATCCTCACACCTCCTGTGTGATACTAGTTGTATAATCTAGAGTGGATTCTCTTTTAACCTTAGGTTTCTCCGAGACCCTGTAGGTTAACGACTTGAAGACTTCATTGGGATTATGAAGCCAGGCCGATACTACTTTCTTGTAGTTGTATGATCTGATCTTGTTGTTTCTATCGTACGAGTATAATCTTAAAGATTGGCTTGAGATTGATATCTCCGATAGGCAAGATATAAAAGTAATCACAAATATCTTCGTCTCATCGTTTGTGATTCCACAATATCTTCTTTCGCCGCGTCGATTAAGATTATTGTGAGGTGATTGATAATACCGAGCTGTTCTTCGGGAATATAAGTTTGATTTATCAATTGGTTCCTATTCACCTTGATTTATCAAAAGACAGAACAAAACTCGTAGGTATTTCTGTGGGAGACAGATTTATCTATTACCATAGATTTTTCTGTGTGATACAGATTTGTTTATTAAAGTCTTCGACTTTGGGTTGTAGCAACTCTTAGTTGTGGGTGAGATCAGCTAAGGGAATAAAGTGCGTAGTATCCTACTGGGATCAGAGACGTAGGAGTATAACTATACCTTGGATCAATGTGAGATTGATTGGGGTCCAACTACAGTCCTATACCGAAGGATATTGGTAGATATACTCAAGAAGAAGTTCTTGCTGCAAAGCAAAATTCTGACAGATTGAATGCTATCATACATGCCATTACCCCAGATCTTCAGCACCATGTGACTATGTGCACAAAGTCTAAGAAATCCTGGGATATCTTAGAAATCGTATTTGAAGGAAATACCTATGAGAAAGAAGCTAGGCTTCAAAAATTAAGTTCTGATTGGGAAAACCTTCGTATGGCAGATGAAGAAAAGTTTGATGAGTTTAATCACAAAGTGTGTGAAATTGTTAATACATCGTTTGCATTGGGTAGGACTATTCCTGAAAAGGACATTGTGATGTAAATTCTTAGATCGATGTCATCTAGATACGATTCTAAGAAGCACGCCATCATTGAAGGAAATAATCTCGCAACGCTTTCCAGAAATACTCTGGTTGGGAAGCTAAACATATTTGATCATGAGCATATGTCCAAGTCTAGTAAGGATGTTGCTTTCAAAGCACTAAAGAACACTAAATTACTTGATAAAAGTAAAAGTGTTTATATCTCTGAAGATAATCTTTCTGAGGCTGATTCATCAGATGAAGATCTTGACAAGTCAGTCTCGTTGATCACAAGACAGTTTAGGGATCTTCTTTTGAAGTGAAGTAAACGGTTTTCCAGAGATGAATCCAAGTCATCAGATAAACCTCATAATCGTGTTCCTCTTAAAAATAAAGATATTGATGAAACTGATGACGAGGATATGCCTCAGTGCTTTAAGTGTAAAGGCTTTGGTCATTTTGCAAATTAGTGTCCAAATCGAAAGAAATACACTGGGAACAAAGGTCTTGCTGCAACTCTTGATGAAATGTCTGACAGTTATGATTCTAATGAAGACGAAAAATCAAGTGTTGCACTTCTTTGTGAAAATATTGATTTTGATAACTGTAGCAATACACACATCAATCTTGATATTCTTTTCGAAGAAAACTCAACCAATCTGGAAGATAAAATTGACATTTCTATTGGAAACTCCGTGTATAATGTTTCAGGTTCTATTATGTGTCTTGCAGCTTGCACGTCTCAGATGCCTGAACTATATCCAAGATTGACGTGCTCATATTGTTCACTCAAAGGTCATGAACTATCAACGTGTTACAAGTACAAACACAAATCGAGACATGTCAACAAACTTCAACGAAGAGCAAATCGTCTAGCAAACAAGCTTAAACCGCTGAGGTATCTAAGATTTTATCTTCGTCTAAGAAGTTAGTTTCCAAAGACAAAACAATACCATTAGAGAAGAAAGTATGGTCAAATCGTTTTGATAGATAGAGGTCTGTGAATTCCTCTCGAGAGGAACATGGTGGACAAATTGTTGTTCACCGCAACACAAATTGATTGTGTTGATTTGAAGATCTTATCTCATGTGCCTGATCAAAAGAGACAAGATTATGTACCTCTCAGGCTTTAGGAAAAGTTTGTTTTCTTCCTTTCTTAGTTTTTTTTCCCTTTGGAATTCTCTGTCTAAAGGAGGGTTATTATCGACGATTCTACTCTCTCTAGGGTTCAGAATTGTACGTGCACAAACCTGTTAAAAAGGTTGCGTAACCCTACATTCTTTTTTCCTTCCCTGAAACCTTTTTTTTTTATCTTGAGACTACTTGTTGAGTTTAAATTGTGATTTCCTCTCAAAAACCCATACGTTTATGGATACTCCAAGTATCATGTCTTCTGATGGAAAAGATGTTAATATGATTGTCAAGCCAGCAACCATGAACGAAAAAGAGAAACCTCCATTATCTCCGACATTGAAAAGAAAAAGAAGGAATGTGAGGAAGCCAAGAGCTGTTCCTTCAAATTCTCAGAAGTTTTCTGATGTTCTTGAAGTGTTGACGGAGATGCATAAGGAGATTCAACAAATAAAGGCTTTTGTGTTTAAGACTCATGATATTCAGAAGGCCCTGGTTCGACATCAGTCAAGAAGGTTTATCGATATTAACTCCTATCTTCATGAACCTTATGTCCCAATGGATGTTGACGACAAGGAGTTCGGAGACGATAAAGAATTCTTCAAAGATCTTAATATCTAGTAAATCTTCGGATGATAATTTTATTTTCTTATTTTGAAGAATAACTAGAGTTTGGAATAGCCATTATTGTGATTACACATAGCTATGTCCAACGTTTTCATCTTCATGTTTTTAGGTTTATTTGATTAAATTCTAAAAAGTTTTTTAAAAGATGATTCTTGCAGTATTAATATTTATGGTTTTATATATTGCAATTTGTTATGGGATATGTGTGTTTGCTTCCGTGAACTATGATTGTCCCATACTTTGTCGAAAGTTAAGTCTTTCATATGTCGATATGCATGTATTGATAAAAGAATGAATGAACTTTTGACATTACAAAAGTTTTAAGCCTATTATGTTATTATTGATGGAAGATAGGATGAACTTTTGTTTACGAGGATTATGTCTATTGTATGTCATTGTGCAAATAGTGATGGAAAATAGAATGAATCCATGTCTATTCCGCAGTATTGATCTTCCCTGATCCATATTTTATGTATATACTATGCGGCTCCGTAAGTTCTCTTATGTTGAGCATGACCAATTGAATTGATCACACTCTTGCGGTAACTTAGTTGTGTATTCCGATTAGATTAATCACGGGTTTTCTTGTGGTTAGTTTAATTGAATATTATTTGGATTCAAATTCATATTCGTATGTGATTTGTTATGTCCAAAGAAATCCTTCTTTTCTTTTGAAATTAAGGTCGCTCTAGTTGTTCTTTCGGGAATGACATTTTATGGGGGAGAGTTCTTAATTGAACTTGTGCTTAATTGCCAAATCTTTGTGGGGAGTGCGGCTGTGGAATATTATAGAGGTTATCTTGTATCTGTATAAACTCCTTGATGAAAGCATTTAACTTCGGCTTTATGATTTCATCTAAATAAGTTGATATGTGCTTGATTTTGGTCATGAAATGTCTCTATGGAAATTTTCATTAGGATCCCGTTTTCGTACCTTTGCCAATTTTATTGACAAAAAGGGGGAGAATTAATGTGTAGTTCACACTACAAATACATATGGTTTTCGGATCATTATGTAAGGGGGAGTGGTTTCCATGTGAGATGGAGTATTGACTAAGGGGGAGTGATACATATCACCATAGTATTGTTGTCGAAGTTGTGATACAATTGAACTTTGATGATGTGTAATAATACTATGACACTGTGTAAAAATGATTGAGAATTCTTGTTTTCTCATTGTTATAGATATGAATTTTCAACAACGATGATGCTAAACTTACAACCTTTGGAATCATTGGAGTACTTGGAAGTGACGAAGATTTCGAGTAATGTTGAAGATTAGGCATGTGGAATAGGATCTACAAAAGTTTATTTATCTATTTTTGTATTCCATTTGTATTAAAGTTTTGTCATTAAAATTGACAAATAGGGAGATTGTTAGAGCACTGCTCGGTTGAACTCGCGTGCGTTGCTATCTCAAGTATGCTTGTCAATGTTAGTGATCAAAACTATAAGTCTTGATTTCTAGTCTACTACAGCTAAGTCTCGGACTAGGATATAAAGTGTAGTTGAGCTCAAGAACTCCATGGCGATCATCATACAAGACGAAGAACTACTCAAGGAACTGATGGAACTTCATCGACTAAAAGGTATGTGGAGACTTGAACTTATCTATCACTCAAAATTCTATCTACTTTATCTACTATCTTCAGACAAAAGTTGTTTTGCTATATAGACTTTGATTATATACATTTTCTATTTCGAGCCGAGTTTATCTCGCTTATCTATTTCTCTAAATATGTGTTGGTAAGCTTTCGCTTTGGCCAAGTTCATCTTTACCTAGTGACGAAAGTCATATTATGTTTCAATTACTTGAAAATGAGAGTTTAGATTATAGTTTGTGAACAACAACTATGTAACGTCCTCTAAGAATGTTTCAATGATTGAAATGAGAGTTTAGATTATATAACCATTGTTGGATATAAGAATTGTGTGGTAACACATATATGTATAAGTCCTTATTCCTTGAACCAAAGTATGCTTACTTTGTTGATCAGGAAAACCGGAACAGGGTCCGCGAACCCAGTCCGCGAACTATCGGAGGTTCTCGTCCCGAGAAAATCTGCTGGAGTTTGTGAATTGTTTACAAACTTATTCCGGGTACTTAAGTCCGCGTACCTAGTCCGCGTACTTAGGTTGGTTATTTCTAAAAACTATTATTCGTGAACTTATACTTATATAAACTAAGGAATGTAAGTTTGCAAACCGTGGCTATAACGTTCATGAATCGATTCGAGTGAATCAAATCGTTTTTGCTTCGATTGTGTATTGTATACTTTATAAGATCTAAGCAATTGAAAAATCTCTAACTAGTTCACTTGAGTCGTTTGAACTAGTTATGGTAAAGAAGAATATGGTTGATATGAAAGTGCTCATATGGGTAACCATTTGGTTAACTACTGTTGAACCAACAAATGTACATGTTTGCGCACGGTTACACAAACCTAAAATCGTGCATTTCATTTGTGTGTAACAATCTAAGTTTTCAATCTAATGGTTGAAAGATATTAGCTTGAATCTAATCAGGTTTTCATCTAACGGTGAATATTGAATGCTTTGTTACTAAGCTAACATTGATTGCAAACCCTGATTTGAAAGACTATATAAGAGAGAACTCTATCAACTGGGAAACCTAATCCCCACACCTCCTATGTGATACTATTTGTATAAGATAGAGTCGATTGTCCTTTAACCTTATTTTTTTCCGAGACCCTATAGGTTAACGAGTTGAAGACTTCATTGGGATTGTGAAGCCAGACCGATACTACTTTCTTGTAGTTGTATGATCCGATCTTGCTGTTTCTATCGTACGAGTACAATCGTAAAGATTTGCTTGAGATTCATATCTCCGATAGGCAAGATATAAAAGTAATCACAAACATCTTCATCTCGTCGTTTGTGATTCCACAATATCTTCTTTTGCCACAGATTATTGTGAGGTGATTGATAATACTGAGTTGTTCTTCAGGAATATAAGTCTGGTTTATCAATTGGTTCCTGTTCACCTTGATTTATCAAAAGACAGAAAAAAACTCGTAGGTATTTCTGTGGGAGACAAATTTATCTATTACCGTAGACTTTTCTGTGTGATACAGATTTATTTATTAAAGTCTTCGACTTTGGGTCGTAGAAAATCTTAGTTGTGGGTGAGATTAGCTAAGGGAATCAAGTGCGTAGTATCCTGCTGGGATCAGAGACGTATGAGCATAACTGTACCTTGGATCAGTGTGAGATTGATTGGAGTTCAACTACATTCCAGACCGAAGTTAGTTTGTAGTAGTCTAGTGTCTGTAGCGGCTTAATATAGTGTGTGTTCAATCTGGACTAGGCCCCAGGGTTTTTCTGCATTTGCGGTTTCCTCGTTAACAAAACTTCTGGTGTCTGTGTTATTTCTTTTCCGCATTATATTTTTTTATATAATTGAAATATCACAGGTTGTGCGTTTGAATCAATCAATTAGAATATACAACCTTTGGTTGTTGATTTACATTGATTGATACTTGAACATTAGTCTTTGGTACCGTTCAAGTGATTTCTCTTGTATTCAATTAGACTCGCAGATTTCTATTTGCTTGAGTAAGAATTGAATCGACAAGAGAGATATAACTCTTTGATATACTTTATAAAGATTGAGTCTAGTTGATTCTCTTGAAAGTATATTGGAGTTAGTCCATATAGATTGCTAAGCGAAATATTGGGTGTGGTTGTTGTACCCCCACTTTTTCAATTGGTATCAGAGCAAGAAAACACGTTTAAAGACCTTACAAGTCTGTGTTTGTAGCGATCTGACTTTATGGACAGGAATTCTATCTCCATAAACGTACCACCAGTCTTCGATGGCTCAAACCACCTATGGTAGAAAATTGTTATGCGTGCTTTTCTTCAGGCTCGTGATTTTCAAACATGGGTATGTGTTATTAATGGATATGAACCTCCGGTTAATACAGAAGGCGATGTACCTATACCGAAGGATATTGATAGATATACTCAAGAAGAAGTTCTTGCTGCAAAGCAAAATTCTGACAGATTGAATGCTATCATACATGCCATTACCCCAGATCTTCAGCACCATGTGACTATGTGCACAAAGTCTAAGAAATCCTGGGATATCTTAGAAATCGTATTTGAAGGAAATACCTATGAGAAAGAAGCTAGGCTTCAAAACTTAAGTTCTGATTGGGAAAACCTTCGTATGGCAGATGAAGAAACGTTTGATGAGTTTAATCACAAAGTGTCTGAAATTATTAATGCATCTTTTGCATTGGGTAAGACTATTCTTGAAAAGAATATTGTGATGAAAATTCTCAGATCGATGTCATCTACATACGATTCTAAGAAGCATGCCATCGTTGAAGGAAATAATCTCGCCACGCTTTCCAGAAATATTCTGGTTGGGAAGATAAAGATCTTTGATCATGAGAACACGTCCAAGTCTAGTAAGGATGTTGCTTTCAAAGCACTAAAGAACACTATATTGCTTGATAAAAGTTAAAGTGTTTTATATCTCTGAAGATGATCTTTCTGAGGCTGATTCATCAGATGAAGATCTTGACAAGTCAGTCTCGTTGATCACAAGACAGTTTGGGGATCTTCTTTTTAAGAGAAGTAAACGGTTTTCCTGACATGAATCCAAGTCATCAGATAAACCTCATAATCGTGTTCCTCCTAAAAATAAAGATATTGATGAAACTGATGACGAGGATATGCCTCAGTGCTTTAAGTGTAAAGGCTTTGGTCATTTTGCAAATGAGTGTCCAAATCAAAAGAAATACACTGGAAACAATACTCCTGCTGCAACTCTTGATGAAATGTCTGATAGTGATGATTCTAATGAAGACGAAAAATCAAGTGTTGCACTTCTTTGTGAAAATATTGATTTTGATAACTGTAGCAATACACACATCAATCTTGATATTCTTTCAGAAGAAAACTCAACAAATCTGGAAGATAAAATTGACCTTGCCCTTCATATCAACCAACTTGTAATATCCTTCAACCGTCGATTTAGCAATCATTAAAGGCCCTTCCCAGTTGGACTTTCTTGCATATTGGAGATTGCGCTTAGCTGCTTTGAGAACTAAATCCCCTTCATGAAATTTGTTAGGCTTGATCGTTCGGGTCCTGAATATTTTCTGCTGGTTCGGAATTCCTCGTATAGTGGGGAACCATGTTAGCGGAGCTTTCCAAACTTGCGGCACGTATGAACACTCGTGAAGAATTACGGGAGAATATCCAGGGTATTCTATGTTGCACTTGTCAATCGTTTCAACAATAAATTTTTCAATGAGGTGCTCGGTTCGAAGAGGCTCCACATTCAACTATTTAATAAAATATTGTTGAGGCGAGACCAACCACTCATAGCGTTGTTGATTATGATTTTTTTTTTGAAGTTGTAGTAATGAGGTTCAAACTCTCGGACTTGTGAAGATTAAATTTAAATATTTAATAAAATTATATACAAAAATATTAACAAAGTGGGCGAGAGGTAACCAAGACACTAGAATCCACTATTACACATGAATGATGTCAAATATTTCATAACTCTAATTATCCTTTTAATCCTTTATTTCTTAATCCACAAATAATCAAACATATTCTAAGAAATTAATTGTATCCCTTAAGCATAGATTATCTAACCAAAGTATAACCTATCTAATTGAATCACAACTAATGAAGAAAATTATGTAAACTTTTAAGAACTCTGCAAAAGCAGTGATTGAGTGAATTATAATTGAATATTAGAGAAAATGAAATAGTTACCCATTGTTCATGTGTGAATAGCTTCATCCATTGCGTTGGTTACGAGAGAATTAGCCGCTCATCATGTTGGAAAACCTCTCAAAGAATTTCATTGATGCTCAAAAATGGTTTACAAATGATGAGAATATGAGAAATACAATAAAACCGGGTTTGTAGCAATTATATTTGTTACAAACAAGAGAACTACGACCCTCAGTGACAAAATAAGACTGCTGCAGCTGTGTCGCAAACGTTGTGGCAAATAAGTTTGCCTGATGTACGACCTACAGGTGTGAGTTGTTATTACTGTAGAAAAACGACTGCTGGTGCAGGTTCGTTCTTCGTGTTCTTCATGTTCATCATCATCAGCAGCAGCAGAAACCGAGTTTGGGAAAACTCGAATTTCTTCTTCTCTGGCTCTCCTCAGCCCCCCAGACTCTCGACACCTCTTCTGTGAGTCCCCAGCACTCTATATATACTCCACAGGATCAAGAAGTTTCGCTATAACTCGAGATAATTCTCTCTTAACTCGGTTTGATGAAAAAATATTCTGGGAATATTTTCTTCCCTGATTTGGATTCTCACGCGTAGATTTCAATCCTGGTCACTCTAGAAATGTTTACACACGACCCCCAATATTGCTAGAGCCCTCATGCATGAGCAGAACACGCTCAAATCTTCTCCAATCCCGTGTCCAACCCGTGTTTCCCTGTTTTGCATTCCGTGAATTATCCAGCTAATTCTGGACAAATTTGATCAAACCAAAAGCCCAAAACTTGTTTTCTAGGACATATCACAACTTCCTACCAAAAATCAGCCATTGAATCGCCCTAGAACACGTTCAAAAATTCCAACAAAACATCTGCCAGTTGATAGTATTTTTTTCCCGCCAATTTTTGGTTTTTGAATTTGGGAAGAAGATGTCCTCCCCCCTAACCAGAACTGGGGTGCGAATAGCAGCTGCCTTTGGGGTGACCTGGGGTGCCCCTTAGTAATTGAGGTGCCCCTTATCCAACGGTGAGAGTCCGAATAACACGTGTCCTCCGTGGCTTTTACCAACTTTTCGAGCCGAATTTTCCAAAAAATGTTTATTTTCCAAAGGTGCCTACAAACACATAAAACACCAAAATTAGTTCAAACTCGAGTGCCAACAATATATAGTATTGAGATCAAATTAAACACAAAAATGTGTCTATCAAATACCCCCAAACTTATTATTTGCTAGTCCTCGAGCAAAATTTATTTTTGAAAAGATAAAAAGACTACACTTAGCACGTGCAACAGGCCGTTAAACCGCTAGGTGGCCCTAGCGGCGGAGTGTTGTCTCCGGAGGGTTTACCAGAGGTGTACCCACAAAACCTTTTCTCCTAATTGGTCACAAGTATCCAAAGAGCTATGAGGACATACATATTCTCAACCTATCTCCAAGTAAGTAGAATGCCAGAGAAATTAAAGGTGTTAGCTCTAAAGCTGACTGAAGAAAAGGGTAGACACATCCACACGACTGCTAGATAAAGAGATATCCGCTACACAGCTAGATAAACATTGTAAGATGCGTCCGCTGCTTTACAGCTGGATAAGATTAGGAGAGAGATAAAAATGAGAGGGACATATGCTACACAGCTGGACTAATTACGTGTGATGAGTTAAACCAGTGCTAGAAAGATCTTGTGCAAGATTGAAAGCAGACTAACAAAGCAACCAAAATTCATCTTTCTTCGACTCTCTCACAGTGCTCAGTAAAAATAACGTCTTCTTCGGTATTCAACTGTTGATGATAAACTCTCGAACCTCATAGAACCTTGACAATTAACTCTTCTCTTCGATTTCTTGCTTGACTTATAAATTTCTTCTTCCCTATGGCCTTATTGAACAAAAAGAACGTAATGATGTTTCTTTTTTTTTTTTTTTTTTTTTTTGAAACAAAAAATTACAAGACAAAAATTTACATGGCCATGAGAGAAGGACTTTCAAAACTTGGATCTTCGCAACTTGTGATGTCTTGGTATCATGGATTCTAACAACTTATATCATTTGCTTTATAACTTCAACTTTGATTTTTGAATTATTCTCTTCTATTGTTGCTTCTAAACCTAAAACGTCTTCAACTTTCTTCATAGATTTTGATGTCGCTCCGCTTGTTGATGATGATAAGTTTCTACTGAGAGAGAGTCAATCCAGTAACTAAGACTACATTGTGAGGTTGCTTTGTCTTTCTGGCATTTCCCTGACCTACGCCTTTCCATCATGTATGGTTAGGTCCATCACGGTTACCCTCTAAAAGGAACAAGTTCTCTCCTGAATTTCAAGGATCTCAATGTCTTTTTCTCTAATGTCTCAATAAGTTGTTATCTCTAGCATTCCAATTTCTATCTTTTCGGTGAGAAACAGTATGTAAACTTAGCTAACCGGATACCATGTGACGCTAGAAGTTTCAAAAGTGCAACTAAAAAGTTTCTCCCATACCCCCAAACTTAAATCTAACATTGTCCTCGATGTTCTAAAGATAAAATTAAAAGCATGAACAAGGAGAAACGGTTACCACTTGAAGAAAAAGAGTTAAGGAAAGATATTACCATGTTGCATGAGCATGGGTTACCTCCCAAGAAGTGCTAAGTTTAAAGTCTTCAACCATACTTAGGAAAGGATTAGTCAACTCGAACCGTATAACAGTATCCGGAATAACTGCGGGTCTTCAAAACCAAATAGAGCTGACCAAAGGAAACTGCAGTAAACCAAGAAAATGAACAAGACTAGCACGCCCTTACCTATTTTCCTGATTAAGACAACTACATTTAATTGTGGTTCAGGTTCAGGTTCTATAAAAGGGTCTAAATAAAATTCTTTAGGCTTCAACTCCTCAAAAGTGAGATCCGAATTATTAGGTCCTAGAGTCTGTAAAAACTCAAATAAAAATTTAGAAGCACATAATAACAACCTGAATAATTGGGGATCCTCTAAGTCAATTAGATTTGACTCACAAAGTTGACCATAATAATGGTCATTCTTAAGAAAATGTGTCGACCATAATATCCTAAAGTAATTAGGTTTAGTCTCAAAACTTAATATCCGGCACATCTGAAAATCATATGTTCCCACAATTGGAAGAAAAGTTTTTGGTGGGAAAACAAAGTCAATCTTGGTATCATAGCCTGGGTTAACCACATCAACCAGAGGATGGGTTTCTAACAACTGAGCTTCTCTATGGACATCATTAGGTTCGGGAAAAAATGTATGAAGATAATCTTGTAATATGGTTGAGGCATAAATGTCAAGTCCTACACGAGGGAACTTTCTAAGAGTTAAAGCACATGGAGAATGATAATCACCCCCAAACTTAGAGTTTTCTGTGTCTCTAGAAAGACTAGTTACAACTTCCCTAATTTCTAGGTCATCAGATTCCTGGAAATGGTCAATTGATTCATCTAAGTCAGGTTCATCCTCACTCATCTCTACGAGTTCATCTTCTTCGTCTAAGACTATTGTTTCTAAATCGCTAGACTCTAAAAAATTATTCTCAGAATAAACTCGTTCCTCTAAATCATTATCGGCTTTGTAAACAGGAAATACTACATCGTCTAAAACGCGGGTATCTCTAGTCAAATCCTCGTCCTTTTGAATAGGTGAATAATTATTAAAATTATTTGGATTTGAACTAGAAATAATATTATCATTGTAAAGTTCAATTGGAGTAACCAATTCCTGATCACTATGCCTACATATTTCATGTTCTTCATCAATACTATCCTCATCATAATCATCACTATAATAACATGAAAATGATCGAACCTTATCAAAACAAGTAGTGTTACCAATTCTAACCTCGTCATCTTGATTATGTGAATAAAAATTATCCTTATTTTCGAGGGTGGTATTGGGAAAACTACACTGGAAATTAAGACTATCCTGAGCAAGTTTTTCCACAATCCTATTTGTATTCTCAGTAAATTGCTTGAGGGTCTCTTCTAGAGATATCTTAGTTGACCGCTCTGCGGACTCTTCTGGGAGAAGAATATTATAAGTCTCTTTCATAAATAACTTCCGTGTTGACTCATTGAAACTCTTGAGAGACTCTTCTAGAGAAATAGAAGGATTGTTTTGCTCATATAACCTGTGGGTATATGGATAGTAATTGGGCTCAAAATGGTATGAACCATAACCTTCAAAAGTTTCGCGTTCCCAATCACTATTCACACTATGGTCAAAAAAAGGATAATGTCCAAGCTGCTCAGTCGGATACTCATTGTATTGGCATTATAATACCAGTTCGACATCCTAACCGCAAGGGAATTCTACACAATCACAAACAAGGCTGACTCGACCAAATCAAACCTATAAAATATAGCAAACAACAAGCATGATGACTCCACTTAGATTGTTTCTAGACCAGCTTCTAATCTTTCGAAAAGGAATTCGTTACAATCTGAGCAAACCTCTTTGGAATCAATCCGAGTTTAAGTAAGTTGAATTGAGACGAGGGAAGCTGCGAGGAGATTTGATACCCAAGGTCTCACCGGTATAATAAGGCGGCGCAGTCACGCATTCAACTCGCAGAAACCATCATGAACTTCAAAGTATGCTCAAAAGAGTAACCAATATTTTTCGAACGAATTTCCCATTAAGCTCGTTACCCTATAGGTCTCGTTCTAGTCAAAATTTTAAGCTTAGGTTCGCGTTTGGTTTCGTTTTCCTAAGGCGGGCAAGAAGGAAGCGGTGATGAAATCCGAGTCCTTATCTTAATTTGGCCAGGCCTTGCCCTTTACTAGGAAATTAAAACAACCGTATTCAAATCCTCAACATATATTCACCTTAAGGCATACAATAAACCCGCTGACAGGGGATTCGCGGGTGTTTCGAAAGCTTACCTCCCGTACCAGACGGGCGAAGAACCGCTGAAGTCGACTCGGGCCACGACTCCTATGTCATGTGCGAACCCGAGGGGCCGAGACGATATTGTAATCGTCGTCCTTCCATGCAAACAGTTTTATATTTAATGTACCCTTCCTTAGGGTTTAAAAAAAATAATTGTCCAAGTCCAAAGTCCAAATAAAGTGCTAAAGAAAAGAAAAAAAAATAATTACAAAAAATGGAAGGTCTCTAAAAAAAATAAAATAAATTCTCTTTTTTTCTAAATTTTTCTTTCTTTCGTTTTTTTTTTATTTTTTTGTTTTTTGCTTTGTCTTTTTCCTTTTCTTTTGGCTTTAAGCTTTGATTCCAAGTCTTTAGTATCCAACTTCAAACCTGTAATACAAAGACACACCCAAAGAAACGTAAAAAGAACAAATGAAATAAAAAAAAACCTAAAAATTCTACATAAGCACAAATCCGCGTCGGCGGCGCCAAAATGATTATGATTTTTTTTTTGATGTTGTAGTAATGAGGTTCAAACTCTTGGACTTGTGAAGATTAAATTTAAAGATTTAATAAAATTATATACAAAAATATTAACAAAGTGGGCGAGAGGTAACCAAGACACTAGAATCCACTATTACACATGAATGATGTCAAATATTTCATAACTCTAATTATCCTTTTAATCCTTTATTTCTTAATCCACAAATAATCAAACATATTCTCAAAAATTAATTGTATCCCTTAAGCATAGATTATCTAACCAAAGCGTAACCTATCTAATTGAATCACAACTAATGAAGAAAAGTATGTAAACTTTTAAGAACTCTGCAAAAGCAGTGATTGAGTGAATTATAATTAAATATTAGAGAAAATGAAATAGTTACCCATTGTTAATGTGTGAATAGCTTCATCCATTGCGTTGGTTACGAGAGAATTAGCCGCTCATCATGTTGGAAAACCTCTCAAAGAATTTCATTGATGCTCAAAAATGGTTTACAAATGATGAGAATATGAGAAATACAATAAAACCGGGTTTGTAACAATTATATTTGTTACAAACCAGAGAACTACGACCCTCAATGACAAAATAAGACTGCTGCAGATGTGTCGCAAATGCTGTGGAAAATAAGTCTGCCTGATGTACGACCCACAGGCGTGAGTCGTTATTACTGTAGAAAAACGACTGCTGGTGCAGGTCCGTTCTTCGTGTTCATCACCAGCAGCAGCAGCAGAAACCGAGTTTGGGAAAACTCGAATTTCTTCTTCTCTGGATCTCCTCATCCCCCCAGACTCTCGACAGCTCTTCTATGAGTCCCCAGCACTCTATATATACTCCACATGATCAAGAAGTCTCGCTATAACTCGAGATAATTCTCTCTTAACTCGGTTTGATGAAAAAATATTCTGGGAATATTTTCTTCCCTGATTTAGCTTCTCACGCGTAGATTTCCATCCTGGCCACTCTAGAAAGGTTTACACACGACCCACAATGTTGCTAGAGCCCTCATGCATGAGCAGAACACGCTCAAATCTTCTCCAATCCCGTGTCCAACCCGTGTTTCCCTGTTTTGCATTCCGTGAATTATCCAGCTAATTCTGGCCAAATTTGATCGAACCAAAATCCCAAAACGTGTTTTCTAGGACATATCACAACTTCCTACCAAAAATCAGCCATTGAATCGCCCTAGAACACGTTCAAAAATTCCAACAAAACATCTGCCAGTTGATAGTATTTTTTTCCCGCCAATTTTTGGTTTTTGAATTTGGGAAGAAGATGTCCTCCCCCCTAACCAGAACTGGGGTGCGAATAGAAGCTGCCTTTGGGGTGACCTGGGGTGCCCCTTAGTAATTGAGGTGCCCCTTATCCAACGGTGATAGTCAGAATAACACGTGTCCTCCGGGGCTTTTACCAACTTTTCGAGCCGAATTTTCCAAAAAATGTTTATTTTCCAAAGGTGCCTACAAACACGTAAAACACCAAAATTAGTTCAAACTCGAGTGCCAACAATATATAGTATTGAGATCAAATTAAACACAAAAATGTGTCTATCAGTTGTGCAATAGCTAAATTGTTGGTGGAGTGAAGACCCCGGATCAGAGCAGCATGTTTGAAAATTGATAATATGGGCGCATGAGGGGAAACAAGACTTTCCTGAGTACGGAACCTTTTGATGAAAGCATGAGCATTTTCTTCAGGTGTTTGCGTTAGATCCATCAAGGTTTTGACTTCATCCAGATGCTCGAATGATGGAGTATCCTTCACTTCTTCCGAATCAGAGCTTTCTTCGACAGAGAAATGTGCAATTGAAAGTGTTGGAGTTACCTTTCAGCATGAATCCACGTATGTCCGAGGATCATATCATATCCCGGGTCTTCTCTAGTTATGTGAAATTTGGTTTCCGCCCAAGTTGAACCAGTTTTCATTTTGAGAATGATGTAACAATACGCATCCTTGGATATTCCTTCGTGATCTCTAATTGAGACAGGAGCGTGAGTGGCTTCTTGTCGAGTGATGCCTGCAGCTCTGAGATTCTTCAAAGGGATAATATTGACAGCCGTGCCAACGTTGACCAATGCTCTCTTGAATTCATTTCTTTTGAGATTGACCGTGGTGAGAAGTCCTCAGTCATACATCTTTTTGTCAGTGACCGGAGGTTCAGGGAGTGTTTCTGGAATGGACAGACGTCTCCCAGATACTATATGGTTTAAAGTCGCGGACATGTCCTTCCTTTGAGCCTTTGACTGATAAAGTAATTCGCATATATGCTCTATCAATGACTGACCTGCTTCTTTGACTGGTTGATCGGAGAGTGCGAAGGGTCTAATTGGGAGAGGATTTTTGTGTACTCTTTCAGTACCCAGTTCTCCTGAATCAGATTTTTCTTTGAATATACGTTTCAAAATTCTGAAATCACTTGTTGGATGACTGACAAATCTATGAAAACGGCAGTACCGAGGATTCTCCATTTCTTTCTCAGTCGGATTTTTCCTGACATTGGGCAATTTTATCGCACCGTCTTGAATTCAGACTTCTAATAATTCCATGACCTCTTCAGTGGGAAAAGCAAAATCTGGGCCCTCCTGGTCGTTTTGCTGACGCTGAATCGGTGCCTGTGCATTTTGAGCTTGATTATCCTTCCTTTGTGGAGAAACCTGGCATACTGGGGAAGCATGCTTGTGTTGTTGTGCCTCATTTTTTTTTTTTTTACTTCTTTCAACAGCAACATTCATGGAATGATGGAGGTTGAGTTTCGGATCAGAAGAATATCCATTTTTACTTATATCCTTCTAAACTTCTTTATTCTGGAATGGCTCGGATTGGCTGAGTAGAGCAGCAGTCGATCGGTCAGTTGCTTCGGCCACGATCTGAGAGTGTAAATCCTCCAAGATAGATTTATTAAATGGCATTATCCTTTCATCGTAAGAGTTCTAATTTAAGCATGCTAAAATGGACGGGTCTTCTTTATGAGTTTGCAGGAATTGTTCTGAGCTTTCACGGATGTTCAAGCTAGATTGGTGGAGCCTTCTACGCTTATCATGAGTGTAGACTTTTCCCTCATTTTCACTGGTTAAGGTATGGATATCAACACCAGTGATAACATGGGAAGGATTATCAGCAGCGTTCTATTCAGAGCAATCATAGATTGGTTCCCTCGATAAATGATCCATAAGAACTTTCAAAAGGGCGAACACCTTATTCTGTATCTTGACAATTTCCACTTGATTTGTTATTACATCATTTAGGATTTTCATCAGATCAGCAATAGTGGTTGAGCTTTGAGCATTCATAGCTTCTAAGAGAGCCTGACCAGGCCAGTCGAGTTTAGTAGTAACTGGAAGAAATTTGCCGGTATTGGAAGATAATGAATTGAGATTGAATGTTTCTGAAACCTCCCCATAATCGATCATCTTGAGAAAATTTGGATTGCAACAGAGAGATTAATCTCCCACTATGGTCGCCAATCTGTAGATGGGGAAAAACGATTTGCTGGCTTTTCAGAGAATGGAGAGACGACCGTGTGACGGAGGATCCTCAACCGAGCGAACTTCCTAACCTCAAACAGATGCACTGCACGGGAGTGCTTTGAGTTTGAGAGATCAGTCTGTAGGACTCCGGCATAAACCAAGACAATGGCCGTTCCAGAGTCATTTCGGTCACAAAAAGGGAAGAGGGTTGATCTGTAGGAGGGAAGCTGAGAAGTGTGTGAGATCAATGGTGATCAAAGATTGTGTATGTGTTGTGGGTTTCTGCAAGTTTTCTGTGAACTGTTGAGTTCGAATAAGTTCTGGTCGATTGATGGAATTCTTGATAGTGATTTCTCGAAAAATTGTCTTGTTTTAATCGTGGATTCAAAGATTTATATTGCTAGAATAGTAGACACATTTATCTCCAGTAAGTGTGACAGTTTCTAGAGTGAAAGAGTGGGAAAGTGGGAAATCGTGGTTTAACCAGTTCCAGGTCGTGCGGAGACTTGGTTGATTGTCCACCCACTATTTTGCTAACTCCCTCAACTGCTTGCACGACTTACTCACATTTCTCATCGTGGATGAACACATGTGCTGTAGGCCGCCAAACCAAAACCCTAATTGATATCCCCCATGTGATGTGATTGATGTCTCACGAACGTGGAGTCTGCAAAGCAGACGTGCATTTGATTAGTCAGATGTTAACTTGATTAGACGATGTGTTTAAGTATTTTTCAGTCAAGCATGATTGTTGAATGCTCTAGGATTCATGAACTGGACATGTCTGCTGGGACATATAGTTCTCGAGTGAATGAAATGAATGATGTTTATATTGCTCGTCTGAGCAAATATTGTCCGATGAATTACTGAATATTGATAGTTGGATCATGTATATGGGGAAAAATGATTCGCTGGTTTTTACGGAATTGAGGATACGGCCATGCAGGGGAGACTCCTTGAACCGAGCAAAATGTTTAACCTCACACAAATGCACTGCAAGAAGGGAGTGCTTTAAGTTCGAGAGATCAATCTGTAGGACTCCGGCCTAAACCAAGACAATGGCCGTTCCAGAGTCAATTCGGTCACAAGAGAGGATGGGTTGATCTGTAGGAGGGAAGCTGAGAAATATGTGACATCAATGGTGATCAAAGATTGTAGGTGTGTTGGGTATTCTGCGTGAAGAAATAAAATAAGTTTTGATTGATTGAATTTTCTCTGTTGAGAGTAATTGCTCAGACGTTGAGTTGTTAATCTCATGTGTTTGCTTGATCGGAGATTGTCCTGTTGTTTCAATCATGATTCAGAGACTTATTTATATTGCAAGAATTGTAAACACCTTGATCCCGTGAAGTGTGACAGTTGCTGGAGTCAAAGAGTGGGGAAGTGGGAAATCGTGTCAAAACCAGTTGCTCATCGTGCGGAGACTTGGTTAATTTTTCACCCACTACTTTGCTAACTCCTCTAACTGATTGCACGACTTGCTCACATTCTCATCGTGTGTATGAACACACGTGCCGTATACCCCATACCAAAACCCTAATTAATATCCCCCATGTGACACGATTGACATCTCGTGATTGTGGAGTCAGTTGCTGACTTTATAAGACGATGATTCCTTGTATTGTTGAGTCGAACATGATTTGCAAATATTCTGAGAATCATGAATTGAACATGTCTGTTCAGACAAAGATATATTGTCGAATAAATGTTGATAACTTAAGGTGAGAAAATGTTGCTGAATCGTCGAATATTGATAGTTGAACCAATATTCCTTAGTCTGAGAAAATATTGCTCGTCTGAGCAAATATTTCTCGTTTGATGAATTGTTGGTATCAAGATCAAATGAAAAATGTTAATTTAAGATGCTGACATCTGAACCGAGCATAATTATTAAAGTGTTGATCACGGGATCAACGTAAAATTATTAGTGTTTGAATCTACTCAGAATTATGTTTTGGCAGAGCTCTGGATTCGAAACCCTAATTTTTGATCAACTGATGTTTATTGAAAATAAAGCACAAAGTGAAGGAGGGACCGGCTACAGGGGATGATGAGTCGGCCATGTAACGCCCAGATGCTCAAATGAGAAAAATACCAAAGTCTCTTGAAGACCAGTTGGTGAAAGGATGATTAAATGCTGGTTTAATCATTTATTAAAATAGTGCTCGTGTGAGCGTTAGGTAGTAAAACCTGATAATGAAGAGATGTGGGACCGACCAAGGAGGAATGAGACCGGCCCTTGGTGGTCATGGGACCAGCTGATGGTCGTTTAAGAAAACTCCAAGTTATTTGAGAGGAGTTTGGACCCAATATGAGCAATTGAGAAAATTAGGTCAAAATTGTTAAACCACGTGGGACCGGCTCTTTATAAGACTTGGGTCCGACCTTGGTCGGTCAAGGAGACGTGCCCGTGTCACCATAATGTCCGTGTCTTAGTCCTGAGAGTTTTGATACTTTCTAATGCGCGTTTGAGCAACATTTTGAGAAAACATGAAGGATTCAGGGTTTTGCTGAGACTGAGGAATCTTCATGAGATGATAAAAAATAGTTAATAAAATAGGGGATTGTAAGGTGTGGGACCGGCCATGGATAGGGCATGGCCGACCGGCTAGCAAGCCCGATCCCCAACACCTTTCCCAATTTTATGAAATTTTTATGTATTTTCCCTGATGTGAGCGAAATACCATAAAACTGAGGAATTTCATGATGTTAAGGAATTTTCATGAAATTATGGAAATAATAATAATAACATAGGGATTCATGAAGTGTGGGACCGGCTAGGGCCAAGGCATGACCGGCCGGCCAATGAGCACGGTCCCATGGCATTTTCCCTAATTTTGTATTATTTTCATGACTTTAGGGAAATATCATGAAATCAAGGAGTTTGTTGAAACTAAGGATTTTCCTTGAAGTGAGGGAGCTTCCATGAGATGAGGGAATCAAATAATATTAAAATAATGAGACAAGGGCGTGCGGGACCGGCCACGGCTAGGGCATGGTCGGCCGGCCAATGAGCCCGTCCCGTGAGCTTTTCCCTAAGTTTATATTATTTTTCATGAATTGCGGGAAATATCATGAAATCAGAGAATTTTCATGGGATGAGGTAAATAATAAAATAATAAGGAATCATGAGGGGCATGTCCATCCGGCTAGTGGGCCCGGTCCCGCGACACCTTTCCTAAACTTTATTATTTCTTTGATACGAGGAAACACCATGAGACTGGGGAGTTTCCTTGAGACGAAAGAGATTTGTTCAAATGAAGGGATTTTCATGAGATCAGGGAAAAATAATAAAATACGATAAAATATAAAATTGGGCGTGGGACTGGCCACGTCGTGACTGGCCGGCCGGTGGGCCCAGTCCCTTGACACCTTTGCTAATATTTTATTATTATTATTTTCCTTCCTATTTTGCATAGGTCCATCGTTCCTTCGTGTTTTGGAATGCTCGTTCGTGCATTCAGGTGCTCGTTTGCGCATTATCGCTGAACACACTTGCACCATTTTAGTCGGGGCTTACTCGATAGCTGCTCAGACGCCCACATATTGAATATTCATCACTAACCCGTGGAACTCTGCCGGGAAGAACCACGAATTGAAGTGACAAAATATTATGAATAATGTAGAATATTTTCCAGGGATTCAGTTAATGAATCTAATAATTTAGGAATAATTCATTGATAACTCTATACTAGTACGATCGTCTAGGAGCATTAATTATTCAGGAATTGAGTGATATGATCTTGTTGAAGCGTCATATTTCTTTCATATAGTGAGGGAAAACATTGTTACATCCTGAAGACTTTATTGCTCTATACTAGCAGGTAAGTCATCTAGGAGCCGTCTAATCTTTCGATTTTATGCAGAAGTAATTACTGAAATTGCTCAGCATTCATGAGATATGTCGTTGCCTCAGCTGAGAGACTGCACATCTGTATATACTCTGAGAGATAGTATTCTCAGTCAGAGATTCATGCGGCATGAGATTTCATGCTTCGACGAGAGACATGAGCCTCAACACTCCCCTGATTGCTGGATCAGGAGCATTACAATTATGGTTTTACGATTTTAACCCTTGTTGAAAATCCACCATCTACATTAAGTCCCCTGCTTAGTGAGGGACAGTAATCCCCCTCAGTCATCACTAAATGGTGATTTTCCAGTTATGAACGAAATAAGTAATTGAACTTAGTCATAAGATAAGATGTTACCGTATTTTCGATCGCGTGAGCGAACCACGACTTGAACGAAGATCCCAGCGGCATGATAGAGTATCGTCTAATGAACATAAATTGGTGTAGAACCGCTGACTCGATGGTGGGATCTTGGTCGACTTAGGATTCACGGGCCGGGCCCAATAAGGAAATCCTTGTGAGATTAGGTTTTGGAAATAAAATTTAATATAAAAGGGAATTAATCCTTTTTTTTATTATTTCTTTCTCACAACCGACCACCACCTTCTTCCCTTCATCAGCTTCACGTCAGAGTACAGGAGAGAGGAGGAGAAAATTTTCGCTGGAGCTGTTGTCGTCGTCCGACCGTCTGATCATATTCCGGCTGGCACTGACATTTTTTTTTGCTGATTTCATGAGTTGTTCATGCCTTGATCACGTTGAAGTCATATACATGTGCATATATTAAGTGTGAGTTTTGTAGGAAAATCCTTGTTTTATTAAACGTATATTCGTTCGATCGTTAGTTCAAGAGACTAGCAATAATCCCTAGCTTGAGAGATTTTTCTTTTGAAATAGACTTGTGTCCAGTGCTAAAATTTTGTTTATGAACTTTCATGGAAATCAAAACTTTATCTTAAAAGATGTGAACTTTTCACAAAACCGAAATAAACCTTCCTTTCAAAGGAAGACGATCGTACGAAGGAAAAGAGTTTTTTAAAAAAAAAACCGTGGAGCATCCACAAATTTTTGTTTTTGATAAAATCACGTCACGTGAGCCTAGACTCACGTCAATTTTTTTTTACGTGAGTTAATCACGTTTTTTATTTATTTGTTGATATATATATGTGTATATATATATTTTTGAAAACCAATGATTGACTTTGAGCAATATTAACAACAAACAATTATTTATGATGAAATATTTGTTTAGTTTTCGTAATTCGATGGTTAATGTTCGTATGATGTAAGTGTTCATGACCTTATGAAAACCTGAGTTTTGCTCGTCTTTTGTAGGTTCGAAGAAAAGAGCAAGTTTTTTGAAGTGCTAACTCTTACAATCACTATTGTTAGTGGAATCGTAAAAAGGTAAGAGTTAAGAGTTACCGCTTCGTAGATGCTTGCATGAGCATTTTGTCATTAGACTGTAGAATTCCATCATATTGTCGAAGTTCGCATCATGTATGATGATGTACTGAAGTAGTGTTTTGTACACATTACAACTACTTCACAAGGATGTCCGACTTCCAAGAAAATGACGCTTCCAGAGACGACACATGTATGGATGAAACTTCCGTTGGTGATGAAGAAGAAGAAACTCTTGGAATCAAAAACGTTCCAAACATAGATGATGCATTCTTCGAGGTTCAGCAGGGAACTGAAAAACGCCTCAAAACTCCAGCATTTCGTCTTCTGATAAATCCCAGGGAGGTTGTTCAGAAGAAATTGGTGACTCCTTTAGCATCCATTCGATTTTTTCTTGAACGAGGAATTTTTCTTGCGTCGATCATAGAATTCAAGCTTTCTCGACGACCTTTAGAAAAACTCTCGGGATGGGAGAGACACATGCTGGGTTTTCGTCGTGTCAGAGCCATGTTGGATAGTGCACAGGTGACCAGGGCTATCCAAACATCTGGAGACATGTTCATTTTTCATGATGCGCGAGGTATTGTAGCTCTTCTTGCTCGTTGGTGCATTCCAACTCACACTTTCATATGCAGATGGGGAGATTTTACCATCACCTTGGAGGATGTAGTTGCTTTGTTGCATCTCTCAATCACGGGAAACTTTTCTGGGAAGCTTTCGGCAGAGGAGGCAGTAGTTTCTAACATCTTAACAGCCGAGATGGAGAGAATTAACAAAGTGTCTGGCAAAGGTTGTTATGCCCACTGGATAACACATTGGTGGCCAAGAGATACTCCTCTTGATAGACCTGTCGATGGTATGTTATCTATTGTTGTTTTCTTGTGTTTATGGCTGTCCAGGGATGTATTTGAAGATACTGGAATTTTATAAAGCAATTTGTAGTTCCTTTTGCCGTTAAGATGGCTCAAGGTGAAAAACTTCCCATAGGTAGTCTATTCTTGGTCTCTTTGTACTCTAACCTAGACTCCTTGGTTATAGACTCCGACGTTTCGAATGGCTTTATGAAGATTGCATGCTACGCCAATACGATGTTTCTCCACGCCTTGATGTGGGAACACTTCAAGAATTATGCAGCTATTCCTCATAATACTTTGCAAGGACTGAATGCTGCTGATGCTCGTTGTATTTTCCCTGAGAAGGATAATGCCAGGATTATGCGCTGGTCCACAAAGCAACCTCAATCCAAGACACGTCTCATTGATGTGTTAGACAATGAATCTGAGTTTAATTTTCGCCCCTGGGTGTCAATTTCTTCTTATGTTTCTCAGTTGTCAACCTTCAATACTGAAGAAAGTAGGACTTTGAAATCTGGTGATGACTTGATTGATGGCGAGAGATCCTTCATGTTGAGTTGTACTCCGGGTCATTTGATATTAGCAATGTATGGAGACTTTTCAGTAGAAGAATACAACATCGATAGAGCATCTCGTCAAATGGGTATGGATCAATGTGTTCCAACTTTTCGAAGGAGGAAACCATCAGTGGAACAACTTAAGACCTGTTTAGGTCGCACACATGTGGAAGGAAACTCTTACTGGTTCCCTTGTTCTGAACGAATTACATATGTAACTCCAGGTTACATAGATTTCTGGGATCAACAGCTTGAGCGTTTATGCGATTTTGTAAAGGTTGACCAACCTTTAGTGAAAGAGTCTCCTTCTGCTGAGATAATTGCTTCTCGACCAAGATTGAAACATATCTCTAGCGGCGATAAGCGGAAGGCATCTCCAGGATGTTCATCAGTATGTATCTTTTGCGTAATCTTCATATAATTAAAATAATCACTTTTTTTTATTATCGCATCAATTTATTTTTGCAGGACGGTCGTACTGTGAGACCTCGAATTGAAGTAAACTTCTCGGAAGCAGAAACAGTTATTCACGGTGGAGAGGGCAGGAACAAGAATTGCAAGTTGTGGCCTAACACCATAAAGTCCCCAGTTGTTTCTTTGGTGAGTTGTCAATACTTTTCCGCCGTGACCCTTTCCTTTCCGTATTATTAGGATCATAAAACCAATATTCGTTATTTGGTGACAGAATTTTTCTCCATCAAGTATTGACGGCTTTCAATTCTCTGCTGCTGGGCAAACGGTTTCTGACTTGAGTGCTGAAGAAGAGAATGACGTGAGTACTTCTTCATATAATCAAAAATATGATACTTCGTAGACAAAATGCTTATTGTTTGAAAATATATCCAGGAGGATTTCGCCATGAAAGTGGAGAGTACTGATGCTCGTTCATTTTCGAAGGATGGAGATAAAGAAAATTCTCAGGGTTCAAAACCGAATGGAAGTGATGATCATCATGATGTTGACACGGGCAATTCTGATTCTTTGAACGTTTTAGAGACCGCCAAAGTAAGTATTCCCCTTGCACTTTATACATGGATACATAAATTTTTTGATTCATGAATGAATTAATGAGAATCCATGTGAATGCACGAAAAACTTTGTTGAAATACGTCACCAGAAAATTCAGAACTCAGTCTTTTAGAAAAAAACGCCATAAAATCTTCGTCTGATGTCAGATTTTCACGATCTACCCATGTATCCTCATGCCCAGAAAATTTCCAAGCTTTTTTTCAGAAGATTTTAGAGTTTTGAGCACATTTAGGGACCGAAATCAGCGAAATAGTAAACTTCCAGGAGATTTCCATAAATTTCTCAGCTGGCGTGTAGTCCAATGTATTGATCACATGTTTTTACTCGTTCATGCAATTGCTATGAAATTTTGATATATTGTAGATAACATCCATACGGAGAGAATGGTATATAACTCAACCTTAGATTCTTCACCAATTTCTCCCAGTTCGTCATTTTGTACAGGACAGTGCGAAATCTCTCAGACGAGCTTGTTGTAAAACGTGTTTTCATGACTTTCACGCTATTTGCTCCTGTCTTGAATGCACAATAATGAAATTTGATGATGTTAGACCACATGTATGCTGTAGTTTACGATTCTATTTGGTTTCCATGTTTAGATTGCTCTAATCTCATGTAATCTTCATATTTAGGTGCCAAATACCGAAGTTGAGAATAATGAAACAAATAATATAACTCGAGCGACCCCGTGGTTATTGATGAAGAGACAACCATCTCTGCACTTCAAGTCCGTGAGAATATTGATACTGAAACCATTGAGACTTCAATCGTTGTTGTTCCAGTGGCGGAAGAATCCGAACCACGAGTGGAAGAAACTGAAGAAACCGTCGCTCTGACTATAGAAGTTGCTCCAGTAATTGAGAACCGTATAGTGGTGCATGAATACCCGAGTACAGGGATTGATTTTGATCCTCCATTTGACGCATCACTCCTATACCACGAGCTAGTTGGTGGATTCAGCGTTCCTATTGGATATGCCGACTTGTACGAGAAGATATGGAGGAAATTTGGTCACATCATCGTTACCAGGGATCCCAAGCGTGCTTATTATTTAACCATTCAAGTAAGTGTTATCTTGAGTGTTGTAAATGATATATGCAACAGGGCTAGAAATACTGTTACTCCAGATGTACTCTTTGATTGGGAGGTCAACTTGGAGAATTCTGAAAGACTTGGCTTCAACGTAAAATGGTTTCGTAAGAAGATAGATGCTATCAAGGACTCATGCGATAAAAACATACCCCTTACCAATGATGTTGTTAAGGAGAAGGAAGGCAAGATTGCCAGGCTGACTGAAGAGATGATCATGGAGAAGACGACTTTGCAAGCCTTGAAGGATGCAGAGGAGCGAAAGTCTTTCTTTGCTGATTTATTTTTCATAATCTCTTGAATTTCTGAACTTCTGAGAGATATGATATCTTATTTTGGTTTTTGATATTTGACTGGATTTGGACTGGCAGATGATTGAGGGTTTTCTTTTGGATTTGATAGAGATTTTCTTTAAGTAAAATGAACTGAATTTTGATAAATTGCTGAATTCAAATACTGAATGCAAGTATTGCAAACATTTTGGAGAGATTGAAATACAATGAAAGAAAATCCTAAATGCCAATATTTTGGGTGTTCATGTCTTGAACATCCAGTACCTCGAACGTCCAACACCTTAAGCGTCAAAGGCCTTGAGCCAGTTTTCATGTATCACTGGTACCGTCCTGCCATCCGTGTTGATTAGCTTGTAGTAACCTCCAGCTATGGATTTAGCAACCATAAAAAGTCCTTGCCAATTAGAGTTCCTTGCGGAGTAAAGGTTGCGCTTAACTTCCTTAAGAACTAAATCTTCTTCATGAAATTTGTTACGCTTGATCGTTCGCGCCTTGAATATCTTCTGTTGATTAGGAATTCCTTGTGCAGTGGAGTTCCGTGGTTGTGGGGCCTTGCAGTCTTGCGGCACATATGGAAATTCACGCAAAGGAAAGTATCCAGAATACTGCTGGTCATGTTTAGCCATGTCCTCAGCAATAAACTTTCCGATGGAGTGTTCAATTTGAAGGAGCTCCGTATTCAGCCATTTGGTGTAATATTGCTGAGGTGAGGTCATCCATTCATAGCATTTTTCAATAGCTAAGTTGTTGATGGGGCAAAGCCCTCGGACCCAAGCAGTATAGTTGAAAATTGACAAAATGGACACATTAGGAGGAATAAGACTTTCCTGAGCGCGAAACCTTTAGACGAAAGCGTTTGCAATTTTTTCTGGCTTTTTTGTCAGTTCCATTAAAGCTTTGACATGCTAAAATGGTGGAGCATCCTCTATCTCTTCCGAATCAGAGCTTTCTTCAACGGAGAAATGTGCAATTGAAGGTGTTGGAGCTACCTTTCCAATATGAATCCACATACGCCCAAGGATAATATCATATCCTGGATCTTCCCGGATTATGTAAATTTTGGTGTCTATCCAGATTGATCCACCTTCATCTCGAGAGTGATGTAGCCATAGGCGTCTCTGGGCGTTCCTTCATGATCCATGATTGATTTTGGAGCATGGATAGCTTCTTGTTTAGTGATACCCGCATCTCTGAGAGTTTTTATAGGGATAATATTGACAGTAGTGCAAACATCAATCAACACTCGTTTGAACTCGTTTCCTTTAAGATGAACTGTGGCGAGAAGTCCTCAGTCATACATTTCTTTGTCCATTACTGAAGGCTCAGGGAGCATCTCCTGGATCACCAAATGATTTCCTCACACAATGTGGTTTAATGCAGCAAACATATCTTTCCTTTGAGCCTTTGATAGGTACAACAATTCACAGGCATGTTCCATTAAGGATTGAACTGCTTCCTTGACAGGTGGTTCAGAGAGAGTGAAAGTTCTAACTGGGGGAGGGTCTATGTGCATTCCCTCAGTCCCCAAGTTAAGCTCCCCTGATTCAACTTTTTCCATGAATATGCGTTTCAAAACTCTACAGTCACTTGTGGGATGATTGACGAACCTATGGAAGCGGCAGTAGCGAGGACTCTCCATGTCCTCTTCAGTTGGTTCTTTCTTGACATATGGCAACTTGATTGCATCATCTTGGATCCAGACATCCAGGAGTTCGATCACCTCCTCAATAGAAAAGGGGAAGTCAGGTGCCTCTTGCTCAGTTCCTATGCGTTGGTCAGGGGCTTATGCAGCTTTCTTATCCTTCCTTTGTAATAATAAAATAAGGATTGATGAAGTGTGGGACCGTCTAGGGACAAGGCATGACCGGCCGGCCAATGAGCACGGTCCCATGGCACTTTCCCTAATTTTATATTATTTTCATGACTTTAGGGAAATATCATGAAATCAAGGAGTTTGTTGAAACTAAGGATTTTCCTTGAAGTGAGGGAGTTTCCATGAGATGAGAAAAACAAATAATATTAAAATAATGAGACAAGGGCGTGCGGGACCGGCCACGACTAGGGCATGGTCGGCCGGCCAATGAGCCCGTCCCGTGAGCTTTTCCCTAATTTTATATTATTTTCATGAATTGAGGGAAATATCATGAAATCAGAGAATTTTCATGGGATGAGGGAAATAATAAAATAATAAGGAATCATGAGGCATGGGACCGGCCACGGCTAGGGCATGGCCGTCCGGCTAGTGGGCCCGGTCCCGCGAAACCTTTCCTAAACTTTATTATTTCTTTGATACGAGGAAACACCATGAGATCGGGGAGTTTCCTTGAGACGAAGGAGATTTGTTCAAATGAAGGGATTTTCATGAGATCAGGGAAAAATAATAAAATATGATAAAATATAAAATTGGGCGTGGACTGGCCACGACGTGACTGGCCGGCCGGTGGGCCCAGTCCCCTGACGTCTTTGCTAATATTTTATTATTGTTTTTCTTCCTATTTTGCATAGATTCATGTTCCTTCGTGTTTTGGAATGCTCGTTCGTGCATTCAGGTGCTCGTTTGCGCATTATCGCTGAATATACTTGCACCATTTTAGTCGTGGCTTACTCGATAGCTGCTCAGACGCCCACATGTTGAATATTCGTCACTAACCCGTGGAACTCTGCTGGGAAGAACCACGAATTGAAGTGACGAAATATTATGAATGATGTAGAATATTTTCCAGGGATTTAGTTAATGAATCTAATAATCTAGGAATAGTTAATTAATAACTCTATACTAGTACGATCGTTTAGGAGCATTAATTATTCAGTAATTGAGTGATATGAGCTTGTTGAAGCGTCATATTTCTTTCATATAGTCAGGGAAAACATTGTTACATCCTGAAGACGTTATTGCTCTATACTAGCAGGTAAGTCGTCTAGGAGCCGTCTAATCTTTCAATTCTATGCAGAAGTAATTACTGAAATTGCTCAGCATTCATGAGATATGTCGTTTCCTCAGCTGAGAGACTTCACATCCGTATATACTCTGAGAGATAGTATTCTCAGTCAACGATTCATGTGACATGAGCTTTCATGCTTCGACGAGAGACATGAGCCTCAACACTCCCCTGATTGCTGGATTAGGAGCATTACAATTATGGTTTTATGATTTTAACCCTTGTTAAAAATCCACCATCTAAAGATCAACATTCGAACAGTTGAGCAAGTATTTCTCAGTCGATAAATTACGGAATATTGATAACTGGATCAATATTCGAGTAATTGAGCAAGTATTGCTCATTCGATGAATTATTGGTAGCGTGACCAAATAATATATTAATTAAAATATTGGTAGTTGGACTGAATATTGTATAATTAATTCAAACATTGATTGCTGGATCAACATAAAATTATTAGTGTTTTAATTTTCTCAGAATTATGATTTACAGAGCAATTGTTCGAAACCCTAATTTTTGATCAATTGTTGGTCAATTGATGATTTACTCAAAAAATGGGTCATTGAGTGAAGGAGGGACCGATCATATAGGATAATGGTTGACCATGTAGCGCCTAAGTGCTCGAGTGAGCGTGCACCAAAGTCCTTTGTTGACCAGTTGGTGAAAGAACGATCAAACACTGGTTTAATCATTTATTAGAATAGTGCTCGTGTGAGCGTTAGGTAATAAAACCTAGTTATGGAGAGCTGAGGGACCGACCAAGAGGGCATGAAATCAGTCCTTGTTGGTCTTGGGACCAGATGACGGTCGTTTGAGCGAGCCCCAAGTTGGTTGGAAAGAGTTTGGTCCCAATACGAGCAATTAATAGCAAATTAGGTCAAAATTATGAAAATGTGTAGGACCGGCTCATTGTAAGCCTCAGGGCCGGCCTTGGTCGGTCAAGGCAGCATGCCCGTGTCACCATAATGTCCGTGTCTCAGTCGTGAGAGTTTTGGTATTTTCTGGTGAGCGTTTGAGCAATATTTTGGATTTTCAGAAGAGTTTGATCTTGACTGAAACTCTTAATTTTGCTCGAATGAGCGAGCAAAACTTCGCTCGTGCGACCGATATTTTGAGAATATTAAAATAATAATGTCTTGATATTTCATGTGAGTAGCCTAGTTGGTCAAGTGACCATTTGACTTTTTGGCTTTTCCAGGGTTTGAGCAATATTTGAGAAAATATTGAAAAACTAGGGTTTTCGCTTAAACGATGGAGTTTCATGAGATGATGGAAATAATAATATGAGAAAATAAGAGATTGTAAGGTGTGGGGCCAGCCACGACTAGGGCATGGCCGGCCGGCTAGGTGGCCCGGTCCCGTGACACCTTTCCCTATTGTTCGATGAAAGTATGGAAAACTAAGAGTTTCGCTCAAACGAGAGAGTTTCGATCAAATGAGGAAGTTTGCTCAAATGAAGGAGTCTACATGAGATGACGGAAATAAATTAAAATAAAATAATGGGAGAGGGGGACCGGCCGCGGCGGCATGACCGGACGGTGGGCCCGGTCCCGTGCCTCTTGCTTATTTTATTTAATGTTATTTTCCTCCATAAGTTGCTCGTTTGTCCATATTTTCGAACGTTCGTTCGTGCGTTCGGGTGCTCGTTCGTGCATTATTGTCAAGTGCACTTGCACCATTTTCTCAGGACTTACTCGACAGTGGCTCAGACGCCCGGGTAGTGATTATCTATTACTAATTTATGGAATTCAGTCGCGAATAATCCATGAAACGGAGTAATCAGATAGATTAGATTATTTTCTAGGAATTCAGTTGATGAATGACACTAGAATTAATCTATTTGCAGAATCGAGATATGAGATAGTTGAAGTATCATATTCGTTCTGAGGGGTGTATAGTCATGGAACAACGAGCGGCTTGACGTCCTGAAGGCGTTAAGCTCTCTAACAAACAATTATGTCTAAAGAACCGCCCGATTCTGTACACAGTCTCTCTAGGTAGTCAAGGAACAACGAGTAGCGTGACGTCCTGAAGACGTTAAGCCTTCTAACAAAAAATTATGTTTAGAGAACCACCCAATCATTTTGATTCTATGTAGAGGTGGGTCTCTCTATGTAGTCAGGGAACAACGTGCAGCGTGACGTCCTGAAGGCGTTAAGCTCTCTAACAAACATTATTTCTAGGGAACCGCCCAATCATTAAGATTCTACATAGAGATGATGATGAAATGTGTGAAGCATCGAACGCTCAACCGGGGAGGCCTTTCGAGAAACATTTTCATCATAGCTCTGAGAGGAACACTCACTCAGTCAGAGATCGTGAAACGGTTCAAGGATCATAAAACATGAATCGTCACATACATTCCTGAACCCGGGTCAGAAACATGCAGTATCATGATTTTACGATTTTTTCCCTTGTCGAAAATCCACCATCAACATCAGTTCACGCAAAGTGTTCTTTGTTAGAGACAACATTTGTTCATAGTGAGATATTTCTTCTAAAGATGAAACGATTTGAGATTTTAAATCATTTATTTTTCCGATGAAATCTTTCACCATATCCCTGAAGTTATTATACAGTGGGAGGAAGAACCTAAATCACTAACCACATCCTTCACCTTTCTCTTCCTTGAGGGAAGAATTCCTTCACTATATCCCTTTTTGTAGTACCTCTAGTTATAGGTGCCATGATACTGTATCTTTCAAAGAGAAAAAGTGAAGTACAATTCTGATCACAAATGAACATAAATAGACTTATTATGAAAACTAACCCTAAAGAACCTTTTGAAAAAGTCTTCACAGTTCACGTTCCATTATTTATCTTAACCAACAAAATATTCACTTGCTCAAAATAACTTTTAGTCATAAATGAAGAAAAAAACCCAACATATTTTACAGGACTTGACTAACCTTGATGTGATCCTTATTCCAAGTCAATAATAAGGATTCAACCCATTACTATGATTAGATGGTAATGAAGTGAACACAACGTTCACTTCTTTTGTCATAGGATGAGATATCAAGGTTTGTTGGGAAAACATACTTACCTCGTCTGACTCTGATTCTTATAGTTATCTTCTTCTGGTACTCAGACGTTTCCGTTTCTCCATAGGCTGACTCATTCTTTGCCTGTTATTTTGAAGTTTGGAAATTGTTTTGTTGTTCCTCTTGAATCTCCAACACTTATTTTGAACATGGCTCTAACTTCCAAAAAACGAGCAAAACAGCAAAGAGTTTATGCTTTGTAGAGATGACTCTTGTTTATCACAACTTACAAAGTCAGTTGTTCCAGAACCGATAATGAGTTGATTGTGCTCACATTCTTATTTTTGAACCCTAAATCTTTTGTGTTTCCAAAAGCCTTTTGACCAAATAACATTGGTGAAATTTTGTTGGAGCTTTCTGTCAACCTTTGCAGGTCACACTTGAGAGAATTAATCTCTTTTCTTTCAGAGATAGGGTTCTGGTGAACTCATCATTGAGATAGTAAATCTCAAGAGCTTTCACCTGGAGTGATGATTCAAGTTTCTCCAACAAAGCCTTTAATTAAAGATTTTCCTTGTGAATTTCTTCATTTTTATCCAAGAAATCTAAAATCTCAGTGTCAGACTCACATTCCGAAGCAGAATTTGAGTTAATGGAGACTTATGCCGAGAGGGCTAAAAATCCTGAACAGATACCATTAATACACTGAGATATTTCTTTTTGAACCGAATCATCAATAGGAACATAGAGAGAATATATTCTATCGGATCTCTTGCTTTTCTTCAAAATATCCTTGATCTTTTGTGTAATCAGTGATCTGTTAAGATCAGATTGATTAGAAAAGCACTCATCAGCCCATGACAAGTTAAAAGCTTCACTTGTAATGGTCACAACATTGAACGCAGACGTTCTGACTGTATTATGATCATGATCAATTAATTTTAACTTTTCAACCAGAGTATTTCTGGAAAGAGTATCAAGGTTATTTCCCTCAACGATGGCATGCTTCTTAGAATCGTATCTAGATGGCAACGATCTGAGAATTTTCATCACAATGTCCTTTTCAGGAATAGTCTTACCCAATGCAAAAGATGCATTAACAATTTTAGATACTTTGTGATTAAACTCATCAAATGAATCTTTATCTGCCATACGAAGGTTTTCCCAATCGGAATTTAGGTTTTGGAGCCTGGCTTCCTTTTCACTGGTATTTCCTTCAAATACGGTTTCTAAGATATCCCAACATCTTTAGACTTTGTGCAAGTAGTCACATGATGCTCGAGCTCCGGGGTAATGGCACGAATGATAGCGTATAACCCATCATAATTTTGCTTTGTAGCAAGAATCGGCATCATATCTACCAATATCCTTTGGAACTGTTACATCGTCTTCTGTAACTACCATAGTATTATAGCCATTAACCAACCCATGATTGAAAATCACGTACTTGAAGAAAGGCACGCATAGAAATTTTCCACCATAAGTAATTTGAGTCATCGAATACTGGTGGTACATTTATGGAGGTAGCACTTATGTCCATATTCAGATCGCTACAAACACATACTTATAAGGTATTTAATGTGTTTGTCTGCTCTGATACCAATTGAAAAAACAGGGGTCTAACAACCACACCCAACAATTCGTTTGGAAATATGAATAGATAAACTCCAATATACTTTCAAGAGAATCAACTAGACAGTTAGCCTCAATCTAGAGAAAAGTATATCAAAGAGTTTAGTATGTCTATCTCTCAATTCAATCTGCAATCACCAAATAGGAATTTCCAAGCCCGATTGAATATAAGATAAATATCTTGAATGGTTACAAACACCAATGTTCAAAGATCAATCAATTTCAATCAACAACTAAAGGTTGGATTTCCCAATTGATCGATTCAACGCACAACCTGTGATGTTTCAATTATATAACAAAATATAATGCGAAAAAGAAATAACACAGACACCGGAATTTTGTTAACGAGGAAACCGCAAGTGAAGAAAAACCTTGGGACCTAGTCCAGATTTGAACACCACACTGTATTAAGCCGCTACAGACACTAGCCTACTGCCAACGAATTTCGGAGACTGTAGTTGAACCCTAATCAATATCACACTGATTCAAGGTACAGTTGCGCTCCTTACGTCTTTGATCCCAGCAGGATACTACGCACTTGATTCCCTTAGACGATCTCACCTACAACCAAGAGTTGCTACGACCCAAAGTCGAAGACTTGATAAACAAATCTGTCTCACACAGAAAAGTCTATAGGAATAGATAAATCTGTCTCCCATAGAAATACCTACGAGTTTTGTTCTGTCTTTTGATAAATCAAGGTGAATAGGAACCAATTGATATACCAGACTTACATTCCTGAAGAACAGCCTAGAAATATCAATCACCTCACAATAATATTAATCGTATGGTAGCGAAACAAGATATTGTGGAATCACAAACGATAAGACGAAGATGTTTGTGACTAATTTTTATCTTGCCTATCGAAGATTAAATCTCGCGCCGATCTTAAATAAAATCGTACTCAAACACGATAGAAACAGCAAGATCTGATCACACAACTACAGAGAAAATAGTTGATTTTGGATTCACAATCCCAATGAAGTCTTCAAGTCGTTAACCTACAGGGTTTCGTGAAAAACCTAAGGTTAAAGGAGAATCGGCTCTAGCTTATGTAACTAGTATCACACAGGAGGTGTGGAGATTAGTTTTCCCAGTTGTTAGAGTTCTCCTTTATATAGTTTTCAAATCAGGGTTTGTAATCTAAGTTACCTTGGTAACAAAGCATTTAATATTCACCGTTAGGTGAAAACCTGATTAGATTCAAGCTAATATCTTTCAACCGTTAGATCGAACTTAGCTTGTTATACACAAATAAAATTTACCCACATTTAGGTTTATGTAACCGTACCTAAACGTATACACCATGTTGGCTATACAATAGTTAACCAAGGTTAGCCATATGAATACTCTCATATCAACCTTATTCATCTTAACTATAACTAGAGTTGTTCAATTGCTATATTCTCATAGAAGTATACAAGAATACAATTGAAAATCGGTTTGATTCACTCGAATCAATTCATGAACATTATATCCACGGTTTTGAAAGAATGCATTCCTTAATATACATGAGCCAACCGATTTTAGAACTTTAACCACTCAAGTATGCAATAGGGTACGCATACTTAAGTATCCGGTCTGAGTTTGAGTTCGCCGGTATGAAAACGGATACGCATACTTAGTACACTTCCAAATCCCAGCAGAAATTTCCGGACCTATACCTTAGGCAAGTATGCGTACCGGTATGTGTACTTGGTACACGGAATTTCACAATTTCAAGTATGCATACTTTAGTTCCGGTCATGGATCACATAATGAAAGAATGCACAATATGTTTATAATCAATGATGGTTAAGTATTCTAAACTCTTATTTCAATCATTCAAACTTTCTTAGAGGATGACAATTGTCGTTTTCACATACTATTAATGAAAAAGAGGGGGTCTAACAACACCACCCAATATTTCGCTTAGCAATCTGTATGGACTAACTCCAATATACTTTACTAGAGAATCAACTAGACAGTCAGACTCAATCTAGATTAAAGTATATCGAGGAGTTAATATCTCTCTCTTGATCTGATTTACTCGAGCTAATAGAATCAGCGAATCTTTAATCAAATACAAGGAATAACTTGGATGGTACCAAAGACCAATATCCAAGGATCAATCAATGTAAATCAACAACCAAAGGTTGGATATTTTAATTGATGATCGAAAACGCACAACCTGTATTATTTTGATTATAAAGATAAACAATACAATGCGGAAATAGAAAGAACACAGATACCAGAATTTTGTTTACGAGGAAATGCAGAAAAACCCCGGGACCTAGTCCAGATTGAACACACACTGTATTAAGCCGCTACAAACACTAGCCTACTCCAAGCTAACTTCGGACTGGACTGTAGTTGAACCCCAATCAGTCTCCCTCTGATCCAAGGTACATTTGTACTCCCTACGCCTCTGATCCCAGCAGGATACTGCGCACTTGATTCCCTTATCTGATCTCACCCACAACTAAGAGTTGCTACGACCCAAAGTCGAAGACTTGACAATAAACAAATTTGTCTTACACAGACAAGTCTATCAAAGGATCAATCTGTCTCCTACAGATAAACCCTAAAAGGTTTTGTTCCGTCTTTTGATAATAATCAAGGTGAAAGGGAACCAATTGATAATCCGGTCTTATATTCCCGAAGAACAGCTTAGATTTATCAATCACCTCACAACAATCTTAATCGTATGGTAGCGAAACAAGATGTTGCGGAATCACAAACAATGAGACGAAGATGTTTGTGATTACTTTCTATATCTTGCCTGTCGGAGATATCAATCTCAAGCCAATCAATATGATTGTACTCGTACGATAGAAGATGCAAGATCAGATCACACAACTACGATAAAAGTAGTATCAGTTTGGCTTCACAATCCCATTGAAGTCTTTAAGTCGTTAACCTGGTTTTAGAAGAAGAAAACCAAAGGGTAAAGGAGAACCGACTCTAGTATGCAAACTAGTATCACGCGTGAGGTGTGGGCATTAGTTTTGCACAGATACTAGAGTTCCCCTTATATAGTCTTTCAAATCAGGGTTTGTAATTAAGTTACCTTGGTAACAAAGCAATCAATATCCACCGTTAGATGAAAACCTGATTTAGATTCAAGCTAGATCGAAAACTTAGCTTGTTACACACATTTCACGATGCACGCTTTTAGGTTTGTTAACCGTACCCAAACGTATGCACTTGTTGGTTCAACAATAGTTAACCAAAAGGTTAGCATATGATCATTCCATATCAACCACGTTCTTCTTCACCATAATTAGTTCAAATGATTTCAAATGAACTAGTTAGATAGTTGTTCAATTGCAATGAAATCTCATGTACTACACAAGACACAATTGAAGCAAAGATGATTTGATTCACTCGAATCGGTTCATAAACTTTTATAGCCATGGTTTGCAAACTGCATTCCTTAGTCTTTTTAAGTTTAAGTTCAGAAATCATCTTCAGATATATAACCTTCTCAAGTTAGCAGACTAGGTTTGCAGACTTAAGTTACCGGGCAGAGTTTACAAACTCCAGCACAAATTCTCGGGTATGAGATCTTCGCCGGTTCGCGGACTTAGATTCACGCAAGTAGTTTGTCAACTCCAACAGAAATTCTCGGGTTTGAGAACTTTGGTAGTTCGCGAACTGAGTTCGCGGACTTGGATCACGCCATTCTTCCGGTTCTCTTGATCAACAAAGTTCGCAAACTTTGGTTCAAGGAATAGGACTTATACATAAATGTGTTTTCACAACAATGCTTATGTCCACCATTGGTTATGTAATCTAAACTCTCATTTCAGTCATTGAAACATTCTTAGAGGACGTTATATAGTTTTTACACCATTTCTCGTCAAAGTAATTTTCAAGATGATTGAAACATATCATGACTTTCTTCACATGGTAAAGATAAACTTGGTTAAAGTGAAAAGCTTACCAACTCATATTTCGAGATATAGATAGGCGAGGTATACTCGGCTCGAAATACCAAATGTGTATAATCAAAGTCTATATACATAGCGTACGACTTCTTGTCTCAAAGAGTAGGAGATAGAGTAGATAGACTTTTGAGTGATATATAAGTTCAAGTCTTCACATACCTTTTTGTCGAGAAGTTACACCGGTTCCTTGAATAGTTCTTCTACTTGTATGATGAATCGCCATGAAGTCCTTGAGCTCAACTATACTTTCTATCCTAGTCCGAGACTTAGCTATAATAGACTAGAAACCAAGACTTATAGTTTTGATCACTAACATTGACAAACATGCTTGAGATAGCAACGCATGCGAGTTCGGACGAGCAATGCTCTAACAATCTCCTCATTTGTCAATTTTAGTGAAAAACTATCAATACATATGTAATACAAAAAAGATAAAGAAACTTTAGTAGCTCCTATTCCACATGTCTATCTTCAACATTCCTCGAAATCTTCGTCTCCTCCAAGTACTCCAATGATCCCAAAGGTTGTAAGTTTAGCATCACCGTTGTTGAAGATCCGTAGCTATAACAATGAGAAAAAATAGTTCTCGATCATTGTTATACAATGTCATAGTATTATTACACAGCGTCAAAGTTCAATTGTATCATAACTTCAACAATAATACTTTGGTGATATGTATCACTCCCCCTTAGTCAATACTACATCTCACATGGAAACCACTCCCCTTTACACAATGATCCGAAAAACATATGTATTTGTAGTGTGAACTACATATTAATTCTCCCCCTTTTTGTCAATAAAATTGGCAAAGGTACAAGAACGGGATCATAATGAAATTTCCGAGAGAGACATTTCAGGATAAAAGTAAAAAATACATACCAACTAATTTAGATGCAATCATAAAGCCGAATCTAAATGCATTCATCAAGGAGTTTAAAGATACAAGATAACCCCTTTAAAATTCCACACGCGCACACCCCTCAAGATATGACCATTAAGCACAAGTTCAAAAGAACTCTCCCCCATTTGATGTCATTCCCGAAGGAACAACAAGAGCGATCTTAATTTCGAAAGAAAAGAAGGATTTTTATTGGACACAAAAACCATGAAAATGATTTCCTATATCCAAAAACTCAATCAAATTAATCACAAGTAAACCCATGACTAATTTTAATCGAAATAAACAATCAAAATAATCACAAAAGTAATCAATTTAATTGGTCGTGCTCGACACAAAGTATCTCATGGAACGACAACCATGCCAAAACAACGACTTAGTCGCTATAGATCAACATAAGACACTTTATGGAACAACACAGTGTGTACAAAAATTGTGGATCGGAGATCGACCTAATACCGTGGAATAATCAAGGACTCATTCTATTTTCATTTGCACAATGACATCCAATAGACATAATCCTTGAAAACAAAGGATTTTAACCTATCTTCCATCAATAATTGACATAATAGGCTTAACTTTTGTACTTGTCAAAAGTCCATTCATTCTTTTATCAATACATGAATGTCGGCTTACGAAAGACTTTACTTTTGACAAGGTATCGGACAATCACAGTTCACGGACGCAAACACACATATCCCATAATAAATTGCAATATATAAAACCATAAAGATTAATACTGCAAATATCATCTTCCAAACACTTTTAGAATTTAAACAAATAATCCTAAAAACATGAAGATGAAACCATTTGGAAATAGCAATGTGTAATCATAATAATTGCTATTCCAAACTCTAGTAATCCTTCTCAAATACAAGAATAAATTCTCATAAGAAGTTTCCTAGGCATCAAGACAAACTCGTAATGCACATATAAGATGATTTGTCCTTAGAGGGTATAATCAATATTTTTCGCCCGGATTTACACCAAGAATGGCTACCAAAGGCGTATAAAAATATTTTATTAACAAAGAAGAACATACAAAGTCATTAACGACCATGCACCATAGTTCACATAAGATGATTGTGAACATTCAAGAATCCCACAGTAATGTGTACTACATCCCATTCTTGAACTTCCTTCTTTGTGATTCACCAACAATATTCTTTTAAAAGCTACAAATGAGCTTAGAAGAGTATTAATCCAAGAATCCAAGTGACCAAGTCCAAGAGAAGTGGAACAAGTGCGACGAAACGGAGGAAAACACTCAAAAACAAGAGAAGGAACAAACACCAATCTTAACTCATCCAAATACAATAATTATCATATCCATTTTGAATATAATTCAAAGAGGAAGATAATTCAAAAAGAATGAGGTCATTCCGAGTTCGGACGAAGAAGTTACGGCCAAAACAAGTTTACCGAATATCGACGTATACAGGCAAGTATGCATACGGGTTTGCAAACGAATTTTCGTGACCTGGAGCAGTATGCAAACAGGTATGCGTACTTTAGTCCCTGGATTTTGATTTTAACTGATGATATGCACACCAGGTATGCGTACCATGAAGTCCAAACATCCCGAAATACTATTTTCAAACCTAAATATTTAAGAACCTTAAACACAGATCAAGTTAGGTAGAAATAAACGATAAGAAATGTACGTGGATCATTATAAAAACACAAATCTTGATCAGATTTATAGACATACCTTTTTAGAAGAATCCAATCAAATTTTACAGCCTTACCGAACATAATCTGTGTTCCCCAATTCTCGTGCCTCCCTCACCGTATACATAGCACGGCATTCCTTGATGAGGATGCACTTACAACACAATCAAGTTGCGTTGGGGTGAACAATGTCTTTCTCACCACAAGTGACCTTTGGATTATCATGAAAGAGATCGCTTTTAGAACCTTTCACATCCAATTCCATTTTTCCAAAAAACTTGTTAAGTTCCAACATCATGGATAATGCCTTCTCCATAGTCATGGAATTTTCTGGAAGATCATTCGTTTTCACACTCAAGGCATCATTAGATTTCTTTGATACCCACTTCTGAGTGCGTTTAGGAACAACCGGAACGTTCTTCCCATTACTCTCTTCAAGATTTCTCGGAAGAGAATTGGATTGACTATTCTTTTGCAAGTTAGTCTTTCTCCAATTGGGAGCATCGGATCATGTCTTAGTCTATACGATTTTATCCTTTTGATAACCATTACGATTGTGAAAAGGATTCGTATGACGTTTATAGGCAAATCTAGATTTGTTATAGCACTGATATCTTTGCCTAAAGGTTGGACAGTCACAACCTCTAGCGTTAAGGGGATTAGTCTTAACATATGATCTTGGTTTCACAACTTCTTGTGATGACCAAAAAAGAACATCATGAAGTTTCTCATTACTTATACGGAAACGACATCTCTTTTCCAAGTGACCTTTATTTCCGCAATAGTGACGAACATAAGAAATGTTCTTACCTCGATCCGTGTGTGCTGACTTTGGAGGTTGATATACTTTGCTCTTTCGAACCTTAACTGCCGTGAAGGTATTTCACTTTTTCCATTAGTGGAAACCTTTTGTTTAGAAGCATCACTAGCCTTGACAAATTTTACCTCTTTGCTAGTACTTGGAGCAGCATCTATTCCCTTATAGCCCAATCCTCGTGTATCACGATGATTTTTACTTGCTCCTAGCATAGTGGTTAATTTGCTTGAACTAGTATTTAACTTTCTCAAGTCATCTTCCAATATCTTGATTTTATCAAGAGCAGCAGTTAAATCAGCCTCAAGTTGTTTTTCTCGATCGAGATAAGCACTTTCTCTGTCATCAAAACTAATTTGTTGAGAGTTAAACCTTGCTTCAGATTATGCAAGTTTCTCTTCCAACAAAAGGTACTTTTGATAAAGATTATCACATTCAAGTGACTTCATACATAGGTTTTCCTCAGAATCCTTGAGGATCGATTCGTTAGAACGATTCAAAAAATAAACACCTGCTTAACATCTTCTCAATTTCTTGTTTTCTCGACAGAGAGGAGTCAGAAGAGGTGAGACATGAGAAGTTGTAATCTTCTTCATATTACATGAATCCAAAAACTTAACATACTCTGAGACTTCCTCATCAACATGTCTATCAATATCTGAATCACCTTCATCAGAAAGTTCATCCAACTGTTTTTCTAGGAGAGTTTCCCAATCAACAGTTTTTACATCAAGAAAATGTTTAGATATTGACTTAGATGTGACAGTTCTCTCAGGTGAATCCAAGCTTTTAGAATCATCTTGTAATTTCTGAACTGGTACGTTATTAGAGATAGACTCGTCCATAATCAGATCGCTACAAACACATATTTGTAAGGTCTTTAAACGTGTTTGTCATCTATGATACCAATTGAAAAACCGGAGGTCTAACAACACCACCCAATATTTCGCTTAGCAATCTGTATGGACTAACTAAAATATACTTTACTAGAGAATTAACTAGACAATCAAACTCAATCTAGATTAAAGTATATCGAGGAGTTAATATCTCTCTCTTGATCTGATTTACTCGAGCTAATAGAATCAGCGAGTCTTTAATCAAATACAAGGAATAACTTGGATGGTACCAAAGACCAATATCCAAGGATCAATCAATGTAAATCAACAACCAAAGGTTGAATATTCTAATTGATTATCTATAACGCACAACCTGTATTATTTCAATTATAAAGATAAACATTATAATGCGGAAACAGAAATAACACAGACACCAGAATTTTGTTAACGAGGAAACCGCAAATGCAGAAAAACCCAGGGACCTAGTCCAGATTGAACACACGTTGTATTAAGCCGCTACAGACATTAGCCTACTCCAAGCTAACTTCGGAATGGACTGTAGTTGAACCCCAATCAGTCTCCCACTGATCCAAGGTACAGTTGTACTCCCTACGCCTCTGATCCCAGAAGGATACTGCGCACTTGATTCCCTTATCTGATCTCACCCACAATTAAGAGTTGCGACGACCCTAAGTCGAAGACTTGACAATAAACAAATCTGTCTCACACAGACAAGTCTATCAAAGGATCAATCTGTCTCCCACAGATAAACCCTAAAAGGTTTTGTTCCGTCTTTTGATAATAATCAAGGTGAACAGGAACCAATTGATAATCCGGTCTTATATTCCCGAAGAACGTCCTAGAGTTATCAATCACCTCACAACAATCTTAATCATATGGTAGAGAAAAAAGATGTTGCGGAATCACAAACAATGAGACGAAGATGTTTGTGATTACTTTTTATATCTTGCCTATCGAAGATATCAATCTCAAGCCAATCAATCTGATTGTACTCGTACGATAGAAGATACAAGATCAGATCACACAACTACGATAAAGGTAGTATCGGCCTGGATTCACAATCCCAATGAAGTCTTTAAGTCGTTAACCTGGTTTTAGAAGAAGAAAACCAAAGGTTAAAGGAGAACCGTCTCTAGTATGCAAACTAGTATCACACATGAGGTGTGGGGATTAATTTTGCACAGATACTAGAGTTCCCCTTATATAGTCTTTCAAATCAGGCTTTGCAATTAAGTTACCTTGGTAACAAAGCAATCAATATCCACCGTTAGATGAAAACCTGATCTAGATTCAAGATAATATTTCTCAACCGTTGGATCGAAAACTTAGCTTGTTACACACACTTGACAATGCACGCTTCTAGGTTTGTTAACCGTACCCAAACGTATTCACTTGTTGGTTAAACAATAGTTAACCAAAAGGTTAGCCATATGAGCATTACATATCACCCATGTTCTTCTTCACCATAACTAGTTCAAATGATTTCAAATGAACTAGTTAGATAGTTGTTCAATTGCAAGGAAATCTCATGTACTACACAAGACATAATTGAAGAAAAGATGATTTGATTCACTCGAATCGGTTCATGAACTTTTATATCCATGGTTTGCAAACTGCATTCCTTACTCTTTTTAAGTTTAAGTTCAGAAATCATCTTCAGATATATAACCTTCTCAAGTTCGCAGACTAGGTTCGCGGACTTAAGTTACCGGGCAGAGTTTACAAACTCCAGCACAAATTCTAGGGTATGAAAGCTTCGCCGGTTCGCGGACTGGGTTCGCGGACTGAGTTCGCAGACTTAGATTCACGCAAGTAGTTTGTCAACTCCAGCAGAAATTTTCGGGTTTGAGAACTTTGGCAGTTCGCGGACTGAGTTCGTGGACTTGGCTCACGCCATTCTTCCGGTTCTCTTGATCAACAAAGTTCGCAAAATTTGGTTCAAGGAATATGACTTATACATAAATGTGTTTCCAAAACAATGCTTATGTCCACCATTGGTTATGTAATCTAACTCTCATTTCAATCATTGAAACATTCTTAGAGGACGTTATATAGTTGTTACACCATTTCTCGTCAAAGCAATTTTAAAGATGATTGAAACATATCATGACTTTCGTCACATGGTAAAGATAAACTTGGTTAAAGCGAAAATCTTATCAATTCATATTTCGAGATATATATAGGCGAGGTATACTCGGCACGAAATACCAGATGTGTGTAATCAAAGTCTATATATATAGCATACGACTTCTTGTCTCAAAGAGTAGGAGATAGGGTAGATATATTTTTGAGTGATAGATAAGTTCAAGTCTTCACATACCTTTTTGTCGAGAAGTTCCACCGTTTCCTTGAGTAGTTCTTCTACTTGTATGATGAATCGCCATGAAGTCGTTGATCTCAACTACACTTTCTATCCTAGTCCGAGACTTAGCTATAATAGACTAGAAATAAAGACTTATAGTTTTGATCACTAACATTGACAAACATGCTTGAGATAGCAACACATGCGAGTTCGGTCGAGCAATGATCTAACAATTAGCATCAAAGCAATTTTCAAGTTATTGAAATAATCATAATCGAAACATTCCAAGTTTACACCATATGGTTGTATCACACGAATCATATAAGATGTTACTCGGCGATTTTCACATGATCAAGATGAACTTGGTCGAAGCAAAAGCTTTCCAATACATATTCCGAGAAATATGTAAGCGAGTTAAACTCAGCTCGAAATCTCAAATGTGTATAATAGAAAACTATATCGTAACACACTTATGTCTCAATATAGGAGATAGAGTATAAATAGACTTTCCAAGTGATAGATGAGTTTCAGTCTCCACATACCTTTCTGTTGATGAAGTTCCACAAGCTCTCCTTAATAGTTCTTCATCTTCAATGATCAACTACACAATCTATCCTAGTACGAGACATATATAAGTAGATTAGAAATCAAAACTTATAGTTCTAATCACTAACATTGACAAACAAGCTTGAGATAACAACGCTTGCGAGTTCGACCGATCAGTGCTCTAACAGACGTAACACATCTCTTCATTGCGTATCCAAAGAGTGTTCAATTGGATCAGTGTTTTCATGAAGTTCTTATAATGGATCGCACTTACAAGACTAACAAGTACGAGATGTCATTGTTGAACATTGTTGGTCGTACGTCGACGAAGTCACCGTTTACCGTTACTTTTTGTTTTCTAAAAGACGATCAAGAACCAAGTTACACTTGGGCTCTACGACAAGTGAAGGAGATCTACCGAGATGATGATATACCCGGGGTTACAGTGACGGAAAATAAAATAGCGTTAATGAACGCAATACAAAAAGTGTTCCCATTAGCACATAATGTTAGACCATAGCTCGGTAACCCACCAAGCGTTGGTATGTCAAGTTTGGTTGTCATGTTTTAGTATCAAAACTCATCAAGAGTCACTTGATTAAATACTAGATTCAACTTAGTTTAGGTTAGACTAGAAAGTCTAGGATTGTTGAGATGTACAAGTATTACTCCGAAGACCTAAAGAATGTGAAGAAGTAACGACTACAACGAGGACATCATCCTTCCACTTGAGGTTAGTAATATTGACTTGATCTTGTTTCCATTCCTAACATATCTTTCAAGTCAGATTATGTTGAAAACATAACATGTGAAGCTGTATATGAATAATACTCTAGTTGTTAGACTTGGTTATATCATTATGATCAAAGTGTCAAGGAACTTATTGAATTACGAAGCATAAATGCTTATGTTTTGGAACTTCATAAATACGACGTCAACATAATCTTTGTATGTAATCTCTTGATTATGTGTAAGATATAGGTATGTTTTATAACATTTGTTTAAAAAAAGTACATATATGAACTTGTTTCATAATCCAAAGGAAATCATGATAGGTCAGGTTTTTTTATTCAATATAAGATGATAAGGTAGAACCTATCTTAACTTATTGAGATTTCAGGTATAACCGGTCATAGAATATACTGTGTAGCATGTTGTAATCGATCACAAGCTACTTTGTGAAGCATGGTGTAACCGGTCACAAGCTACATTAGGAAGTTAGTTATAATCGGTCATAAGCTACCTTTCGGAAGCAAGGTGTAACTTTTCACAAGCTAATTTGGGAAGTTAGTTCTAATCGGGTCACAAGTTTCTCTGGGAACCAAGGTGTAACCGATCAAAATCTAACTCTGGAAGTAAGGTATAGCCGATCACAAGCTACCTCTGGGAAGCAAGGTGTAACCAGTCACAACCTGGTTTGGGAAGCATGGTATAACCGATCACAACTTACATTGTGAGGTTGGTACAACGGATCCCAAGGAGCAAAACCGAGTTTCCAATATTCACATATCTCTTTATGTTTTGTGTGAATCTTGGAATTAGGGTTTGCTGAGAAACTTCTATATGTCGACATTATTTAAACGTGTAAAAAACTCTTATCATTAATTGTTCAAAGATATTCCTTGATACTTAAGGTGATCCCAGGTCCGAAAATTGAAAAGCATTTAATTATGATTCTCATAATATATGTTTTAATTACTAGCAATTAAAGCATATCCTCTAGAAAATATTATTAGCTAATGTGCTAGACTAATAAAAGAAGTTTTTTAAGGTAGTTTTCGGAAATATGGTTTGGTAATTAATTGAAAATAGGAAAATCGAAATTAGGTACTTTATTGTGAATATATTGAGAATATTTTCGGTTTTGGAATTTCCTTGTTGTCCAAACAACCATGGTCTATAAACACTTGTTGTCCAAACAACCATGGTCTATAAACACTTGTGATAATCTATTGTTAACAGACTCCTTTCTGTGTGTGATTGATCAGAATAGGATTCAAGTGGTGTTGTGCAGGCTATTATATGAAGACGACAAATTTTTTCTTATTAGTTTTCGTATCTTATGAATTGTGTGCACAAACCTTGATCGTCTGGGATCCAACTAAAATCGTGTTTATCTTTGATAGACTTGATTGAATACTTGCGTGAGATCGGCTTCCCCTTATAGTTTCTCTTGAGATCTATATTGATTGATTGGAAATATAGAGTTTGATTATTTCGGTAATAAAAGTTTAGATTGATCTAACCATATAAAGGAGTTTATTGGTTTAAATGGAAGAGCCTTTGTCAAAAACTCACATATATTTATAATAAAGATTGATTAGACCGGTTACCAAACAGATTCTTCCTTTGTTGTTTAAAATATGATCCAAAGGACTTAATATTCACGTGCATAATTGTGGGTGCCGAAAGCGCAGGGATACTGAGGAAACTAAGTATCTAGGGGTGGTCTACTTGGCCTCAACTATATGAAGTTGGTATTAGATCTTTTTACAACGGCTTAATTCCGAGAGTATTCAAAACTGGACTAGGTCCCAGGGTTTTTCTGCATTTGCGGTTTCCTCGTTAACAAAATCTTGTTGTGTCATTTACTTTGTTTTCCGCATTATAATTGTTATTATAATTAAGTAAATTACACACGTACGTTAACTCCATATCACTTGATATTGATGCTATATTGAGAGTTTCAGTTTAATACCTTACGTATTATCAAGTGAACACTTCGTTGTCGTATCGTCTCGTTCTTGAATCTATATTCAATCACACAAGTGATCTTGTTATTGTATTGTCTCGATCTCGTATTCATAGGCGATCACACGAAGTGTGTACCAAAGTTGTTATTTTCTTGACTTCGTCCATAGACGATCACACTTGGTAAAGGACTTATAGGTTGATAACTAAAATATTGTGGTGTATTTGGGTACCCTCGTCTTTTCAATTGGTACCAGAGCAGGCAAACACGAAAATATCTGTACAATCTGTGTTTGGTGTGATCCAACCTGTAAGATTTGAATCAGGATGGCTACAGTTGAACCTGTAAATGACTTAGTTAACGAAAAACAAGATGAAGAAAGCATATGTGAAGAATCAATATCTGATAAAGTAATCTCTTGTGAATCTACTGAACAAGTTAATCAGTGTAATAATAAAGATTCTGATGACTGGGAAACTTATGTTGAAAACCAACTAGATGAAATTTCCAATGATGGTGATTCAGAAATTGATCAAGATGTGGAAGAAGATATTTTTGTATTCTCTTCACTACTAGGTGTTGTATCTACAAAAAGGTTATCTACCTCAGATGTATTGGTCTTCTCTGGTTTTTGTAGATGGTGGATTTTCAATAAGGGTTAAAATCGTAAAATCATAATTATGCATGCTCCTGATCCAACAATCAGATGAGTATTGAGGCTCATGTCTCTCCTTGAAGCATGAAAGCTCATGCCACAAGAATCTCTGACTGAGAATATTGTCTCTCAGAGTATATATAGATGTGTAGTCTCTCAGCTGAGGCAACGACACATTTCATGAATACTGAGCATTTTCAGTAATCACTTCTATATAGAATCGCAAGGTTGGACAACTCCTAGAAAGCATGCCTGCTAGTATAGAGCGATAATGTCTTCAGGATTTAACAATGATTTCCCTGATTATATAAATATGACGCTTCAACAAGCTCATGTCACCTGAATAATTAATGATCCTAGACAATCGTACTAGTATAGAGTTATCAATTAATTATTCCTAAATTATTAGATTCATTAAATGAATCCCTGAAAATATTCCACATCATTTATAATATTTCGTTACTTCAATTCGTGGTTCTTTCCAGCAGAATTCCACGGGTTAGTAATAAATATTCAATGTACGGGCATCTGAGCAGCTATCGAGTAAGCCCCGACCAAAATGGTGCAAGTGTACTCAGCAATAATGCATTAACGAGCACCTGAATGCACGAAAGAGCATTCCAAAATACGAAGGAACGATGAACCTATGCAAAATAAGAAGAAAATAATAAATAATAACATATTAATCAAGGTGCTAGGGGACTGGGCCCACCGACCGGCCGATCGTGCCGTGGCCAGTCCCATGCCCAATTTTATATTTTATTATTTTCCTTGATCTCATGAAAATCTCTTCACTTGAGCAAATATCCTTCATTTCATGAAAAAACTCCTTGAATTCATGAAATTTCCCTCAAGTCATGACAAATAATATAAAATTAGGGAAACTCGTGGGACCGGGCCCTAGCCGGCCGGTCATGCCCTAGTCTGTCCCACACGCCCCTTATTTTATTATTGTTATTTTTTATGTTTCCTTAATCTCATGGAAACTCCTTGATTTCAACAAATTCCTTGGTTTCAACAAACTCCTTGATTTTATGATATTTCCCTAAAATCATGAAAAGTATTATAAATTAGGAAAAGTGCCTTGGGACCGGACTCTTTGGCCGTCCGGCCATGCCTTGTCCATAGACGGTCCCACACTTCATGATTCCTTCATTATTTTATTATTTATTCCTTCATCTCATGAAGTTTTCTCGATTTCAGCAAAAATCCCTGATTTCTTCATATTTTCTCAAAATGTTGCTCAAACACACACCAGAAAATATCGAAACTCTCAGGATTGAGACACGGACATTATGGTGACGCGGGCATGTCTCCTTGACCGACCAAGGCCGGCCCTAGGACTTGCAAATAGCCGGTCCCACATGTTTTAATAATTTTGACCTAATTTGCTCAATTGCTTATATCGGGTCCAAACTCTTCTCAAACAATTGGGAGTTTGCTCAAACGACCATCAGTTGGTCTCACGACCACCAAGAGCTGGTCCCATGACCCCTTGGTCGGTCCCCCATCTCTCCATAATCAGGTTTACTACCTAACGCTCGCACGAGCACTATTTTAAAAAATGATTAAACCAGCATTTAATCATCTTTTCACCAACTGGTCTTCAGGAGACTTTGGTATTTTGCTTATTTGAGCATCTGGGCGCTACATGGACGAATCGTCATCAGTGGCGGAACTACATATAGACTTGGGTTGGCTTAAGCCAGCCCAAAGTCCAAGAAAACACAAAATTTTACAGTGCTTTTGAGTTTGGCAAAAAACAATCATGTCTAAAACATAGCCTTAAGCCACCCCTATAAATCCAATTAGTTTTCAAGCCACCCCTACCCTTATTTTCCAGCTCCGCCACTGCTCTTCATCCCATGTAGCCGGTCCCTACTTCACTCTGTGGTTGATATTCAATAAATCATCAATTAATCAAAAATTAGGGTTTCGAATCCAGAGCTTTGCAGAAACATAATCGTGAGCAGATTCAAACACCAATAATTTTATGTTGATCCCGTGATCAACACTTTTATCATTATGCTCGGCCTAGTTGTCAGTATCTTAAATTAATATTTATTTTGGTCCTGCTACCAATAATTCATCAAATAAGCAACATTTGCTCAGACCATGAATATTGGTTCAACTATCAATATTCAATAATTCATCAGATGAGCATTATTTTCTCAGATGAGAAATATTTTCTCAGACCATGAATATTGGTTCAACTATCAATATTCTATAATTCATCACATGAGCAATATTTGCTCAGACCATGAATATTGGTTCAACTATCAATATTCAATAATTCATCAGATGAGGAATATTTGCTCAGACCATGAATAGTGGTTCAACTATGAATATTCAATAATTCATCAAATGAGCAATATTTGCTCAGTCCATGAATATTGGTTCGACTATCAATATTCAATAATTCATCAAATGAGCAATAATTTCTAACGAGCAACATTTTCTCATACAAGAAATATTTGCTCACCTTAACAATCAACATAATTATACCTTTGTCTTAGCAGACATGTTCAATTCGTGAGTCTCAGAACATTTGCAAATCACGACTCAATAATACAAGGACTCATCGTCCCATAAAGTCAGCAACTGACTCCACAATCACGAGACATCAATCGTGTCACATGGGGGGATATTAACTAGGGTTTTGGTCTGGCGGTCTACGGCACGTGTGTTCATACACACGATGAGAATGTGAGCAAGTCTTGCAATCAGTTGGAGGAGTTAGCAAAGTAGTGGGTGGAAAATTAACCGAGTCTCCGCACGATGAGCAACTGGTTTTGATACGATTTCCCACTTCCCCACTCTTTGACTCCAGCAACTGTCACACTTCATGGGATCAAGGTGTTTACAATTCTGGCAATAAAAATAAGTCTTTGAATCATGATTGAAAGAACAAGACAATCTCTGGTCAAGAAAATACACGAGATTAACAACTCAACGTTTGAGCAATTACTCTCAACGGAGCAAATTCAATCAATCAGAACTTATTTTATTTCTTCACGCAAAATACCCAACACACCTACAATCTTCGATCACCATTGATCTCACACATTTCTCAGCTTCCCTCCTACAGATCGACCCATCCTCTCTTGTGACCTAATTGACTCTGGAACGGCCATTGTCTTGGTTTAGGCCGGAGTCCTACAGATTGATCTCTCGAACTTAAAGCACTCCCTTCTTGCAGTGCATCTGTGTGAGGTTGAGCATTTGCTCGGTTCAAGGAGTCTCCTCCGCACGGTCATCTCCTCAATTCCGTAAAAACCAACAAATCGTTTTTCCCCATCTACAGTTTTCATTATGGATATATCAAAATGCTCGATATCTTCTTAATGGTAGATGCATGGCATCCGTCTCCGGATAAAATCTCTCAGCAAATGCAGACACTGTGACACTGTCAAATTCCTTGTGCGCAACATTTATTGTGTTCCATAATACACATGCATATACTTTAATCTTCAACTTATCACACTCAAATTTAACATCCCATCTCTTGTTCTTCCGATGTCTCAAACATCGAACCGCATTATTATGATCCTACATAAACAACATCATATCTTATGTGTTAATATTAGAAAAATGTATGTCAAGAAAATCACCAAAAAAAAAAAATCTTCATAGTTATGATTGAATACATTATCGCAAAGATTCTTAATTAGCAGCCTATGAGTGTTTGTAACCAAACAATACCTCCCTTTTAACCTTTGGAGTGCTATAAGTTGGGTTCATCGGCGGTAGACACAATTATTTAGGAGGAATGCTTGAGTATCTAGCACAAGGCTTCTTGGGCGTCTTTCTAACTTTAACTTGAACTATTTCCTCTCCTTTTTCCTTTTCTTCTTCTTCTTCTTCTTCTTCTTCTTCTCCATCAAGTAAATATTCATTGACTTGTTGGATTACATCATCAAAATTATCTCTATTCACATCATCATGGATGACAACTCCCGGTAACGACCCTCCTTCGTACTTAGTATTTTTGGTTCCATGTTTATCAACACCACAGTGTACTCTGCTGCGAGGTATGGAAATTGTCATATCTTCGAGTAATGGTTTGTTGGATTTTTTTCCCTTTCCTAATCAAGAAAGCCAAAAAAATTATCTTAACAGATTAATGTTCGGTTTGCAAAATAAAGTTTCGACTAAACTGAACTAAACAAAACAGTTCTCAGATAAATGTTCGGTTAGGACAAAATATCATCGCACAAACCGAACTCAAACTTTATATTTTTAGTCTAAAGTTCAGTTTTCAAATATATTTTAAAAAATAACTGAACTCTCCTTCATTTTTCAGAGAGGGGTTCGGTTAGCCAAACTTTTGTTTTCAACACAGTCCGATTACTAAAAACATTTGAAAATGTTTTGCGAACCAGAGTTTGGTTACCAGAAAAAGTTCACACCTTTTTACAGTTTTTTTTTCATTCTAACCGAATTGTTCTTCGTGTTCTTCCTATCAGAAAGTTCGGTTACAAACCAGGGTTTTTCCTAAACTACTCCTAACCGAACAACTCACTGTAACTTCCATTTTAGAATGGAAAATCGAATTAAAAGTAATGGGTTTGTGGAAAAATACCCGCGGATTTGAATTTTAGTATAATTGGGGTTCTTCTCGTGTCTTTGATACTCGATTCATACTCTACCTTGATGTTCCACTTGTTCTCCAATTTGATTCGGGAGATTTGCTAGATGTGCTAGACTCGGACATACGCACTCGATTCTTTGGGTTTTCTTTCAAAGCGGCATTTTTATACCCGATTGATTAATCAACGATGAAAATTTTATGAATCGACGATTAATTGATGACGAACAATGGTTGTAATGGGGAAGAAGATTGAAAAATTTCCTCTCTGATTTTTTCGGCTAAGTTAGAAGAGGATGAGTTTTAATAATTAGATATATATATTTGGGTGGTTATATGTAATTTAAATTAGGAAAAAAGGTAAATTAGTAATCTCCACTATTTAGGATACCCTTGTAAATGTAGGGCAAGTGGTCTAATAAACAATGGTCCCTAAGAAAAGGTTGTTCCCAAAAAAATCGTCCTTTATTTTATTCATGATATAAGATTTTACATTTAAAACGAAATTACCGATTAACATCACAAATGTCCTATCAGTTTGCTATGTCAGAGGAGAAATTATCAAAATATACATGATCGGAACCTTTAGATCATACCTTCTGTCTGGATGCCATATATCATGTTGCATCATCTTTTACGATAGTTACAAAGCGAGAAAATATTTCTCGACGGAAATTGTTTAATTCCAAGGAAAAATACTTGATTAACCCAATAATTATAGATAAGGTTCAGTTATTAGTTTGACTAGTCATTGAAAATCTGATTCAAAAAATACTTTGGTGAATCCCAAGTTTCTTGACCATCCTATTTGTTCTGCACTCTGATCAATATTTAGTACTCCTCCATGAATATAATATCGTTTTGCTCCGTAACAAATTCCCGCAAAATCTCCAATATTTTGTCCAATGATTTCAATTATCTTTATTTATTACAGTAGGCATTTATATTAATCTTCATAACTCTTTTTTGTAAGAGGAATCCATTTGTGTTCCAGCACACTCGTAAGAGAGATGGTATCTCTGCTCCCAGTAAAGTTACATTGGTTATTAGGATTAATGTTCTTAAAGATAAGAGCACGCATATCCTTCTATATAATTTACAATATAAAATTAATAATAAAGATTAGCATCATCTAGAGAAGAACTACAATCATCAATAATTATGGAATTGAATGTCACATGAGAATTATTGTTTCACTCTCCATGTATGGATGCACATGGTACGATATGAGACGGTTTTGGACGAATCAAGAATTGAAACCAAAGGTAACGGTTTAAAAGTTTCTAAAACCGTACCGATCTATTTCACAAAAGGGTTGGTACAAAACCGATAACCATAACAAATAATATTAGTTTTTGTTGGTTTTAAATGTCCGACAAACACTACACATGTATGAACTTCTTTCGTTGTATGGAAATTGTGTCATGATGAAGATGGCATGTGTCACAGTGTAATAGTTAGGGGTTGTCCCTTTTGGCTGCCATTAGTAATTGTGTGGGTGTATTTAGTTATTTTGCTTGCTAGCTATTTGGTAGTTGTTGATCGTTTGATTTAACCCACACGTCCCTCATCCGTTGGGCAAGGTTAGGGTTAATGATTTGGTACTTATTTTCCTCTCATCTGAAATTTATGAAAACAAAACCTATGTGGCTGCGTTCTTTAAGAACCAGATTTGGCTCATTTCTTTACGGATTTGAGATTCTATTTCATTTTTATCATCACCATCTTCCTGATTGTCAATCTGTTGTGTAACCGCAACAATTGGCATTAGAGCCATTTCGAATCCACTCAAATTTCATCCAATTTTTTTTTTTACAATGACAGTCAAGGAAGTAAACGATAAGGTAGAAGCAAACACTGCTGCAATCGCCAAACTACAAGAAAATTTCACTAGCTTCTCCTCAGATCTGACTTCTAAGTTCGATTTACTTCTTCAGAAGTTCGATTCAATACCAGACCCGGATAGTACTTCCCATTCGGACCTTAATGGAGGTAATCGATTTTCAAATCAACGTCAAAATCACTATCAACATCATCGTCTTCCTAAGCTAGATTTTCCAAGATTTGATGGCGAGAATCCTAGAGCATGGATACAGAAAATTGAACGATATTTTGAATTGAATGATATTGAGGAACACAAGAAGGTAAATATTGCTGCAATCTACCTAGAGGGTAAGGCTGAAACTTGGTTTTTAAATTTCAAGTTAATAGACATAGAATTACTTGGAAAGATTTAGATGTTGATCTATATGCTCGATTTGAAAACCCCGTTGAAGAAAATTTTGTTGGCAGTTTTAATAAATTGGTACAAACTTCTTTTGTGGATGACTATTATGAAGAGTTTGAGATGCTCAAAACACTGATGTTGAAAATGAATCCTACTCTGAGTGAAGAATACTTTGTTATGAGTTTCCTAAGTAGCCTGAAAGATGAGATTGGCAAAAATATCTCTATGTTTCATTTAAAAACATTACCAGATGCTTTTTCCCTTGCCAGATTAAAAGAGCAAAAGCTTACCTTAGTAGCAATTGCCACTAAACCCTTTACAAGGTCATTCAACAACTCTTCTAACTCTAACAGACAATATTCCTATAGCAATTTTCCACCCAAACCCATTTTGACTTCTCCAAAGTCTACACCCATCACCCCTAAATCCTCCTTCCCTCTTCCACACAAATCAAATCCCACATCTCCTTCAATTAAGAGACTCACACCTGAAGATATGAACAAAAGAAGAGCTCAAGGTTTATGTTATAACTGTGATGAGGTGTATAAGGCAGGACACTTTTATAAGGGAAAACAGAAGATCTCCATGCTTCAAATGGACAATGGTGAGTCATAAGATACTGAGGAGGAGGAAGAAATTTTTGAGGAGACTACTAAATTTCCAGTTCAATCTGATGTTGAAATTTCATTACATGCTCTTACAGGCACTGCTACTGGTGACACAATTAGAATTCCTGGTATTCTCAAGGACAAAACAGTTTCTATTATAATTGATTCAGGCAGCACTACCAGTTTCATTGATAGTGCTTTAGAAATTTCACTAAAATGCCATATTGAATCAACTGATCCAATGGTAGTCACCGTTGAAAATGGGGAGAAAACTTTCAGTACTGGTATTTGCCCACAGGTTACTTGAACTATGCTGAACAACAAATTTGTGGAAAATCTTAGAGTCTTACCATTGGGTGGCTGTGACATTGTGCTTGGGCCAGACTGGATCAGAACTTTAGGTGATGTTCTTTTTAACTTCTCTAAGTTGCGTATTTCCTTCAAATACCAAAACAAGAAAATTATACTACAGGGTTCCACCCCAAAGTATTTATTGTCCATGAGAACAGTGATGCAGTCAGCAAATATTTTGCAACCAATTCTCGTGGATTGGTGGGTCACTTATACTCCATATCTACCTCCACTACACCCACCCCCACACCTCCTGAAATACTTCCTTTACTTCAAGAGTTTGATGATATTTTTGCAGAGCCAAATCAGCTACCTCCTCAGAGGAGTTTAGATCACAAAATTCCTTTACAACCAAACTCAGTCCCTGTGAATCAAAGAGCTTATAAATGCCCCTATGTCCAGAAAGATATAGTAGAACAACTTGTAAATGAAATGCTCACCACTGGCATCATCCAACCTAGCCGTATCCCCTTTGCATCACCAATACTCCTTGTCAAGAAGAAAGACAACATATGGAGATTTTGTGTTGACTATAGAAAACTAAACAACATCATCGTCAAAGACAAATTCCCCATACCCATTATTGAGGAATTATTAGATGAATTAAATGGAGATACTGTTTTCACAAGAATTGATTTGAGAGATGGATATCATCAAATCAGAGTACATCTCTCAAACATTTTCAAGACAGCTTTCAGAACTCATCGGGGCCATTATGAGTTTAAAGTGATGCCATTTGGCCTCACTAATGCTCCAGCTACATTTCAAGCTTTAATGAATGAAGTATTTCAACATGCATTGAGAAAATTTATTCTGGTCTTTTTTGATGATATTTTGATCTACATCAAGAACATGTCTGAACATCTGGAGCATCTCAAGTTTACCTTCTCCTTACTCAGACAACATAAGTTGTATGCAAAGATATCTAAATGTTGTTTTGGTCAATCTTCCCCGGATTATTTGGGCCACATTATCACAGCTGCAGGTTTTTGTGTTGATCCAAGTAAAATTGCTTGTATGCAATCTTGGCCAACACCCTCCACTATAGAAGAATTAAGAGGATTTCTTGGCCTTACATGCTACTACAAGAAATTTGTCAAGAATTATGGGGAAATTAGTAGACCTCTCACCGACCTTCTCAAGAAGAATTCATTTTTATGGAGCCAATCTTCTACTGTGTTGCTTTTGAGAACCTCAAGACTGCAATGAGTAACATTCCTGTATTAGCTCTACCTGATTTTACAAAGCCATTTGTAATTTAGAGTGGTGCTAGTGATGCTTGCATTGGAGCATTTCTACTCTAAGAAGGGAGACCAATGGCTTACTTCAGCAAACCATTAGGCCCAAGAGCTGCAGCAATGTCCACTTATGAGAAAGAGCTTCTTGTTATAGTTCTAGCTGTGCAAAGATGGAGACAATACCTACATGGCACTAAATTTACTATCAAGACTGATCATCAAAGCCTCAAATACCTAGTAGAGCAAAATATCACCACACCATTCCAACAAAAATGGTTGATCAAACTCTTGGAGTTTGACTATGTTATCCAGTACAAGAAGGGAACTAAGAATATTGTTGCTCTTTCTAGAAGACCCTCAGATGTTGCCAATTGTCACTCCATAACCACTTCTAATCCAAATTTCGTACAAGATGTCTCCAGCAGCTACATCAATGAATCCAAGGCCAACCAGCTGATATCTCAACTTCTTCTAAATCCTGACAGTACTCCACATTACACTTATACAGAAGGAATTTTGAGGTACAAAACTAAATTTTATATTGGTACTGGAGGAAATGTAAGACAATCATTATTAGATTCTCTACATGCTTCTGAACTTGGAGGCCATTCTGTAATACAAGCCACCTCTGTCAGAGCAAGAAACTATTTTTACTAGAAAGGCATGCACAAGGACATAGTATTGTTTGTCTCTCACTGCGATGTCTGCCAGAGAAATAAGAGTGACACAACCAATGCTGCGGGGCTGATTCAACCCCTCCCTATCCCAGACCAGCCATGGCAGCATATCACTATGGACATCATATAAGGCTTGCCTATCAGCAATAAAAAGAATGTGATTCTTGTCATTGTAGACAGACTCACCAAATATGCTCATTTCTTGGCTCTTCAGCATCCTTACACAACAACTTCAGTTGCTCATGCCTTCCTCAATGAAGTGTTCAAATTACATGGCTTGCCTTCATCCATTGTATCTGACAGAGACAAGGTCTTGACCAACAATATTTGGTAGGATCTGTTTAAGTCCTTGGGCACAAATCTCAACCTCAACACTGCTTATCATCCCCAAACAGATGTCCAGACTGAGAGGGTCAATTCTTGTTTAGAAACTTACTTAAGATGCCTCACTGGTCATAAACCAGGTAAATGGAGCCAATGGCTATTTCTTGCAGAATGGTGGTACAGTACAAGCTTCCATACAAGCCTAAAAATGTCTCCATTTCAAGCATTGTATGGGTATGTGTCTCCACACCTTATATTTCCTTCTTCTGTCACCACTTCTGTTGATGCTGTTGAAACATATTTGAAAGAAAGAAGCTTCCTACTGGATATTCTTAAAGAATCACTCCACATAGCTCATGCAAGAATGAAGTTTCATGCAAATCAGTCTAGAAAAGACAGATCTTTTGAAGTGGGTGATCAGGTGTATCTCAAACTAAAACCATACAGGAAAGCATCTCTATCTCTGAGAAAGAATTTCAAATTGTCCTCAAAATTCTATGGGCCTTTTCCAGTTTTGCAGAAGGTGGGTAAAGTGGCTTACAGGTTGGAACTACCCTCCCATGCACGCATACACCCAATATTTCATGTCTCTCAAATCAAGAAACACATTGGGCTCAAGCACACTCCAGTTTTAGACCTACCTGTGGTGGATCATGAAGGTGCAATAATCATGCTACCTGAAAAGATTCTACAAACAGGCTGGTCAAGCAGGTTCTACTACAATGGAAAAATTCATCTCCAGAAAATGCCACACGGAAATCTCTATCTGATGTTAAGGCACATTAACCAAAATTCATCCTTGAGGACAATGATTCTTTGGAGGGAGAGGCAATGTCACAGTGTAATAGTTAGGGGATGTCCCTTTTGGCTGCCGTTAGTAATTGTGTGGGTGTGTTTAGTTATTTTGCTTGCTAGCTATTTGGTAGTTGTTGACCGTTTGATTTAACTCACGCGACCCTCATCCGTTGGGCAAGGTTAGGGTTAATGATTGGGTACTTAATGTGTAAGAGAGGCTTATTTTCCTCTCATATGAAATTTATGAAAACAAAACCTATTTGGCTGCGTTCTTTAAGAACCAGATTTGGCTCATTTCCTTACGGATTTGAGATTCTATTTCCATTTTTATCATCAACCCGTCTTCCAGATTGTTAATCTGTTGTGTAACCACAACAGCATGGTATTGCAACTGCATGAAATTGGTGAATCCGTTGTGTAGAGATATACATATTGTGCTTGTATTCTTGGTGGCGTCCATTTATGAATTTGGGTCGGTTCCATATATTCAAACCCGTGCATACAGATACTTGAACTGTATGAATTTTATAAAATATAGGGTTTTTTTGCATACCCAAGATGTGATTAGTAAATAAATTTAGTCGTAGATGAGATAGCACTGGTGAATAATGCACTAGTAGAGCTTTCATGGAGCACTTATGTATACGGAGAATATAGTTTTATTAGTAGAAAACGCTAAAAGTTTTGTATTTGTGACCGTATAATAGGCCAAATTTGGTTTTTGTATCTGACACAATCTCTAGTTGGTGTTGTGCGCACGTCTGAGTAGAGAAGGGTTTTGATCGCGTCTTTCTCTTGACATAAGCTCTACCTTAATATAACGTAATCCTAGTGGTCTGGTTTATCTTTTTATGATAGTGTGGGTTATGTTATAAGCATAAAAACTTCAATATCTAAGGTATAATATGAAGGAGTGGAGCAAGACATAAATTGATGATGTTGACAGAAGACTTGAAGACATTGAAGAAACTCTTTTCATACCAGATGAACTATGAGATTCTAACAATGTTCTTACTAGAGATCAATGGACAAGGATATTGCAAGCAAATAAGAAATATTTATGGAAGCTTAAAAAGGGAGAAGCCAATTGAAATGATGAGGGTACCAAGTACACCATAATATTTTCGATATCAACCTATATAACAGATATCTTGTTTGATTTAATATAGATAGAGATTGTCAAGAAGGTATCAACCACAAGGTATACACTTCGTACATAGTACAAGTCGAACCTAGATATAAGGATCAACCCATGTTTTTTGATTAATACCTAGTATAATTACTTTAATATAACTACAATAATAATTATAATATGAAAAGTAAAGTAAAAGTACACAACAAGATTTTGTTAACGAGGAAACTGAAAATGTAGAAAAACCATGGGATCTAGTCCAGTTTTTAGTACTCTCAGAATTAAGCCGTTATACAAAGACCACTACCAACTTTGTATAGTTGAGACCAAGTAAACTACCCCTAGTTACCTAGCTAGTTTCCTCAGTATACCTGCGCTACAACCAATCTGGCCAACGCACGTGAATCCTAAGATAGAGTCCACTATCTTAAGTTACTTCACTCATCGTGAAGACTTCTTGCCCTCAACTCCTTTATATTGGATTCAGAAACAATAAAGTACTAAATTGTATTCGGTAACTGCTATCTCAATCTAAAGAAGTAAATCAAAGACTTTATATTGAGTCAAACAAAAACTCTTTCGTTTAATATAATAAACTCCTTTGTTTGGTTAGAACAACCAATATCTTGATTATCAAGATAACCAGATCTAGGTCTACAAACTATCATATTCGGATATTAAAGAATACCACCAAACGATAGCTCCCCCATTTAACACGACTCGTAATAAAATGTCTACCAAAAGATAAATAACGCTAAGTCGGATCCTAGATGATCAAGTATGTGCACGAAGTAAATCACTAAGATAGGAAACCAATAAGAAATATTCTTGTCTTCAATGTACCTGCATAAATAAACTTGATTCCATTTATGATCAATCACGCACAAAACGGAGTCGGTTAACGATGGATGATCACAAGTCTATCGTCAGATCTAAACCACCATCAAATCTTGATCTAGTTTGAGTGAAATTATGTCAAAAGAGAAGGCTCTCAAGAATAATCAAACTAGGTGAAATCAAGATCTAACCACCAATAGTCAATCAAATCAATAATCGATAACTAAAATAACAATGTAAATTCCAGCTTCCTGTCAACGGTACTATCCAGACGCTTCTTGATCCCACAAAATTCTTTAAATTAGCGGAAGTAAGAGATTTCGCCAAATCAGGTTACTCTCCTCTCCAGAAAATTATTACAAGTAATACTATTAGTCGGCTACGACAGTGACTACAAAATGAAGTGCTTGCGTCAGGATAAGTTTGTAAGAAGAACAAACTTCACTATTTATAGACAAAGGTAGATTGGACACTAAGAAATTTCTGTAACCATAAATATTCTTAAGATATGCAATAAGCACCAATATTCGATTTTGTCTAATTCCAACTAATATCCAACTGTTATACTGAAATCCCTCAGGGATGACAACTTAATATTAGATATCATACAAGTATAATTTACTAATATATCTTACAGAGATATGTTTTTACTTGTTGGGAAAATAAAACATGATTTAAAACATATCAAAAATCTCAAAAGGAGATTCTCAAAAATTTCGGTTTGGGATCTCACCTTGAGTATCAAGGAATATCTTTGAACAATATAATAACAAGATTTTACACGTGTTCAAATTACTCACTAAGTCGACATCTTGAACTAATTAATAACAAACTCATATTCTCAAACTCACACAAAACCTAAAGAATACGTGAAACTGGAAATATAAATTTTCTATGGGGATCAGTTCTGCTAGATATCCCCAAATAGGGATCGGTCCTGTTAGATATCCCCAAATAGGGATCGGTCCTGCTAGAGATTCCCAATAGGAATCAGACACAATACAATTGATTCCTTTCAACTAAGAAGCAAGTTTCAGAAGTCTACTTCCTTAAACTCATGTAGTTAAACTTTCTATATATGGAATCAATCCTAAGTTCATTACGCAATCTAGTAACAAGTTACAAAGACGGTGTCTATGTCGCAGTTACGAAGTTCAGAACATAATTCAATATACCAAAGTTGTATACAACTTGTATGTTCTTCCTTGACAATTTTATCATAATAAGATGATCAAGTCTCTAATACTACAGTTTCATATTTATAACTTTGCATATTATACTTTCAATCTAAACGACTTGAAAGTAACTTAGATAGAAATGGGAACAAGTCAAGTCTTATATTACTAACCTCGAGCAGAAGGATATCGTGTTTGTTATTGTCGATACGTCTTCGGATTCTGCAGGCCTTCAGACTAATACTTGTATATCTCAACATTTCTAGACTTCCTATTCTAACCTAACGAAGTTGACTCGAGTAATCTAATCAAGCGACCTTGAGTTTTGGAACTAAAATATGACAACCAACCTTCACATTCCAACGCTTGGCGTGTTCAACAGAGCAGTGCTCTAATAATCCTAGGGAATAGTTTTTGTCGATGATTATTTTTATCAAATGTATTTTAGTGCTTCTAACATTAAGAACGTTGGTTTTAACTTCTTTGTTCATAACTGATGAGAAGAGAAAAAAATATTTGGGATACAAGTAAATTTTTTGATGTCCAAGAAAATCCTTCTATTGTAGTTAGAGATAGGTTGCTCATGTTGTTCTCCTGAGAATGACATCAAATAAGGGAGAGTTCAATTTGAACTTGTGTTTAAATGATATATCTTTGTGTGGAGTGTGGCAGTGGAAATGTAGGAGATGACTGTACCTTTATGTCTCCTTGATGAAGACGCTGAGGTTGCTTGGTGAAGTTGTCTAAATTGAAAGTTGGTATGTTATCTATAGTCTCGATAACTCTTTTGTGTAGTTCATCACGATCCTTTATTTTTCCCATTGCCAATTTTGTTGACAAAAAAATTGAGATTTTTTTAATAGAATCCACTATAACATATGGTGAAAAGGAGAGGGTACCAAGTACACCACCAACTTTTTCGTATGGACCTATAAGATAAAACCTAATACAATCAACAAGTAAACCTTCATAAAATATCCTTGTATATGACTGTATAAGGTTTATCTTTCTTGTACAATAAGTAGTTTAGATAAAATTTCCGTGAACCTGATTGTATACAAAAACTCTTGGACAATCTCAAAAATCAATATCCAAGATTAACTAGTATGTACAAAAACAATACATGAACCAAATTCCAACCAGAACAAGTCTTGTAATCTATATTTCAAGATACGAATTCACAAGAACAAGTCTTGTAGGTTGTATACAATTTTAGTTGAAAGCTATCTAGGTTGACTATGAAATCACTTGCTTTTACTTTAATTATACCAAACACAAGTATAATGTGGAAGTAAAAATTAAAACAAGATGCAAGGAAATTTTGTTAGCAAGGGAAACTGTACCTGTAGAAAAACTCTGTGACCTCATCCAAATTCGAACACCAAACTATATTAAGCCGCTACAGTCACTATCATACTATCAAACTTCGGACTGGAATGTAGTTGAAACCGAATTAACCCTCTGATCAATTCAGATGCAGTAGTGCTCCTTACTTCTGTTGAACCTTGCAAGGCTCTACCCAATTAATTCCCTTATATGACATCCTTTACAAACTAAGACTCGTTTCAACCTAAGTAAAGACTTTTTGATATTATGCTTTCGCAAATCACTGGTTTGATTTCTCTTTAGATGTGAATCAGGGTTTTAGAAATCCCATGTTTGTTTTGAACAATTACTAGGTAAAAGTAACATCAAAACAAACTTGTAGAATTAGGGTTTATACTCTTCAAAGCTTGTATAGATACCAAATTTATTCTACAACAAGAACAATTAGAATAAATCTAGAGATATCTTGTTAAACTTCTTATGTATGAATTTTTCTTTCTAATCCAGATTTCGACCAACTAGTGTCGGTATATGATCTAGGATTAAAATCTATCAAATCTAGGGTTTATGATTAACAATCCTTGAATAGCCTTATATCATAAGAGAATGACCTTAGAATAAACAATGATTATTGAATTAATCCAGATACAAGTTGCGTAACTATCTAAGAAGATTATTACCAACTCTTGCTTCGCGATCCCAAGCAAAGTCTTATTGTATCACTCTTGTTCTTGAAGAACATGGGTAGTGGAAAATAACCTTATGAAGCATACACAAATTTCCAATGGGTGGTTTATGTAGATTACATGAATCCTTTATTTATAGTGAATGATTGCTTGAATCCTAAGCAAGTTCGTGAGTTATTTTCCTTTTTCAAGACTTCTTATTTTGAGAGTTTTTCCTAAGTTACAGATTTAGCATAAATAATTAAATATTCCTTCCGATTTTGGAAAAGATATAGTATCAATTTTTCATTTTAGCCTAAAAATAAGCCAAATTGAAAAAGTGACAGTATCTCTTTTCCAAAAACGGAGGAAGTAAATAATTACTTAGAATAAATTGTATTTTTGTAGTTGTCTCTTAATTAAATAAGATAAATCATAATTTAACTTATGAAGGAGTTTAAAACATCACACATACTTTAATATGGCAATCAATTGTGTTGAAAGAATAGCCATCTCACCTAGAAGAGAAAGCATCAAAAACTTGACTAACTAGTCACGTTTTTGGGGTTTAGTTTCTGAACCGTTACAAACAGGTCGTGGACTGTTTCATATTCACGAACTACAATACATAATAAGTGTCGCTTTAATAAATAACTCATAATAACTCATAATTTAACTTATGAAGGTGTTTAAAACATCACACATACTTTAATATGGCAACCAATTGTGTTGAAAGAATAGCCATCTTACCTAGAAGAGAAAGCATCAAAAACTTGACTAACTAGTCACGTTTTGGGGTTTAGTTTGTGAACCGTTACAAACAGGTCGTGGACTGTTTCATATTCACGAACTACAATACATAATAAGTGTCGCTTTAATAAATCATTCATAACTTCTTCATATAACTCGGAATTGAGTTATTATTGGCTCATTGAATTCGTATGCTCATTCACTACAACATGAGGACCTTTCCATGGATAAAGGTCATTCTCACTAAAGTCTTGGGCTCAAACATCCTCGAGTTTATACATAAATGTATATTTACAATCATAAAAATTGTTGCACAGAGTGCACATTAGTTTCGATAGATTAGAAAAGTATAACTAAATAAGAGTTCCAAATGAAATCGATATCCACATACCTTTGTTGATGAAGTCCTCGTTGATGCCTTCGTTTGTTTTCCAGTCTTCAATCTTCAAGAATATTCGATGAATTCTGATATTCAACTACCAAATTCTAATTCTAGTATGAGACTTGACTTTAGTAGATTAGAGATGAGATATATTTTTGTGAATCTAACATTGACAACAAGCTTGAGATAACAAACCTTGCGAGTTCGACCAAGCACTGCTCTACTATATATATTTTCGGAGTATTATGTAAAGGGAAGTGGACTATAAGATATAGGTTTTACCTATTATGCAAAAGAGGTAAGTAAGACTAAGCGAGAGTACATATCAACGTATTATTGCTTCAAATTTTTGGTATAACTGGACTTTGAGGAAGGTAACAATACTATGCACCAACATAACAACCATTGAGTTGATTGACTTTTCCATTCTAGAAAAGCTATAAACGAGTATTTTCATAAGTTGTTATCGTTGTGGTACTTCAACAACAAAGGTGCTGAAACCATCATATGCAGAACCATAGAAGAACGAAAAATTCAAGACAATGTTGAACATTCCAAGAAATCAAGCATGATGGCTTTTGAGATGAATGGTTTATTATTTTGACTCTATATGTATTGATAGTTTTGTCGCCAAAATTTACAAAGGGGGCGACTGTTAGAGAATCATTGATCGGTCGAACTCGCAAGTTTTGCTATCTCAAGCTTGTTGTCAATGATAGATGCACAATACTATATCTTGACTTTTATTCTACTAGGATTAGAGTATGGTAGTTGAGTATCAGACACCGCTGAATAACCATCGAAGATTAAAGACTGAAGATCAAACGAACACATTTTAAAAACTTCACCAAGGAAAAGGAATGTTAAGACTGAACCATCCTATTTACTCAAGGTATTTACCATTCTATCTCATGAGACTATGTTGTATGATTTTAGTAGATTTATACTGCAAAGAATAAATTTTGAGTCAAGCTTGTATTGATAAATCTCTAAAAAAATGATTCAAGTATTGGATGTTCATAAATCCTTAACAATCTTGGTAAAAAACAATTTATTGTTCATGAACTATTTTTGTTTCAAGTCAATCATTTGGAAATTTCCCAAGCAATGATATTAACTATCTATGATTACTGGAATGTTTTGAATTGTTTAAAGAGAGTTTCCAGAGCTTACTAAAATTCCGAACACAAGGTAGATACACATACCCTAGTGGTTTGAGTTTCGGAATGGGTAAGGATGTATACCCAGTACGCGTACCCTAATAAGGTTCCGAGTTTATGAACGAGAGAGAGGCACGCACACACAGTATGCGTACCTCAAGGATCTGAGTTCGTGAACGGATAGGGGTACACATACCCAGTACGCGTACCCAAACAACCTGAGTTTACAAACTGGTCCATAGGTATGCGTACCCTACACATACCTACCCAGTATCGAACTAAGCAGATGCTCATGAACTGTTTTCACAACTAAGTTTCGCATTGCTACAACTCTCATGAACACTTCTAAGACAACGTTGTTCACTAAATCATTTTGTGTTTGTGAATCATGGTTTAAGTCTTGAGTGTTAATGAACACGACTTTCTCTAGAAAGTTCATAAAGCATATTTTCCAATATGACCTATCATTGTACACGGTTCCAAAACCTTGTACTATAGTGTGTATTCTGCCGTTTAATTTCAAGATAGACTTCTCAAATGCTTACATGAATTCGTAATAATAATTTCATCTAAACTGAGAAAGTGTTTGCTCGTGAAAAAGCGGGGGGTATCACAACACCACCCAATATTTCGCTTAGCAATCTGTATGGACTAACTCCAATATACTTTGCTAGAGAATCAACTAGACAGTCAGACTCAATCTAGACTAAAGTATATCGAGGAGTTAATATCTCTTTCTTGTTTTGATTTACTCGAGCTAATAGAAATCAACGAGTCTTTAATCAAACACAAGGAATAACTTGGATGGTACCAAAGACCAATATTCAAGGATCAATCAATGATAATCAACAACCAAAGGTTGGATTACTCTAATTGATGATCTAACACACAACCTGTATTATTTCAATTATAAAGATAAAACAATATAATGCGGAAATTAAAATAACACAGACACCAGAAATTTTGTTAAGGAGGAAACCGCAAATGCAGAAAAACCCCGGGACCTAGTCCAGATTGAACACACTGTATTAAGCGGCTACATACATTATCCTAATCCAGGCTAACTTCGGACTGGACTGTAGTTGAACCCCAATCAATCTCCCACTGATCCAAGGTACAGTTATGCTCCTACGCCTATGATCCCAGTAGGATACTGCGCACTTGATTCCCTTAGCTGATCTCACCCAAAACCAAGAGTTGCTATGATCCAAAATCGCAGGCTTTGACAATAAACAAATTTGTCTCACACGGACAAGTCTATCAAAGGATTAATCTGTCTCCCACAGATAAACCCTAAAAGTTTTGTTCCGTCTTTTGATAATAATTAAGGTGAACAGGAACCAATTGATAATCCGGTATTATATTCCCGAATAACATCCTAGATTAATCAATCACCTCACAACAATCTTAATCGTATGGTAGCGAAACAAGATGTTGCGGAATCACAAATGATGAGACGAAGATGTTTGTGATTACTTTTTATATCTTGCCTATCAGAGATATCAATCTCAAGCCAATCAATCTGATTGTATTCGTATGATAGAAGATGCAAGATCAGATCACACAACTCCGATAAAAGTAGTATCGGTTTGGCTTCACAATCCCAATGAAGTCTTTAAGTCGTTAAACCGTTTTGACAAAATAAAACCAGAGATTAAAGGAGAATCGACTCTAGTATGAAAACTAGTATCACACGTAAGGTGTGGGGATTAGTTTTGCACAATACTAGATGTCTCTTTTATATAGTTATTCAAATCAGGGTTTTGCCTTGGTCACAAAGCAGACAATATCCACCGTTAGATGAAAACCTGATTTAGATTCAAGCTAATATTTCTCAACCGTTAGATCGAAAACTTAGCTTGTTACACACACTTGACAATGCACACTTCTAGGTTTGTTAACCGTACCCAAACGTATGCACTTGTTGGTTCAATAATAGTTAACCAAAAGGTTAGCCATATGAGCATTTCATATAACCCATGTTCTTCTTCACCATCACTAGTTCAAATGACTTCAAATGAACTAGTTAGAGAGTTGTTAAATTGCAAGCAAATCTTATGTACTACACAAGACACAATTGAAGCAAAGATGATTTGATTCACTTGAATCGGTTCATGAAATTTTATAGCCACGGTTTGCAAACTGCATTCCTTGTATTCTTAAGTTTAAGTTTAGAAATCATCTTCAGATATATAACCTTTCTCAAGTTCGCAGACTAGGTTCGCGGACTTAAGCAACCGGGCAGAGTTACAAACTCCAGCAGAAAATCTCGGCAAAGACCTTCCGCCGGTTCGCGGACTGGGTTCACGAGCGCAACTAGTTCGTCAACTCTAGCAGAATTTCTCGGGATGAGAAGTTCGGCAGTTCGCGGACTTGGAAACAAGCCATTCTTCGGGTTTCTCTTGATCAACAAAGTTTTCAAACTTTGGTTCAAGGAATATGACTATACATAAATGTGTTTCCACAACAATGTTTATGTCCACCATTGGTTATGTAATATAAACTTTCATTTAAATCATTGAAACATTCTTATAGGACGTTATATAGTTGTTACACCATTTCTCGTCAAAGCAATTTTCAAAGTGATTGAAACATATCACGACTTTCATCACTAGGTAAAGATAAACTTGATCGAAGTGAAAAGCTTACTAGCACATATTTCGAGATATAGATAGGCGAGGTATACTAGGCTCGAAATACCAAATGTGTATAATCCAAGTCTATATATATAGCATACGACTTTTTGTCTCAAAGAGTAGGAGATAGAGTAGATAGACTTTTGAGTGACAGATAAGTTCAAGTCTTCACATACCTTTTTGTCGAGAAGTTTCACCGGTTCCTTGAGTAGTTCTTATTCTTGTATGATGAATCGCCATGAAGTCCTTGAGCTCAACTACACTTTCTATCCTAGTCCGAGACTTAGATATAATAGACTAGAAATCAAGACTTATAGTTTTGATCACTAACATTGACATACATGCTTGAGATAGCAACGCACGCGAGTTCGACCGAGCAATGCTCTAACAATCTCCCCCTTTGTCAATTTTAGTGACAAAACTATCAATACATATGGAATACAAAAAAGATAAAGAAACTTTAGTAGCTCCTATTCCACATATCTAATCTTCAACGTTCCTTGAAATCTTTGTCACTTCCAAGTACTCTAATGATCCCAAAGGTTGTAAGTTTAGTATCACCATTGTTTAAGATCCGTAGCTATAACAATGAGAAAGCATCGATCTCGATCATTGTTATACAGTGTCATAGTATTATTACACAGTGTCAAAGTCCAATTGTATCACAACTTCAACAATAATACTATGGTGATATGTATCACTCCCCCTTAGTCAATACTCCATCTCACATGGAAACCACTCCCCCTTACACAATGATCTGAAAACCATATGTATTTGTAGTATGAACTACATATTAATTCTCCCCCTTTTGTCAATAAAATTGGCAAAGGTACAAGAACGGGATCATAATGAAATTTCCGTAAGAGACACTTCATGACTAAAAGAAAATATATACCATCTAATTTAGATGCAATCATATATCCAAAGCTAATAGCATTCATCAAGGAGTTTAAAGATACAAGATAACCCCTCTAATATTCCACAGCCGCACTCCCCTCAAGATATTACCATTAAGCACAAGTTCAAAAGAACTCTCCCTTATTTGATGTCATTCCCGAAAGAACAACAAGAGCGACCTTAATTTCAAAAGATAATAAGGATTTTATTGGACACCAAAAACCATGAGATTCATTTTCTATATCCAAAAACTCAATCAAATTAATCACAAGTAAACCCATGATTCATTTAATCGGAATACTCAATCAAATTAAACACAAAAAGTTATCAACTTAATTGACTATGCTCGTCATAAGAGAACTTACGGAGCATACGACTAACATAACCATCAGAAAATGAATAGGATAGTCGTTCATATACTCAACATAAGAGGAATCCTACGGAGTATGAAAATATTCAACTAGATTAATTACAAGTGAACCCATAATTAGACTAATTGGAATACTCAACCAAACTAATTACAAAAGTAATCAATTTAATTGCCATTTGTTTCGCTCAACATAAAAAGACTTATGGAGCAGTAACTAAATAACCAAACAAGATGATTAATTTAGTTCAAAAATGCTCAACATAAAGTACCTTATGGAACAACCAAAAAAGCTAATAAAAAATTAATCAACTTGGTTGTATCGTGCTCAACATAAGACACATTACGGAGCCTCACAGTAATACCTAAAATATGGATCAGGGATGATCAATACTGCGAAATACACAAGGATTCATTCTATCTTCAGTCACTATTTTCATAACGATATTAATAGACATAATCCTTGAAAACAAAAGATTTTAACCTATCTTCCATCAAAGAATTGACAATATAGGCTTAACTTTTTTATTTGTCAAAAGTCTATTCATTCTTTCACCAGTACGTGAATACCGATCACAAACGACTTTACTTTTGACAGAATATGGGACCTTCAAGTTCACGGACGCAAACATACATATCCCATAACAAATTCCAATACAAAAAATCATAAAGATTAAAACTGCAAAAACATCATCCTCCAAATATTTTTAGAATTTAATACCAATAATCCTAAAAAACAAAAAGAGGAAAAATAATAGCTATGTGTAGTCACAATCATTGCTATTCAAAAAACACTAGTTATTCTTCCAATTAAATCAAAAAGAAGACATACTAGGCAACAATATCTTTGAAAAATTCCTTATCATTCCCGAACTCCTTGTGGTCAACAACCATTGGAATATAAGGTTCATGGAGGAAGGAGTCAATACCAACGAACCGTCTTGGATGATGATGTCGTTCCAGGGCCTTCTGAATTTCCAAAGATGTTAAAACGCAAGCCTTTATTTCACTAATCTCCTTTATTACTTCCTTCAACTCATCAAGAACATCGGAAAACTTCTGAGAGTTAGAAGGGACGACCCTTGGCTTTCTTGTATTCCTCCTCTTTCTTTTCAAGGAAGGAGTTACTGGAGATTTTTCTTTTTCCTTGATTGATGGCTTAACAATCATATTGACATCTTTTCCATCCAAAGACATGATGCTTGGAGAACAGTTATAAACAACTGGTTTTTGTGAGTGGAATTCACAATCTCATCAAGCAGTCTTAAGATATAAAGGATATCAGAGAGGAAAAAGGAATGTAGGGTTCACAACCTTTAAACAGGTTCGTGGACGCCCAACTCTAAACCCTATAAAGAGTAGAATTGTCGATAATAACCATTTACTTTATTTGATAGACAGGAAAAACAAATCAAAAAAAAACTTTTCCTAAAGCCTGAGGGGTACACAATCTTATCTCTTTGATCAGGCACATGAGACAAGATTTGTCAAACAACGCAATCAATTTGTGTTGTGGTGAACAACAATTTGTCCACTTTTTTCCTCTAGAGAGGAACCCTCAGACTTTTATCTATCAACGTAATTTGACCATACCTTCTTCTCTAATGGTGTTATTTTGTCTTTGGAAACCAACTTCTTAGACGAAGATAAAATCCTACATACCTCTGCAGTCTTCTGAGCAAGTTTAAGCTTCCTTGCCAATCGATTTTCTCTTCGTTGAAGTTTGTTGGCGCGCCTCACTTGATGTTTGTACTTGTAACATCTTGATAGTTCATGACCTTTCTGAGAACAAAACGAGCACGTCAAACTTGGATAGTATTCAGGCATCTGTGGTGTGAACGCAACTAGACACATAATAGATTCTGAAACATTACAACCAGAGTTTCCAAAGGATGGGTCAAATGATTCTTCCAGCTTCATTGGATTCTCCTCTTCACCGAAACCATCAAGGTTGATATATGTATTGCTACAACTATCAAAATCAATGTTTTCACATAGAAGACCGACACTTGATTTCCTGTCTTCATCAGAATCATAGATCTCAGACATCTCATCAAGTGTTACAGCAAGACCTTTGTTCCCAGTGTATTTTTTACGATTTGGGCACTCGTTTGCAAAATGACCAAAACCTTTACACTTAAAGCACTGTGGCATATCCTCGTCATCAGCCTCGTCAGCATCCCTGTTTTTAGGAGGAGCGCGATTATGAGGTTTATCTGATGACCTAGGTTTGTCTCTTGAAAACCGTTTACTTCTCTTCAATAGAAGATCCCTAAAATGTCTTGTGATCAAGGAGACTGATTTGTCAAGATCTTCATCCGAAAAATCATCCTCAGACCGATCATCCTCAGAGACATAAATACTTTTACCTTTATCAAGTAATTTAGTGTTCTTCTGTGCTTTAAAGGCAACATCCTTTCCGATTTTGGATGTTTTCTCATGATCAAAGATCTTTATCTTTCCAACCAATGTATTTCTGGAAAGATTATCAAGGTTATTTCCCTCAACGATGGCATGCTTCTTAGACTCGTATCTAGATGGCAGCGATCTGAGAATTTTCATCACAATGTCCTTTTCATGAATAGTCTTACCCAATGCAAAAGAAACATAAACAATTTCAGACACTCTGTTATTAAATTCATCAAATGTATCTTCATCTGCCATACGAAGGTTCTCCCAATCGGAATTAAGATTTTGAAGTCTAACTTCCTTTTCACTGGAGTTACCTTCAAATACGGTTTCTAAAATATCCCAAGCGTCTTTAGACCTTGTGAAATTTGACACATGGTGCTGAAGATTTGGGGTAATGGCATGTATGATTGCATTCAAACCGTCGGAATTTTGTTTTGCAGCAAGTATCTCGGCAGGACTGTATTCACCAATATTCTTGGGAATCTTTACATCTCCATTTGCCACAATGGGAGCAACATAGCCATTAACAACATATACCCATGATTGAAAATCACGTGCTTGAAGAAAAGTTCGTATATAAATTTTCCACCATAAGTAATTAGAGCCATCGAAGACTGGCGGTACGTTAATAGAGATAGAACCTCTGTTCATAGAGTCAGAACGCTACAAACACAAACTTGTAAGGTCTTGAACATGTTTGCGTGCTTTGATACCAATTGAAAAAGCGGGGGTCTAACAACACCACCCAATATTTCGCTTAGCAATCTGTATGGACTAACTCCAATATACTTTGCTAAAGAATCAACTAGACAGTCAGACTCAATTTAGACTAAAGTATATCGAGGAGTTAATATCTCTTTCTTGTTTTGATTTACTCGAGCTAATAGAAATCAGCGAGTCTTTAATCAAACACAAGGAATAACTTGGATGGTACCAAAGACCAATATCCAAGGATCAATCAATGACAATCAACAACCAAAGGTTGGATTACTCTAATTGATGATCTAACGCACAACCTGTATTATTTCAATTATAAAGATAAAACAATATAATGCGTAAATTAAAATAACACAGACACCAGAAATTTTGTTAACGAGGAAACCGCAAATGCAGAAAAACCCCGAGATCTAGTCCAGATTGAACACACACTGTATTAAGCCGCTACAGACACTAGCCTACTTCAAGCTAACTTCGGACTGGACTGTAGTTGAACCCCAATCAATCTCCCACTGATACAAGGTACAGTTATTCTCCCACGCCTATGATCCCAATAGGATACTGCGCACTTGATTCCCTTAGCTGATCTCACCCACAACCAAGAGTTGCTACGATCCAAAATTGCAGGCTTTGACAATAAAAAAATCTGTCTCACACAGACAAGTCTATTAAAGGATCAATCTGTCTCCCACAGATAAACCCTAAAGGTTTTGTTCCGTCTTTTGATAATAATCAAGGTGAACATGAACCAATTGATAATACGGTCTTATAATCCCGAAGATTAATCAATCTCCTCACAACAATCTTAATCGTATGGTAGCGAAACAAGATGTTTCGGAATCACAAACGATGAGATGAAGACGTTTGTGATTACTTTTTATATCTTGCCTATCGTAGATATCAATCTCAAGCCAATCAATCTGATTGTACTCGTACGATAGAAGATGCAAGATCAGATCACACAAATACGATAAAAGTAGTATCGGTCTGGCTTCACAATCCCAATGAAGTCTTTAAGTCGTTAACCCGGTTTGAGAAAAGAAAACCAGAGGTTAAAGGAGAATCGACTCTAGTATGCAAACTAGTATCACACGTAGAGTGTGGGGATTAGTTTTGCACAATACTAGATGTATCCTTTATATAGTCTTTCAAATCAGGGTTTTTCCTTGGTCACAAAGCAAACAATATCCACCGTTAGATGAAAACCTGATTTAGATTCAAGCTAATTTTTCTCAACCGTTAGATCGAAAATTTAGCTTGTTACATACACTTGACAATGCGCACTTCTAGGTTTGTTAATCGTACCCAAACGTATGCACTTGTTGGTTCAATAATAGTTAACCAAAAGGTTAGCCATATGAGCATTTCATATCAACCATGTTCTTCTTCACCATAACTAGTTCAAATGACTTCAAATGAACTAGTTAGAGAGTTGTTCAATTGCAAGCTAATCTTATGTACTACAGAAGACACAATTGAAGCAAAGATGATTTGATTCACTTGAATCGGTTCATGAACTTTTATAGCCACGGTTTGCAAACTGCATTCCTTAGTCTTTTTAAGTTTAAGTTCAGAAATCATCTTCAGATATATAACCTTTCTCAAGTTCGCAGACTAGATTCGCGGACTTAAGTAACCGGGCAGAGTTTACAAACTCCAGCAGAAAATATCGGCAAAGACCTTCCGCCGGTTCGCGGACTGGTTTCGCGGACACAACTAGTTCTTCAACTCCAGCAGAATTTCTCGGGATGAGAAGTTCGGAAGTTCGTGGACTGAGTTCGCGGACTTGGCAACAAGCCATTCTTCCGGTTTCTCTTGATCAAAAATTTGGTTCAAGGAATAGGACTTATACATAAATGTGTTTCCACAACAATGTTTATGTCCATCATTGGTTATGTAATATAAACTCTTATTTCAATCATTGAAACATTCTTAGAGGACGTTATATAGTTGTTACACCATTTCTCGTCAAAGCAATTTTCAAAGTGATTGAAACATATCATGACTTTCGTCACTAGGTAAAGATAAACTTGATCGAAGAGAAAAGCTTACCAACACATATTTGGAGATATAGATAGGCGAGGTATACTCGGATCGAAATACCAAATGTGTATAATCCAATTATATATATATAGCATACGACTTCTTGTCTCAAAGAGTAGGAGATAGAGTAGATAGACTTTTGAGTGACAGTTAAGTTCAAGTCTTCACATACCATTTTGTCGAGAAGTTCCACCGGTTCCTCGAGTAGTTCTTCTTCTTGTATGATGAATCTCCATGAAGTCCTTGAGCTCAAATACACTTTCTATCCTAGTCCGAGACTTAGCTATGATAGACTAGAAATCAAGACTTATAGTTTTGATCACTAACATTGACAAACATGCTTGAGATAGAAACGCATGTGAGGTTGACCGAGCAATCCTTTAACAGCTCGGATCTCAAGTTATCTTAGATTGAATTCAAAGCTACCCAGAGCCTTGAAAATCTATAAATAGAGAGACTCATGGAACAAGACTTCTCAATCCCTAGAACTTTTTTGTCTTAATTGTTTGTTAGAGTTTTCCCCTAAAAACCTAGGTTTGCTCTGAGAAACATAATTAGGTTATGACTAAAATATTTCACTTAGGGATTCGTGAAGTCGGGTCCGACTATCTTTTACATGATAGTTCGTGTATCCTGATCTTGTTCTTATTGATCGTTAAGGTTCTCGTAAATCTCTGTTCATGAACGAGATAAATAGAAATCGCAAAGTTCTCTTCGTCTCATACTTTGGGATTCCTCAAGATAGATATCTAAAACTCTTCTTCGTTGAATTGTTTAGATTGTTCTTGAGAGGTGGTTAGTAATCCAGGCTTCTTAGCTAACTAAGTGTATGTGTTATGGATTTGTGAGGTTTGCGGGACTTTGTCTATTACAAACAGATATCCAAACCTAGATTGAAGGATCAAAATGGAAATAAAATAGGCTTATCTGTTAGAGGCAGAGTAGTATCAAATAGTTCGAAGCAACTCTTACGCTATAAAAGACTTCAGCTAAGTGAATCAAGAGCCATGCGAGGTTCAAGAGATGTAAGGAGCACGACTGCAATTGAATTGCTTGGAGGGTTAATTCGGTTTCAACTACGTTCAAGTCCGAAGTCTGATAGTAGACTAGTGTTTGTAACGACTTAATACAGTTTGATGTTCAAGCTGGACGAGGTCCCTGGGTTTTTCTGCAGGTGCGGTTTTCCTCGTTAACAAAATTCTTATGTGTGTTTTTTACCTTTTCGCATCTTTTGATTGTTAGAAGTACTACACAGACGAAAAAATTGGTGTGTACTTGGTATCCTCTCCTTTTCATGAGTCAGACGTAATTGAGCACTTGTTATCTTAAATAAACTTATGTACAGATTAGCTGAAGATTTTGGTACAAGTGGGAATATTGTTCGGAGAGTAAAGTTGAGATCTATCTCCAACAACATTAAAAATGACAATTTAATTTTGATTGGAATAACACATTGCTTAAGAGTCACAAAGGCTATTATTTATTTATTTTTCGAAATATTTGTTAAAACATATGTTGGAATTGTACTTTTTTTTTTCATCTCAGATGGACGATTTAACTCTGATTGGATCATCCATGCAAGCTACGGTGCACTTTGACCACTATTGACTTCCACCTAATTGGTGAGTGATGTTCACATTGAATCAATAGTCACCATTTTTTCTGGAATTAAATAGAAAGACACTAAAAAGACAGTTTAGGGAATCATCATAGTCATTTACAGAGGAGAGGATATTCAGGTACTGATTTGAGTAGAACTCATCTGTTCAAAGTGTTTTTCTTGCTACAAGTATTGGTATCATAATGTGTAGACTGGGACTCAGAAATATGAAGATACAACAGATCAGGACAACCAAATTATACTCTTGATACCGCAAACACAAAAACTTCCACTCGAAGTATCAAAACTAATTTCAGAACGAAGACAATGTTCGACGCTCAATAGAATGAACACCAATATTATTTTATCAGAATCGTTCCTTTCAGGGGATAATAAAAATCTCTCGTTCAGAAAAATGAACACTAAATTCAGTGGCCACGCCTGACAAGAGTAAAAAGAGAAAAATAATAGCAGTGTTCTTCTAGATTCATGTAGAACCTATAAATGGGATTCTAGTTAAGAAAAGCAACCGCCGGTACTAAATATTAGATAACTAGAATAATAAAAAGTAGGTGAACCTGAAAAGTTGAATGGATGACGTAAAGATTCGGGGATATTTTACATAGATCGCGTTGACTGAGTTTTGTACGAATATGTTGAACAATCAGATCAATCGCAACATGATTATCTCCTCCATGGGGACATATTTCTTTGTTGGAAGTATAAAGGCCTCAAAAGCAAGCTTCACAAATTTTGGGTACTGCATCACAGATACTAAATAAATGAGTATTGACCTTTTGACATATAAGAACTTCAGACACATGACAATAGAATACAGAGAGCCGAGGCAACGGGAAAAACTAAAGAACATAAATGAGAAGCGTTAACTAGGCCGGCATGAACTAAGACACTTGAAAAATTAAGTACACAAGAACTTGGAATGGGATACACAAGGCTAATAGAAAGAAGAAAAAAAGGAGATTTATAATCACCTGATCAAGTACTTGTCCAATCTCTCTACCTTTTTCTACTGTATCCTGTCTTATCCGCCTTGCCAAGCGTACATCAGCATCTGCACTTCATCATGAAAATCATAAGAGTAATAACCTATCAAGAAAGATGGAGAACTCATGGCAAGAAGCTAACTTCTGGAGACGATATGAATCATGCTGCCGTACATAGTACTGAGATAGATAATGAGAAATGCATACTCACATAAATATGAGATCTAGGGTATAATGGTACAGAAAAGGGAAAGAAGCAAATGCATTATAACTCCATGTCTGTAGTTTAGAAGTCCAAATGGTTAAAATTGGCACATGATTATCAATAATTATGAAGACATGGAAAAATGGCCCAGAATTAAATGCACTCAACTTATTAAAGGAAATCCACTTATAAAGAGGTAGTGCAACATGAAGCTGGTGGAAGACATTAACCTTCTCACACAATGAGCGGTAGATACAAGAAAAAAGCACTTGAACACTTGGACATAGAGCTGTATTTCCATGACATGCTTCTTGCGATCTCTGAAACCTTTCACCCAAAGAAAAGGACAAGCGAGACAGGAGGCGATTCACATGATATCAAGTGAGGTTTACTTGCCTCTGAATTTATCCATGGAGCTGAGAAACCAAGTTCAAACAAACAGAGTTCAGTATAACATTAGAGGGACATTTCAAATTAGAGCTAGTTTAAGTCTCACCCATTTTTCTTACTGGTTAAACTACAGATGCCTGCTTGAGATGACTGGACCACCAACTGGTGTTCTAATTGCTCGTAGTTGCAGAACAAAGAGATGATATGGTACAGATTATGTCCTTGTTTCTTCTAATTGATCATATATTCTTCTTCTCTTATCATCTTTGGGGATTTAAACATGAAAGAATTCCCACGTTACTTGCAGGCCGAAACCTTGTGGAGTACATTATTAATTTCAAATATCTTTTGGGTTCTGATAATCAAGTGGCAAGAGGGTCTTTTAAACCATATTTTCAACATAACAGCTAATAATATTCAGTTTCTTCTTGTTTTTGTTTCATACTATTGTTAATGATTTAATCGGAAACATCCAAGAAACACTGATTAGTCCAACACAGAGTACAGTCTAAAGTCTGAACATTTCCATTTCCCGTACATGCTTAAGGGAACTACCAGACAGCACTTTATTTGTAGGACTGCAGGGAGTAAAAAACTGTTTGAAGTTTGAATACGAACTCTTTTGTTCAACAAGTGGTAAAAGACCCAACTTGTGTTCAACTAGCAAACCAGATACATTCACAGGATGATTGATGCTAACTACAGTACTATTTAGAAATTCAATTATCTGTAGGAAAGGACATTGAGGTTGTTTTATTGATCTACTACTCTGTAGTCGATATAACTAACATTTAAAGCGTTTGTGTTACACTTCAGGATCCCACTTTACTCCAATTTCTATTCTTTGGTCAATTCCATCAAAAAGATTTTAAGTTGTCTAAAGAGTCTTTCGAGAAAGCACAATATGACAACATCAACATGGTAAGCCGGACTAAGGCAAAAATTTAGCTACTGCGAATAGTGAACAACACTTAGAGTACCAAACAAAGTAATCAATAGAAAGAGTAAATGACACACAAATTAGCAAGAAAATTACTTAAAACTCACTTTCGCATTCAAGATATAATTGTTCAAAATATATCACATTTGTAAGTCGCATATGAGAAGATTAACATTAGAACCTTTTCTGCGTTTTCCCAATTCATTTGCCATTAACCTCAGCTGGTGCTTTGGCAACAATTGACAATGCGTGCAATCCACTGTCCAATTCCTCTTGCAAAAGATCATAAATAAGTCGATGCCGTTTCACCAAACTCTTCCCATCAAACTCCTTAGATACAACTCTAACATTAAAATGTGTCTCACCATTACTATTCCCTCTAACACCAGCATGACCAGCATGCTGATAAGAAATATCTTCAATCTCCAATTCAACAGCAGCAAGTTCTTTTTCCAATTTCTCCTTTATTCGTTCTCTTCTACTCTTCAAACCGAGACTCCCGTTCGCCTCATCTTGGCTTCCCACTTCTTCAGTCTTCGACTCCTCAACCTCAATTTCAGTGGTCTCTATCTGATTTTCACTACCCAATTCAGCACTATTTACAGAACTGCTACTCTCTTGTTTTTGAGATTCTATGTATAACTGTAAAGCCTTATTCTGCATTAATATCAACATATTCAAGAAGCCATTGTTCCTAGAAGGAGTAAGACTTTGGTTAAGACCAAGCAAGGTAACAAAATCAGGAGAAACTTTCAAAATCTGAGAAACTGGTAAACCAGAAAGACCTTGAATAAGCAAAGCAGCAAGACCTTTAGTAAGAACTGAATCAGAATCAGCTTCAAATAATACGTTCTCTTCCTCTGAATCCAAGTAAGCTCTAACCCATACTTGTGAAACACAACCTTTAACTTTATTTTCTTCTATTTTGTATCTTGCATCTAATGGTGTAAGTTTTTTTCCATAGAATAAGAGCTGTTCATACTTTTTCTTTGGTTCTTCTACTGTTTGGAAAAGTTTTATGATGTCTAGGAGGTTTTGTGGAAGTTCTTCAATGGCTTGAAGAGAAGTGGAATTATTTGAAGATGGTGATGATGAAAGTTTTGAGGGTAGTTTTTGGATTGAGATTGATGAATAAAGAGATAGATTGGTGGGGAACTCTAGTGATTGGACTCTTATGTTTTTCAAAATTGGGAATTTCGGTTGGAGAAAGAGTGGGATTTTGGGGGATAACAATCGAAAGGAAGAAGAGATTGACATGATTGGAGTTTTAGGGGAAACTGGGTTTTGGCAGAGGTAACAGAAGTGAACAGATACTTTGGAGAGAGAGGCTGGGGACTTTCGGGTGTGGATGCTTCCAACGGTTTAATGACTTTGGGTGCACAGTGCACTGGGCTATTTTGGTATTGGTAGTTTTATAACGTGTTTGGATATAATTTTGTTTCTGACTTCTGCTTCTAGAATCAGAAGTCAGAAGTCCAGATATTTTGCTTCACAAAAAGTCGACTTTTCTATTTTTAAAAGCCGTTTTGAAATTCTACACCCAAACTGACTTCTTGTTTTTTGACTTATAGAAGTCAAAGGATGTGTATCCAAAGCCGAAAGTTTGCAAGAAGGATCCAAGACTCCAAGGTGGTGTGTTGTCGAGGTACATGCTCATTTTCCTTTTTTTTTATAGGAAAAACTTAGGCCTAGAAAGGCACTAAGTGAAGTACACAGAGTTGTTGTTGGCAATGGCTGTGGAGGAACCACTCAGCCTGCCAACTTTGTTTTTACACAAAGTAGCTAAATTGAATACACACTGTATTAAGCCGTTACAGACACTAGCCTACTCCAAGCTAATTTCGGACTGGACTGTAGTTGAACCCCAATCAGTCTCCCACTGATCCAATGTACAGTTGCACCCCTTCGCCTCTGATCCCAGCAGGATACTACGCACTTGATTCCCTTAGCTGATCTCACCCACAACTAAGAGTTGCTACGACCCAAAATCGCAGGCTTTAACAATAAATAAATATGTCTCACACAGAAAAGTCTATCAAAAGATAAATCTGTCTCCCACAGAAAAACCCTAAAGTTTTTGTTTCGTCTTTTGATATATAATCAAGGGGAACAGAAACCAATTGATAATCCGGTCTTATATTCCCGAAGAACAACCTAGATTAATCAATCACCTCACAACAATCTTAATCGTATGGTAGCGAAACAAGACGTCGTGGAATCACAAACGATGAGACGTAGATGTTTGTGATTACTTTTATATCTTGCCTATCAGAGAACTCTCACGATATCAAGCCAATCAATATGATTGTACTCGTAAGATAGAAGACGCAAGATCAAATCACACAACTACGATAAAAGTAGTATCGATCTGGCTTCACAATCCAAATGAAGTCTTTAAGTCGTTAACCCGGTTTGAGAAAATAAAACCAGAGGGTTAAAGGAGAATCGACTCTAGCTTACAAACTAGTATCACACGGACGTGTGGGGATTAGTTTGTAGAGTTGCTAGATGTCCCCTTATATAGTCTTTCAAATCAGAGTTTCTCCTTGCTCACAAAGCAAACGCTATCCACCGTTAGATGAAAACCTGATTTAGATTCAAGCTAATATATCTCAAACGTCAGATCGAAATCTTAGATTGTCATACACAAATGAATTGCACGCTTCTAGGTTTGTAAACCATACCCAAACGTGTGCATTGTTGATTCAATAATAGTCAACCAAAAGGTTAGCCATTTGAGCATTTCATACCAACCACTTTATTCTTCACCATAACTAGTTCAAATGACTCACATGAACTAGTTAGAGAGTAGTTCAATTGCAAGTAAATCTCATGTACTACACAAGACACAATTGAAGCAAATATGATTCGATTCACATGAACCGGTTCATGAAATTTATAGCCACGATTTGCAAAAGCATTCTTTAGTATTTATGAGTTAAGTTCAGAAATCATCTTTAGGTATATAACCTATACAAGTTCGCAGACTAGATTCGCGGACTTGAAGTACTGGAAAAAGTTTTCAAACTCCAGCAGAAATTCTCGGGTTCGAGAGATTCGCTGGTTCGCGGACTTGGCTCACACAACATAGTTTGATAACTCAGCAGAAATTCTCGGGTTTGAGAACTTCAGCAGTTCGAGGACTGAGTTCGCGGACTTGGCTACTAGCCGATTTCCAGCATGGGACTTATGCACATATGTGTTTCCACAACATACTATGTACACTATGGTTATGTAATCTAAACTCTCATTCCAATCATTGAAACATTCTTAGAGGAAGTTATATAGTTGTTACACTATTTCTCGTCAAAGCAATTTTCAAGATGATCGAAACATACATGACTTGCGTCACTAGGTAAAGAAAAACATGGTCGAAGCGAAACGCTTACCAACACATATTTCGAGATATAGATAGGCGAGGTATACTCATCTCGAAATACCAAATGTGTATAATCTAAGTCTATATATATAGCATATGACTTTTGTTTCAAGAAGTAGGAGATAGAATAGATAGACTTTTGAGTGACAGATAAGTTCAAGTTTTCACATACCTTTTTGTCGAGAAGTTCCACCGGTTCCTTGTGTAGTTCTTCCACTTGTATGATGAATCTCCATGAAATCCTTGAGCTCAACTACACTTACTATCCTCGTCCGATACTTAGCTATAATAGACTAGAAATCAAGACTTATAGTTTTGATCACTAACATTGACAAACATGCTTGAGATAGCAACGCATGCGAGTTTGACCGAGCAGTGCTCTAACAACTGGAGCTACATCCATGTTCCAGAATGCATCCCAATTACCAGTTGGAGGATAATTTCTGTAGAGATGGTCAGTTTTTTCCTTGTACAGCTCCTTGACAGAGAAGGCTCCTGTGTCATTGAAATTCCAGCTAATTTTATCCTCTTCATTTGGGTGAGTCTTCAGGGTGATAATCATAGCTGCTTCCCCCATACTAAATAGATTTGATACTTGAGCTTCATCCCAGTTTCCATCTGGTAGAAGTAAGGAGTCTAGCTTGTTGATGTGATGAGGGTAGTGTTGAGGTTTTTGAAGTCTTGTATTAGTGTTTGGTATCCAAATATCTTCCCAGATTTGAATTCTTCTGCCATTACCAATTCTCCAGGAGCAGTAATTTTGAATGTTGCTTATTCCTTCTAGTATTCCTTTCCATATCCAAGAATCTCCATCTTTTGATATTGTATCCATGCTAAGAACATTTCTGCCTAGGAGGTATCTTGCATCCATAAGTTTGTACCATAGAGAGTCCTTATCTTGCTCAAGTCTCCAACCTATCTTGGTGATCATAGAGCTGTTAAAAAGTTCCATATTCATAAATACTAGGCCTCCCAAATCTTTTGGCTTACAAACTGCAGTCCAGGCCTTGGGGTAATACCCAGAGGGGTTTTCTATATTTTTTTCCCAGAAGAAATCTCTTTGTAAGTCGTTGATATCCTTGCAAGTTTTCTTTGGAACCTTAAAGCAGTTCATTTGGTAGATACAAGCAGAAGAAGTGACATATTTGATGATTACTTCTCTGCCTGCAGGATTTAGGGGGGTGTGTTTCCATCCAGTGAGTCTTAGCTTCAGTTTGTCAACTCCAGGCTTGAAGGAATTGATTTTGCTTCTATGAGTAAACAAAGGTGATCCCAAGTATTTATCATCTAGTTTAAGTACTTGAACTCCCATATTATTACTGATTTGAGGAATGAGCTCAGGATTAATATTTTTGTTGAAGAAAACTCCAGATTTGTGGAAGTTGATTAGTTGCCCAGAGGTACTGCCAAAGATCTGAAGGAGTTGCATAATATTGTGTGCTTCTGTTGGATTAGCTTTGCAGAATATCATACAGTCATCAGCAAATAGGAGATGAGTGATAGGAGGCTCATGTGCCTTGATTTTGATGGATTATCTATGCAATCAGCAGCATTCAATATATGTCTCTTTGCACGAAGGACTTTCTTTCGCGTTCCAAAGGGGTTTTAAGTCTTCACCCTCCATGGCATGAATGTTTTTGGAGTTAATCAGATTCAGATCAGATGGCTCTCGTCCCTACTAATTAAATAAAATCGTTACTACGTGACGAAAGAACAATTTGGCGGGTTCTCATTTAATTGTAGACGTAATCTGATATTATCTTGTCGTCAGGCTTTTAAACTAGAGCTGGCAAACAAGCCAAAACCCGCGGGTTTGCCCGGCCCGACCCGTGAAAAACCCGCACCCGGCTCGGCTGGTGTCTAAACAAGCCGGGTTAGGGTTGGAAAAATGTCGGCTTGTGAGTAAACGGGTAACCCGTCCCGGCCCGTAAATCCGCGGGTACAACCCGTAAACCCGTCCATATTACCTTATTAATAAGTTTTATGTAATCCTGACCGTCAGATCATCTAGGTTTCATCTTATCCCTACGTTTAAGGTATAAATGCACCAAAACCCTAGAAGACAATAATCATTTCCTTTCGTTTCTTCTTCCCCTTTCTTTTCTTTCTCTCCCCACACCCTACTGTCTTCTCCTGCGGCTGCGCCTCCTCACCATCTCCATTTTTCTTCGTCTGCTTTGCTTTTTTATTCTTCATCTCTGTATCTCCTACACATAGTTGGTACTTTAACTCCATGGTGATGATGATTTAAGGCAATAAATTGACAATTTTAAAACTAGGGTTTAGTAATATACTAATATTGGTTTTGCATGATTGATTGTGCGGATTAATTTGAGGAACTTGAACTTCTGTTTTATCAATTGTTAAATCAATTTCTGAATCATCCAAATATTGAAGCATCCAAATATTGTTCAATTCAAGCAGGTACGGTGTTGATTCTCTGCACTTCAGGTTAATTCATTTACATTTGAAATTTCCCCAAGTTTTTGGAAATTAATAAGAATGCGAAGAATGTTGTCGAAGATTGAAATGATTGTCAGGAATCTGAAACTGTTATTAATGTGCAGGTTCTGCTAACACAAACACATTTAACTATTGTCATGGAGTATGCAGCTGGTGGTGAACTTTTCGAGAGAATCTGCAGTGCAGGCCGAATCAGCGAAGACGAGGTATAATCAAACAAACTCTAGTTGATTTCTTAGTCTTTTCAAGAATCATTTGCTCGTTCCCCGTTTCTCTTTTCTCCGAATTCAACTATAACGTGTCCAATTTCAACAGGCAAGATTTTTCTTCCAACAATTAATATCGGGAGTCAGTTACTGCCATTCCATGGTATCTTCTTTTTCATTATTTCAGATCATAATCTGTTTCACATTCTTTCAGCCAACATGACGGATCCGGCTCTAATCTTTTGTGCTACAGGAAAGTCACAGGGACCTGAAGAAAATACACTCCTGGATGGAAATCCCACACCACGCCTTAAAATACTCCTGGTCAATTTTTATTTTCTTATTTAGTCAAGACATGTTGATACAACGGGTTCTGGTGGTTATACTTGAAGAGATAGAAGCCTGGAAGAACAATAAGAAGAACTTGATGATGATGATTGTCATGAGTCGTGACTAATATGGGCTGTTCTGTGCAAGGTTAACTTAATTTTTGTATCTTGTATTATTTTACGATTTTTATCCTTGTAATTTGATTTTTATCCTTGTAATTTGACATAAATTGACGTAATTTAGTTTTAATTTTAATTTTAATCAAACAAGCCGGATAACCCGCACACCCGCAAGCTTTATCCGTTACGGGTGCGGGTTGAAGAAATGACCACCCGTGAAGAATATCAACCCGCAGGTTTTAGCCCGTGTTAACCCGAACCCTGTAACCCGTAACAAGCCAGCCCCGGCCCGCCCGTTTGGCAGCTCTATTTTAAACTCTCGAGTCTCATCTATGCCCACTTGCAAAATCTCAAAACTCTCGATCTACAGAACAAAATAAAACTTCAACTCAAATTTCTGAGGTAACAATCACTGTTTTATTGCTTCTTTTCAACAACTTCAATGGAGAAATCTGGTTACGGAAACGATGGAATTTACAGATCTTTAAGACCACCTGTAAATCTACCTAACGATCCAAACACTTCATTAGTCTCATTCCTATTCAGAAACTCAGACTCTTATGCTGGTAAAATCGCTATCGTTGATGTTGATTCTGATGAATCTTTGAGCTTTAAGGAGTTCAAATCCATGGTTATCAGGGTTTCTAATGGTTTTGTCGAGTTGGGAATAAAAAAAGGTGACGTGGTTTTAATTCTCGCCCCAAATTCTGCTCAATTCATTTTGTGTTTCTTAGGAATTGTTGCTATTGGTGCTATAGCTACTACCGTTAATCCCTTATATACAACAACTGAAATTTCAAAGCAAATTAAAGATTCCAACCCAAAATTGATTCTTACTGTTGATCAGTTGTATGAAAAAGTTAAAGGATTTGGTTTACCATTTGTGATTTTGGGTTCTTCAAGTTCTTTATCTGGTTCAGAATTTACACTATTTTCCAAGTTAGTTGAATTGTCTGGGCCGGTTTCGTCGAGTTTTAGATTTGCTCCTGTTAAGCAAACTGATACTGCTGCGTTATTGTACTCATCTGGTACTACTGGTACAAGTAAAGGTGTGGTATTAACACATAGAAATTTCATTGCTGCATCTCAGTTTTGTTGCTCGGATCAGGATTGTAATGGAGAAAAGCATAATGTGTTTCTTTGTTTCCTTCCAATGTTCCATATATTTGGGCTCTCAATTATATCGTATTCTCAACTACAAAGAGGGAATACGTTGATTTCAATGGGGAAATTTGATTTACAGATGGTGTTAAGATCAGTAGAGAAATATAGAGTTACTCATTTATTTGTTGTTCCTCCTATTATGCTTGCTTTGGCTAAGCAAAGTTTCATGAAGAATTATGATTTGTCATCTCTAAAGGTTCTTGGTTCTGGTGCGGCACCACTTGGGAAGGATATAATGGAAGAATGTTCAAGGAATTTACCACATGCAGCAATTCTTCAGGTAACCGTTGTTGATGAGATTAAATTTCTTTTTATTAACTTCGTGGAAGGTATATTGTTTCATGGCTTTTTAATGGGAAGTACTATTTTATACCCCATTTGATGGTGTACATGCAGCACTTTGTCTCATTAGTACCGTGTTTAGTATCCATCCCCTTTGTTCCTAGAACAGGTGCAAAGGGTACAAAAAGCATATCTAAAGATTGAATCTTGAATCGTGCTAAATAGTTGATGTTTTAACTGTGAGATACTTGTTATCATGTTCTTCTCGATGTTTTTGTCGATATATTTATTTTGTGACATTTTTTCAGCCTTTTGAATTGCCTTACAACAAAAAATCTTCGTCATCGAAGATGAGCTTATCATATCTGTTTGTGTCTGTTTTTTGAAGGGTTACGGTATGACAGAGACTTGTGGAATTGTTTCAATAGAAAATCCGTATGAGGGAGTTCGAAACTCTGGTTCAACAGGGCCCCTTTCCCCAGGAATTGAATCTAAAATCGTTAATGTAGATACAATGAAGCCTCTCCCCCCTACTCAGCTTGGTGAAATTTGGGTTCGTGGTCAAAATATGATGCAAGGTAAAGCATAAATGTCCATGTTGCAGCATATGTTTCCTTTCTGTATGCGGTGATTGTTTGTTTCTAATTATATATTCTGTTGAACCTTCACAGTTTCAAATGTTGAGGTCCATTGGCTTATTGTGTATCTGTGTCTAGAATTGGTTTTTGTTTATTGTTGTACACGTCATAGGATAGGGAACTCTACTCAATTTTAGCTGAAATTTTTTGTTTTAGCCAATTTGATAACGAAAAGTACCTGAAAATGGCTCTTAAGATTTATAGTGCAAGGCATGTGTATAAGCAATGTATCTTGTTTAAGTGAGCTTCCATGGGAGTCACGGCAGATAGAGTTTTCGAAAGTGGTACCTAAAAATGCTTGCTTTTGCCTGTTTAGAAGCAATGTATCTTTCTTGTCAAAGGGTGTCTTTTACTGCCGTAGGATGCAGGGAACATGCTGCTTATCAATTTGTTTTAGGGGTATTTTGTAGACTAGCCAATTTTGAACCCTTATGTCAACTTAATTAATAATTATTACTTAGTACCATAAATTGATAATTGTCACTGGCTTTTAACATGTACAGGCTATCTTAACAATCCACAAGAAACCAAGTTGACTATAGATGATCAAGGTTGGGTCCACACTGGAGATCTTGGGTATTTTGATGACCAAGGACAACTTTTTGTTGTCGACCGAATAAAAGAACTTATCAAGTATAAAGGATTTCAGGTAACCTCTTAGTCAGTTAATAGTTAGTAACTTTTTGTGGAGAAGAACTTATTGGTTCACTGTCTGAAGAATATTTTGTTTTAATCTCCAGAGGAAAGATTACTTTTCATTTGTTAATTATCTTGCTGTGAATGTTTGGGCGTGTCTTGAGTATTATTTGAGGGAATAGAACATGCGACAATATGTTGATGTATAGGAATGCTACCCTGTATAAGAATGTTAGGCTGTATACAATATGTTTTAGGAGACTTAACAATTGGTAACTTCTCTCTGATTCCTCTATACTGACGACATAATTTGCATCATGTTGAAGCTTATTCTTTAATATTCTTTTTATTTTGTAGATTGCACCAGCCGAGCTTGAAGGGTTGCTAGTTTCTCACCCTGAAATATTAGATGCAGTTGTCATCCCGTAAGTTTGAGAAGTAGATAATCCGTAAATATCTAATTCTTTCTTCCTAGCAAGTCGCATTTGTTGAAAGATGATTACCCAATTGGAATCTCTATTTAAGCTTGTTTATTATCAATTCTAGATTTCCTGATGCTGAAGCCGGTGAGGTCCCAATTGCATATGTTGTACGTGCGTCCAACAGCTCACTAGATGAAGTTGATGTTCAGAAATTTATTGAACCTCAGGTGGGTTCGGCGAACTTTGTTTATCCTATTTTTATGAACCTAGAAAATGTTAATCTGATACATGTTACTTCTTCCTTTTCTTGAGAGCCATCCAGTACTTCGCATGGATTAAGTATATCATGTATAGTTGTTTTTGACAAATAAGTGCTTCATTTGTTGTATGTTACAGGTAGCACCGTTCAAAAGATTACGTAGGGTAACATTTGTAAACAGTGTTCCGAAATCAGTTTCAGGAAAGATCCTCAGAAGAGAGCTAATTGCTAAGGTTCGATCCAAGATATGATGCTAACGAAGATTATACAACTCTGCATTTCAGTGCTCCTTGCTTATGTATTCTGCTTAGCATTAAAGGCAATTGGACTGTTCTACACATTTTTTTTCTCCCTTTTGCAAATAATTGGTTCTCTCATTAGGGTCATGCAGTGTGGCTAGCTAAGCCCACGAGAAATGAGTTTGCAATCCTCATTCTTAAACTTCCCGCAAAAATGTAATAATGACGCTTCCCACAATTATGTCTCCCTTTCATGGAAGTGTCATTGTGCCAGTACTGTAAAATTAACTAATATCCGTTGTAAAATACATCTGCAAAACCGCATGCTTTTTCTGATATGATCGGGAAATCAGAATAACTAACCTTGATGGCCAATTTTAGACAACCGAAAGAACTGTTGGTGGTTGCCTGTGTGTTTGTAAACTCATACACGGCCTTTCTTTCTTACTGTGTTCGGATGTTCGATTGCTGCACAGATACGCTCTCCCGTACACACATTCGCTCTTTTCAACTGCTTCTCTTCAGAGTTACACACATACGCTCTGCAGGATTAAGAATTATGTTTAGTATCTGGTTTCTTTTCTTTCTTGTTTGGTTAGGGTCTCCTGACCCGTCATGTTCCCAATTTTTTTCTTAATGCATTGGCTGTGGACTGCAGTCGTTGCTTTGTCGAGCTAACCACAAATCCACACAGCCAAATCTAGGTAGACCAACCAATTATTAGCGCGAAACTACACTGGAACTTGGAATCCTACAACGGCATGTCAATCATGAAACAAAGACATGGTGTTCGATTCATATATCGTAATTTGACTTTTTTGTTTGATGCAAAAGAGAATTAAAATTAGAAAAAAGACTTAATAATGGTTCTAACATCATGAACAATTGTAATAACCCCACCACCAGCGCGTAATTTGACTTGAACATAATAACAGTAACATGTCACTGTACCGCCGCGTTTACTGCTCATTTTTAGTCTATAATAAACCCCAGCCGGCTAACCAATCGTCATTGTGATGATGTCAACCATATGAAATTTACATTACTGGTTGGTGCTTCTGTCGAATTGGGATTTAAATAATGCAATATTTTTCCTTATATCAACTTGTTTGAATTTAGTTGGTCGGCCAGATATTGCCGTAATCAGGTAGCTCTCGCTATTCGCAGCAAACATTTTGGCGCGTCTTTTCCAATTAATTAGACCCGAAATACATAGGTATAAACTATCTTGGTTTCAACTCTTTGAAGCGTATAAGTTACAAACTTCCGTCTACAAGAACTCATAATTAACTTTCTTGATCAACAAAGCTAAACAAAAACTTAACTCAGATTTGTATTTTAACAATCACCAGCTTTTAATTTTCTGCATTTTTTGATGGAGAAATCTGGTTATGGAAACGACGGAATTTACAGGTCTTTAAGACCACCTGTGACTATACCTGAAGATCCAAATACTGGTATAGTCTCATTTCTATTCAGAAATACAGACTCTTATCCTGATAGAGTTGCTGTTGTTGATGTTGATGTTGATCAGACATTAACCTTTAGGGAGTTAAGATCTGTGGTCACTCTCGCGTCTGATGTACTGTTTGAGTTGGGTGTTAGAAAAGGTGATGTTGTCCTAATTCTTGCACCAAATTCTATTGAATTCATCCAGGTGTTTTTCGGAATTGTTGGTATTGGTGCTATAGCAACTACTTGCAATCCTTCATACACAACAACTGAAATCGCAAAACAAATTACGGATTCAAAACCTGTACTAATTGTCACTACGGAGAACTTATATCCAAAAGTTGAGAGTTCTAATATACCATGCCTATGGATAGGACCTCTTTCAAGTGGATTAGCTACTTTGGCTTCACCAAATCATATTAGTTTCATATACAATCGTATATTATCTGAATCAGGTACTTCGGCTTCGGCTTATTTAGGTGATCGCTACCCTCGTATTGATCAGGCTGATACTGCTGCATTACTTTACTCATCTGGTACTACTGGCACAAGTAAGGGTGTGGTATTAACACACAGAAATTTCATTGCTGCATCTCAAATGGTTTCATCAGATCAGGATTGTAACGGGGAAATGAATAATGTATTTATCTGTTTCCTTCCAATGTTTCATATATTTGGGCTTGCGACCATTTCGTTTTCACAGCTTTCAGAGAGGAAATACCGTGATTTCGATGGGGAAGTTTGATTTAGAAACTGTTTTGAGATCAGTGGAGAAATACCGGGTTACCCATTTGTTTGTTGTTCCTCCAATTATGCTTGCTTTGGCTAAGCAGATCAGCATTTTAAAGAAATATGATTTGACGTCTATAAAGGTTCTTGCATCTGGTGCGGCACCACTTGGGAAGGATATAATGGAACAGTGTGCAAGGAATTTACCACAAGCCTCAGTTATTCAGGTAACTTCTGTTGTTGAGATTTAGATTAAGATAAATTCTTGATTAGCTTCATTCCCATTTGATTAGCCCCTGTATAGTCTTTATGTTTGTGGTTTTTCATTTTCTCAATCTCTTTTGTTGTTTTTGCTCAAATGACAGTTCTTCAGTTTTTTGAATTGAATGCAACCGAAAATCTTTGTCACTCAAGATGCGCTCTTTATATGTGCTTGTGTTTTTGTTTATATTTTTGTAAGGGTTATGGGATGACAGAGAGCTGCGGAATCATTTCCATAGAGAATCCATATGATGGAGTTCGATACTCTGGTTCAACAGGACCCCTTGTTCCAGGAGTTGAATCCAAAATTGTTAGTATAGACACAATGAAGCCCCTCCCCCCTACTCAGATTGGTGAAATTTGGCTTCGAGGCCAAAATATGACGCAAGGTATGTAAAGGCACTGGTGTTTTATACTATGTTTTTGCAGATCTTTCCACGTCGTATATGAATTCATTATCTAATGAGTGTATTTAAACCTGCACGGTATTACATTTTTTTTCCTGATCAGAATTACACATATTAACTTGCAAGATTCATTGGTTTATTTTCGCTTCTGTGTCTAGAGCTGGGTGTTGTTGTTGTTGTTTTAAGTCTTATTTTAGTTGATCGGGAATCCCAGGAATTTCATTCAACTTTAACTGCTGAATTGCTGCTCTGTTAAAATGCTTCCAAGGAATTACACCCCAAGGCCTATATAATTAAAGCCATACCTTGTCTAAGTGACCCATAAAATTCAGCAGATAGTCTTGTAAATGAGAAATAACTAATTGACTGTCAATTTATGGTGGGGGTATTTTGTACTCTTTGACATATTTGGATTAGTATATTATCCGCAACTGTTAAGAATAAATGATAATGATATCCATGAAGCCACAGCCCCATTGGTTATGAATGCTGGTGTTTTCCTTCCTTTGTTTGAGATCTTATAATTACCATTACTAGCTTATGCCGACCTTGTTAGTAATTACTAGTATAAGTTGATAGTCGTTACTGACTTTTAACATGTACAGGTTATCTCAACAATCCAGAGGAAACCAAGTCGACTATCGATAACCAAGGCTGGGTCCACACAGGAGATCTTGGGTATTTTGATGAACAAGGACAACTCTTTGTTGTTGACCGGATAAAAGAACTCATCAAGTACAATGCATTTCAGGTAACCTTATTGCGTAGTTGTTTCCTTATTTGTTTTCATAATCATTATCGGATGAGAGAAACTTCCGAGTTTCCTTGGGCAGTATATGGTTAGGAGCGTAAAGCGTGTCTAACTTCTCTCTGGTTCATTGGTCACGACTACTCAATTACATTCACTATTTCTTTATGGATGTTTATTTGATTATACTCTTGTTATTTCGATAGATTGCACCAGCCGAGCTTGAAGGATTGCTTCTTTCTCACCCTGAAATATTAGATGCAGTTGTCATCCCGTAAGTTTGAGTAGCCAAAATGTCTATTTCTATCTTAACTATTATGCCTTTATGCTTTGCAACATTCTACTTGAGCTTGTACAATATTATGCCTTTTAGATATCCTGATGCTGAAACCGGTGAGGTCCCAATTGCATATGTTGTGCGTGCTCCCAACAGCTCTTTGAATGAAGTGGATATTCAAAAATTCATTGAACCGCAGGTGCATTGAACTTTCTTTTACGCCCTAATCTATGAAGTCAAGCTATTGTTCCCTTTTCTCAAAAGTTTGTAGCTTGCGGTGCTTAGATGGAATGAAATTTTTTGGTGCGGTCATTTTTGACAAATGCGAGCTTCTTTTGTGGTATATATGGTACAGGTAGCACCATTCAAGAGATTACGGCGGGTAACATTTATAGATGTGGTTCCAAAATCAGTTTCAGGAAAGATCCTAAGGAGAGAGCTTATCGAGAAGGCTCGCGCTGAGTATATTCGAGCCAGGTTGTGATGCTACCTAAGATTATAAACCACATCATTTGCTTTTATTCCTTGCTTGGGTAATTTTGTTCAGCATTTACTTTACTTTCTGTTTAAAATAATTTCTTATTTCATCAAGGTCATGCATTGTCCAACACACTCCAATTAAGTTTGGAATCCCATATTCCAAAAAATCTGAAAGTAATGAAGTAATTGAAACAGTTGGAAGCTGGATGAGTCAGATCCTTTAACTAGCATGTCTTGGTAATTTCTACACGAACCTTATGGCTAAGCTAGTGCAATGCGTAGAGCCTATTTAACAACTAGAAGTGAAATCCTAGAAGCAGAAGTCATTCTCAGAAGTAAAATTTTATTACTTTGAAAAGTCACTCTAGTACTCCAAGTTAACTTTAACTTTTAGCTTTTCGACGTAATTAAGTTTGAGGTATCCAAACATTCTACTGAGAGCATGTGTGTAATCAGAATCAGAAGTGCTTCTGCTCTCTAGCAGAAGAAGTCAGTCTCAAATGTCACAAGCAGATTTTGCCTCACAGAAAAGATAATTTTTGAGGGTTAGGTTTTGATATTCTCTGCAATGTAATTTTTGGATAAAATAGCTGGGAAGTGGCCTCTGATGGGTGGGAACAACCACTTGACCCAACTTGAAAAAACTCGACCTTGCTTGGATATAGTTTATGAACATGATCGACACTTGACATAACAACTGGTCTAGCAGGAATGGTATACTTTTTCAGACTTAATTCAAAAAATCAGATGCGTGATCAAAGGGCAGTTTCAAATGTCTAGCCTTTTCAAGACAAACACTAAGAACTATTGCTGTTTTGTACTCCTTGTTTTATTAGTCCGTGAGTGTATACACTACACATTTTCTTTCAAGCATCTACTCATGACTTTGGATACAAGACTTCTAGCTAGCTAGCTGCCTAGCTTTATATGTTTTTAGATGACCCACTGTCTTGGAAATGCAATATGTGAGTGCGCTTCTTCTTGAGCATAACCATGGGCAAAGACACCACTGAATTTTTGTTTTGGGGAGACTATAAGAAGAAATTTTGGCATTTAGGGATGATGGGCTTGTTATAGAAAACGGACTCTGACGCTATACTGTCACCAAAAATTATTTACTGAAACTTGCACCTAATTAAGGTTAAAGTTAAACACGTAATAATCAAATTAAAGAGAAAAGAGGTAAAACCCTATGAATTATGAAAGAAAGAAAAAGAGAAAGAACACAAAATGTTTGTTTGATTCGTTGGGTAATGCAAAAGAAAAACAGGGTCATATGTTGTCAAAAGGTGTAATAAAAGCAACGAAAACAAACAAGACAAAGAATATGTGTTCGTGTGTGACAACAACAACGTAGGGAGTGATGACAGACAGACACTCTATGACCTGGCCCACTTTACACATTGGCCCACGTTCAGGCCCATACAAAAAGAAGAGGAGTTTGTTTTCATGAAGAAGAAGAAGCGTGATCAAGTACTACTTCCTCATATACAAAAAAGATAGGAGTGGGGGGACCTCACATAAATGATGACATCGCAGCACATGAAGAGCCTCCGCTCAATGGCTTGCATTTTCTCGCAAGTTTTTTCTTTGGATAGTTAGAGAGAGATCTAGGAGGAGGATCTTGCTGGCCAGTGGTATTATGATCTCAATAAAAAAAACTTGACAAAGAATAGATTAAATATACTCAAAATGGTGATGTTTTGTGCATTATAGTTAAATGAAATCCAAGCAATAAAATGGATATACTCTGTTTTTGAGTGGTCACATTCACACATGTATGGATGCGGACACTAAAAAGTAAGTAAGACATGCACAACCAACAAAGACACATGGGAAAAGTTAAACAACTCCCACTAACGAGAGGAAACCCCCCATAATCATCATTAGGAAATTTTTATTAGGACAAAATCAGCCGCTGCTAATTTAAGGTCAACTAAACTTCACTGCATCCCTACACCATAAGTATAGCACTATAGCTTTTGCCTCACAGGGGCATAGACGCATGGCTACGCTCTCCTTAGTTCCTCCACTTAGGGGGTCAATTAAACAGCCCTAATAATAGTAGCTCTGATAATAATTACATAAGCACTGAAGCAATAGGGGAGCTGATTATTTGATTATATAATTTAGGTTATTTTCATGATTTCAATCTTTAAGAAATGAACCTAGCTATATTTGGACCAAGCTACTGGAGCCAACAAGAGAGTTTGGAAAATTTTGACATCAGAAAATTAGTATACCTACATAAGGACATGGTTTACTAAATTACTATCTCTACAACAATCGGTCTATGATAATTTTCCTTTTACCACTGATAAAAGGAAAGTAGATTCTTTTTTTTTACAAAAATTAAGGAAAATACTTAATCATAACTATAATAAGCTTGTACCTACTAGCTTTGGGAATGCTTCAAAACATGTGCTATGCACAATGTGTTAATGTTGTAAAGTATTTCTAACATGAAGAAGAAGAAGCAAGAGTGCGAACCACCGAGAATAATTTTAATCAGTGGATGATTAAAATAAGTTCAAAATAGGGTGTGTGTTTTTAGCTGAAGATGTTGGAGAGGTTAGTTTTATCTTTAGCCTTAGGTGTAGCTATTTCTAGGCTTGTTACCATTAAGGATACCAAAAGCAACATCTTGTTCTTACAAGTCGATCGAATTGATTTCGTTTATTAAGAAAAGAAAGAAAAAAAATATTACAATCCGATTGACTGGATTACCCGTTAGCATAACATCTCAGCCAATTGTTCGAAGATCAGCAGCCACGTTGTAGTCTAGGAGATTTCCCCAAGTTGGATTACACGTGCCTCTCCAGCATTGGTTTAATCAGATGGGTGATTGTTGTAGTTACTAGTTTGTCACCGGTGCGATCTGATTTTTGCTTACAGGATTATTGGATGCTTATTATAGTAACTATATTTCTTGGACTTATAATTGTGGGCTTAAGTTTGATATTTTGTTCTCAGATGATTTATGTTTTCTCTCTATTTTTTTTCATTTTTTTCAAAATTGATTTTCAATCTTTTTCCAAATAGTGAATTACTAAGCAACCTATGCGTCTTGGAGTTTTGGTGGTGTGCTTGTGTATCGGCAGAGGTTGTGTTGTAAGCTTACTTAAGAATAAGAATTGTATTCGCAAAGCAATGTTCAAACTTCAAAATAATACTGGCAAGTTTTCAAAATAATACTTGAGGTTAGAAACTTCAAACTTGCTAACACTTGTCTTTCAATATTATTACATGTTGAGATTAGAAATTTTAGCTTCTTATGTTTTCGTATAAATGAAAAGAATCAACTCACAATCAGCCTCAAATATCTAAAAGGGAACCATTTATCCGTTTGGCCAAAATTAATTTAACACTTATTTGAGCTTCTCCAGTAGCGTGTCTTAAAACCCCCACATGGAGGTCTTAGTTAGACCGTTATATATGGGTTTTATATATGTGTTAAAACTTTCTTATGATAAATCATCTCCAATATAGTGTGGGGTCTTCTTAGAGTGCACTTCTATGGTTTTCTTTCTCACTGCTTTTTGGTTTTCTTCCTCTCTACTCTAAAGTATTTCTACTATTTTTCTGAATGACACAAAGGAATAAAATTACAAAACATAACTTGGACAATAAATGATAAGTTCCCTTCATGCTGCATGGTATTAAATCAACATATCCAAGATCAACGTTCATCCCAAGAAAGTTGCAGCACATACAACGGTAAAAAAAAATTAAAAAGTTAGTATTTGACTATCTGTTAACTTTTACGCTGGAAGACTTGTCTCGGTCAGGATGGATTCAAAAGTAAACTGATCATAAATATAGTTGTGTTGTTATTATTTGTCGGTTCAAGTCTTCAGCATGTTCACTTTCGTCCCGACGTTGCCATTATGTAATTCTGCAATAACACACAGAGCAAAATATTCATTCTCTTGTAGTCCCGTTTGAATTGTACATATGGGAATGACATGATTGAAGTTATCCAAACATGTGGTTACGACAATCAATCAACCTTCTTAGATTTAAAATATATAAAAAATATATAGCAAAAACCATTAGTTATGAGTTAAACAATATCTGTGCAATATGGCAAAAAAGAAATTGCCTTACATTTTACAACATATTTACGTAAAGACAATACATTTGGATTTTCACTGGGATACAGGTTTCAAGAAAGCTAGTTATTGCGTAAGGGAAGTTTCAAGGAGTGTAATACATGAGTATTAAGGAAAATGTTAGTCAATATCTGTATGAATGGTTTGCACAAAAGACTTTATGAGTTGGGTAGTGATCTTAACTGCGGAGAGTTATTATCCTTATCGACAAAGAGTACATGATTAATCAAGATGGGCATGAGAGTTATTATCCTTTGCTCTCGTAAAATGGTTTTGATAACCGCGGAGCTGCATAGCAGCCACCTGATTGGAAAAAAAAATGAAAAAAGAAGTTACTATCCGCAATGACTTTACAAATATGCATGGTGGTGATCCCAGCATGGGGATAAAGCGGAAGGACGAACTGAATAGGAAAAATTCGAGATACTTACAGTCATAAGTTCTCACTGATCTAGAAATAAATATTTCATGATATATGATCTATCACGACAACATCGATCTCTAGAAAAGTCCCCATCTTTGCAATTAGATAAAAAATGGTTAATTTTAATTAAAAGGTTGTACGTGATTTCATATATAATGTGATTAAATCCAAATAACCCGAGATATTGGATCAAAAACTTTTTTTCATTTTTAAAAGCGATATTGGATCGACTGCAAGGAGAAATTAATTAACTCAACATGCTAAAACTGCATAAGCATGGGGAAGAGAAATATGACCTTAAAAGTTATATTGGCATATTTCTTTCGGCAACGTAAGATGAATTCGAATAATGAATGTGATTACAAACATAATTAGAACAACAACAAAAAAATACAAAAAAAACATACCTGAGTTGGGAACCACTTAAGCCTCTAATAAGAAAGAGGGGAAAATAAACACAATTGATATATTAAATCTTGATTTTTTTTCCCCGCATAGAACAGTGGCGAAAATCATGCGATTTATACAATAACTATAAACTCGATAATAAAGAGAGAGTTGAGCAAATGGACTTTTCGCATCCTATCCATTTTTGTGGCTATCTTTTTGCTCATTGATTTTCCCGATCAATATCTTGTCTTAAGCTTTTGAGAGTATGGTTCAAGTTTAATATAAAAAAATAAATAAATACAAAAACAAAACCATCAAGATTAATTTCAAAACCATCAATATTAACTTCTTCACCTCTAATGTTAGTACTGTATGAGCTCCAATTCCTTTAAATGCTGCAAAACAAAAATAACAAAGAAAAAAAGATTAGACAACAAAAACCTAAATAATAAGAAACAGCAGAAAAAGATCGATAAAATGTAAAAAAACAACGTGCAAAAAATGAGGTTAGGCTCATGCTCAAATGCTTTATATAATGAGTTACCAAACCTAAAAAATTCTATAAGAATTATTTTTTGATTTGGAAATAATATCAACTAAAATCTTAAAATTTAACAATTTTTATAATTTAGGGCAAATAATATATTTTTTCGATAGCCATGCCTTGTTTAAGTATTTTTGTCAAAAAATATATTAGGCATCATGCGCCCAATAATAGAAATTATTTTATCTTATCTTTATTTTTTTGCATATGGAATGAATGTTTTCTTGTTTTATTTATTTTTTGGCAAAATGGAATGAATAATAGAAAATATTTTTTAATTTGTAAACAATATCAACCGAAATCTTAAAATCTAGTAATTTTGTAATTTAGGGCAATTGTATTATTAATTTTTAAATTATGGGCACGTTTACTTGTTAAGTTTTTTTGTCTAAAATTATATCATGTTTTATCTTATCATCATATTTTAAGCATATGGAATGAATGTTTTCTTTTCTTATTTATTTATAGATAAAATATGTAATGAATAATATTACCAAGATAATTGCATCAAAAATTCCGCAATTTTTTTTTTCTTTTTTTTTCCTACTAATATTTTAAATGATTCCATTTTATTTATTTTTTTGTCGCTGTTAAGGATCCATTTATATTTTTTTTTGATATCATATTGTTTTGTGATTTATGCTTAATTTTAATGTCCTAACACTTCCAACAGGATCATTGATTTTTGTATTATTTATTTTTGTACAGGATAAACAAACCCTTTTATAAGCTAGAATATTACTCGATTCATGTGTGACATCCACAAACCAGGTATTTTTCTTCTAATCGTTGATCTAAATTTAATCAATGATCCAGTTATTTAATATTATCTGAAAGTGTAATATCAACAATTAAATTTAAGCATTCTTTTCTACCGGCAGTTTGGAGCTGTAATTAGGCGAGTTCTATTATAAAAAGTGTAAACGGACATTGGATTTTTTTATTTATTCTTATGATTGATGATTGATTTAATTTTATGATAAAATCATGATGAATATTGCATATTTAATGAAATCATTTATTTATTGTTAATCTTAAAGTTGTTTATACCTGTTTTGGAATGTTTTCAAGATTATATATTTTAAGTAATTATATTCTAGAATGTGATTGGCCGAATGATATACCGTGGGTCTTAAAGATTCTTCTTAATTTTTATTGGCCGAAATTTTTAACGGTGTGGCCAGAATCAACCAGAAGCTCCGATTAACCACTTCGCTCGAAAAAACTCTATTTTTATATGGAGAATTGGTGACGAATAAGAGTGGGCATATTTTTCTTTTATTTTTTTTGATAATTCAATTCATTAATAGAAAACCATAATTACAAGGTGGTTAAGAACGTCAAGAAACCATTGAAGAACAAGATGAACATACTGTAAAATGTATAAGGACGATTGTTTCGACAAGAGAAAGAGAAGAAACACCGAAAATCGACAATTACAAGTGTGGAATCGATAGAGGGTGGTCTTCTAGATATAACAATTCTTCTTTAGAAAGAGATACTCCATTAGAACAAGAGTTTTTCAGCTTCATTCTTGACCGGAAAGCTTCATATTCCGGTGACCAGAGATTGATGTTGGAGAACTTAAACCACAAAGTAACCAAAGTAGAATAGCTATTAAAGCTAGAAAAGAACGTTTTGAGAAACGCAGACAGAGACACCATGAAGGTGCAGTCAAACTGCCGGACGACAGGAAGAAAATATCGCCGGAAAATAGTAAAATCAAAAGAAAATTGAAAACCCTAACTTCTAAATCTAAGAAAATACTAAATGGAACACTAAGACCATGTTTGTTTGCATATGACTCGCGATCTGAATCTGAGTCAATCCCTGACTCGTCCCGAGTCAGATGTCAGACCGTTTGTTTTCAATTTTGAGTTAGATCTAACTCGATCTCTGACTCAGACCTAACCCCTGACTCGGACCTGTCTGAGTCAGGTAATAAAATACCCCTGCCTCATGGGATCAAGCCACTGACTCACATTTTTTGAATCTGAATCAATCAAACATATTGAGTCAGATCTGACTCAAGTCAGGTGATTTCAGTCAGATCCAGACGACTCAGATCCAGATGACTCATATGAGTCAGGAGTAAACAAACAAGGTATAAATATAAACCTAAACTCTACTACTGCTCAGATCTACTCCAAAAGAAGTAGAAAAAAATAAGAAGAGTGGGGAATCGCTCTCTGCTAGAGTGGAAGAAAGGAGATAGAAAACAAAAAGAAGAGTGGACATGAGCTTATTAAACTTGGTCCATGTCCTACAAACATATACATATTCATATTCATGTTATTTCTTTTTTAAGCTAATCTTATTAAGGTGAATTTACTCATTAAAAAAACCACAAAGAAATTAAAGAGAGACATAAAGTTAAAATTTCCAAAAAAAAAAAAAAAAAAAAAGACTATATGTACGAGCTCATTAATTTAGGAGCTTAAAAATAGATTTTATGTTGTTCCTTAGTATTTTTCTTCGTCAAACCGCAGAAAATAACTTGAAAACCATTCGAAAAAGGATGGACCTTGATGTCACTTTATTTGGAGTTTTTTCAATCGTAATATATATTCTCGTACTGGCGATGATGAAAATGCTGGATAGTTATCATATTTATTATTATTTGTATACATGGTTAGCCAACTAAATCTATTGGGATAAATACTAGCAGTCATGCATGCCTAACTTATCAGACGAGGTCAAATCCTTTAAAACCAACTTCTTAAAATGCACCACATAGCCTAGAGTATTCCGGAGTTTTCATGTCACTCATAGAGAGATTAAGATTAACTAATAAAACGGTGAACGAGACTTCTTTCTCACATTTTTATAAAACTTGATAATATAACCAATCATAACAACCTAAAAAAAAGGTTTAACTACACTCATGTTAAAACACTGCTCAATTGAATCCACCAAGCAGTGATATGTGAAGTTTAGTTCTAAAACTCACTGCTTGAATTCCTCACTAAAGTCAACTTCGTTGGATTAGACTTAGGACATACAAAATTGGAGATATGCTCTAGTTTCCCATTGAAGACTTGACGATGTATTGAAGAATAAACGAAGACATAATATTTCAAACTGAGTGTAGTAACTATTGTCGATTGTTTCATTTTTGTCCTGTTTTTACGATCTTATCCATTAAAAAGATAATGTGCGAAGTTTGTTCACATGGCATTTAGTGTGCGGATGAAATGATATACATTAGTTGTTTCTACTTATTGTATTGATTTAAGGAGTATGTTTTTCTATATATTCGTGATTTCGAAATTAAACTAATGATATACCTGTTACAATTTGGTGATGTACTTTCTGACTGAATCCATGTTTTGAAACATGTTAGAAAGAAATTTTACAAACATGATTAAAAGCTAGTTGTAAATCGCATTAACATTCAAATTAAGATGAAGGATTCAAGACCGATATCATATCAGGTTCGATCCCATGACCAACCCCATTTAGATCTAGTCTCAGAATCGACCCTAACAGGTACGGTCCCAGGTCCGATCCCAAGATCGATTCTGAATTATGTTTTCGAATTGTTTCTTTCTTTTTTGGATCGACAAGTTTCGATGTCGACATAAGTTGGAATTGGAAATTTTATATGCTAATGAACACGTATTTAACTCCAATATATTATTGTCCACACTTAATTCCTTTGATGGTCAAAAATAGATCCTGACCTCATTAGTACTTAAGATTGATATTCGTTATTACACTTAGTATCCAAATTCATGTGCTTTTCTTTACCAGAAGATTGTGCATAACTAGTTGTTGACTAATTTAGCAAAGTGCATAGTTGCACAATCATTAACTACGGTTGATATATTAGTATGATATCTCAAGTATTAATGTGGAAAATATTTCTGAATATATATTTTGTAAACAATATTTTTGTGTTTATTACAAATGATTTTTACATGTTAATATAACCATATAAAATATCATGAATAAAACTAAATGAAAAGACGAGGGTACCCAAATACACCACAATCTTTTATTTTTCAACCTATACGTCATCTTATCAAGTGCGATCGTCTATGGACAAAGTCGAGACAATACAACAACTTCGGTATTCACACTTTGTGTGATCATCTATGAATACGAGATTGAGACAATACGGCAATCAAAATGTGATACTTGATTATAGGTTCAGTAATAACCAAACTCTATAGGATCACTATCAAGTATAACGGAGTTAACTTATGTGTATTTTAATTTATTATAATAAATAATTATAATGCGGAAATCAAGGTAAAAGACACAACAAGATTTTGTTAACGAGGAAACCGTAAGTGCAGAAAACCCCCGGGACGTAGTCCAGTTTTGAATACTCTCAGAATTAAGCCGCTATACAAAATCTAAACCAACTTCGTATAGTTGAGACCAAGCAGACTCCCGGAGCTACTTATTTCCCTCAGTATCCCTGCGTCTTCGACTTCTAGAGTCACGCACGTGATAGACGCATTTATGTGTCTAATATAGCTCAATTGTATATATTGTTAATGCTCTATTATGTACTTATTTGGTTATATTATTTATTTGTAGGTGTTTTTGGAAAAATAAGGCTTTGCGGCGAAATTGGCTAAAAATGTGGCGTTTGGACCTCCGTTAATAACGTACCGGAAGCGCCCCAGAATTGTACCGGAAGTACCCCAGGAATACCCCGGAGGAACCCCGAAAAAGTGCGGAAAACAAACCAGAAGAATTGCTAAAGGCACCCCTAATTTGGATAAGGGGCACCCCATTTCAGGGCATGTACTAAAGGGACAACGGAACTGGATAGGGGGAGGTCATCTTCAAAGTTTCAAAAGCTGGATTTTGGCGGGAAAAAAAGGCAGCAGCGACAACAGTTTTTGAGCAGAGATTTGAGCGACTTAGGAGGAGATTCAATGGGCATATTTGGTACCTACGGACTCTAGAAGACATACCAGGCCTAATGCAATCATCTAGACCCATCCAATTGGGCTGGGTAAGTCGGAAAATCCACACAAAGTCCAGACAGGAAACGTGTTCTCTGTTTAGGGTTTGAGATTAGTTTGAGAGATTTAAGGGATTGTCTTGCGTGGGATATACTTCAAATAAGTTGAGTCCAAGTCCTAGAAGATATTTGAGACGATAGAATAGCTAACAAAACAGTGGAACGCGACAAAAAGGGAATTATTCTCCCAACTGCCCGTAAAGAGTAATGGGAATTTTCAACGATTTCGATCGAGTTTCTAGGGGATTTAAAGCCTATAAATAGTTGTATTTATATCATAGAAGGGTTAGAAACCCTTAGGAGAGAGCTTAGATTCCAGGAGAGCCGAGGAGAAGCGATTACAGAGAAGACAGTGTTGTTGCTGTTGCTGCCATTGAAGATCCTGAAGAACACGAAGAACAGACTCGCAGAGTCCGTCGTTCTTCAACAATCTTAATTTCAATACCCAGTGTCGTTGTTTTACAGCACTTGGCTTGTATCGTTTATTTTCAGCCTTTTTCACTTTTACAGCGTTGCAAATTCCTGTTTCATCTTATATTCATCAATAAAAACACCTAATTTAGCCATGAATTTATCTTGTGAGAGTGTTTTTGGGATGAGGAGCTAAACTCATTAGCCGAGACGACGGAGGAAGCCATTGGCACAAATTTATTGGTATAATTCTAATTTTTCTATTTATGTGCAATATTATTATTTAATTATTTGCATGAATTGAATTTGAATTATTAGTTTTTATGGAATAATTGTGAATTAACTTGATGAAGCATGCTGGGTTTTAATAACTTTTGATGTTTTATACTTTTTGATTACAATTATTACTTCAAAAACATATTTGAAGCAAATATTAGAATTGATTTTAAAGATAGAATTGCATAAAAACTATTTAGAGTTTACTATTTATTTGGTCAATGGTGGAATCCTAGTCTTGGTAATTTTTTCTAAACTTGAATTATTTTATTTATTTTCCTTTTTAAATTAAATCTAAAAAAAAATTGTTTTCTTCACAAGTCTGAAAAGACCCTTTTTACCACTATTACAATCACTATTTGAAATCCATCAGCACGTGAATAGCAAGTCCTTTAGATCGTACTCCAAACAACAAAGGAAGAATATTTTTGGTAACCACTCTAATCAATCTTTGCTAAAGAGATTGATGAGTAGTTGACAGAGGATCTTCCGTTTAATCTAATAAACTCCTTTGTCATCTGGTTAGACAAATCTAACTTTAACAACCGAAATAGTCAAGTATAGATTCACACTCAATCAAACTAGATCTCAAAGAGATATATTGAGAATGTCGATCTCACGCAACTAATCAATCGAATAAATCTGATTCTAGTTGGATCCCAGCCGATCAAGGTTTGTGCACACCAAAGATATAGAAACCAAATCAGAAATCTTCTTTATCTTCAAATCTTCTTAGATCTTCAATAAACACCTGCACACAAACAACTTGAATATCTTGTGATCAATCATACACATAATGGAGTCTGTTAATGATGAATTATCACAAGACATCTTTAGATCTACAAACAGTCTAAAGATCCCCGCCGATACTTCGATCTAGTTTGAGTGAATCTTATATCAGAAGAGAAGATTCTCAAGCATAAACCAACTAGGTGCAATCAAAGTTCAACAACCATTAGTCAATCAAATCAATCGAAAACTAATAATAAACTGTAATTATCTAGTTTCCCGCCAACGGTACTCGTAGAGATTCTCAATCCCAAAGAAGTCTTTAAAACGAGCGGTCGTAAGAGATTTCGCCTAGTTAGGTTATTTTCCTCTCCGAATAGACGGCTCTACTAGTAACAACACAACTAGGTAGTTTTGCTGGCTCTGAGGATCAGTTTGCTCGAAATGAAAACTTCAAAATTTATAGACCAACAAAGTTTGGACACCAAGGAATTTCCAAAACCGAATATTCCCAAAGATATGCAATAAAGCCAAAATCAGTTTTCATAATTCTTGGAAATGCTCTGTCCAAATATTGACCGAAATCTCAGTAGAAAATCTCCAATTATTAAATGCACATTACCAATTTTTATTTTCTAAAAATATGCATTTAATTGCAGGAAATCTTCTTCATCTTCAAATCTTCTTTAATTTTCAATAACCTGCACAACACCACTTGAATCTCTTGTGATCAATCACTCACAGAACGAAGTCTGTTAACAATGGAATATCACAAGATGTCTTTAAATCTACAAATAGTTCTAAAGATCCTGTTGATACTTCGATCTAGTTTGAGTGAATCTTATATCATTAGAGAAGATTCTCAAGAATAAACAAACTAGGTTCAATAAAAGTTTCAACAACCGTTAGTTAATCAAATCAACCGAAAACTAATAACACTGCAATTATCTAGTTTCCCACCAACGGTACTCGTAGAGCTTCTTGATCCCACATAAGTCTTTAAACGAGCGGTCGTAAGAGATTTCACCTAATTAGGATACATTCCTATCTGAATAGACGGCTCCACCAGAAACAATAAGAAATGAAGTTTGCATGGATCTTAGGATAGTTTTCTAGAAATGCAAACTTAGGTATTTACAGACCAAGGATGTTTGGAAACCAAGGAATTTCCAAAACCGAAAATATTCTCAAGATATGCAATGAATAACAAAATTCGGTTTTCATAATTCCAATAAATGCTTGTCTAATATTTCCGAAATCTCTCAATAGAAAATCTCCAACTAGTAAATGCACATTACTAATTTTTATTTTCTAGAGCTATACATTAATTGCTGGTAATTAATGTATATAAAATCAAAAACCTTAATCAAAAGATTCTTAATTTATTTCGGCACAGGATCACCTTGAATACTAAGGAATATCTTTGAACAATAAATGATAAGAGTTACTGCTTGTGTTCAAAGTATGTTGACATCTTTTCACTGCAAATCCTTATTTCATATTTACATGGATTTGCATTCTTGGAATCGGTTACACCACACTTCCAAACAAGTTTAGAATTGGTTCGCATATTTTCCAAGACTACTATGTGATTGATCAAATACCAAATCACATATATCTGTTCAATCAATCACTAGGATCGGTTACACCTAAATATGGATACACCTGTGACCGGTCACACCAGTCACTATGATCAGTTACACCAGTTACAAGAATCGGTTCCATGTACACATGGTATTACTTGTGATCGACCAATTACAAGGATCGACTACACACATATGCTCATGATCGGTCATACCAATTACTAGGATCGGTTACACAAATTACAAGGATCGATCATACCATCACATGGATTACTTAGGATTGGTTACACCAATTAATAAAAACCAGTCATACCAAATTATAAGTCAGGCATTGTGATTAGTTATACCAAGATATATAACTTAAGTTAAGATCGGTTCTGCCATCTCACACATATTGGTCATCCAAAGATTTGCAATGAATAACCGAACCAATAAGCCCAACGATTTCCCTTTCGATTCATAAAACAAGTTCATGAATGTACTTCCTTTAAACAAATGTAAAACATTGTTTCCTAGATGAAATCTTCACCATAACCCATTCACATAATCATAACAATATATGCAAGATTATGTCGATGTCACATCTACGAAGTTCAAAAGATAAGTGTTATACTTCGTAGTCTAGTTTCCTAATACTATGATCATATTATTATGATCATGTCACATCACTAGAGTATTATACAATATGTACAGTATATACAGCTTCGCAGTTATGTTTTCAATATAACACGACTTGAAAAATACGTTAGGAATGAAACAACTTCAAGTCAGTATTACTAACCTCAAGTGGAAGGATGATGTCGTCATTGTAGTTCCCTACTTCTTCACATTCTTCGGGTCTTCGGAGTAATACTTGTATGTCTCAAAATTCCTATACTTTCTAGTCTAACCTAAATGAAGTTGACTCTAGTATTTAATCAAGCGACTCTAGATGAGTTTTGATACTAAAATATGACAACCAAACTTGACATACCAATGCTTGGTGAGTTCAACCGAGTTATGCTCTAACACTAAATTTTGAAAATACATTTATGGAATATCTTTTGTTTCCGAAATTAGTTATTCTTGTTTCTAAACTATCCTTGGTCATTGCGCTATAAATACTTGAGCTTTTTATTTTCCCAAACTCATCCCAGAATATATCCGAGACAAGGGTGGGGTTACCGTTATTAGCAAGTAGTCACGATTAAGTTCAGACAAAAGTACGATTAACTACTTTAAAAACTTCTTTGGGATGAAGGAATACTAGTATTACTGATGGTGGGAATTTAGATTGTTATTTATTTTTTTTTTATTTTTTTTTCTTTCTTATAAATTGAAGCATATCTATCTTCTAGATAAGTTCTTGTTTAATCCATGGTCCTTCTCTTCTAATATAAGGCCACTCGAGAACTTTGAAGGTTGCATTATAACAGATTCAGTGGTTCAAAATATGTTAATAGAACTATTGACTTACCAATGTTAACAAACTCCATTCTGTGCGATAAATAATTTTGTAGAATCAAGTCGATTGTGCATGTTTTTCCTTTTAAGGATTAAAAAATTGAAGATTTTGACATTTTGACCTTGTTGTGATTATCTGCTGGCTCGATTACCTTGGACTTAACAGGTTGTTTATCTTGATAAATATGAAATGAAGAGGGTGCAAGCACGCCACAATTTTTTCGATATCAACCTATAAGTCTGATACCTTGCGTGATTTAGTATAGACAAAAACTGTCAAAAAGATACAAACCACTTGGTATATAGTTACTAGTTTGAAACCGAACCTAACTATAGGGATCAACCCGAGTGTTTGAGATTAACGTACAATGTGTTTACTTTTAATTATAGCTAAAACAATAATTATATTTACGGAAAGTAAAAGTAAAGACACGACAAGATTTTGTTAATGAGGAAACCAAAAATGTAGAAACACCCCTGGACCTAGTCCAGTTTTGAATACTCTCAGAATTAATCCGTGATACAAAGACCACTACCAACTTCGTATAGTTGAGACCAAGTAAACTAGCCCTAATTACCTAGTTTCCTCAGTATCCATGAGCCTATAACCAATCTGGCCAACACACGTGAATCCTAAGATAAAGTCTACTATCTAAAGTTGTTTCGGCCTATCTGAAGACTTCAAACACTCTACCCTTTACGTCTTCCAAACAGTAAAGAACTAATCTATTTGGTAACCACTATTCTTTTCTCAAGAAGTTAATCATAGATATTATAGTTGAGCTTGACAAAGTATTTTTTGTTTAAGTCAATAAACTCCTTTGTCAGGTTAGGTTTTTCAAGATCTGGATTAACAAGTCAAATAGAACTATCATATTCGAATACTGAAGAGTACCAATAAATGATAGCTTAACGATCTAAATACGACTAGAAATAACAAGTCTATCAAAGATAAACCAGATCTAGTCGGATCCCAACTGATCAAGTTTGTGCACGAAGCAAATCACAAAGATATGAAACCAATAAGAAAATCTTCTTGTCTTCAAATTTTAGTCTTCTGTACTTGCACAATAACAAACTTGATTCCAACTTATGATCAATCATGCACAGAACAGAGTCTGTTAACGATGGATGATCACAAATCAACGTCAGATCTAAAATCATATCTGAACTACCGTTAATCTCGTGATCTAGCTAACAACCGTTAGTCAATCGAATCAATAATCTGATTCTAGTTTTTCACCAACATTACTAGTAGACGCTTCTTGATACCAAAGAAGTCTTTAAACTAGCGAACATAAGATATTTCGCCTAATTAAGTTACTCCCCTCTCCAAGACAGTATTACAAGTAATATTATTAGTCGGCTACAGCAGTGACTACAAAACGAAGTGCCTTCCTCAGGATAAGATTGTAAGAAGAACAAAGTTCATTATTTTTATATTAAGGTAGTTTGGACACCAATGAATTTCCATAACCGAAAATATTCTTAAGATATGCAATAAAGCATCTAAATTTGGTTTTGTCCAATTCCAACCAATATCCAATTGTATAACCGAAATCCCTCTTGGACAAATCAATATTAGCTAGGACTTAACTAATATATCTTTCCAGAGATATATTTTGCTTGCTGGTAAAACAAAAACATATACATTAAAAAATCTCAAAAGATTCTCAAAAATTTCGGTTTGGGATCTCACCTTCAGTATTAAGGAATATCTTTGAACAATTAATAAATAAGATTTCAACACATGTTAAAATTACTCGTTTTGTCGACATCTCGCACTTTCATATTTTGCGAACCCAATTTCCAAATCACACAAACCTTAAAGTGTACGTGACTAAGGAAATTGGTTTTATCCTATTGGGACCGGTTCTACCTTGATACCTAAAGAAAGTTAGGATCGGTTCTACCTTGACTCCCAATAAAGGTAGGATGATGTCTTTCTTGATTTTGATACGTCTTTGGATTTTTCAGGTCTTCATAGTAATACTTGTATGTCTCAACATTTCTAGATTCCTAGTTTAACCTAACGAAGTTGACTCTAGTAATCTAATCAAGAGACTTATGAGTTTTGATACTAAAATATGAAAACCAACCTTGACATATCAATACTTGACGGGTTCAACCAAGCAGTGCTCTAACAAAATGTAAATCTTAATGATCGACAAGTTGTTAGTTTAACAAACAGAAACCTTATAATTAAGTGGATTACTCCGGTAATTGTAAATATTGATTGATTAAGATCAATCAGTTTCAGACCTGTTTATGTCTTGGTATTTCAAATCTTAAATGGGAGATCTTTGACTTGTTATCTTTATCACTTTTATCTTTGATTTGTGATTTGATATTGAGTTAGTACAAAACAGGTTTTTCCTTTAAATGTTTGATAGACATCCTAAGGGAATTTTAATCGGACCAATTGAGAGATTAATAACGGTAGTATTCTCGGAGGATTGTGGAGACACTCTTGGCAGCGGACTCCGTTAAGGGATTTACGCGCTGGATAAATTGGTTGTAGGTGCAACGAAAGTGGGGAAACTGGATAATTATGGGTAATTTATTTAGTCTCAACTACACGAGGTTGTGGATACACATTTGTTTAGCGACTTAACTATGAAAGTATTTTATGGAGTTAAACGAACAAACTTTGAAAGATATTAAAGGAGTTAAGGAATGAAAACGAGAATTATTAAGGAAAATATCAAAGAGACATGAGTTAAAAGTGTGTGATAGTGGGGTCTATATTTAGGAAGTGTTTTTATGGTTACATTTTTAACGGGTTTTCTTTAAGACAAACCTAAGTATTGATTCTACACAAGGTGTCCTTGCTCCAAAACTCCAAAATACCCCATGTAAAAGGAATGGTGAGTCCAAAATAAAACGTCATATGACCCAGTATAAGAGTAGTTTGTAAAATGTGATCCCAGCATAGTTTAAATAAAATTGTCTGTTAATCTTTTGTAAACAAAATAGAATTATTCTTATTTATCTCTAATCAGGGTAAATGTTATTTTTGTAATGAACATGTATTATAACTACTTACCGACTTTTTGTATATGATATCTTTATTGAAGGGTTCGTGGTAAACAAAATATAAAATTGGATCATAAATATTTTTCCCTTATTTAAAATATTATTTTCTTTTACTTTAGTTAACTTTTACCTGTTCAGATTTAAATTTTCTAAGAACAAAGGGATGTGGATTGCGTGTTTTTAACACTCATTTACTGCAAAAACCAATGGGAGGTTAGCTCAATAAGTCTTTTTTGTGACCATGGGAAGCTAATTTAATAGACTAAGCAGCTGACGTTTATCCACTTGGAGAGAAAAATTCCCTCCAAGCGGCTGAATATATGCCTCCACGTATTTATTTTATTTTAGTGATAAAACCTAATTGTGAGTCCCGTATCCAAGAGTTGTAAATCAATAAAACTCTAAAAATATGTTTGAGAGGCATATCTTCAGTCGCTCAAGATATTTTTTTCCCAAGCGACTGAAAATCAGTCGTTTAGTGTCCATTGTCGCCCATTTCTTCGATCCAATGAGTGTATGAATGATTATTAAGAATGAGTGTTCTAACTCCATAATAGCACCTAGTTTAGTGTTTTTTGATTAAAATCATTCATCCTCACTCCATAACCCTTGCTTTAAGATCAAATTTAGAATGACTCAGAACAAACTTGAAAATTGGGTAAATATAAAGGTTACGTTATCTTATGAATTGTTGGGATATGAATAGCTAAGAGCAATTCTCATCTTGATCCCACTATGGGATGAATAAAAGAGAAAAATGGATGGGAAAACCAACAAATTTATTAGTTTTCCCATTGAGGTTTACCAAGAGCCACGCACTTTTTGTTACTCGCGCCGTGCTTTCCCAACCGCCAGTGGTTTTCCTTCAACCGCAAGTAGAATTTGTATTTTCCAATATTTATTTTATTTACTTTATCTTATTTTATCTCACCTTATTCTATATTTTATATTATAAATTTATTTTATAAACAAAATTCATTTATATGTTCGTTTTTATTGTTTTTAATAACAAAAAATTAGTAGTGGACCTTAAAGAATTATTTAAAATAGATTTCCCATAGTGGAGAACATATTTGTTCATCCACGTGTATAAGGAGAAAACAATATAGCTAATTCTCGTAAGAACTGCTCTAATGGCAGAGACAAGAGCACATAACAAGAACGAGGACAAAGGATCCGAAGATGTTTTGGACGCGTTGGCTTGTTACTTTTCTTGGACACGTTGGTTTATTACGTATAGCTGAAAAGAAAGTTATATCCTGTTATTGTGATGGTTTTATTTCTTGGAATTTTTAGTGGAGACCTAAAAAGAATTTGGGGCGGCTTTTTTTATACCCATCCAGTGAAGATGGCTACGGGGTGTCATAAAAATAGAAATTGTCTATATTGTCCTTCATCTTTATGCTAAATCTAAATCTATATCCTTTATTTTCATAACCATAACATTCTTCTTCTTTATTCAAATGATTGATCATCGTTTTAATTTTGATTGAAACCAAATATCTCGATCAAACAAATATTAGGATTGATTGTTTGAATTAAAACCCAAAATTCATTAACCTTAAAGTTGAAATTTAGATCAACAAAAAAAGAAAAAACCAAGTTAAACAAACAAAAAAAAAACAAAAAAATGATAGTAGTTGTCATCCAAAATTAGGATTGCTTGAAAACAAAAAATTGATCAGAAATTTTTCTAGGATTTACAATTGCAGAAACACAATCATTAGGTATAAATTTGATTTTATCCACTGATTATGTTGATGTTCTTAAGAAATGAAGAACATCAACCATAATCGGTAGGTAAAATAGATTATTATCTACCGATTATTTTGGGTCAAAAAATCCAATTTTTCAGTACATAATTGAGCATAAGCGGTAGATATCTTGCACCCATGTCTACCGACTGTGAAAGTAAAGAAATTGGAAATTTTATTAATTTTAAAAAAATTAGAATTAGGGGCTACTACGACAATCCGTAGATAATGAACATGCAAAATTACCGATTGTACAATCGATATATAATAAACATCACGAAACTACCAATTATAAAAGTAGAGAAATTCGAAGCTTTTGAAAAATTAGAACTTGGGGCTACTATCACTATCTGTAGACCGATTGTAAAAGTGGAGAAATTCGAAATTTTATTAGCTTTTGAAGAATCAGAATTTGGGGCTACTATCACAATCAGTAGATAATGAACATCATGAAACTGTTGATTGTACTTTTCACAATCGGTATAGTCGATAGATAAAGTACTCTATTATCTACCGATTCTGGGACGTTAATGGCACTAAATGCAATCTTCTCTCCAATCATTGTTCAACCTTCAACATGATATTCTTCGTAATGTTTCCTACCTTCTTCTTCTCCATACTTGTTCATTTTTGTTATTGATTTTAGGTAAACCTAGTTTTTTCCGACTTTTTCTTTTTCTTCTTCTTCTACTCTAAAACCTTAAAACTCAATAACTCAAATGATTTCCTGACACTAACTATATAATTATAACTACCGACTAATACTAATTAACTACCGACTGCACTAATTAATCAATGACAGATTAGCCTTTACGAAAAATGTTGGATAAAGGCTGAGTTCATTTTACTTCTCATTTTACTTCTTGTTATTCGATTTTGTTTTAGTAGTCGCCCCAACAATTGTCAGGTTTCATTTCACCAATTTGCAAATTGAATTTAAATCCAAATATCTAAACCTGGCACTGTGTAGACAGAATAGATGTGTTGCACGCCTTATACTTGCACATCTCGGTGACTCACATATTTACGATGGCCAGCCTGATTTGTTTTGGATCCTTATACTATACCAGTATTATGGTTTTTTGGACAAAAAGTGTGAAGTAGTTTTTTAACTTTTCAAGGCCTCATCAGTCTCCAATTTTTTGGATTATCGTCTAGACTAGAGGGGTAGAGACAAACTGCGGTGGCCTCACCTATACGATCAGCATCAGTTCCCTCTAACTATGGAACTGGGCCCGTATATTACCCATCAACGTAGATGGCTGATATAAGCATTTTCTTTTACACCGCATCACATCACTGGTGGTGGCCGGTGGGGTTTGTATTGGTACTCCATCAATGTCTCTTTTCCTGATCCCGTTTAGATGATGTCGCAACTTTAGTCATGAAATAACTATATGCGGATATGCCATCCAAAATAATACATGGGGTGGTGTTGAGTGTTGTACGAGAGCAAGTGTTATGGTGGAATCCAAAATATTCCAAGTGTGGAAAAATTATGGGATGTCAAGTCCAGTGGCTTCCAAGTTGGGATCTTACACAGAAAATACAAACAAGGTTCCACGATTTCGTGGATTTCCATCTGAACACCAATAAGAATAGCGTTAAACGCAATTAAGAATTGTGTTTTTTTTATCCGTAGATTTAAAATGAGTTGTTGAAATCTAACGGTTGAAAAAAAGCTCTATTCTTAATTGCGTTTTTTTAGCTTCATTAAGAATAGCGTTTCTACTATTCCACCATTACACTTGCGCTTCCATCCACGGTTCCAAATGGTGAGGTGGCGTGGAAGATGGAAGATGGATAGATTCCACCATAAGACTTGCTCTGACAGAGGTGTGACCAAATGGCTAAAACATGAGTTAGTTGAACTTTTGGAGGTAGGCTTCAAAGTCTTTAACTTATCAACGGAAAATTAGGAGCAATTTGCATAGTTTCTCATAGTCATTAGTATTTTGCTAAATAGAAGACGACCTAGTGATGGAATGATGGGAGAAAAAGAACCTAGCGTTTTTAGGGGCCACTCAAAAGGAATTAGGGGTCAACAATAAAACAAAAAAGGTCACCCAATCCTAAATTGTGTTCACCCCTTATCTCCCTATTTCGTAATGACAAAATTACCCTTCAATATTCGGTAGTTTGAGCAGGATTCGGGTGATAAAAAACTTTGAGGGATTTTTTTTTTTTTTTTTGCTTTTTGGAACTTTGGTACAACCATAATCGGTAGTAAAGTGTGTTATTTTAACTTCCGAATGTATATTGGTCCCAAAATGAGATTTTTCCAAAATCCTTTAATTTTCGACTTTGGTACAACCATAATCGGTAGTAAAGTGTGTTACTTTAACTTTAGAATGTATATTTGCCCCAAAATGATATTTTGCCAAAATCCTTAAATTTTCGAACTTTGGTACAACCATAATCGGTAGTAAATACTTTAGCCTCCGAATATATTCATTTTTTGAATCTTAGTACTACCATAATCGGTAGTAAATTTAACTTCCGAATGTATATTGTCCCCAAAATGAGATTTTTCCAAAATCCTAAAATTTTCGAACTTTGGTACTACCATAATCGGTAGTAAAGTGTGTTACTTTAACCTCCGAATATACTAAATTTTCGAATTTTAGCACTACCATAATCGGTAGTAAACTTAACTTCCGAACGTATATTGGCCCCAAAGTGAGATTTTGCCAAAATCCTAAAATTTTCGAACTTTGGTACTACCATAATCGGTAGTAAAGTGTGTTACTTTAACCTCCGAATATACTCAATTTTCGAACTTTTAGCACTACCATAATCGGTAGTAAATTTGATCTCCGAATGTATATTGGCCCCAAAATGTGATTTTGCAAAATCTTAAAATTTTCGAATTTTGGTACTACCATAATAGGTAGTAAAGTGTGTTACTTTAACCTCCGAATATATTCAATTTTCGAATATTAATACTACCATAATCGGTAGTAAATTTGACTTCCGAATGTATATTGGCCCCAAAATATGATTTTACCAAAATCCTAAAATTTTCGAACTTTGGTACTACCATAATCGGTAGTAAAGTGTGTTACTTTAACCTCCGAATATACTAAATTTTCGAATTTTAGTACTACCATAATCGGAAGTGAATTGTGTTAATAAGTGATGCTTATTATCTGCCGATTGTGTTCATGGCCTCAAATTCAAATTTTCAAAACTTAACAAAAGTTTCAAAATTTTCTACTTTCACAATCGGTAGTTAATGGTGTTCACTATCTATCGATTGTGCGTAACTTTTTGTACAGAGAAATTTAATTTTTAGAATCAAGAATAATCGGTAGGTAAAGTAGATTATTATCTACCGATTATGTTTCTGCTAGTGTAAATCCAAGAACATCAACCATAATCGGTAGGTAAAATAGATAGTTATCTACCGATTATGTTTCTGCTACTGTAAATCCAAGAAAATTTTCGGATCAAATTTTTGATTTCAAGTAATCAAATCCTAATTTTGAATCACAACTACTATCATCTATTCGTTTTGTTTGTTGAACTCCTTTTTTTTTGATGTTCTAAGTTTCAACTTTAAGGTTAATGAATTTTGGGTTTTAATTTTAAACAATCAATCATAACATTTGTTTGATCGATGATCTTTGTTTTCAATCAAAATTAAAATGATGGAAAAAAATTTCGATGGGTGGAAAAGAGAAGAAGAAGTGGAATGATATGATTATGAAAATAAAGGATATAGGTTTAGATTTAGTATAAAGGTGAAGGACAATATAGACAATTTTTTATTTTTGAGACATCCCTTAACCTCCTTTAATGGATGGGAATAAAAAAATGACCCCTAATTCCTTTTGAGTGGCCCCTAAAAACGCTAGGAAAAAGAAAGGGTTCCTGAAAACACTGATTTTCCCTTTTCTATTTTCTTTTTTATTTGACGCATTTTTGCGATTTTCTTCATGTGGAGGATTCACCTTTTCTATTTACCAAAAGTTGTTCTTTTGTTTTTTCTATTGAGAACCCCGACAAACATAACCAGCAAATGCGCAACTTATTCTTTCAAACAGGCTTGCAGTACGAATTGCTACATAGAAGTGACTTTCTTGAAGCTTTTCCAAATTCTTGTGCATTTTTGTGATCCCCATTCCCCAATGTCCCATTACCTTTCTTTCACTTCTTTAGCTGTTAAAAAAAGAGTGGAGATCTTTCTTTTTTCTTAACATTCTTATGACGTACTGTATTTCCCGAATTACAGTGTAATAATGGAGCAATTTGACGGTGGCCCCTTACCCATTTACGTAGTGGAATGTTTTTAATCGGACGGCACTCGCTTTGGACCTTAGGTACCAAATTTCCGGAAATGCTCGGTACCCCGATGATTCTACAGCTACCGCGGCATGAATCCCGTGAGATTCAACACACAGAAAATGGGGACCCATCATAAACCCATCCCCTGCAAGCTCCGGCGGTCCCAAGAGCTGTGAGATGCGGTGAATCTCACGGTCCTCCACCCGGTAGGTAGCTGCAGCATCACTCTTCGTACCCATCATTTTCTTCCCTAATCTCTCCCTAATGGGGCTTAGATGCATGACACGTCACGGATGGAAAAAATTACTGCAAATAGTGTAGGGGCTATTTAATGAGTAAGAGCTATTTAATTTTATTTTCAGACTTGGGGCTTAGATGCATGATACGTCACTGCGGAAAAAATGAGTGCAAATGGTGTAGGAGTTATTTAATGAGTAAGAGCTATTTAATTTTATTTTCATCGTATCTAGCCGATGTGCCATTGTTCTAGCATAAGCAAAAAGTTCCACTTGCATCAAAATAAAATATCTATAAGAATAAATAAAGCTTACTTAAATATGATTGTATTGTTGAAGAAATCTATTTATGCAACAGAATTTCAAACTCAAAATTTAAATGGACTTAGAGGGGCGGCTAAGGGTGGTAACATGTAGTAAAATTGTCTTATTTTTCGTGACCTAAATCGACTTAAACCTGGACCATATTTCATAAAATCAGTTTAACCTAAAAGCTAAAAACTCTTTCATCTTCCATTATTCATCTCAAAATCGTCATCTTTGACTTCCCTCAAAAATGGGTGATCGGAAGCAATCAAGTAACAATCCAAAAGCAACTATTGATATTATAATCTCCAAATCAACAGAAAAAGGTAAAAGAAAAGTTTGAATTAGTGAAATCCATGAACCCAATCATGAAATCCCTGAAAATGCTGAAAAATCAGCAGCGAGAAGAAGACTGTAAGTGATGGTCTAAACTCAATCTCACTACTTTATTGTGTACTATGATTATTTTATTAGGTTAAATTATCGAAAATAGTGATTTTCAAGGTTCAGGTTATCACGATATATGTACTAGCGTTATGAGGAGCTTTTTGATGTTTAGTGTTAGTCGTCATGGTCGCAAGATGAAGATCATAACGACTTTTGATAATGTTTATGGTAACTGATGAACCGATATCAATGGTTACCATGGAAATTGTTCCTCAAACATGACGACAGGCGATAGTTATTTTGGTCGTCATCTTTGTATTATCTATACCATGACGACCTAACGTCATAGGAACATCGATGTTTTTGTGTAAATTTTAGAGTATGGGTCGTCATGGTATTAAAAAATAACTTAACGACTATGTAATAACACTTATTGTCGGCGCGTCGATCAAACTACAACATGATGACTAGTAAAGGTTCAACTCTCTCTTATATGTTCATATACTTGCGTATTTTTTTTATTATTTTAGGTTCCAACAAAATAACAAAGGAAAAAAAAAAGGCTACTCCTCCTTTAAAGCCTACCTGTGATATAACTGAAGAGGTGTAGCAAAATTGTTAAGCATGATGGATAGTTATCCAAAAGAATTACTAATCTTCATGAACAATGTTAATAATCCTCAACTATATTGAATCAGAGGAAGAAGAGGAGGATTATCATCCGAGTTTTTCCCCCAAGGAATCAGACTTTTCAGGTGTAAACACATCTTATAATGAAAACGGTGAATACATAGGTCCGCCTGAGGAGTTAGAAGAACAAGTTGCTATGAGTAGTTGGAAGAAGTTGTTGACAAGAAGGTGGGTGCCGACGAGAGGGTGGTAGGAGCTTGCGATGATGAAAAGGTCGAGAAGTTGAAGAAGAAGATGCCATTAATATTGATCCATTTTAATGTTTTTTATATGTTTTCTTTACTAGTTGTAGTTGGGTGATTCTAAGACATTTTAGAATATGTTGTATACTTTTTAATTGTGGTTGTAGTTTGAGACATTTTAACTCATGTTAATTTCACTTTCAGTTACCCTTAGATTTTAATCATTTTTGCGGTACAAAAAATGTTAGACAAGTAACGAGTCATCAAGGTACAAATATTTCGAAATTGTCGATTATTCCAGGGTCGTCATGTTATTAAAGTAACGTCTCTGGTGACTGCTCATTGGCCGTCACGGTACCAAAGTATAGACCATGACGACATATGTCATTATAAAACAGTACACAAACCTTTAACCTATTATTAGTATAAAGATAACATTTTAAGTAGAAGTACACTCTTTTAAATGCCACGGCTAGTATTTTCAAATACTATCTGTTAATTGAGTTGTTAGTATAAAAGTAATTTCAACTTAGCATAAGAATGGAAGGTTCAAGTACGCTATTACTAATTATTTATAGTCTTTGTATACTATCTGGTCATTTTTCAAGTGATTGCCCCTTTAAAATCAGCAAATGCACCATTGCTAATTGTAAGGGGTTTTTATTTCCCATGAAAGCTGCAAAAGGAGATTATATCAACTGTATGCTTCATAATGCAGCTGCTGTGGATTTTTCTATTGGACATATGAGTATGTAGATTTGCATGAAGATGAAGTTGCTAAAATCAACCTTCTACCATGCATAGGTCCATGTTGCGATGGTAGGATGAAGTTACCTACCTCACCAAAATAAATGTGTAATGGATACCTATGCCCCGAATGTGTTAGGGTTAATTTTTTGATGTTTGTATGCTCCAATTAAGTGTTGCAAAATTTTCATTTGACATCTAGATTATGTTTTTAGCATGTAAACTAACCTATCTTATCATTGTCAAGGTTCCAATGTTCCTAACACGATGACTAAATCTTGATCAGTGGGCTGTGTTTTTATACAATGACGACTTACTTAAGGTCTTCACGATTATTATTAACAGAAAATGACGATGTTTGTTATTTCGTTGTCTAAGAGAATATTAATGTTTGCATAAGTTGTCATGTTAAAGTTTTCTTAACATGTCGAATACTTAATGGTCGTCATTGTTATCATTTTATTAACATGATGTGAGTAATATGAAAAAAATTTCCAAGGTAACGTCAACTTTTTTCTATATAATCATCCAGTTAGATATTTTTTAACGTGCCGACTACAGCTTCGACGCCAACCTTTGCATTATATTACCTTGATGACTAATGTGGGTAATAAGTTTCGATAAATTGAGATTGGTTTCCCTTTTAATCGTCAGGCTTAATATTTTATACCATGCCGACATACTATTAGTCGTCAACTTTGGGAATATATTATCATGCCGACTATTCCAGAAATTTTGTCATAAGGTTTTGAGAGTTAATTAGTCGGTCAACCTGACAAATTTAGACCATACGACCCTGTAAAAAATTCAAATAATTTTTGTTAGTCTGAAATGGTCAGTATTAGAGCTGGCAATCCGAGCCAAAACCCGCGGGTTGGCCCGTCCCGTCCCGTGAAAACCCGTACCCGTCCCGGATGGTAAGTAAACAAGACGGGCGCGGGTTGTACAATTAGTGGCTTGTGAAGATACGGGTTAACCCGGCCCGTACCGTGAAACCCGCGGTCTGACCCGTAACCCGTAGATTTATACCCTGCTGAAACTGAAACACGTATCTAGTTACGTGTCAACCAAATCTCCATCGTATAAAACGGGGAAACCGTAAGCTTTCCTATCATTCTTCTTCGACTTCGGTTGTTCTTCCTCTTTTTTTCTTCTTCCCTGACTCAGAGAGAGTCTCCTGAGTCTTGAGGCTACATCTCATGATTCTCATATCTTTCCATCATCGACAAATATCTAAAGATTCAAGGCTAGCAGGTAATCAGATTTTAATTTTTGTTTTCTTCTTTATTTTCTTCTTCTAGGAATCTAGGGTTTTACATAGGAATCCCAACAAATCTTTAATATTCTTAGTATTGTTGTGTTGTGAACTTGTGATTGTGATTCTGTGAAGATAGGTAATCTTTAATTTTCTTAATTTCATGATGTTTCAGTTCTTACCAGTTACCACAAAAAAGGGTTTTTTCTTAATCTTTAATTTTTTATTACTCATTAGTTTTGCTTGGTTTAAAGGCTTTAGTTGATTTGGTGATTTGATTTCTGTGAGCCAATCAATGGGTATTCACAATTTTGTCTAATTTGTGGATAGTTAAGTTTTTAGTTGAAATCCTTAAGAATATTAACAATTGGGAATTTGGGATCAATTAGTTTTGGTTTATTATTCACAAATTTTGTCTAATTTGTGGTTTGGTAACTTTGGTTTATTGGTTAAGTTTTTAGTTGATCAATTAGTATTTAGTATTTTTACCATCTTATGTTACATTTAATCATGTATTGGGAATTGGGATCATTATCAAAACTAAAGTGTTATTTGGAATTGCAGACCAGATGTTGAAATGGAATTGCAGACAGATGTTGTTTCATATAATGCAATTCTTGATTTAAGTCAGGGTCTTAGACTCTTAGACTCTTAGTCTTACAATGTTACTGCAATACTGCTTATTGGTGTCTCCATCTTTTTTTTTATCACATGAATTCTTGTTGAAACATGGAATGACAGTTTTAACTGAATTAAATTTCTTACTGTTGTGGCATGTGGGTCTTGAGATTTTTTATGTTCTTTACAGAGATTTAGGGGATTTGTTTGATTTGTTTGTTTTGTTAGATGTTATTGTTTTGGGTGACTTGAAAATGCATGTACTATAATAGTTTTGTTGGATGTCATTGTCTATGTATTTTTTCAATTTCTGTTTATGTAATTTTCATGTTTCTGAATGACTCTTTGACTTGTTCTTTGTGGCCGCTCCATCCATTTCAGGATGTCAAGTGTACAAGAGCAAGAGTTACCAGAACCAGACCATTTCAAGGATGTTATGAGTGCTGATGATGAAGATGATGATGCGGAGATGTTATGAATGTATGATACTATGATAGTATCTGTGTGACTGTGTCTGTGTTTCTTTAAGAAGACTAATTTGTTTAGTTTTGCAATTTTGAGTTTTTGAATTGATATACCAAATGAATTGGATGAATGTTAGATACTTAGGTTGTAGCTTGTAGGAAAGGAACTTTAGATGCCCTGAATGTGGAAGGAAATAGCCCAGAAATCGATTTCTGGCGAGTTGACTCAACAAAAACCAGGTAACCCGTGAGCACCCGTAAACCCGCGAGCTTTACCCGGGACGGGCACGGGTGGGATAAATGACCACCCGTGAAGAATTTCAACCCGCGAGCTCAGGCTTGTATTAACCCGTAACCCGCGGGTTGGTCACAAGCCAGACCCGTCCCGCCCGTTTGCCAGCTCTAGTCAGTATTGTCGTATATACTTGAAAACGCGGGAGTATAACAACCACACCCAATATTTCGTTCGACAATCTGTATAGAATCGACTCCAATATAATTCCGAGATCACCAACTTAAAAGCGAAACTCAATCAATAAATATATCAAATAACTTTATTTCTTTCTCAATACAATCAGTAAATCAACTAGATAGAAATCCGTGAGACTGATTGATATGAAAATAACTCAGATGGTATCAAAGACCAATATCCGAGTGGCAATCAAGTTCTATCCAACAACCAAGGTCGGATTTATCAACTGTGATTGAACTAGGCACAACCTGTGATATTTAAATTATATAAACAAATATAATGCGGAAAAGAAATAACACAGACACCAGAAATTTTGTTAACGAGGAAACCGGAAATGCAGAAAACTCCCGGGACCTAGTACAGATTTGAACATCACACATCCGCTACAGACTCTAGCCTACTACAAGTTAACTCCGGACTGGAATGTAGTTGATCCCTAACCAAGTTTCACACCGATTACGGTAAAATGGCGTTCCTTACGCCTCTTGAATCCCAGCAAGACTTTGCGCACTTGAATCCCTTAGCTGATCTCACCCACAACTAAGAGTTGCTACGATCCAAAGTCGAAGACTTATAAACAAACCTGTCTCCCACAGATATGTCTATTCTGGTTTTGTTTCCGTCTTTAGATAAATCAAGGTGAACAGGAAACTCAACTAATAATGCAATCTTATACTCCCGGAGAGCAGCCCAGAAATATTAGTCACCTCACAATAACCTAACTGATTAATAGAAGAAGTTACTGCGTAATCACAAGGGTCTGAAACGATGAATTGTTGTGATTACTTTTTATATCTTACCTGTCGGAGATAAATCTCGAGTAAATCTTAGAGAAGATAAAACCCAATACGATATAAAAAGTAAGATCAGAATACGCAACTACATATAAAATAGTTGGATCTGGTTTCATGAATCCCAAATGAAGTCTTCAAGTCGTTAACCTAATAATGGTTTTGGAAAACCTAGGTTAATGGAGAATCGACTCTAGTTTGCAACTAGGACACACAAGCGTGTCGAGATTAGGTTTACCAGATACTAGAGTTCTCCCTTATATAGTCTTTCAAACCAGGGTTGTTTTGAATCAAAGCTAAGATATCTTAGTAACAAAGCAATTGATATTCACCGTTAGATGAACTCCTGATTTAAGATTCAAGCTAAGTCTACTTAGAAACTAAACAATCAATATCCACCGTTAAATGATATTAGCTTTATACACACAAATGAAATATACCTAATATTTAGATATGGATGAACCGTACCTAAACGTGTATAACTTGTTGGCTCAATAACATTTAACCGAAGTTAGCCACATGAACACTTATAGTTTAGCTACATTCATCTAATACTTCTAGATCAAATATGATGATCAATTAATCATGATAGATAATCAAATGAATCTAATTGTAGAGAGTCATTCAAATGTTCACCATCTCATAAAAATATATATGAACCATTTGAAACATAATCGGTTTGGTTTGTAATTGTACAAAGTACTTATACAAGAACCAGTTCACAAACATAATGCCAATGTTTGCAAAACAAGTTCGCATACCTTATTTTATTAAAGTTCCAGGGACTTTAGTTCGCAAACGAACCTGAGTTCATGAGTATGAAAATTCATACTTACGGATTTTAGAACCTAACCACGGTCTTTGGCCTTGTCATGCCGTTCGCAAACAGAGTAAATGAACCACAGTTCCGGACATAGCCTTGTCTAGTTGTTCGCAAACAATGTACGCGAACAACAGCTCCGGACTTAGCCTTGTCTAGCCGTTCGCAAACAGATTACTCGAACAATAGCTCCGTGCCTTTTCACAGGTAAATCCGTTCGCAAACATAGTTTGCAAACAAGAGTTACGGACCTGAACTAGAACTTCACAGTGCACATACAAGGTATACATACTGTGATATATCCAGGCATTGGTAGTCATTCTAAAACTCTCATTTAATCATTGAAAGATCCTTACAAGACAATAATGGTAATCTTACACATACTACTAGCTTAAAGTAATTTTCAAGTGATTAATCGATCAATACGAAACTTCCCAAGTTAACATCAAATGCTTGTCTTACACAAATCGTGTAAGATGTTCAAGGTAATTTTCGCATGATCATCTTGAATTAATATTTATTTTCCAACAAATAAATTGTCTCCAACTAAACTCGTCAAGTAGATGATGAAGTTTAAGCTAAAGCTAAAAGCTTCCAACACGTATTTCGAGAAATATATAAACGAGATAAACTCGGCTCGAAATTTCAATTGTGTATAATGTAAAAGTCTATATAACCATACGACTTAGTCTCTTTAGAAGATATAATAGAATATACTTTTGAGTGATAGATAAGTTTTAGTCTCCACATACCTTTTGTTGATGAAGTTCCTCCAAGCTCTTCAGTAGATCTTCTTCTTCTTCAATTGGTGAACCGCGTGAAGTCTAAAGCTCAACTACACACTTCTATCCTAATCCGAGACACAACTCTAAGTATACTAGAAATCAAGTATATAGTTTTGATCAACTAAACTTGACAAACAAGCTTGATATAGCAACGCTTGCGAGTTCGACCGAGCAGTGCTCTAACAATACTTATGATGGCGACTAGTAAGCAAACCATTTGTTCGGCGTGTTCAGCAATAGAGAATAATGACGACTTTCTTAAAATTGCAGTATACAAACACAAAAAACAACATCCATTTCATTCATTAGTAGTAGTTCAAAGCACATTACACAAAATATAAATGCGATAGCTAAAAATTAGTAGTTTCCAAACACAATTACCCTTCATTCAAACCTAGTGGACTCCCTTCATTCAAATCTACTGGACCTCCTTCACTCAAATCTATTGTACCCTTGATAAATTCATCCAAATCACTCCAGAGTTTCATATTTATCCTCGTAACGTTACACCCACTTTGCAGACTCGTTGTTGGTGAAGTTTTCTCAATTGCTGAACCTACAAAGAGGAGGTAAAGGATAATCTTTGTGTAGTTGTAGACCAATATAATGGTTGTTATTCGCCAAAGCTATAATAATTCTTGTATAATTTAACGGCTCTAACCAAACCATTCTTTTTGGTGCAAATGTTAATTAGACAAAATCCAGGACTAAAAAAGTTGGAACGCATGACTACAGATCCGCCAATAAATGGCCACAATGGGTATTTTCATCTAATGATCCCTTGTAATTGGTGCATTCCCCTCCGAGCCTTGAACACGAGCAACCAAATCCTTCAAAGTAACTTCTTTGTCTTTCATTGAACCTTCTAACATCATTGAAATATAAAATTCCTTGTCTTTTTCTAGTCGGGTATCCATCTTCTTTCTTATATATTGACGTGGGTGAGGTTCTCCGAGACAGGTTCACCTAAGTGTCCCAATTATTGCGAGGAAACGAGAAACTCACAATTTCCATCTTTTGGGACCCCGTCCATAGACATACAAACTCAAATAATTGAAGGGAGTTTTTCGAGATATCCATTAATACCAGTTTTATTATCTTCCTCAAACAACCTCGTTTCCTTTCAACATCTTGTACACTTGCTTCACTCTCAAGAAGAGGAGTAATCTTTGGATTAACTTATCGATGATTATTCTACCAAGTTCCATGTCCCTAAAGTTTCCATCGGGAGCTTATCTTGGTGTTGGATTAAAAGATAGTTTCCTCTAATAAGGATCAATATCCTCAATCAGAATCATAGCTCTATACCTACCAAGCATATGACGACAAGGAAGTCCGAGAGTCGTCGTTATCCTATAATTACAAGGAATGTTCAGGTGATCATAGTCATGATACAACTTGAGTTGTGTCATCATAATATGTATTGCCCAATGCGATATGTTATAATGTATACCCACAAGCAATCTTTGGTTTTTATGGACAAATTTCTTCACCATTTGAGCGATTTTTTTTTCCATCTTTACGACGAATTTTTCTTCGCTCTCATTGCGATTCTTTCAATCTCCCGGTGTTTCTTGACTTGCTATTTTCATTCACCAAGTACATCAAAAATTCTGACCGTTGATCGCTTTACATTCATCTTCGACAAGTGGGATATAGGGCATCCAGATTCGTTTGGATCTACAAAATTTTAGGAAAAATACTCCATTTTGTTTGGAGCATCTCTTATTAAATAAGATAATCGTTTTAACTGGTATGAGTTAATTTTGGTTCACACCATAATTCATCACTACTGCATCTACAAAAATTGAATATCTTTGAGGTTCTTGGCTCTTTCTCTTTGCAATGTATTTGGAATTGGTGTCTTTATTTATATTTGTGTTTTGATTATTTTGTATTTTGGTGTTTTTGATAGTCTTATAAGCGATCATGTAATCACTATTTTAGTTGAATGTATTGAAATGTGATTTCCATCAAAAAAAATAAAATAAATTGTAGTATTGTTGTACACTAACAGATAGTGCAATTTTTTTTATGCAAAAAAAACAAGTAAAACCTTGGTGCAGAACAACAAAGTTTTATTTGGCAGAACAACAAAGTTTCTATAAGAGAGCCAGAACTGGCATTGTCCGACAAAGAGTTATCTATATTTATCATTCTTCATTGACTAACCATCAAGCTCAAGTTCAAATAAGTTTTTAGCTGCATTGCATTCCTTCCCTTGGATAATGTTTGAGGATCTCGGCATAGAAGAGGATTCATCTATATCTTCATGACTCAGCTGACTTATACTTCTGTAATAGGGTAAAAACTGATTCTGCTGAAACTGGTAAATTGGGTGTGTCGATGAGAAATGAAACTAAACCCTAAACAAATATACTGCACAGGAGTACTTTAGATTCGAGAGATCAATCTGTACAATTCTGACCTAATCCAAGAAATGGTCGTTCCAGTCTTTTTTCGGCCACAAAATGAAGGAGAATGGTTGATCTTAGGGAGGGAAGCAGAGAAGGTGTTGAGATCATGGAGGTAGATTCTGTAAGGTGTGGTTGTTTATGATTTATCTCAAAAAATGGAATTTGTTGTGAAATTGGTAAGCTGTAAATTTTCTGTATTCTCTCGATACTTGCGTTGATGATGAATGTTGTTGTTCATAATAAACACACTGAACAACAACATTCATAATAAACACACTGATCTCGTAGGAAGTGGAAGTAGTTAAGTGATGGAGAAGTGGGGATCATATAAAAATGGTGAGAACCATGTCCCTATTGTGAAGGGAAGACTAGTCGACTTTACATCCACTACTTCTTTACTGCCATTAACTGTCCGCCTTTCCTGAAACTTCCTCACAATGGGTGTATTGCACTCAGCACGTTGTAAAACGCCATACCAATACCCTGATGAACATCCCCCAGTTCGTGACATGTTTGATGTCTCCAGTATTTTTGTAGAAGATATGGAGCAAGTTACATGAAGAATGTAACAAGTCCTACATGGTAGCTGTTGAGTGGGTCTTTCTTGCAAGACCTAATTATTTCGACCAATCACGCGCAAGCTAGGTGGCGGGTGGTCTTAAGTGTCAAGTAAAGTCGTATGAATGAGACTTGTTGTGAGTCAACGCTCAAAAAATAACATATGGTGCTTTTAGGTTAAATAATTAAATTATTTATGAAATCGATATTCATAAAAATATCGTTTGTAATCGATGCATGTAAAGCATCGCTTTTAAGTAAGCAGCTCAAAAGTAATCGATGCATCCAAAGAATTGTTGTATAGATCCCTCTCGATTGTCAGTCGCGAATTTCACGGTCTTAAAGGGGCATGAACGGCCCTTTTTGGCCGGCCGTTTGGCAGCCAGGCCAGTCGACTAGAGACAGCGTGAGTGGTCCATGGGGAAGAAGAGCAGCTGACAACAATTGTGTTACCCCATTGGTTGCTCAAAATTGGATCTAAACCGGACAATTTGACCGGCTAAGTTGGATGACTGTGATTATTTTAAGACTTCCATGGGTGGTCTTGACCTAATTAAGACCCTTTTTAAACTGTTTGACTAGCCTACTTTGGATAGCAATTGTGAACAAAGAATGTAGGCTAGGAGAGATCTGATTGGGTTAAATAGTAGAGGGCCAATCAGTGAGTATTATGGAGATTGCTTGGTCGCGCCAGGAGGGAGCCAAACTCGTCAAACCGACAGGCCAAGTCATGTGGTCGAGATCGTTCCGCGACTGACTTGGACGGTCTAGATTAATAAGGAGCAGCTTGACTAGCCTACTTTGGCTAACAATTTGGAATAAAAGCAGGTAGACTAGAAGCGATATGATTGGTCGAGGAAATAGGTGGGCGACCAGTCGTCATAACGGCACCTTATTTTCCGAGTTTGCAAGAGCTAGGGTTAGGTAATGGAGCTTGCCAAGTCGTGTGGTCATGATTAATTTGCGACTAACTTGGGCGGCCAAGATCTATTTTCTTATGAAATTAAACGCGTCGACCAGCCTACTTCCATATTTAATTAAAAGCGGACCTTGCATCTTGAAAGCAATTTTATTGGTCGATGGGAAAGAGGGGCCGAGAGAAAACAATATAGGACAAGGATGGTCCGTGGCGGAAGGTGCCAGCTAGGGAAAACCGATCGGCCAAGTGGCGCGGTGGCGCCCCTTTTTGCCACTGCCCAATTTGGTCACGATTTTCCCCTTTTCCTATTTTCCAACTTTTGGTAGGATTTTACTCCTAATAACTCCATGATGGACCGGTTTCCTTGCTTTCCTAGGCTCAGTCTCTACCAATATGGATCGAGATATCATGCAGGCTCCGTTTTAGGGCAAAACCCTAATTTTTGTAAATTGATAAAATTAGGTCAAAAAATTGAATTTTGTGAATTGACACAAAATTAATCACTTTGGTGAATTTTGCACCTTATACAAAAATCACTAATTTTTACCTTGGAGAGCAGCACAACTTTGGTCTCACTGGCGCAACTTGAGCGCCTCTGATTGTGTACCTTCATGCACATCTTAATTCTGACACTTCGGGAAGTTCATGCTACTCAGCTGAGAGTGAACATTAATTGTCATATCATGTCAATATTAAGAGTTCATCTAGGAGCACAATATAGGATAGATACTCAGCAAGCCCTGCATCAGTGAATAATGCGAGTAAGAGCTCAACAAAATTTACAGAATACTTGGAATTTTTGCAACCAACATTATTCTAATTAAGTTTTGTATATAATTATACTGAATTTCTCAGTATATACTTAAGAAAAGAGGCGTAGGCGTTCATCAACTTTAAATGGCTCTATTTCTTTACAGACAAAAGGTACATAAATATAGGGTTTTACGGTTTTAGCCCTGAATTAAAAACCACATCAACAACTTCTATAAAATTTCAGAGAGAACCTTCAGGACATTAAACCAATATTAAGTAACCTATCAATCTCGGGTGATAACCAAAAATTCAAAAAAAAACTAGGGCAAGAAGAGGGAAGATATGAGAGGGGATACAGAGTTAGAAGAAGGGAACAAGGAGAGAAGGGGGCCAAGAATTAAAGGAAATCAAAAAACAAGAAAGGGAGCATGGGAGGTGCAAGAATAGTGGCCGGAAGAGATACAAAGAAAATAGTAGGAATGGAATTATATTAAGGGGAGAAAAGAGATAGGATTGAATATTGAAAGAGTGAGACGCTGAGGAAGCAAAAGATAAATCTTAATAAGATAAGGGGAGTTTAAACATAAATTTAGTAGCGTGTTTGGGTGATGGATACATTTGGAAAGAAAAAGAAAGTGAAGTAGATGAACTTGAGGTTGAGTATGCCGAAGAGTGTTTTTTCATCCAAACTTTTTTAGGTGTAATATGAGCCGAGCAAAATGATTTTGAAGGGCGGGAGGAAGAAGAGTATGATGAATAGTTACAAAAAAAGACATTTCGGGAATGAAAGAAAAATGAGATGGACTCTATTTTTGCCTTTTATTTCTACTCTCAATGAAACCAAATATTTAAAATTTGCGTCCTTTTCCATCCCTACGCCCTTTCTTGTCCAACGAGCTTTTCGACAGATAATTCGATAGATTAATAGAGATCTTCATCATGTATGCACGAGATTTCTCAAAAAATTTTGTTAATAACAATTAGCCCGAGAATCCTATATATATTGAATATTGAAAAGGAGAGAGGGTAACAAGTGCACCACCAACTTTTTCGTTCGGAAATATGTACGGACAAACTTGTCACAATCAGTAAGTATATATCAATAATAAAGTTGATATACTTGATCTGTAAACAAGTTTACTTGGACAATCTCAAAAATCAATATCCAAGAATCAACCTAGTATGTACCCTAACTATATACGAATGGATAACAAAAATAATTCTTTAACCTATTTTTCAAGATACGAATTCACAAGAACAAGTCTTGTGGATTCTGTACAGTTTGAGCGTAAAACTGTATAGGTTGTTAACGTACTACTTATAATATTTCTATTATAAAGATAAACAATACAATGCGGAAAATAAATAACATGGGACTCCAGAAATTTTGTTAACGAGGAAAACTTCAATGTTCAGAAAAATCTCGGGACCTAGTCCAGTCTTGAACACGACGTTGTATTAAACTGCTACGAAAACTAGCTTACTATCAGACTTTGGACTGGAATATAGTTGAGACCAAATTGATCTTACGAGAAGTTCCGCTTCAGTCGTGCTTTTTATGTTTCTTGGATCTCGCAAGACCTTACGCACTTGATTCCTGTAGCTGACGTCATTTACATCCATAGAAGTTTCTTCAGCCTAAGTGAAGACTTTTAATTGATCTGCCTCTAACAGATAGCTATTGCTTTCCTTCATATATTTAATCAAGGTAATGGAAATTGTTTGCATATGAGGGATCTTAAAGGTAAAGAAGATATCAATCAAACCTCAACAATTAGGATAGATTACTATGTTCAAAAGGTTACAGAGATTCCTAATCGATTATACCTCACAAGAACAATCTATCTTGTAAAATCACAAAGTCTGATCCAAAGCGTACTTTGTGATTTCTATCTATCTTGTTCCTGATCTATATTTCGCAAACTACAAAAATCAATAGAATCAAGATCCGGATAACAATAACTATTAGGTAAAATATAGTTTGACTGGGCTTCACGAACCCCTTAGTAAATACTTTAAAAGTCGTAACCCAATATAGTTTCATAAAAATAACATATATCTTTAAAGGACGACTATAGATGCAACTAGGACACAAAATTGCCAAGATTGAGATTCTAATATGCAAATAGTCCTCTATATATATATATATATATTGATAAACAGTGCTAGGTGGCATATGAACAAAGTTGAGTTCGTGCTTCTTTCAATGTTTACGAATTATTTATTACCAAGTGAACTTAAATTCTCCATATAGATTGATCATATAAGCATGTGAGAAATTTTTCTTGAATTACAAATAAGAATGTGCAATCGCATATTAGTCAAAATAAGCCTTGTAGAATTACATATTAGTCAAAATAAGTGATGCTTTAAAAAGTACACAACTCAATGAATCTCAGAATATCATTGACTTCCAATACATTTCTAATCTTCATTTTAATAATGAGCATATTAATTAGATGCGGAGTTTTTTTATTTAGGACTAATAATTCTGCACATGATTTGGCCAAAGAGTGAAAGATATCTAAAGACCTCTATTGGAATGGAACTCTAGATAAACATACTTGAAAATCATTAACCATAAGAAATTTTTTAATCTTGAGAAAATCTTGTTCCCAAGCGAAAACATTGATACTGATGGCATTGAGTTGATACGGAAATCCCAATCTTCATAATGAAAGTGATCAGACGCGTGTCAATAATAACAGCTTGTTTGAAATTTATCGACATGAAATCAAACTGTTTCTTGGCTTAAATTGATTATTAATAGGATCATCAATATCGTTCCAAAAGGAAGCTTGAGAATAAGCTGAAACGGCAATAGAATACTCCCATATACCAAGTTTGTCTTTGGGGTTAGCATGTTGCACATAATTGGTTATTTTATGATTTCTCTTTTTCATTCTTGAGGTTGACGCATAATGATCATAATGGATTTGAGAGATATATTCATACAAACATTTTTTTTTCTTTTACGAGTGTAGATGGGGGAAAACAATTTGCTGGTTTTTACGGAATTGAATAGTCGACCGTGCTGAGACTCCCTGAACCAAGCGAAATGTTGAGCCTCCCACAGATGCACTGCAAGAAGGGAGTGTTTTAAGTTCGATAGATCAATCTGTAAGACTCCGTCCTAAACCAAGAACAATGGCCGTTCCAGAGTCAATTCGGTCACAAGGGAAGATGGGTTGATCTGTAGGAGGAAATCTGAGAAAAGTGTGAGATCAATGATGATCTCAGATTGTAGGTGTGTTGTGAATTCATCATAATAACGCTCTGAATGATTGAATTTTACTCAATTGAGAGTGATTGCTCAGACGATGAGTTCGTGTAGACGAAAGATTGTCTGTATGAACTTGCTGAGAAATTCTTGGGTAGACGAATGTTCGAATCTTGTCCTTTCAATCAGGATTTAGAGACATTTTATAATGCCGAAGTTGAAAACACCATGATCCCATGAAGTGTGACAGTTGATGGAATCAGAGAGTGGGGAAGTGGGAAATTATGTCAAAACCAGTTACTCATCGTGCAGAGACTTGGTTAATTTAACACCCACTACTTTGCTGACTCTTCCAACTGATTGCACGACTTGATCACATTCTCGTCGTGGATGAACACACGTTCTGTAGACCGCCAGACCAAAACCCTAGTTAATATCCCCCCCCCCCCCCCATGTGACACGATTGAAATCTCGTGATTGTGGAGTCAGTTGCTGACTTTATGGGACAATGAGTCAATGTATTGCTGAGTTGAGCATGATTTGTAAATGCTCTGAAACTCATGAATTAAATACGTCTGCTGAGACGAGGTATTATTATGTTGATTACCTAAGACGAGCAAACTGTGTTGCTAAATTGTTGAATATTGATAGTTGAACCAATATTCCTGAATCTGAGCAAATATTGCTGGTTCGAGCAAATATTGTTAATCTGAGCGAATATTACTAGTTTGATGAATTGTTGGTAGCATGACCGAATTAAATATTAATTTAAGATACTGACTGCTGGGTCGAGTAAATAAAAATGTCGATCATGGAATGAACATAAAATTATCAGAGTATTTGAATCTGCTCAGAATCATGTTTCTGTAGAGCTCTGGATTCAAAACCCTAATTTTACCGAAATGATGATTTATTGCAAATCAAACGCAGAACCACGCGGTAACCGGCTACATTGGATGATGATTTCATCATGTAACGCCCAGAAGCTCGAATGAGAAAAATACCAAAGTCTCTTGAGGACCAGTCGGTGAAAGAATGATTAAATGCCAGTTTAGTCATTTATTAAAATAATGCTCTTGTGAATACCTAGCCGTGAAAGGATGAGGGACCGGCCAAGAGGTCATGGGACCGGCTCTTGGTGGCCGTGGGACCAATCGATGGTCATTTTAGCAAACTCTCGATTGTTCGAAAGAGTTTGAACCTAATATGAGCAGTAGAGCAAATTAGGTTAAAATTATTAAAACGTGTTGGATCGGTTGTTTGCAAGCCTAAGGGTCACCCTTGGTCGGTCAAGGGGATGTGCCCACGTCACCATAGTGTCCATGTCTCAGTCCTGAGAGTTTTGATATTTTCTGGTGCGCGTTTGAGCAACATTTGAGAAAATATGCATAATCCAGGGTTTTGCTGAAACTAGGAAAAATACATGAGATGATGGAAAATATTAAATAAAACAGGGATTTGCAAGGTGTGGGACCGGCCACGACTAGGGCATGGGTGGCCGGCTGGCACGGTCCCACACACTTTTCCCAGTTCTATGTAATTTTATGTATTTTCTCTGATTTGAGGGAAATCCCATGAAACTGGAGAGTTTTATGAAATTAGGGAACTTCCATTAGATGAGAGAAATAAAATAATAATAAAATAAGGAATGATGGAGTGTGGGACCAGCAATGGCCAAGGCATGGCCGGCCGGCCAACGGGCACAGTCCCAGGGCACTCTTCCCAGTTTTATGTAATTTTTCATGATTTTAGGGAATCTTCATAAAATCAAAGAGATTTGTTGAAACCAAGGTATTTTGTTGAAATCAGGGAGTTTCCATGGAATTAGGAAAACAAAAAAAATAATAATAATAAAATAAGAGGTGTGTGGGACCGACTAGGGAATGGACGGCCGGCTAGAGCCCGGTCCCACGAGTTTTCTTAATTTTATATTATTTTCATGGTTTTAGGAAAAATTCATGAAATCAGAAAATTTTCATAGATTGAGATAAATAATAAAATAATGGGGACGTGAGGTGTGGGACCGGCCACGGCTAGGGCATGGTCGGACGGCTGGTTCTCGATCCCGCGACACCTTTCCCTAATTATATTATTTTTCTTGACAAAATATCACGAGATTAGAGAATTTCCTTGAAACGAAGGAGATTTGCTCGAAGGAGATTTGCTCGAATGAGAGAATTTTCATGAGATCGGGAAAAAATAATAAAATATGATAAAAATATAAAATTGGGCGTGGGACTGTTCACGGCATGACCGGCCGGCTGGTGAGACCAGTCCCCTTGGCGCCTTTACTAATACTTTATTATTATTATTATTATTATTATTATTATTATTATTATTATTATTATTTTTCCTTCCTATTTTGCATAGGTTCATCGTTCATCCGTATTTTTGAAATGCTCATTTGTGCATTCAAATGCTAGTCTGTGCATTATCGCTAAGTACACTTGCACCATTTTAGTCAGGTCTTATTCGATGCTCAGATGCCTGTTTCGTTGAATATTTATAACTAGCCCGTGGAATTCTGCTGGGAAGAACCACGAATTGAAATGACGAAATATAACGAAGAATCGTAGAATATTGCTGGATATTCAGGCGATTAGAGATAATTAACTGAGGGCTCTATACTAGCAGGGCTTCCTATCTAGGAGCATTAATTATCTGAGAGTTGAGCAATATGAACTTGCTGGAGTATCATATTTCTCCTATATAGTCAGGGAAAACCTGGTTGCATCCCGAAGACGTTGTCGCTCTATACTAGCAGGCATGCTGTCTAGGAGCCGTCCAATCTTTCGATTATATATAGAAATAATTACCGAAATTGCTCAGTATTTATGAGATGTGCCATGGCCCCAGCTGGGAGACTACACATCTACATATACTCTGAGAGACAGCCTTCTCAGTCAGAGATTTTATGACATGAGCTTTCATGCTTTATTGAGAGACATGAGTCTCAATACTCATCCGATTACCGAATCCGGAGTATAAATAATTACCAAAATTGCTCAGTATTAATGAGATGTTCCATGGACTCAGATGGGAGACTACACATCTACATATACTCTGAGAGACAGCCTTCTCAGACAGGGGTTTTATGGCATGAGCTTTCATGCTTTATTGAGAGACATGAGTCTCAATACTCATTCGATTGCCGGATCCGGAGTATAAATAATTACCAAAATTCCTCAATATTAATGAGATGTACCATGGCCTTAGCTGGGAGACTACACATCTACATATACTCTGAGAGACAGCCTTCTCAGTCAGAGGTTTTATGGCATGAGCTTTCATGCTTTATCGAGAGACATGAGTCTCAATACTCATCTGATTTTCGGATCCGGAGTATAAATAGTTAGGGTTTTACAATTTTACCCTTGTCGAAAATCCACCATCTACATTAAGTCCCCTGCTTATTGAGGAACAATCATGTTCCTCAGTCAGCATTGAATGGTGATTTTCCAGATACAGACGAAAATAAGTAATTGAACTTAGTCATAGGATAAAATATTACCGGATTCCGACCGAATGAGCAAACCATGGTTTGAGCGAAAACCCAAGTGGCATAATAGAGCATCATCCAATGAGCATAAATTGGTGTAGAACCGCTGATTTGATGGTGGAACCTTGGACGGTTTAGGATTTACGGGTCGGGCCCGAAAAGGAAATCCTTACGGGATTAGGTTTTGGAAATAAAATTTGGTATAAAAGGAATTAATTCCTCTTTTTTTTATTTCTTCCCGTACGTCCACCGTCTTTCTCTCTTCTCCATCTTCACGATCAAGCAGTAACAGGATAAAATCGCCGGAAATCGCAGTCGCCGGCCGTCCGGCCAACTTCCGGCCGGCATGTCAGGTACGCAATTTTTTTTCCTCAAAGCTTGATGTTTGTTCATGAGTTTTTCATCATAAAAAATAATATGGGTATACACATATTTTGGATGTGAGTTTTACAAAAAACTCTTGTTTTAGGAACGTACGTTTATTCGATCATTAGTTTAGGAAACTAGCAACAATCCCTAACTTGAGAGAGATTTTTCTTTGGAAATAGACTTGTGTCCAGTGATAAAATTTTATTTATGAGCTTTCATGGAAACCAAAACTTTATCTTTAAAAGATGTGAGCTTCCACAAAACTAAAATAAACCTTCGTTTTAAAGAAAAACGCTCGTTCGAAGGAAAATAGAGATTTTTTTATATATATAGCCGTGACATATTATGCAAAATATGATGACATATTTTATTCACATGAGTTTATTCTCATTTGGTAAAATTTGAAAATTTACGTGAGTAATTCACGTTAATTATCGTTTCGTAAAATCAAAAACGTGGATTTTGAGTAACCCTCGAAATTAGACAACTTATTTATGATGAAATGTTGTCTTGGCGTAAATTTCATAGCTCAGTTGTGAATGTTTATGCTATGAAAATTATATCAATGATTTTATGAAAAATCAGTTTCGAAAATTAATAAGACTTTGTTCGTTATTGCAGATTTCAAGGAACGAACTAATTTTGGAGTGTTAACTCTTGCGGCACAATGACTACTGTTAGTGGAATTGTAAAGAGGTAAGAGTTAAGAATTACCATTTTTGTAGATGTCTCCATAGGTATCCTGTTGTCGGATTATACGACCCCATCATATCGTCGAAACTTGCACCTGGTATGATGATATATTGAAGTAGAATGCTTTGTGCACGTTACAGATACTTCGTAAGGATGTCTGACTCACAGGAGAATGACGTTTCCAGAGATGATACGTGTATGGATGAGACTTCTATTGGTGATGAAGAAGAAGAAGCACTTGGAATTAAAAATGTTCCAAACATAGATGATGTATTCTTCACGGTTCAGCGAGACACTGAAAGGCATCTCAGGACTCCAGCATTTCGTCTTTTGATAATCCCAGGACGGTTATTCAAATGAAATTGGTGACCCCTCGAGCAACTATTCGGTTTTTCCTTGAACGAGGATTTTTCCTTGCTTCAGTTATAGAATTCAAGCTTTCTCGACGACCTTTAGAGAAATTTTCTGGATGGGCAAGACACATGCTGGGTTTTCCTCGTGTTAGAGCTAAGCTGGATAGAGCACAAGTTACCAGAGCTATTCAAACATCCGGAGATTTGTATATTTTTATGATGCGCGAGGTATTGTGTCCCTTCTTGATCGTTGGTGCATTCCAACTCACACCTTTATATGCAGCTGGGGAGAGTTTACTATTACCTTGGAAGATGTAGTTGCATTATTGCATCTTACAATGACAGGTAACTTTCCTGGAGAGCTTTCGACGGAGGAGAAAGCAATTTCCAAAACCTTATCATCTGAGATGGAGAGAATTAACAAGGCTTCTGGCAAAGGTTGTTATGCCCACTGGTTAACACACTGGTGTCCACGAGATGTCCCTCTCAACGAACCTGACGGTATGTTGTCTATTGCTGCTTTCTTGTGTTTATGGCTGTCCAGGGACGTGTTTGAAGATGCTGGAACTTTATTAAAGTCGTTTGTAATCCCTCTTTCCATTAAGATGGCTCAAGGTGAACAACTTCCCATAGGTAGCTTATTCTTGGGTTCTTTGTACTCTAACCTGGACTCCTTGGTTATAGACTCCAGTGTTTCGAACGACTTTATGAAGATTGAATGCTACGCCAATACGATGTTTCTCCAGGCTTTGATGTGGGAACGCTTTGAGAAGTATGCATCTATTCCCCGTAGTATCTTGCAAGGGTTGAATGTTGTTGATTCTCGACGTATTTTCTCCGAGAAGGATAACGCCAGGATTATGCGCTGGTCAACAAAACAGCCTCAATCCAAGACGCACTTCATTGATGTAATAGATGATGAGTCTGAGGTTAACTTTCGTCCCTGGGTGCTGATTCCTCCTCATGTTTCTCAACTGGTCACTTTCAAAGCTAGAGAAAGCATGGCTTTGAAATTTGGTGCTGATTTGAGCGATAGCGAATGATCTTTCGTGTTGAGTTGCACTCCAAGTTATTTAATGGCAGCAACATATGGAGACTTTTCGGTGGAGGAATACAACATTGATAGAGCATCCCGTCAGATGGGTATAGATCAATGCGTTACAACTTTTCGGAGGAGAAAACCATCGGTGGAACAGATTAAGACTTGCTTAGACCGTACACATATCGAAGGAAGTTCTTATTGGTTCCCTTATGCTGACCGAATTACATATGTAACTCCGGGTTATGTAGATTTCTGGAACCAGCAATTTGAACGCTTGCATGATTTTGTAAAGGTTAGTCAACCCTTGATGAAAGAGCTTCCTTCTGCTGATATGATTGCTTCTCGACCCATATTGAAAAACCCCTCCGGCGGTGATAAGCGAAAGACATCTCCAGGATGTTCACCAGTATGTATCCTTTGCACATTCTTCCTAAAATTAAAATTATTTCCTTTGATGATCTCCTCAATTTCCTTTTGCAGGATTGTCGTGATGTGAGACCTCGTCTTGAAGTGCTCGGAAGCAGAAACAGTCATTCACGATGGAGAAGGAAGGCACAAGAATTGTAAGCTGCTGCCTAACACCATAAAGTCCCCAGTTGTTTCTTTGGTGAGTTATCGACACTTTACCGCCGTGACTTCTTCTATCCGTATTATTAGGATCGTAAAACCTATGTTTGTTATTTGGTTACAGAATTTTGCTCCGTCTAGTATTGATGGTCTTCAATTCTCTGCTGCTGGGCAGAAAATTTCTGATTTGAGCGTTGAAGAGGAAAATGACGTGAGTACTCTTCCTCATAGCCAAATATAATGCCTCATATGTAACATGTTAATTGCTTGAGAATATGTCCAGGAGGATGACGCCATGGAGGTGGAGAGTGCTGATACTCGGTCATCCTCTGAGAATAGAGATGAAGGAAATTCCAAAGATTCGGAACCGAATGGAAGTAATGTGCCTCTTGATGTCGACATGGGAAATCCTAATTCCTTGGACGCTTCAGAGACTTCCCAAGTAATTACATATATTGTAACCTCTTCATAGAAGTATGAAATTTCTTATTTGTGAATGAATGAATGAGAATCCATGCATATATACGAAAAACTTTGTCGAAATTCGTCGTCAGAAAATTCAGAACCCAGTTTTTTAGCAAAAACACCGTAAAACCTTCATCCGGAGTCGGATTTTCATGACCTGCATATGCATATTTAAGCCCGGAGAATTTCCAAGATTTAACATAAAAGCTTTTTAAGTTTTGAGCATGCTCAGGGCCTGAAAAAGGTGAAACAATAAAATTCCAGGAGACTTTCAGAACTTTTTCATACGGTATGTTGCTCAATATTTTGACCACATCTCCATGCTCGTTCATCGGATTGTTATGAAATTTTTACATATGGTAGAGGACACCCATACGAAGAGAATGGTATGTAACGCATCCTCAGATTCCTTGTATATTGCTCCAAGTTCGTCATTTAGTACAGGGCAGAGTACAGTTTCTTCAGACGAGCTTGCCGTAAAACGTAATTTCATGACTTTCATGCTATTTTCTCGTTCCTTGAGTGTATAATGATGAACCTGTATAATGTTGGATTGCTTGTATACTGTATTTTATAATCTCATTTGGTTTCATGCTTAGATGACTCTAACCTCATGTAATCTTCGCGTTAGGTGCCAAATACTGAAGTTGAGGATACTGAAACCAATAAGGATATCAAGCTGCCCTGGAGTTATTGATGAAGAGACAACCATCCCTGCACTTCAAGTCCATGAGAAGGTTTTCACTGAAGTAACCCAGATTGTTGTTGCTTCAGTGATAGAAGAAACCGAGATACCAGTAGAGAATACTGAAGAAATTATTGCCCTGATTGTAGAAGCTGCTCCGGTAATTGAGAACCGCATAGTGGTGCATGAACATCCAAGTGCAGGAGTTGCTTTTGATCCTCCATTTTATGCTTCACTCCCGTATTATGAACTAGTTGGTGGGTTCAGCATTCCCAATGGATATGCAGGCTTGTACGAGAAAATATGGAAGAAATTTGGTCACATAATCGTTGACAGGAATCCTGGACGTGCTTATGCTTTAAAAATGCAAGTAAGTGTTATCTTGCGTGTTGTAAGTGATATATGCACTAGGGCCAGAAATACCGTGACTCCAGATGTACTCTTTGATTGGGAGTTTAACTTGGAGAATTCAGAAAGACTTGGCTTCAATGTAAAGTGTCTTCGTAAGAAAATAAATGCTATCAAGGACTCATGTGAGAACAACATACTCTTTCCCAACGATGCTGTGATGGAGAAATAAGACAAGATTGCCAGGCTGACTGAAGAGCTGAACAAGGAGAAGGCGGCCTTGCAAGTCTTGAAGGATGCAGAGGAGCGAAAATCTTTCTTTGCTGATTTCCTTTTCATAATCTCTTGAACTTCTGAATTTCTGAGAGATGTAAGGTTTTTATTTGGGTTTTGATATTGGCTTGGATTGGTAGATGATTGAGGATTTTCTTTTGGAGTTAATAGAGATTTTCTTTTAAGTAAAATGAACTGAATTTTGATAAATTGCTGAATTCAAATACTGATTGCAAGTATTGCAAACGTTTTGGAGGAATTGAAATACAATGTAAGAAAATCCTAGATGCCAAATTCAGACGTCATAAATTCTCAAACGTCCAGTACCTCAAATGCCCAATAATTTCATACAAATACCTTAAGCCAATTCTCGTAAATTACTGGAAGGGTCCTGCCATCTGTGTTGATCAATTTGTAGTATCCTCCGGTTATGGATTTAGCAACCATAAATGGTCCTTCCCAATTATAGCTCCTTGCAGAATAGAGATCACGTTTAGTTGCCTTGAGAACCAAATATCCTGCCTCGAATTTGTTCGGTTTAGTAGTTCACGCCTTGAATATCTTCTGTTGATTCCATGGCTGTGGCACATATGGACACTCGTGCAGAGGGGAGTATCCAGCATATTATTGGTCATGCTTATCCATGTCCTCAGCAATAAACCTCTTGATAGAATGACCAATTTGAAGGGGCTCTGAGCGTAACCATTTGGTGTAATATTGTTGAGGTGAAACTATCCACTCGTAGCTTTTGGTAATCGCTAAGTTGTTAGTAGGGGGAAGTCCCCGGACCAGAGTAGCATATTTCAATATTGGCATTATGGGCGCATGAAGAGGAATAAGACTTGCCTGAGTTCAGAACCTTTTGATGAAAGAATGTGCACTTTCTCCAGGCTTCTGTGTGAGTTCCGTCAAAGCTTTAACTTCTTCCAGATGCTCAAAAGGTGGAGTATCCTCTATTTCTTCTGAGCCAGAGCCCTCTTCGACAGTAGGACGTGTTGAAGACATTGGAGCCCTCTTTCCAGCGTGAATCCAAGCTCGTCCAAGGATCATGTCATATCCCGTGTCTTCTCGGATTATGTAAAACTTGGTCTCGGTGCAGGCCAAATTTTCTTCGACTTTGAGGACGATATAGCCATATGCGTCTCTTGAAGTCCCTTCATGATCCCTGATTGCCATGGGAGCGTGAGTAGCCTCTTGTCGAGTAATGCCAGCGACTCTGAGAGTTTTTAAAGGAATAATGTTGACAGCAGTGCCGCATCAACAAATGCTCTCTTGAATTCATTTCCTTTAATATGCACTGTGGTGAGCAGTCCCCAGTCATACATTTCTTTGGCAATGGCTGAAGGTTCAGGAGGTACTTCTGGAATCAGCAGGCGTTTTCCAGACACTATGTGGTTCAAAGCTGTGAACATGTCTCCCCTTTGCGCTTTTTACAAATAGAGTAATTCGCAGACATGCTCTATCAATGACTGGACCGCTTTCTTGACTGGTTCTTCAGAGATGGTGAAAGTCCTGACTCGGAGGGGATATTTGTGTACTCTCTCAGCCCACAGATTAAGTTCTCCTGACTCAACCTTTTTTCTGAATATGCGTTTCAAAATTTGCAGCTACTTGTGGGGTGATTGACGAACCCGTGGAAGCGACAGTAACGAGGATTTTCCATGTCTTTCTTAGTTGGCTCTCTCCTGACATATGGCAATTTGATCGCACCATCTTGGATCCAGGCGTCCAGCAGTTCGAGCACTTCTCCAATGGAAAGAGGAAAGTTGGGTGCATCTTGATCAGGAATCTCTGTGCGTTGGCTAGGGGCTTGTGCCTCTGTTTTTTCATTCTTTTGTGTTTTTGGAGGATCAGAGGTATGCTTACTCGGAAGTTCGGCATTGCGTTTGCTCTCTTCTGCGACAGCATTTGTGGAGTATTGAAGATTGTACTTCTTGTTGATCAGACGTCTGCTTCCTCGAGTATGTCGCGATTCTTCAGTCTTTGTAGGATTTTGCTCTTTCCAACAGAGCAGGTGCAGTAGTTTCCGATCTCTTCGCATCCTCGTGAAGCTCCGAGAAAGTTTGGAAACGAAGATTTTCCAGTAAAGCTCTGTATACCCGGATCATGCCATTGATGCATAAGTCTACCAGCTGCTGCTCCGTGACATTTGGATCATGGCGGTCCAGGGCCTGGACTTTGAATCTTTTCACGTAGTCATTGGTATTTTCACTGACCCTATGAAACATTCTTCCAAGATCAGAGAGAGTGACTTGTTCTGATACAAAGAAGCACTTCCTGTAGAAGGCATTCATCATCTCTCCCCAATTATTGATGGTACCTGGCGCGATATTGTTGTACCAGGTATATGCCATGCCTTTCAAAGATTTTGAAAAATTCCTTGAGGCGAACAACATGGTTGTGTTCGTGTTCTCCCAAAGCTTACAGGAAACGAGAGACATGTTCTCGAGCATTGCCAGTTCCATCATACAGAGTGAAGGTCGGAGCAGTATACCCTTTCGGAAGAGGGATCCTTTGCGTAGCGGTAGGATATGGAGGTTGGTGATGATGGACATGTGATGTCTTATCCTTTCCACGGTTCTCCGAAAAGGCGCTCCAAATCTTCCCGAGTAATGAAATTTGATGATTCCTTTGCTGATGGATCGTCTGCATCTTTGCGGACTTCGTCATCATCCACTGTATGAATTGGAATCACTTCAGGATCAGCATATGAGGATTTCTCCTTCTCTTTTCCCTTTCCTTGAATTTTATCTGACATCTTGTCAGTGAGAGCCTTCAGTTGGTTAAATAGCTCCTTCTATGTTGTATCCATATCAGTTTGATTTTTCGCAAGAGTTTCTTGCACTTTAATGAGATCAGCAATGGTAGGTGGTGGATTTCCTATGAATTCCTCAGGGTGTCGGCCGAACAGAGGATGACCTTCCGTATTAACGTGAGGAGGATTAACATCACCGCCGTCAGTGTTGGAGGCCAGAATGGTTTCCGGGATATCCTCATTGTTGTTGCTAGTGCTAGCGTCGTTTGTGTTGGAACCTGTAACTAACCCAGACCTAAGACCAGCCATCTTGTGAAATTGTGAGATTGCAACCGAGAGTTAATCTCCCACTGTGGTCGCCAATCTGTAGATGAGGAAAAACAATTTGCTGGTTTTTACGTAATTGAAGAGTCGACCGTTCGGAGGCTCCCTGAACCAAGCGAAATGTTGAACCTCACACAGATGCACTGCAAGAAGGGAGTGCTTTAAGTTCGAGAGATCAATCTATAAGACTCCGTCCTAAACCAAGAACAATGGTCGTTCCAGAGTCGATTCGGTCACAAGAGAGGATGGGTTGATCTGTAGGAGGGAAGCTGAGAAACGTGTGAGATCAATGATGATCTGAGATTGTAGGTGTGTTGTGAATTCAGCATAAAAACGCTCTGAATGATTGAATTTTACTCAATTGAGAGTGATTGCTCAGGCGATGAGTTCGTGTAGACGAAAGATTGTATGTATGAACTTGCTGAGAAATTCTTGGGTAGATGAATGTTCGAGTGTTCGAATCTTGTCCTTTCAATCAGGATTCAGAGACATTTTATAATGCCGGAGTTGAAAACACCATGATCCCATGAAGTGTGACAGTTGATGGAATCAGAGAGTGGGGAAGTGGGAAATCATGTCAAAACCAGTTACTCATCATGCAAAGACTTGGTTAATTTTCCACCCACTACTTTGCTAAATCTTCAAATTGATTGCACGACTTGCTCACATTCTCGTCGTGGATGAACACACGTACCGTAGACCGCCAGACTAAAACCCTAGTTAATATCCCCTCTTGTGACATGATTGAAATCTCGTGATTGTGGAGTCAGTTGCTGACTTTATGGGACAATGAGTCTATGTATTGCTGAGTTGAACATGATTTGTAAATGCTCTGAAACTCATGAATTAAATACGTCTGCTGAGATGAGGTATTATTATGTTGATTACCTAAGACGAGAAAACTGGGTTGCTAAATTGTTGAATATTGATAGTTGAACCAATATTCTTGAATCTGAGCAAATATTGCTGGTTCAAGCAAATATTGCTAATCTGAGTGAATATTGCTAGTTTGATGAATTGTTGGTAGCAGGACCGAATTAAATATTAATTTAAGATACTGACTGCTGGGTCGAGTAAATAAAAATGTAGATCATGGAATCAACATAAAATTATCAGAGTATTTGAATCTGCTCAGAATCATGTTTCTGTAGAGCTTTGGATTCAAAACCCTAATTTTACCGAAATGATGATTTACTGCCAATCAACCGCAGAATGACGCGGGAACCGGCTACATGGGATGATGAGTTCATCATGTAACGCCCAGACGCTCGAATGAGCAAAATACCAAAGTCTCTTGAGGACGAGTTGGTAAAAGAATGATTAAATGCCGGTTTAATCATTTATTAAAATAATGCTCGTGTGAGCGACAAATAATAATAAAACCTAGTCGTGAAAGGATGAGGAACCGTCCAAGAGGTCATGAGACCGGCTCTTGGTGGCCGTGGGACCAATGGATGGTCATTTTAGCAAACTCTCGATTGTTCGGAAAGAGTTTGAACCTAATATGAGCAGTTGAGAAAATTAGGTTAAAATTATTAAAACGTGTGAAAATGGTTGTTTGCAAGCCTTAGGGTCACCCTTGGTCGGTCAAGGGGATGTGCCCGTGTCATCATAGCGTTCGTATCTCAGTCCTGAGAGTTTTGATATTTTCTGGTGCGCGTTTGAGCAACATTTGAGAAAATATGCAGAATCCAGGGTTTTGCGTAAACTAGGAAAAATACATGAGATGATGAAAAATAATAAATAAAACAGGAATTTGCAAGGTGTGGGACCGGCCACGGCTAGGGCATGGCCGGCCGGCTGGCAAGCACGGTGCCACACACTTTTCCCAGTTTTATGTAATTTTATGTATTTTCTCTGATTTGAGGGAAATCCCATGAAACTGGAGAGTTTTATGAAATTAGGGAACTTCCATTAGATGAGAGAAATAAAATATGGAATGATGGAGTGTGGGACCGGCAATGGAAAGGGCATGGCCGGCCGGCCAACGGGCACGGTCCCAGGGCACTCTTCCCAGTTTTATGTAATTTTTCATGATTTTAAGGAATCTTCATAAAATCAAAGAGATTTGTTGAAACCAAGGTATTTTGTTGAAATCAGGGAGTTTTCATGGAACTAGGAAAACAAAACAAATAATAATAATAAAATAAGAGGTTTGTGGGACCGGCTAGGGCATGGCCGGCCGGCTAGAGCCCGGTCCCACGAGTTTTCTTAATTTTATAATATTTTCATGGTTTTAGGGAAAATTCATGAAATCATAGAATTTTCATGGATTGAGAGAAATAATAAAATAATGGGGATGTGAGGCGTGGGATCGGCCACGGCTAGGGCATGGCCGGCCGGCTGGTGCTCGGTCCCGCGACACCTTTCCCTAATTTTATTATTTTCCTTGACAAAATATCACGAGAATAGATAATTTCCTTGAAACGAAGGAGATTTGCTCGAATGAGAGAATTTTCATGAGATCAGGAAAAAATAATAAAATATGATAAAAATATAAAATTGGGCGTGGGACTGGTCACAGCATGACCGGCCGGCTGGTGAGCCCAGTCCCCTGTCGCCTTTGCTAATATTTTATTATTATTATTATTCCTTCCTATTTTGCATAGGTTCATCTTTCATCCGTATTTTTGAAATGCTCGTTTGTGCATTCGAATGCTGGTCTGTGCATTATCGCTAAGTACACTTGCACCATTTTAGTCAAGGCTTATTCGATGCTCAGATGCCTGTTTCGTTGAATATTTATCACTAACCCGTGGAATTCTGCTGGGAAGAACCACGAATTGAAGTGACGAAATATAACGAAGAATCGTAGAATATTGTTGGATATTCAGGCGATTAGAGATAATTAACTGAGGGCTCTATACTAGCAGGGCTTCCTATCTAGGAGCATTAATTATCTGAGAGTTGAGCAATATGAACTTGCTGGAGTATCATATTTCTCCTATATAGTCAGGGAAAACCTGGTTGCATCCCGAAGACGTTGTCGCTCTATACTAGCAGGCATGTTGTCTAGGATCCGTCCAATCTTTCGATTCTGTATAGAAATAATTACCGAAATTGCTCAGTATTAATGAGATTTGTCGTGTACCCCAGCTGGGAGACTACACATCTACATATACTTTTAGAGACAACCTTCTCAGTCAGAAGTTTTATGGCATGAGCTTTCATGCTTTATTGAGAGACATGAGTCTCAATACTCATACGATTGCCGAATCCGGAGTATAAATAATTACCGAAATTGCTTAGTATTAATGACATATGTCGTGGCCTCAGCTGGGAGGCTACACATCTACATATACTCTGAGAGACAGTCTTCTCAGTCAGATGTTTTATGCCATGAGCTTTCATGAATTGAGAGACATGAGTCCCAATACTCATCCGATTGCCGGATCCAGAGTATAAATAATTACCGAAATTTCTCAGTATTAATGAGATGTGTCGTGGCCTCATCTAGGAGACTACACATCTACATATACTCTGAGAAACAGCCTTCTCATTCAGAGGTTTTATGGCATGAGCTTTCATGCTTTATTGAAAGACATGAGTCTTAATACTCATCCGATTGCCGGATCCGGAGTATAAATAGTTAGGGTTTTACAATTTTACCCTTGTCGAAAATCCACCATGTACAACGAGATAGAGTAACTAACGGTTTGGATTTTCAAACGAATGTTGTTCATAGCTTTTCGATAGAGATTAAGGTATTTTCCTTGATGATAATTTCTAACCACATCTGACTATTATTTAGAGAGGTTGGGTATTGAGAGGTTTAATATTAATGTGGATATTTTTAGAGTTTAGATGTGGGTTTTGATCATAGAGACTATATTCGAGTAGCAAGGAAAGAGCAATACCAAATTTGTAAAACCATTGTTTTCCACTCCAACGGAAATAAATAAAAGGATTGGATTAAGATGATCCAAACACTGTATTTACATGTGTTTGATTGCGAGGCACCATTTTTTGAAATTAAAAAGAGAAAAACGTCTAAGATAAGACGCAAGCGATGCTGGGAGTTCACCTTACATAAAAGTTGTTAGGAAAAATTCTTTGATTAGTATTACATTGGTGGTACGAGACTTGAAGGTAGAAAGTCTGAAGAATATTTCTCTATGTATGGTAACATATTGAAAAAGATTAGATTTAAGCAAAAAGGGAGCCATAAAGGAACACTGAGGTATTTGGATTAAGGATTAGCAAATTATAAACGAGGGTTAGAGAAGGATATATCTAAGAGTAACATGAAGAGGTTGAGGAACATGAGTAAAACAGAGAGACATCTTTGATTAAATATTACAATGCTCAGCTTTGTGATCCAAACTTATTGCACAAGCCAAAATCTACATTGTGACCCAAAATCAACACCTTATTGTGTTAATTGATAGCCGGAAAAATTATATTAGCACTAGAAATCAACCAAAGTAATTAACCGCGAAATATTTATAATAACATATTATTATATTAATGGGCATTATAGTAAACAAATAGGTTACATGTTAATTAAAATTATGGAGACTAAGATTTGTAGTTTGTATTATTGAGGGAACGGGAATAAAACGGTTATGGAAAAGTGCATACATCAATCAAATATATCAAAGCTGAAATACATGATGAAAACCAATATTATGTATTCCAAAATACAACTAAAGTATTAAATACATGTATGGTGGGTTTTTTTGCAGAATTCACTGTTTTTAGGAATTTATAATCCCATGGGATTTACAACAATTTTCAGAAATGTGTGTTTGGTAACTCAACTAAAATTCTTAGGATTTATAAAGCTTTCTTGTTTTAAAGTCTTTGTACCGTTTGGCATTATCCTCAAATCATAAAATCGCATATATGAGATTTAGAGTTTAAAAAAAGTGGGTCCATAAATCCCTTGATAAGTTTCCCAGCAAATCTTAGGGGGTCGGACTCCATATGGAGGATTTGCTGGAAAACTGATTCCCGTGGGAAACGTGATTCCAAGGTTTCGCACAAACAAACGTACATAGGGAAACATAATTCTACCAAATCCCATGAACCCATAAATTCAATTTAAAAATTCTACATCCAAACCAACCAGTAGTTCATAAAGGAGGTTGGTGGTATGAGAATTGAGACTCCACCATCTGAAAAAAATCTTCATTAAGATAGAAGATCATCTAAAGAACGAACAGTCTACAAAATAAATCGACAATCCTGTAGAGTGCCCCAGAAAATATACCTAAAACAATAGAAACCATATAAAGGCTGTATGAAATAATAATAATATGGTTTCAGGTAAAAATTCTATGTTGTGGTTAAAAATCGAATCAATCTCAATTTCTAGAGCTTCTGGCCCCACCGGAGTATATTTAGACCAATAAAAAATTGTTACAAAATTTCAAATATATAATAACAAATTTTAGAGCTTCTGGTCCCAAAAATATTTAGAACAATAAGAAATTGTTTTACAAAATTTAGAATATATAATGATAATTGCATGTGTTTAAATAATCCCAAATCTAAAAAAACTGTTGCACCCGCTATCTACGTTTAAGACTTGGGTAACGAAGCTGAACCCGTGCAGCGCATGGACGCATATTTAGTTAGCATAGAATCATATGATAAGTAACTAAAAAACCGTTTATACAGAACATGATTAAGAAAAATGCTAATAATCCCCAAATTTGAATTATGGGTTATTCCACATAATGATTACATACGACTAAAAAAAATTACTAATAACATTACCTAGATCTACTTGGTAAATCTGAAGTCTTAGTCATAGTGAAGAAAAAAATTAGTTTCTAGGTAAAAACGGCTGTATTTCATTGATATTATGACACTAGAATTACTCATTTGTAAGTGAACATTCAGAGTTAGATATAACATAGTCCGTTTATGGTGGCAAAAGTTTGAATTAAGAAAAGAGACAATACGAAATATTGGGATGATGAAGACTGATGTGTACTAGTACTATTGGAAATCATGCGAAGATGAGAATGGTTGGTAACCAGTGAGATTTTTCAGTTTAGGAATCAAAAAAGTGGTTAAGTGGAAGTTTTGGTGGAATCAGTTGTGATTTCTGACAAAAATCTCGCAATAACAGATCAGGGTTTCTTTCCCTTCCAGATCATCAGAAGAATATTTAGTCCGACAAAACTAGTGGAAATTCTAACTGTGATTTCTGACATGTTAGAAGGATTAGGGTTCCACTCCTGTTATTTTTTCAAAACAAAACAACAGTAAAAACTTTATCAACTGTAATTCCCGCGTAAAAAAGTAAAAAGTAAATAAATTCTATAAAGAAAGAAAAACTGTTTATAAAGAAAGTAAAAAAGAAAGCTAAAAAAACAAAATCATGATTTCTTTACTTATTATCCATTCTTTCTCAACAAACACCCACTGATTGAGAATTCTTCATCATCTCTCTTACAGAAAATCAAAAACATTTTTTTTTTTTGAAATTTGTTTGATTCTTCTTGTTTGATCAGTAAAAAAGAAAAAAGAAAAAAGAAAACCTATTTCTCAAGTTTCATTGATTCATCCTCCTATCACTCAGTCCTTTTCTCTTCTTGTCGGGGAAACGAAAGTGATTCTTTACTGCTCACTCTATTGTCTTTTTTTACAGTTCAAACCTAATTCTTTTCCAATTTTCAGTCTTTGAATTAACGAAATTAAAAGTTAAGAAAAAAACAGAAAAATAAAGAAAAAAGAATTAAAGGGTTGTTTGAAAAGTAATCAAATAATTCGTGCAATGTCACAAGATACTGAACAGATAAAAACGGTAGCAGAGAAATGGAAATGGTCTGAAATGCAAGGACTTGAACTTGTCCATCTCGACTCTGCTGCTAATAGATTTATATCTAATGAAGAAGATCGTTCAAGAGATTTATTATACATAGACGAACAAGAAAAAGAAGAAGAGAAACAAAAACAACCACGGGAGAGAAGAAGAGATACTAGAGAGAACGAAAACATGGAGAAGAAAGACGGCAGTAGTGGTGGGGAAAAACCAAATTCAATAGAACCAGTTGCATTTAAAGAGTTGTTTAGATTTGCAGATAGATTGGATTATGTTCTAATGGGTATTGGCACAGTTGGTGCTCTTGTTCATGGTTGTTCATTGCCCGTTTTTCTTCGCTTCTTTGCTGATCTTGTGAATTCTTTTGGTTCTAATGCTAACAATGTAGATAAGATGATGCAAGAAGTTTTAAAGGTAAATTCAATAAACAGATGATCAGGAAAGAACTTTCTTTTATTTTATTTTTTGGGTTTGAGCAGGAAATTTATTTGGAGAGACAAAAAATCTGAAACATGTCTGCTTTACTGTGATTTTGTAGTATGCGTTTTACTTTCTGGTGGTGGGTGCAGCAATTTGGGCTTCTTCTTGGGCAGGTCAGAGAAATTCTTTCTACTTCAAATTTTTAGTAAGTCCTGTTCTTATTGGGTTGTTAATGGTGTGAAGTTGAATTACTTTGCAGAAATATCATGTTGGATGTGGACAGGAGAGCGACAATCGACAAAGATGAGAATTAAATACTTAGAAGCTGCTTTGAGTCAAGATATTCAGTACTTCGACACTGAAGTTCGAACCTCAGACGTTGTTTTCGCCATTAACAGTGATGCTGTTATGGTTCAAGATGCTATTAGTGAGAAGGTAAAATAAAAGAGCCTTATTAGTTAGTTTAAGGTTCAACTAGAATTCTTATTAACCCATTTTGATTTTGATTTTGCAGTTGGGTAATTTCATCCATTACATGGCGACTTTCGTGTCCGGATTCGTAGTGGGTTTTACTGCAGCTTGGCAATTAGCCTTAGTGACACTTGCTGTTGTTCCTCTCATAGCTATAGTTGGAGGAATTCAGACCACCACTTTAGCTAAGCTCTCTATCAAGAGCCAGGAAGCTCTTTCAGAAGCAGGAAATATTGCTGAGCAGGTTTGGCAAAAAATATTATATTTCATTTCTTTCAAATTTTTTAGTCGATTTCAATGTAAAATTGAAATTCAATTACCTTCCTTATAATTTGCAGACAATAGTGCAAATCAAGACGGTTCTGTCGTTCGTAGGGGAATCGAGAGCATTAAAAGCTTATTCCTCTGGATTAAGAATCTCTCAAAAGATCGGATACAAGACTGGTTTTGCCAAAGGAATGGGATTGGGTGCAACATACTTTGTTGTTTTCTGTTGCTATGCACTTCTACTTTGGTACGGAGGTTATCTCGTTAGACATGACTATACCAACGGAGGACTAGCCATTTCAACCATGTTTGCAGTTATGATAGGGGGAATGTAAGCGTTCGCTTAATTTCCACCTAAGTTTTTTGTCTACCGGATCAAGTTAGTTTCCATGAACTTTTTTTTCTTCTTATTAACAGAGGTTTGGCACAATCTGCCCCAAGTATCAGTGCCTTTGCAAATGCCAAAGTTGCTGCTGCAAAGATTTTCTGTGTCATCGATCACAATCCAAGTATCCGCAAAAATGAGTCGGGTCTGGAGTTGAATTCTGTTTCAGGTCACATTGAATTGAAAAATGTGGAATTTTCATACCCATCAAGGCCAGATGTTAAGATCCTATCCGACATCTCTCTGAATGTACAGCCAGGGAAGACCATAGCCTTAGTAGGAAGCAGTGGCTCCGGTAAGAGCACTGTTGTTTCTCTCATTGAGAGATTTTATGATCCCACTTCAGGTAAAAAGAATGCACAATTTCATTCATTCTTTCTTTATTTATTTATTTTTATTTTGTTTTATTTTTATGACGATGAAATCTGTACAAATAATTCCACTTTAAATGAGTGTTGTGATTCCATAACAGGACAAGTTCTGTTAGATGGGCATGACATAAAGACACTGAAGTTAAAATGGTTGAGGCAACAAATAGGACTTGTGAGTCAAGAGCCAGCTCTATTTGCAACCACCATCAGAGAAAACATGCTCTTGGGAAGAAGCGATGCTACACAGGTGGAAATTGAAGAGGCAGCAAGAGTAGCTAATGCCCAGTCTTTTATCATCAAACTTCCTCTTGGTTATGATACTCAGGTTTGTTTTTCCACACAATTTCTTAGTCAGCCTTTTTGCACTTAAAAAATAATGTGGAGTCAAGTTTAAGCAACAAAAGAGAGTGGTAGTAGTACCTTACATTCAACAAAAAACACAAGCTTTGTTCACCTGCACTCTGATTTATGTGTTTAAACAAAACAAAGAAAAGAACCTTAGATTAAGGAATAAAGCAGGACTTCTGAGGTACCATATGATTTAGAAAAAGTTAAAACCAAGTGGGGGAAGAGAATGTGAAGCTGAAATTGCCTTATTTTATTGGTTTTCTCCTCTATTTCTACAGATAAAAATTCTTTAAAGCTGACACACAATGTTTATATTAGGGAGATTCTTACTTCTTTTGATGATTATACACTAAATTTCCTCATAAGTAAGATGAAGTTCAGGCTGGGATCTTGGACTCAATTTTTATCCTTTTTGCAACTTCCACTTATCAAGTTAAGCCTTAGTGCAGAAAGTTATAGCTTTGGCTAGAGTTTAGTGTGTAGTTTAATAACTAAACATGGTCTCAGTCAACAGAGTTAGCATGAGACAGGAGGAATGATTGAAGGAGTGAATCTAGGTACAGTTAGGTAGTGGAAAACGACTCATGTTCAGTGTAGATGGTGGCACCGGAATGATTGAGGCTATATATCCTATTTATATTTTTGGACAAAATGGTTAAAAAAAATTCTGGAAAAAAAATTAAGAACCCAGAATTGACAAATAGTTAAACTGTCGAATGAAAGCTTCCAACTGGTGGGAATTCTATATCTTTTCGGTGTCTGCATCCAGCAAATTGCGGAAGGAAAGAAATTCCATATTTCTCTATTAATGTCCTTCAATTTGTCGAGACTCTCTGTATGCTTCCCAAGTAGGACTTCATTTTAAAATGTGTAAAACACAACTAATAAAAATAAATGGTTGCAGAAGAAGAATCCATAGAAAATATATTGGTGGGAATCTCTAAAATGGAATCTTAATCTGAAAATGACAGGTAGGAGAGAGGGGGTTACAGCTCTCAGGAGGGCAAAAGCAGAGAATTGCTATAGCCCGAGCGATGCTCAAGAATCCAGCAATCCTGCTCTTGGATGAAGCAACAAGTGCACTAGACTCGGAATCTGAGAAACTGGTGCAAGAAGCTCTTGATAGGTTCATGATTGGGAGGACAACTCTTGTCATTGCTCATCGGCTCTCAACTATCCGTAAGGCTGATCTTGTGGCTGTTCTACAGCAAGGAAGCGTCTCTGAGATTGGTACCCACGAAGAGCTATTTTTGAAAGGAGACAATGGCGTCTATGCCAAACTTATTCGCATGCAGGAGACTTCAAATGAAACTGCCCTCAACAATGGCAGGAAAAGCAGTGCAAGGTAACTTCCGCTGCACAGTGCTTTACATTTTTATGGACTGAGTAATGATAAATGAATCATACCTGGTCAGATTAGGTTACGTGCATATGGTACACAGAAGCTGATATGGGATATAACTGTCAGCTGCCACAACACCTGCTACATCATGTGGTAATAACATGCTTCATTTTTTTGGCAGGCCTTCAAGTGCAAGAAACTCAGTCAGCTCACCCATAATCGGTCGTAATTCATCTTATGGGAGGTCGCCTTATTCTCGTCGACTTTCAGACTTTTCCACATCTGAATTCAGCCTCTCCCTTGATGGTACTCAACCGAACTACCGGCTTGAGAAACTTGCTTTTAAAGATCAAGCCAGTACCTTTTTGCGCCTTGCGAAGATGAATTCCCCTGAGTGGGTTTATGCTCTCTTCGGCTCCATCGGCTCTGTTATCTGTGGTTCCATGAGTGCCTTCTTTGCCTACGTTCTCAGTGCTGTCATGAGTGTCTACTACAGCCAAGACTATGTATACATGCGCCGTGAGATTGGTAAATACTGTTATTTCCTGATTGGGGTGTCATCCGCAGCTCTCATCTTCAACACCCTACAGCATTACTACTGGGACGTTGTTGGGGAGAATCTAACAAAGCGAGTGAGAGAGAAGATGTTGGCATCTATAATGAAGAATGAAATGGCATGGTTCGACCAAGAGGAGAATGAGAGTGGTAGGATTGCAGCAAGGCTAGCACTTGACGCTAATAATGTCCGTTCAGCAATTGGAGACAGAATTTCAGTCATCATGCAGAATTCGTCTCTCATGCTTGTAGCTTGCACGGCAGGGTTCGTCCTGGAATGGCGTCTTGCTCTTCTTCTCATTGCAGTCTTCCCTGTTGTGGTGGCAGCAACTGTTTTGCAGGTTCGTGACATTACACCGAATTTTGTTTTCTAAGTTACAGAAGTCCCCACTCAATCCTCATGTGTTTACTTACCTGGTCCTGGGTTTTCTTATTTGATTTGAGCAGAAAATGTTCATGAAAGGCTTTTCAGGAGATCTGGAAGGTTCCCATGCCAAGGCCACGCAACTAGCAGGCGAAGCAGTAAGCAATGTCAGAACAGTCGCAGCCTTCAATTCAGAGGAAAAGATTGTAGGTCTCTTCTCTTCAAACCTCGAGATACCTCTAAAAAGATGCTTCTGGAAAGGACAGATTGCTGGAAGTGGGTATGGAGTAGCTCAATTCTTACTTTATGCCTCGTACGCTCTTGGGTTATGGTATGCATCCTGGCTGGTAAAGCATGGCATATCTGATTTCTCAAAGACAATCCGGGTGTTCATGGTCCTAATGGTGTCGGCAAACGGAGCTGCTGAAACACTAACACTAGCACCAGATTTCATTAAAGGTGGACAAGCCATGAAATCTGTATTTGATCTCCTTGATCGAAGAACAGAAATCGAACCAGATGAACTGGATTCTACACCTGCTCCTGAAACTTTACGTGGAGAAGTTGAATTTAAGCATGTGGACTTCGCTTATCCATCTCGTCCTGACAGTCAGATCTTTAGAGATCTTACACTTCGTGCGCGGGCAGGAAAGACCCTTGCTCTTGTTGGACCTAGTGGTTGTGGGAAAAGTTCTGTCATTTCCCTAGTACAAAGATTCTATGAACCAACATCAGGAAGGATACTAATTGATGGCAAAGACATACGGAAATACAATCTCAAGTCACTAAGAAAACACATAGCAATGGTACCTCAAGAGCCTTGCCTTTTTGCTGCTACTATACATGAAAATATTGCTTATGGAAGTGAATCAGCAACCGAAGCGGAGGTTATAGAGGCAGCAACGCTAGCAAATGCGCATAAATTCATATCAGCACTGCCTGAAGGTTATAACACATGGGTAGGAGAGAGAGGGATACAATTGTCAGGTGGACAAAGACAGAGGATTGCTATTGCTAGAGGTTTAATCAAGAAGGCTGACATAATGTTACTAGATGAGGCAACAAGTGCACTTGATGCAGAGTCAGAGAGAAGCGTACAAGAGGCACTTGAACGGGCAAGTTCAGGAAGGACAACTATAATTGTTGCACATAGATTGTCAACAATAAGGAATGCTAATGTGATAGCAGTGATTGATGAGGGGAAAGTAGTAGAACAAGGATCCCACTCACATCTGTTGAAACACTATCCGGATGGGTGCTATGCAAATATGATACAATTGCAAAGGTTCGGTAAGGGGGCGCAAGGTATTGCTCCAGGGTCAAGTTCTTCGATGGGAGGAGAAAGAAAAGTCTGTATCTGAGGGACAGAAACAAGAGATAAAGGCATTAATCAGGATTCAAGACCCGTTTTCTTTTTAGCGATTCTGCTTTGGTTGAAGCATCTTATGTTAATAACTTAGGATATAGTAGTACTTTGTTCTGTTTTGTTTTTTTATCTGCTCATTGTAGTCATTCCTATTAAGCTATAACAAAAAGAAGCTGAATTTAGAAAAGTTAAAAGGGATATATATATGCTTCTTCACTCTAGATTGGTGTCAAAGTTGGATTAGAATTTTTCTTTCTGCAATAGAAGATTTTAGATACCTGCTCAGTATCAGAACCCTAAGTATGAGGATGGAAATGTTTCAAGAAATCAAAGAAAAAAATAGATATTTTTCGCTTTCTGGAATGCGGAATCTGGCTTAAAATTGAGCACAGGATACATCAATGATATTTTCTAACTTGGCTTGCAAGAAGCCAGTTATATATAGCTGCACCACCTTCAAACATTTAAAAATTGAACCATTGCATTCTATCTTTAGGTAGTCTTTTTCTACATGCTAGTGGACCCAAGATTGGGAGTAACCAAGTAAGCAAACTACAAATAACATGAAAAAACAATATACTGTACTTCACTAACAGTACGGTTCACTTAAAGAGTGGAGTCAGCATACACAGGGCAGAACACTGGCAGTGTTGTTGGAATCAAGCTACCATTAGCTTTGGGCCGTTGTCGGGCATCCCCATCCCAGCAGCTATGTCTGCATCGAGTTGAGTATGTGGTGCAGGTCCCTTCATAAACTTCACACTGCAAAAATAATCAACCATAATTCATCATTAGATGGATAACTCCTTGGGCTAAATCAACTCACAACCCCACTATCAACAATTTATCATCTTCCAGCACGAAACTAAGGTATCTGGTATGAAATACTTAAATGGATGTTGTTCACTATACTACTCTTTTAACTTTGTGAGAATATTGAGTTCGTCCACTTTGAACAGAACAAAGTGCTGGTTTTTGGAGGGATGTTCTACTCATAGACAAGGGCGGAGCTAGGAATTACGAGATGGGGGTGCAAAAAAATATTTTTAGGAGGTGCAAAGAAGCAAAAATAGGCTTGTACATGAAAAAAAATTCTTGTTGGGCCTAAATTAGGCTTTGGAGCCAGCTGGGCAGGGGGTGCAATTGCAACCCCATGCAATGGGCTGGCTCCGCCCCTGCTCATAGAGTCAGTATATTGATGATACCCACAAAAGGTCAGCTCATTCTAAAAATGTAACCCCACCCCCCACCCACCATACGCTATCAATCAGATCATTTTATCTATTCAACCAATTCTACTGGATGATAGGGTCAGTTAATTTCATAAAGAGTTGATTATTGGTGAAGTAAACATCATACCACTCAACCATATGGAACCACATCATCATAACACTTGATGTTACAATAACTCGAGATATCCACAATTGCTTAAGGCACAAGGTGCTACAAGCGTTTGGTGCCAACCTGAGTGCAAGTTTGTGCACTCCTTAGAAACCGGGGTGCACATTCCCCGCCTTCTTATTGGATGGTTCATTGCTTTGAAGATAGGAGAAGTTTATTGAAATTCAAGTTTTTTGTGTATAATCCATAATCTTCTCCTCGTTAATGAACCATCCAACAAGAAAGATGGAAAATGTGCACCCCGGTTTTTAGGTGGTGCATTTGCACTCATGTCAACCCTTCTATCTTTCCTTCCTAAAATTTTACACCATTTGAAATCCACAGATTTCCACGACATATTTCTATCTAAAAAGATAATAGGTATGCTATAAGGGATAGATGAGCAGATGTTTGACAATCTTTGCTTATCACATTCCTCAGCTTTGAGACATTTGCTTCTAATCAAGGAAATCGATGCATAAATATTGCAAACAGTTTCTCCCGTATTCTCTATAGTCTAAATATCCAGTCTAACTTTTTTAGCTAAAACATTGGTCAATTCTATATACTGTTGTGAACACAAACATAATATAAGAATCTTTTAATTGCCAAGTTTTGTGACTCTGAACAATATTCTACATAGACAATTCAACATAGCTGATAGAACTACTGAAAAACCCTAAACCCTAAGTGTTTTCTAAATGAATAAGAAGCCAAACATAGATACAAACATAAAACCTAAAAACGAAAACCAATGGGTTCAATTCCACTTACCGTTTCTTGTGCTTTTTAGTATTGAAATGATCATCTCTCACAGATACATTCGCGAAATACCGACTGAAAATGAAACCAAAACCCAAACAACAATTAAGCCAAATAAACAAAAAAAAAAAACCTACTTAATCTCAATCAAATCAAGAAAAAATAACTCGAATATGAAACAAGTAAACCCTAATAATAAGAATCAACTTACTCGCAGTGTAAACAATAAAATTGACCCATTCCGGGAAGATCATCATCAAGAGGTAAGACAGGTTTCTCAGCCTCTGGCTTCCGGAGCTCAGAATAGACAGTATCATCACCTTTGGTTTCAAACTTAGTACGGCGAGCTGTTTTATGAGAAAGCCTCCTCTTCTTTACTTTTCTGTGTGGACACTTTCCCATTTTTCTTCTTCTTCTTCAACTAAAAACCCTAAACAGCTAATTTTGCTCAACCAACCAATCCGCCTCTCTTCTGCAACTCGTCTAAACCCTAAAGAAGTAAACGAGGGAAAAGAAACTCTCTCGGTCGTAAAGGCAACTTATATATTTACAGGATACTTGCACACAAAAATAATAAAAATATTATTAAATTGGCGAAATTGCCCTTTTGAGATCTGACGTCTTGACTCTTGACTGAGAGTTCAGAGAGTCTGTAAAAGAAAGGCTTGGGTAGATTTTACTCAAGATCCGAGGGCAATTCCTATGATAATCAACAAACATGATTTTTTGCCAACCCAGGTGGATGATCAAACACGATTTTGTATTATGGGAAACGCATTGAGCGGACGATGAAGAGACTCGTGGGCCAAAATAAATCGTCAGCGGTGATCAAAATATGCGGCGGGCGCATAAGACCCGCGGGCGGATTCAGAGAAATCGCCAACGGGTAAAAAACTAACGACTATTTTCTCAACCGGTTGTAATTTTCAAATCCTATAAAATTCTTCATTTGAATTCTTTTTTTTTCACATAACTTCACTCTCTTCTTCCTATTCTTCTAAACAAAACCTTGCTACAAAATGAGCAATCTGGTAAGAGCTGTTGTCAATGATTTGAGACATAAAAGAGATAAAAAAAACATGGAAAAAAAACACCGAGGCTTGCCACATATAATTAAAATCGTGAAACAGAGTTTGCTTCGCCGAGTGGCGATGCTGCTCCAACATTAGTTGAAGGTCAAGTGTCGAGGCATCAAGAACAGTCTGAGAATTATTGGATTTAAAGAATTAAATGTTGTTATTCTGGTCTACCCGCTGCAGTCCGTGAAATAATTGATAGATATCTCTGGCGTGCGTTTTATGTAGTGAAGCCCATAAAACACAACAACAAAATTACGAAAATACTGATAGAAAGGTGGTGGCCAACCACGCACGTGTTCCATTTCATGGATTTTGAAATTGGTAAGTCTGTTTAACTAAAATAAGAATTTATTTTTTAAGCAATTATTAAATAATCCAAAACAATTAATTATAGTTGATATTATTCTTGTAAATAGGAATTATGCCCCTTGATTTATATTTCATTTGTGGGATTCCAAGTGGAGTGGGAGAGCCCGTACCATTCAACCAAAACTAATGGATGTCAAATGATAAATGGAGGAATCTTCTTCCCTCGTTTTTAGAATCACAAGTACGTGAAGATCATAAAGATTTGAAAGGCGGTGGATTACATTGTTCAGCATTGAAGCGTTTCCTTACTTTCAAGATGAACTCAACAAATGAAGCTAAATATCCTGAACTCAAAAGAGTGTTTATCTTATGGTTGATGGGTCACACGTTCTTTCCAAACTCAGCTATTGTTGCACATATTGGTTGGCTTGAAGTGTTAGAAGATCTTGAAAAAGCGGCACATTATGATTGGGGGACTGCAATTTTAGGAGAAATGTAACGTCGGCTGGATCAAGCGTCCATAGGTAAACCTAAGTTCACTGGTTTCTGGGGCTTCGTGGAGGTAAATATCTAAATTATTATTTTTAAATTTTAAAAAAAAAATTATGAACATGAAAACAGACATGGTCAAAACTACTAAATTATGGATTAATTTGCAGTATTGGTGGTATACCTACTTCCGTGTTGGTAAACCAGTTCTTAAATACAATACCCGTAAAATTCCAATACTTGACATGTGCTACACGACTAACTGGACGAAGGACACTGGTAGCGACGGCTCGACTTCCAGTTATGTTCAAAGATATCAACAGATGACTCGGAGACACAAGAATGTTGTTGTCCACCCTTACGTTAATTTTCCGGAGTTTCAAAATGAGCGGGTACGAGCTATTCTTGATTATTTTCTCCGAAGAGTTATTTTTTACACTCCGGAAATGGAGAGAGGTGTTCGGTACCTAAGAGAAAGACTATTTTTTAGAGTACTGCTCGGTCGAACTCGCAAGTGTTGATATCTCAAGCTTGTTTTTCAAGTTTAGTTGTCAAAACTAAAAGTCTTGATTTTCTAGTCTACTTATAACTAAGTCTCGGATTAGGATAGAAAGCTTAATTGAGCTTTAGATTTCACGGCGTTCATAGATTGAAGACGAAAAACAACTAAGGGGAGCTTGTGGAACTTCATCAACAAAAGGTATGTGGAGACTTGAACTCATCGATCACCCAAAATTCTATCTATTATTTGAGACAAAAGTCGTATAGTTATATAGACTTCAATAATACACATTTGATATTTCTAGTTGAGTTTAACTCGCTTACATATTTCTCGAAATATGTGTTGTTAAGCTTTCGCTTTAACCAAGTTTATCTTATATTCTTGACGAAAGTCAAAAGATGATCATGTAAAAATCACCTGGTAACATCTTACATGATTTGTGTGAGACAGTCATTTGATGTAGACTTGGAATGTTTCGTATTGATCACTTGAAATTATTGATTTGAAGCTAATAGTTTGTGTGAGACGGCTCTTGTCGTCTTCTAAGACAGTTTCAATGATTGAAATGGGAGTTTAGAATGATTAACCATGATTGGATATAAACACATTATGCGTACTTGCATATGTGTAGTCCAAGACCGGCAATCTAATATGCATACCCGTATGAGTACTGGTTGGTCAGGTGAAGTCCGGAATCTATAGTATGCAAAAACGTATGCGTACTGGCGAAGTCAGTTGAAATCCGGAAACCTTGGTATACGTACCCGTAAGCGCACTATATTCAACCGAGTTCGGATGTAAACGGCAGTATGCGTACCCGTTTGCATACTGGCTAACACAGTCTAAGTACGGCTACTTACGTATGCGTACCCATTTGCATACTTGAGTAGGTTATGTTCTATCGGTTTGTTCATGAACTAATACATTTATATAATAAGGAATGCAATCTTTTGCAAACCGTGGCTACAATGTTCATGAATTGATTCGAGTGAATCAAAATCGATTTTGCTTCAATTGTGTCTTGTATACTTCTATGAAAATATAAACAATTGAACAACTCTATAACTAGTTTCATTTGAGTCATTTGAACTAGTTATGGTTAAGATGAATATGGTTGATATAAAAGTGTTCATAGGGCTAACTTCGGTTAACTATTAGTGATGCAACAAGGTGCACACGTTTAGGTATGGTTACTCATATCTAAATGAAGTAACTTTTCATTTGTGTGTAACAAGCTAAGTTCGATCTAACATATTGAAAGATATTAGCTTGAGTCTAATAAGGTTTTCATCTAACAGTGAATATTGAATACATTGATTGCAAACCCTGATTTGAAGACTATATACGGGAGAACTCTTGCAACTGGGAAATCTAATCCCCACACCTCCTGTGTGATACTAGTTGCGACTAGAGTCGATTCTCCTTTAACGTTAGGTTTTTCCAAAACCCAGTAGGTTAACGAATTGAAGACTTCATTTGGATTGTGAAGCCAGACCCAACTATTTTCTCTGTAGTTGCGCGTTCTGATCTTGCTGTTTTCTATCATGATTGAGTACTATCTTCTCTAAAATTGGATCGATATTTAATCTCCAATATGCAAGATAAATAGTAGTCACAAACACATCTTCGTCTCATCGTTTGTGATTCCATAATATCTTGTTTCTCTACCATACGATTAGGATTATTGTGAGGTGATTGATATTATTAGGTTTTTCTTCAGGAATATAAGTCTGGTGTATCAATTGGTTCCTCTTCACCTTGATTTATCAAACGACAAAACAAAACTCATAGGTATATATGTGGGAGACATATTTATCTATTCAATAGACTTTTCTATGTGAGACATATTGGTTTATAAAGTCTTCGACTTTGGGTAGTAGAAACTCTTAGTTGTGGATGAGATCAGCTAAGGGAATTAAGTACACAGAATCCGGCATAGTTCTAGAGGCGTAAGGAACGCGAATGTACCTTGATCAGTGTGAGATTGGTTAGGGCTCAACTACATTCCAGTCCGAAGTTAACTTGGAGTAGGCTAGTGTCTGTAGCGGCTTAATACAGTGTGGTGTTCAAATCCGGACCAGGTCCCTAGGTTTTTCTGCATTTTCGGTTTCCTCGTTAACAAAACTTCTGGTGTCTGTGTTATTTCTTTTCCGCATTATATTTTCTATATAATTGAAATATCACAGGTTGTGCGTAAGTTCAATCAATTTTGAATCCAACCTTTGGTTGTTGATTAAATTGATTGACATTTGGATATTGGGTTTTGGTACCGTCCAAGTTATTTCTTATATTCTACCGGGCTCGCAAATTCCTATTTGTTTGATTGCGGATTGAATTGAGAAATAGAGATATAACTCTTGGATATACTTTTCTTAAGATTGAGTCTAACTGTCTAGTTGATTCTCTTGAAAGTATATTGGAGTTAGTCCATACAGATTTCTAAGCGAAATATTGGGCGTGGTTGTCAGACCCCCGTTTTTTCAATTGGTATCAGAGCAGGCAAACACATTTAAGACCTTATAAGTCTGTGTTTGTAGCAATCTGAGTTGTGTGGATAGTTGTGTATCTCAAACTCGCATACATAGAAATGAGTTCTAAAAGCTTTGATTATATCAAATGTCTTGGGCATACCTCCAAGGATAACTCCTTTGATGATTCTTCCGGATCCCGAGGTAGGAATTTTTCGTTATCAGATTCTGATAACATTCCCTCTGTTTTGACATTTAACACCATGTCTAAAGCTGAAACGGAACTCACCAGAAATCTAAAAAATTCAGCTGAGACTATTGTTTTTCAAGAAGCGATAAAATCTCTTGAAGAAAAACATGATCATCTTATTGATGAACTTGAGAAGTTTATTGGTCGAGAACGGGAACTCTATAGCATTATTGAGTCCTTCTCTAACTATATCGAAAAACTTGTTCAAGAAACTACTCTACAACGTGAAAAGATTAGTACTCTTGAGGATATTGTTAAAGAAGATTCGATTAGAGAAAAACGTTTACTCATTCATCAGATCTGGACAACTTTCGTGTTGAAAAAGAGAAATTGGTTGCTTCTCTTCTTCTAGCCTAAAAACACTGCAAATCCTTGAAGAAGGAAAACTCTATTTTAATGAGAAAATCTTCTATGCCAATCATTAATTCTCAGAAAGAATTACAGTACATGAAGAAAAGTTCTCCAAAGGAAGTTCCTGCTAAGAAATGTTTACATAACTTGCAGCCTTCTAATAGGGCTATGAACTTAAAACAGGTTCCTTCCAATGTTTTTCTTCCACGAACTTGTTCTTTCCATGGGAAAAAGAATTACTATGTTCAACATTGTTTTGCTAGAAAGAAACAGATTTCTGATATTCAAAGTCTACATATTTTTATAGTCGACTGAGTAAATTGTCTGACGACATCTACAATGGATTTCATTCCAGCAGAAAGCCAGAACTCTCATAAAAAGGACTTCAATGGTTACTCATTTCGAAATCTCTACATGGATTCTGTTTATCCTCATGGTGCAAACTCTTACACCACAAAAATACGCATTCCCAGTGATTATGAGAATAAGTCTGGCAGATCTAAGTCTAGAAGGTGGAGACCTGTCTCCTCTAATCCTCTAGAACCGATTTCTAGAGGTCCTAGACTTAATCCTCAGAAAATTCCCTCTAATGGATTTTCTAAAAAAAGGTTATGTCGAATTATTCTGGAATAATAAATAACCGAAGGAAGGTAAGAAATACTAGGTTCAAACTCTCAGATGGTATTCACAACTCATCTCTCAATACTCATGGTGGGACTACATCCCACTTTGCTTCCTCACTCTAGGTAATTTCATCCTTATACCTAACTTGAGAGTTGCAAGGATGATATTTTCGAGATACTCAAGTCTACTGTTGGTTACAATTTTTCTTATGTTTGATTGATTTTTTCCCCTTACGTGAAGGTTGAGTCATTTCTTGACCCCTTGTAACTTGTATCTCTTCCGTATGCTCTGATTAAGTCTTTTAGTTATTGAGCCTTGATATAAGAGATATTTGAAAACAAAGAGTATTTCTTGTTGGATTTTTTTTCTGATCCATTAGCCTTCCTCACCTAGTCCACGATCGTCCATGTCCTTCTTGGAGTTCTAGGGTTTCCACAACAAGGGTGTCCTTCTCTTGTTTGTAAACATATATTTTATGATTTTTCCTTCCTTAATATAAAAAAAAAGGAATGGAGAACTCCTCAAGACCTCACGAAGTGGTGAATCTTGAGATGGAAGAAGACATTAAAGGATGCGATTCGGTTCAAGAACTTGTCTTGAAAAAGATGATTGAAAGGAAAGAGTACAAATCCTGGATTGGAGAATCTGTCAAGGATTTAATTCTTTTTCAGAATGACTCTAGGGTCGAATTTGCAAATCTTCAATTGTAAATAGATCAGCTTATTGATGGTCAGACCAAAATCCTTGATAATCAAAAGATCTTGATCAGGAATCAGAAGAAACTCATCATGAACTGTGTCAAAGCTAGGCATCTTGCCCGCATTGTTGATCGTAAGGTTAATGTTCTAACTCATGAACATGGAGTCTCTACGGTCAAAAGAATCAAATATATCAGTGATACCTTTTATGACGGACCCTTTGAGAGATATGATGTTATCAAAGAAACTTGATTTTTATTTTTGTCTAGGAAACTTCTGATGAGAATTTATTCTTGTGTTTTAAGAAGGATAACTAGGGTTTGGAATAGCAATTATTGTGAGTACACATAGCTATTGACAACGATTTTCATCTTACAATATTTTTAGATTTATTTATTTAAATTCTAAAGTTTATTTTGAAGATGATTTTGCAATATTAATCTTCATGGTTTTATATATTGCAACTTGTTGTGGGATATGTGTGTTTGCGTCCGTGAACTATGATTGTCCCATATATATCAAAAGTTAAGCATATTATGTCATTATGCAAATATTGATGGAAGATAGGATGAACTTTTGATTACAAAGATTAAGTCTATTATATGTCTTTATGAAAATATTGATGAAAAATAGAATGAATCTTTGAATATTCTGCAGTATCGGTCTTTCCCTGATCCACATCTTTGTGTAAATATTGTGCGGCTCTGTCAGTTCTCTTATATGAGCATTTTCGATTAAATTAATCATGGGTTCTCTTGTGGTTAATTTAATTGAGTTTTCTGGATACAAATTCATGTTTCATATGATTTGTTAATGTCCAAAGAAATCCTTCTTTTCTTGTAAAAGTAAGGTCGTTCTTGTTTTTCTTTCGGGAATGACATTTTATGAGGGATAGTTCTTAATTGAACTTGTGCTTAATTGCCAAATGTTAGTGGGAAGTGCGGCTGTGAAATATTGTAGGAGTTTTCTTGTATCTTTATTAACTCCTTGATGAATGCATTTAGTTTCGACTGTATGATTGCATCTAAACAAAGTTGATATGTTTTCTTTTGGTCATGAAGTATCTCCATGAGAATTTCACTAGGATCCCACTAGTTTTCGTACCTTTTCCAATTTATATTGACAAAAAGGGGGAGAATTAATATGTAGTTCACACTACAAATACATATAGTTTACAGATCATTATGTAAGGGGGAGTGGTTTTCATGTAAGATGAAGTATTGACTAAGGAGGAGTGATACATATCACCATAGTATTGTTGTCAAAGTTGTGATACAATTGGACTTTGGTGTTGTGTAATAATACTATGACACTGTATAAAATTACGAAAACATATTGTTTTTATATATTGTTATATATACGGATCTTCAACAACTATGATGTTGAGTTGAACACATTCAGAATCACTGGAGTACTTGGAAGTGACGAAGATTTCGAGTAATATTGAAGAACCAAAGAGATTAAGCATTTGGATGAGAAGCTACAAAGTTTATTTATTTTGATATGTATTGATAGTTTTGTCACTAAAATTGATAAAGGGGGAGATTGTTAGAGCACTGCTCGGTCGAACTCGCAAGCATTGCTATCTCAAGCTTGTTTGTCAAGTTTAGTTGCCAAAACTATAAGTCTTGATTTCTAGTCTACTCATAGATAATTCTCGGATTAGGATAGTAAGTGTAGTTGAGCTTTGGACTCCACAGTGTTCATCGATTGAAGACGAAGAACTAGTAAGGGGAGATTGCGGAACTTCATCAACAAAAGTTATGTGGAGACTTGAACTCATCTATCACTCAAAAGTCTATATACTCTATCTCCTATTTGAGACAAAAGTCGTATAGCTATATAGACTTCAATTATACATATTTGATATTTCGAGCCGAGTTTAACTCGCTTACATATTTCTCGAAATATGTGTTGGTAAGCTTTCGCTTTAACCAAGTTTATCTTATATTCTTGACGAAAGTCAAAAGATTATCATGTGAAAATCACCTGGTAACATCTTACATGATTTGTATGAGACAGTCATTTGATGTAGACTCAGAATGTTTCGTATTGATCATTCGATCACTTGAAAATTGCTTTGAAGCTAATAGTTTATGTGAGATGGATATTGTCATCTTCTAAGAATGTTTCAATGATCGAAATAAGATTTTAGAATGATTAACCATGATTGGATATAAACACAGTATGCGTGCTTGCATATGTGTAGTCCAAGACCGGCAATCTAGTACGCATACCCGTATGCGTACTGGTTGGTCAGGTGAAATCCGGGAGCTATAGTATGCATACCCGTATGCGTACTGGCGAAGTCAGTTGAAGTCCGGTAACCTTGGTATGCGTACCCGTACGCGCACTATATTCAACTGAGTTCGGATGTGAACGACAGTATGCATACCCGTTTGCATACTGGAGAACACAGTCCAAGTCCGGCTACTTAGGTATGCGTACCCGTTTGCATATTTGAGTAGGTTATGTTCTAAAATCGTTTTGTTCATGAACTAATACATTTATATAATAAGGAATGAAATCTTTTGCAATAGTGGCTATAATGTTCATGAATTGATTCAAGTGAATCAAAATCGATTTTGCTTCAATTGTGTCTTGTACTTCTATGAAAATATAAACAATTAAACAACTCTATAACTAGTTTCATTTGAGTCATTTGAACTAGTTATGATTAAGATGAATACGGTTGATATGAAAGTGTTCATATGACTAACTTCGGTCAACTAGGTAACAAGGTGCTCACGTTTAGGTACGGTTACCCATATCTAAATGAAGTCAATTTTCATTTGTGTGTAACAAGCTAAGTTCGATCTAACGGTTGAAATATATTAGCTTGAGCCTAATCAGGTTTTCATCTGACGGTGAATATTGAACGCTTTGTTACCAAGGTAACATTGATTGCAAACCCTGATTTGAAGACTATATAAGGAAGAACTCTAGCAACTTGGAAACCTAATCCCCACACCTCATGTGTGATACTAGTTGCGACTAAAGTCGATTATCCTTTAACCTTAGGTTTTTTCAAAACCCAGTAGGTTAACGACTTAAAGACTTCATTGGGATTGTGAAGCCAGACCGAACTATTTTCTCTGTAGTTGCGTTTTCTGATCTTGTTGTTTTCTATCGTGTTTGAGTATTATCTTCTCTAAGATTGGCTCAAGATTTAATCTTCGATAGGCAAGATAAAAAGTAGTCACAAATATCTTCATCTCATCGTTTGTGATTCCACAATATCTTGTTTCCCTACCATACGATTAAGATTATTGTGAGGTGATTGATATTACTAGGTTGTTCTTCGGGAATATAATTCCGATGTATCAATTGGTTCCTATTCACCTTGATTTTTCAAAAGACGGAACAAAACTCATAGGTATATCTGTGGGAGACAGATTTATCTATTCAATAGACTTTTCTGTGTGAGACAGATTGGTTTATCAAGTCTTCGACTTTGGGTCGTAGCAACACTTAGTTGTGGGTGAGATCAGCTAAGGGAATCAAGTGCGCAGAATCCGGCGTGGTTCTAGAGGCGTAAGGAACACGACTGTACCTTGATCAGTGTTAGTTTGGTTAGGGCTCAACTACATTCCAGTCCAAAGTTAACTTGGAGTAGGCTAGTGTCTGTAGCGGATTAATACAGTGTGATGTTCAAATCCGGACTAGTTCCGGGGTTTTTCTGCATTTGCGGTTTCCTCGTTAACAAAATTTCTGGTGTCTGTGTTATTTCTTTTCCGCATTATATTTTCTATATAATTCAAATATCACAGGTTATGGGTAAGTTCAATCAATTGTAAATCCAACATTTGGTTGTTGATTAAATTGATTGACACTTGGATATTGGGTTTTGATACCGTACAAGTTATTTCTTGTAATCAACCGGGCTCGCAAATTCCTACTTGTTTGATTGCGGATTGAATTGAGAAATAGAGATATAACTCTTGGATATACTTTTCTTAAGATTGAGTCTGATTGTCTAGTTGATTCTCTTGAAAGTATATTGGAGTTAGTCCATGCATATTGCTAAGAGAAATATTGGGAGTGGTTGTTAGACCCCCGGTTTTTCACCATTGTTCCAGTTACAAGGGATTTATGCAATTGTTATTAACCCGCCATGCCAGATGCAAACTTCCGCATCGCATTTTATTTGGGAGAGAATGACACCGTGGGCGAGGTGTGAACTAAACACACGGGTGGATATTAATGAAGCGCGGTATGTCAACTGGTACAAGTCAATTGCAAATCCTGTAAGTGGTACACACAACATGCACATATGTGGGTTTGATTTCCCAGGGTTATCACATATGGGTCTTGATATAAACACCGTTCCTAGCCAGCCGCCTCCAGAAGATCCATGCTTTATGACTCATGGTAGGCTAGAAAATATACCTACAATTGTATTAATCTGCAAGCGCACAGTATATATATGCAACACAGAGCAAGTACAGGTCGATCCTCAGGGACAAGTTGGGTGTAACGTTGAAGCTACGTTCTTACTATAACTGATTCCAAACAAGAGTAACACAAAGAGGAGGGTTTACGTCGATAAGACAAAGGTTATGAATGATTATACTACACAAACAAGATTAGAAGGCACTAGGGAAATTGAATCCACTGCTTAACCTACGCTAGATGATTCAGTTATCGAAATTACTCTTGTCCTTTTAACGAACATCGGTGAAGATGCAAGTCTACCGCGTACTTAAGGTGATCTGAATTTGGATAGTTTAATCACAACAAAAGATATTAATCCCTAGCATTAGTTGTCTTGTTACGGCACAACTAATCACATATTAATTAGATCATTTAAACATGGGTTGAAACTTGAAACACCAACATATAAATACTCTAATGACCTAGGATGCATGACATACAAGGTGAAAGTTATACATTGAGGTTCAAAGATTAAACAATTCCTTGAGCAATTAAGCACAACAAGAACAACTTCATAACCAAAATCATTTAATATCAGATTAAGAGTTTCATCTAAGCCCTAGCTAAGAAATTATAACATGACTAAAAAATGTTGAAAATAAACCTGATTACTTCTCGGTGTACTGGCTACTCAGGGCTTTGGTTCTTCATCACAATACCATCCCCATTTATACACCAATTTCCCCAATTTCAATACCAGTTTTAGTACAATACAATTAGAAAATTAGGGATTTAGTATTATTGGAACTCACCACTGATGGAGTCTTCAGTTTACAGCCACGTTATTGTCTGACGATGTTGATGTTATAGAGAACAAGAAATTCAGACCTTCCCTTTGCCATTCTTACTATTCTTGGTGAAAAATTCGCCGGCCTATTGTTCCTCGAGTAACAACTATTGATATCTAGGGTAAGCTTGAAATGAGTAAACAATAGGAGTATGAATTGGACATCTGATTGATTAGGGAGAGATAAAGAAGATATGTGGAAAAGCGAGGGTCTAACAACACCACCCAATATTTCGCTTAGCAATATGTATGGACTAACTCCAATATACTTTTCTAGAGAATCAACTAGACAATCAGACTCAATCTAGGCTAAAGTATATCGAGGAGTTAATATCTCTCTCTTGTTTTGATTTATTTGAGCTAATATAAATCAGCGAGTCTTTAATCAAACACAAGGAATAACTTGGATGGTACCAAAGACTAATATCCAAGGATCAATCAATATCAATCAACAACCAAAGGTCGTATTTCCAATTGATTGATTCAAACGCACAACATGTATTATTTCAATTATATAAACAAATATAATGTGGAAATAGAAATAACACAGACACTAGAAATTTTGTTAACGAGGAAACCGCAAATGCAGAAAAACCCCGGGACCTAGTCCAGATTGAACACACACTGTATTAAGCCGCTACAGACACTAGCCTACTCCAAGCTAACTTCGAACTGGATTGTAGTTGAACCCCAATCAATCTCCCACTGATCCAAGGTACAGTTATGCTCCTACGCCTATGATCCCAGCAGGATACCGCGCACTTGATTCCCTTAGATGATCTTACCCACAACTAAGAGTTGCTACGATCCAAAATCGCAGGCTTTGACAATAAACAAATCTTTCTCACACAGACAAGTCTATCAAAGGATCAATCTGTCTCCCACAGATAAACCCTAAAGGTTTTGTTCCGTCTTTTGATAATAATCAAGGTGAACAGGAACCAATTGATAATCCGGTCTTATATTCCCGAAGAACAGCATAGATTAATCAATCACCTCACAAAAATCTTAATTGTATGGTAGCGAAACAAGATGTTGCGGAATCACAAACGATGAGACGAAGACTTTTGTGATTACTTTTTATATCTTGCCTATCGGAGATATCAATCTTAATCTAATCAATCTGATTGTACTCGTACGATAGAAGATACAAGATCAGATCACACAACTACGATAAAAGTAGTATCGGTCTGTCTTCACAATCCCAATGAAGTCTTTAAGTCGTTAACCAGGTTTGAGAAAAGAAAACCAGAGGTTAAAGGAGAATCGACTCTAGTATGCAAACTAGTATCACACGTAAGTTGTGGGGAATAGATTTGCACAATACTAGATGTCTCCTTTATATAGTCTTTCAAGTCAGGGTTTTGCCTTGGTCACAAAGCAAACAATATCCACCGTTAGATGAAAACTTGATTTAGATTCAAGCTAATATTTCTCAACCGTTAGATCGAAAACTTAGCTTATTAGACACACTTGACAATGCACACTTCTAGGTTTGTTAACCATACCCAAACGTATGCACTTGTTGGTTCAATAATAGTTAACCAAAAGGTTAGCCATATGAGCATTTCATATCAACCATGTTCTTCTTCACCATAACCAGTTCAAATACCTTCAAATGAACTAGTTAGAGAGTTATTCAATTGCAAGGAAATCTTATGTACTACACAAGACACAATTGAAGCAAAGATGATTTGATTCACTTGAATCAGTTCATGAACTTTTATATCCACGGTTTGCAAACTGCATTCCTTAGTATTTTTAAGTTTAAGTTCAGAAATCATCTTCAGATATATAACCTTTCTCAAGTTCGCATACTACGTTCAAGAACTTAAGCAATCGGGCAGAGTTTACAAACTCCAGCAGAAAATCTCGGCAAAAGACCTTCCACCGGTTCGCGGACGCAGCTAGTTCGTCAACTCCAGCAGAATTTCTCGGGATGAGAAGTTCGGCAGTTGGCGGACTGATTTTGCGGACTTGGAAACAAGCCATTCTTCCAGTTTCTCTTGATCAACAAAGTTCGCAAATTTTGGTTCAAGGAATAAGACTTATACATAAATGTGTTTCCACAATAATGTTTATGTACACCATTGGTTATGTAACCTAAACTCTCATTTAAATCATTGAAACATTCTTAGAGGACGTTATATAGTTGTTACACCATTTCTCGTCAATTTTTTTTCAAAGTGATTGAAATATATCATGACTTTTGTCACTAGGTAAAGACAAACTTGATCGAAGCGAAAAGATGACCAACACATATTTCGAGATATAGATAGGCGGGGTATACTCGGCTCAAAATACCAAATGTGTATAATCCAAGTCTATATGTATAGCATACGACTTCTTGTCTCAAAGAGTAGGAGATAGAGTAGATAGACTTTTGAGTGACAGATAAGTTCAAGTCTTCACATACCTTTTTGTCGAGAAGTTCCACCGGTTCCTTGAGTAGTTCTTCTTCTTGTATGATGAATCGCCATGAAGTCCTTGAGCTCAACTACACTTTTTATCCTAGTCCGAGACTTAGCTATAACAGACTAGAAATCAAGACTTATAGTTTTGATCACTAACATTGACAAACATGCTTGAGATAGCAACGCATGCGAGTTCGACCTAGCAATGCTCTAAAAATATAGGTTTGGCAGCTTGAGAGAGAAAGATAGGCAGTACTGTTATCGAGTGGAGCAGGAAGGAGAAGGATTTCTGATCTTCGAAGTGAAATTGGTAAAGGTGATAGAAGAGTTTATTTGGGTGTTAGGCACTAACACCTACCTTGAATATATGAGAGTTTGACTTGTATCCTTGTTTTCCAAATGGTAACTTTTTTATTTTTGAGTGGCTCTTCAATCTAGCCGATTTTATAATCCTCGCTGCTCCATATGTATCTTCCTCGCTAGAACCACAAAGCCACCAAAACTCTTCTTTGCGGCTACAGTCAGATGCCACTTCTTTGTTGTGCCACCAGGTTCTCTAATCACTTCCTTTGTATCAACCTACTTTTCTCTTGTTCACCATTTACTCAACCACCTACAACACAATACAAAATGAGATTACTCCGACAAATTTACCCGTTAAAAGAGATATGTGCAAAATACAAGATTTTTTATAAAATAGAACATTAAGACACTAGAGATGTGATTAAAGACAACAAAATGATCAAGAAATATGTAATATTAGGCACCTATCACACCCCCAAACCTGAATTTTGCTCGACCTCGAGTAAACAAAAGAACTAAGAAAATCCTAACTACACCACTGTCGCTGGTCTCTCGACTGCATTTAGCGAATGCAGTAATCCTTTTAAACCACTAAGTGTCCCTAGTGGACGAGTTGAAGTCTCATGAGGGTTTGCTTAGAACATACCCACAAAGTTCTAGGACAAAATATAAGCTCAGATTCCATGAAAGTGATACCTGCATTTTAGTTTTAGCTCACAACAATTGGATATGTTATTCTAGCTTTCAAAGGCACAATTCTAGCACTGAAACGACTAAGGACATGTGATAAGATTGTAAAGTGCATCTACCTTAGACATGCATAGAGAATGATTTACTCTAGGAAGTTATGACTGCCAATTACTAAGAGATAATTTTTAGGCTAAAAACTGAATTCAAAGCCAAGCTAGATGTCCGGCTTTACGAGATTGTGAATGTTCACCTTAGGAGTGGTGATATTTCAGCTTACCCGCGTTGTACATCTAAGGCGTGCACCCTCCCTTGCTTATTACAAGACTATTTACAACATATAACAAAACATGACTCTTATTTACATCGACTTACTCTCTTATTTTGAGGCAAGAGAGATTCTTTAACTCTTCTATTGAAATAAAACATAATAACAGAAAATGGAGGCTCTTTAACTGATTTTATTTTTCCAACTGATTTTGGAATAATGAGAGGTACAAAAACAAGATGACACAACAACTTTACACAAAGACAGAAAAATACATTACATGACACTTTTAGCAAGAGGTAGCCCTTTTCGATGCACCCGATCAAATTTAATGACTGCTTTTCTTAATGTATCCTCCAATTTCTATCCCAGCCAACCAAAGAACAAGCTAGTCAAGTCTCATTCAGTATTCTACATGATTGGCGGCCTACTTAACCTATGAAACACCGACGCTATACACGCTTGTGTTGATGGTGGTTTTCAGTTCAGGGATAAAACTGTAAAACCCTGTATTTAATGCGTTGTCATCCTGCAAAGGAACGAAATCCATCTGAAAGTGATGAGTGCATGAACCTCTTCGCTCGTAGAAGTATTGAGCAATTCAATATATTTGAATATACATATAGAATTCATTCAGAACAGTGCATACAATAACGATCTCAAATATTCTATGGATTTATTCTCCGTTGGCATTATTCGCTAATGCATTGACCTACCTAGTATTTTCCTATGCTATGTTCCCCAACTGAACTTTCAATGTTGGCACGACATGACGATTAATGTTCACTCGCAGCAGAGTAGCACGAATCTCCCGAAATGTCAGTATTGAAATCTGCATGAAAACACTAGTGTAGGCTACACCATTCTCTGATAAAGAGATCAGCGTGTTTACACACTTTTTAATTAAAAAATAACGCAATCGAACGCGTTTAAGTTCCTTAAGGAAAACCTGGACTGTTCATATCAGTCTCCAAAAATAATCACGGCCACACAATTTGGCCACGCAATTCAACATGCCTGGCCTACTCCTTGCAGAATTAGGCAATCATCACGATGACCGCCAGCGGGTCCACTAGCATCCCGACCGAGTAGATTCCATCTAGTACATCTTTAGCGCTTCAAACGATTAACCCTAATGTGGGTGATTGCGCTATTGGCAAAACAAGCTCAAACGAGCTAAGACCGGCAAAAACGGTCTCAAAACCCTTCGCATCCGTCCAACTTACCCGGCCTAGTTGGATGGCTTAGATCACATCTCGAATAATCAAAGAGGTGCCAATGTGTTCACCGGCGGCCCAATTTTCTCCCGAGTCGATCGACTTGCTCATGGCAACGCATCAAACCATTAGATCGAACTAGGGCGGACGCGGCTGTTTTGAAACCCTAATTTATGTTTACGGCAGTATGTTACTGTCGCAAATCGACCATGACCGCGCATCTTCACCAGCTAAATCGAATGGCTTAGATCTACTTTTAGATGGCCTAAGAGATGTCAGCGTGCACACCAGTGGCCCATCTTTGCACGTAGCCGATCGGCCTTCTCAAACTATCGCCCAACGCTTCCATTCAATCACCCAAACTAGGGTTGGCCACACGGCTTCCAAACCCTAATTTGGATCAACATCAGCAAATAGCTGCCGCAAACCATCTCGACCATCGAACTTCGCTAGCTTGGTCGGACGGTTTAGATCAGATATTAGATAACCAACAGGGTGATGATGTGATCACCGGCCACCCCCTTCCATGAGGAGCAATCGTCCAATCTACAACTAGCCCATGTAATCCTCAAAAGATCACTCCAAACATGGTCCTTCGCGCTGCTTCAACAACATTCATTAACTGACGCAAATCGTCTCGGCCACTCGACTTGGCTAGCCGATTTGGGCGATCCAGATCTAATTTAGATCAGCCGGTAGGATTTTAGAATGGTTACCATCTGTCACTCGTCTACATGGAGTGATCGACCAAGCAATAGCTCGTCCCTAGATCTACCAAACGATCGCCCAAAAGTTTCCGATCACACTCTTCTTTTTAAGACGATCGACTCGCGACTAATTTAGACAGGCTCTAAAACAACGATGCTCCATGCACATCGATTATTTTGAGCTACTTGCTTAAAAGCGATGCTTTACGTGCATTGAATACATACGATATTTTATGAATATCATCTTCACAAATAATTTAGTTATTTAACCTAACAAGCATTATATGCTGCTTTTAGCGGAAAGTCTCACGACTTGACCCATTTACTTGAGACATCAAAAATATCACAAAATGGGGAATGCTCACTGGGGTATTGGTCTGGCAGTTTACAGCGTACGGCGTGCAACGCGTCCATTACGAGAAAGTGTCAGGAAAGCACGAACGGTTAACGGTAATGAGAGTAGTGGGTGAAAGTGTGGTCGGCCTTCCTACGTAATGGAAACGTGGTGATCACCACTTTTTGCACAACTCCACTTCTCCTTTACTTAATCGCCTCCACTTTCTACGAGGTCAGGAGTGCGCTCAATGACTTGTATATATAGGTTTACAAATTGTCTTCGAAAACACAAGTGTTATCAACAAAGGTATCCAGAAACCATATTTTGATACAAGTCATAAAACAACCACACCTTCATAATTCAACATTCTGATCTCAAACACCTTCATCGCTTCCCTCCCAAAAATCAACCCTTCTCCTTCACTTTGTGACCGAATTGAATCTGGAATGGCCATTTATTGGTTTAGGCCAGAGTCTTACAGATTGATCTCTCAAATCTAAAAGTACTCCCGTGCAGTGCATTTGTTTAGGGTTTGAATTCATTTCTCATCTACACACCCAAATTTACCAAAAACAACAGAATTAGTTTTTACCCCAAAACAACTGGCGACCACAGTGGGAGATTAATCTCTCGGTTGCAAGATCAATTTTCAATTTCATTTCAATTTTCTCAAATTCAAGAGGGCGAATCTTAGGTCTGAACACATTCGTTAAACCAATTTCATTTCAAACACCAATTTCAACATCCACTATGTAATGCATCCCCGCCAGCCAAACTCTTCGAAATCCATGAATGATAAAGGTGCAATCACCATGGAAGGCATGGCTAGGATATTAGAAGATGTTCTTGCAAATCAAGCTGATACCGCCAAACAGCAAAATGAGACGCTGTGTCTTTTAAGGAGTATAGTAAACCGGTTGTGGAAGGAATCGGCAAGCACCCGCCCGAAGAATATCATCAACGATAAGGATGACATCGGATCGTTATCTGAAGTCCGTGTTTCCACCAACAGTGATACAGACAGAATACGTAACCACATCGGACATGAGATGAAAGGAAACGATCAACAAAATCCAGCCGACAACAAAGAGCCGAAACAATTTCACAGGGAAAGGGACTCGCCAGGAGTGTCACAATCCCTGCGGAATAAGAGCAGGGAACCGGCTTATGAAACTCTATTGGAGAGTCTATACCTCAAGACCCTTGCAGAAGTTCAGAGAGATGTTCAACAATCCGCAACCACGACCGCCCCGACTTTACTGAGCAGATAAGCGCCTGAAGAATGAGAAATTTTCCAAGACCTCCATGAAGACAAGAGCTTCATTAATGAACGGTACTCGGTTCAACAGCATCGCAGCGCTGTTGCCATCGATGCAGGGCCCTCAAGAGAAGTTGCACTTCAGAAAAACCGCCAAGCTAAGCGGTATGTGTCTATGTCAACACACACTCACGTCTCAACTTCACTCTCGAAACGAGCCTCGTATCAAAGCCCGCAAGAGTTCTCACGACAACAGCTGCAAACACAAGAGAATCTAGACTTAGGGTACCCGCACTTCCCATTTCCAATGAGGAAGGTTCTGGAGTTTCTAGAAGTTTGGGTGCAAGACGGAGTAGTTCAACTACCTCCTGTATGGCGTCCACCAAATGATCAGGAGATGATCGATCCGAGATATTGCCATTACCATAGATTCATCCGTCACCCTACCAGTGAATGCAACGGCCTGAAACGCATTGTCCAGGAGAAAATTAATTCAGGGGAGTTGCGTCTATAAACTAGAAATCTTTCCTTTCTCCACGAGTCAACATGTGTAGTTTCACAGAAGATATCAAATCAGCTGGGGACTTTTTCATTATCAGAGGCGTGTTACAACAACTCGGGTCGCAACTTGGATTTTAAACAATTATCTGTGAGAGCCCAATTTCGTTCGTTGGAACCTCGTCAACAAGTAAGTCTCGTTAAACGATTATTTGTGCGAGAGATCTTTTGGAAATTTTTTCGGGACTCGAAGCACGCGTCCCATTTTGAGAACGAAGTTAATATCGTTCTCAATCTCCGAGTTACATTTTCCTCTACATGTTTCCCTTTTCGTGCAATGCCTGCAATTTTCATGCAACATGCATGATTTCTCTAGGTTGCATTACTTGCATTCAAAAATTAGAATTTCAGTCTGAGTAGTCGACCCAAGAATAATTCCTTTCAGAAAACTACTCATGAATTATCCCAAAAAACAAATTCAAATATCTTCATAAAGAGCAATCATTTGCTAGTTCAAAACCAGAAAATCAAACCATGAAAGTTATTCCTCACGTCACTCAAAGACACCTAAAAATAAAATAAAGGGGAAAGCATAAATTATTCAATGAAAATCGTCCAACAACAATTCTTCCTTCGGCAAAGGCGTATTTTATATTCTAGAGAGAAGCCTGCTTCAGCTTCAACTCCTGGGATAATTTCCCGACCTCTATTTCTTGCTGAGTAATGAAGTCCATGGAGGGAACATCATCCATTTTGTCTTGCAGCTCTTGGACTTTAGAAAATCCTTCACAGAACCAGGAGGCATTAAACTCAAACTTCACAAACATATCTCAGTGGAACTCCTAGTTTTGAACTATCTCCTCAAAGACGGTGCGTCCAGTCACGCTGCACATGTCATGAATGGAATATAGAGCTTCTTCAACGCGCTAAACCAATGAAAAATGACTCTTAATCTTCTTGTAAGTGGAAATATGCCCATGCTTCTTCCATATCTTGGTGTACAACTCTGCATACTTAGACGGCACGCTGAATCCTCCAACTAGCACGTGGTCTGTGAAAGGGGCGTCAAAAGTGGCTCCAGCAACGGAATGCACAACTAATGCCGCGTCATTTCCGAGAGGTTCTTCAGGGGAAATTATACCTACAACCACGGATGTGGCATATCCATTCTCACCGGAAGGGGTAGCAATGTTCCCTGCATCATCATCCATATCCACCTCGATATTGTTCCTTTTACGGTCTCGTCCTGCGATATCACTGGTTAATGTTTATTTCATATCAAGGAACGAATCATTCTTCATAAAATGTGTAGAAGACGTACCAGTTCATCTTCCTGTTCGCTGGGAGAGTTAGATTCTCTACCACGCTTTGAAGTGCTTCCTTCATCACCGTCAAACCCCGAATCTTCTTCGTCTTCAGTTTCCTCTTCGACAGACTCAGTATCACCAGATTTCTCTTCTGAAGGCACTGTTTTGTAATTGCATGCGAGTCTAGCAAAAGCATTCACATTCCCGAAAACCTGATTTTTTAAAAGGAGGAAGACGTTTAATGAGGCTGGATCAAAATGATTAAAATTAGTTGGTTAAGAGAAATCACGTATCTACCTGCATATTGGAAGAATTAAAAATTACCGGAGCTTTCGTTCGAATGCCGCCTGCACGCATCTTGGAACTCGTCTCTTTCTCCTAGGGACTGACCCTAGTCCGTTTGCCCGAAGGAAGCGGCTTCAACATCTTATGTCGCTTCAAAGTCTTAGGAGAAGGCATGTCGCGTGGAACTGTCATAACTTCTTCCATGAATCCCTGAAAAGATAAGAGATCTTCTTTCCATAATTCTTTATACTTATTAGTCGTCGCTGGTTTTCTTCCTGGAGCAAGAAGGGAAGGCTCATCTTTGTGGCAAAGAGGCTGGCATTAAAAACATATGGCAAAAGCTCTGTTGAAGGCGTGGGCGGACGATAAAACGGGACACCCTGATAAAATCCCATATGACGGGTGTCCCTGTCGATGTTATATGGAACTACAGTAAAGGATCCATTAAAGAAAGGCGGAATATATCTCGGCATGCAGCTTCGCATAAATATAATATCTTCAAAGCTCATATCCTTTCCACCAGTATGTAACACTGTATCAGGAGCGGCGACAAAGGTTTTTGGCTGAACTATAGAGGAATGAACCGGTGCCCACGGACGAAAATCTATAGCAGGCACACTGTCGAAAAAATCGATAAGCTTTAACCCAGGATTTGGGCGCCTCTGTTGCCAGTGGAGTATTTTGGAACCTCCATACAGACTGGAGAACGAAGTCGCCGGGATGGGAGCATAACGTTAAAGTGCTCCCATAAGCATGCTTGAAGAAAAACAATGTGAACATGAGAATCCACCTTCATATATCCGTTGGAAACATACATGTCTGCTGCCAGGGTATCCAGATGAGAGTACAAATACCCAAGGAACAAGCTGCCTAAGGGGAGGACTGCGCCTTGCGCCAACTTAATGGTAAACATAACGAGCTTCTGTCTTATAATTTTCTTACCAGAGCCATCATCAAAAATGCCCCTGGACAACCACAAGGATAAAAACGCAGCAACACTGAGTACATCATCCAACACTTGGCCTGCTTTCAGTTTCGTAGGAAACCATTTAGACACCCACCAAGTATAAAAGCATTTTTCAGGTGTTTTCCTTCTGATTATATCCTTCCTCCTTATTCACTAGAGCATCGAACATCACCCCTTCTTCAGCGGACAACTTAACATCAAGATTCCCTGCAACTGGAAGAATCAACAAAACGGCTACACTTTCCAACGTGATGGTTATTTCTTCCCATCTACATATGGCCGTATGCATGGAAGGACAACATCGAGAAATGAAAGTGATCAAACCTGCAACATCTTTCATAATATGAAGTGTTGCAGACACCATGACAGCTTCAACAACTTGTGATTTAGTCAGGTTATTCTTGATGTGTTCATTGCTCAACATATGCCTCATCCATCCTTCATAAGAGCGCAGCGGATTGTGAAATTTTTTGAAATCAATAGGAGAAGATGAAAACTCTTTCATTTGGAGACAAAACCTCATCACACGCACCGGAGAAACTAACGGAGTAGCCTCTTCATTCTCTGAACCTGTGAGGAGGGTTATCTTATGGCCAGGATGATTCCTAATATTCGGATAGGGCACGACGAAGAGCTCATCATCAATGTTTGGCATATTTTTGGAGTTGTTAACGCTTCCCAGTTTAGCGGCACAAATATTTCCAGGTGACATCTTAACGAAGATTCTTTACGTTCACTTTCAAATAACTACAATGAGGAGAGTCACTGCTTCATGCTATAAGAGGAATCATACACATAACTTCTTGTCGAATTTTGATGCAACCACTAATAGCCAAAGCTCAAAGATGGGAATTATGAGGATAACGAGCTAGCAAGGACGAGAGGAGAAGCCACGCGCGAATCATGCTCTAGCCACGGGATATGTGCCCATGACCGAGTTGCACACATGGCTGGTCGAACGGGCACTTAGCCCTTCGAACAAAATTTCACCATGGGTATTACATCCATGGTCGAAACTTAAAACTAGGTTTTTGCAAAAAAAAAAAAAAAAAAAAAAAAAAAGTAAACGGCTGCATCCATCTATTGTTAGAGCATAGCTCGGTTGAACCCACCAAGCGTTGGTATGTCAAGTTTGGTTGTCATATTTTAGTGAATCAAAACTCATGTTAAGAGTCACTTGATTATGTACTAGAATCAACTTCATATAGGTTATCTTGAAAGTATTAGGATATGAGACATTACAAATATTGCGAAGACTTGAAGATGTGAAGAAGCAAAGAGCTACAACGACAACAATCATCCTTCCACTTGAGGTTAGTGATATTTGACTTGAACTGTTTCATTCCCTAACGTATCTTTCAAGTCTTGCATATTGAAAACAAAACTGCGAAGCATATTTGAACTTTAGATAAACATAGTATTAAGGAATACAATACGAGGTTTATTGCTTAACCATTAAACTTTGTAGATAAGACATCACCATAATCATTTGAATGCTATTGTGATTATGTATGGGTATGAGGTGAGGGTTTCACCCTAGGGAACAATGTTTACATGTGTTCTAAAGGAAGTAAGTTCATACACTTGTTTGTGAATCGAAAAGAAAATTTCCAGGTGTTATTGGTTTTGTTATTCATTGATTATCTTATGAACAACCAATATGTGTGATTGAGTATAACCGCTCACAACTTGTTTATGTTCTTGGTATAATTATTCACAAAGGCCTGACTTATGTATTGGTATGACTTTTATTAGTGAAACCGATCTTTAGTAATCACATGAGATGGTATGATCGGGTTTGTATTTTTATGTCTGACCAAAACTGGGAAAAAGGGAACCGATCCTAGTAAGAGGTGCAGTACATCAAAAAGGGGAACAGATCCTTGTATGAGTTGCAGCAGGTTTATAGCAGAAAGGGGAACCGATCCTATGGACATATGCAACACGTTTTTATGCAAAGGGGAACGATCCTATGGACATGTGCAACACATTCAAGTTAGATACCATATTTATATGGGGAACCGATCCTATTACCTAGTCAACCGAATTTTGGAAAGCTAGTATGACTATGCACATTACTCACATGGATGTAGAACCGAATCTTGTTTTGGTAGAACCATTAAACCCATAATTTGTGATTGAATGTTATTTGATCAATCACATAGTTCTTGAAAGTCAGATGAACCAATTCTAAACTTGTTTGTAATTGTGGAAAATCGGTTTCAAGGTTGTAAGTATGAAAGAGAACTTACAAAGTTAGGATGTCGACATACTTTGAACAAGTGGTGTGAATGTTTATTATTTAATTGTTCAAAGTTATTCCTTAATAGCTAAGGGAAGAGAATCCCAGGATCGAAACATAAATAAGTTAAGAATCTTTTAATTAAGGTTATTAATATCATTTTGTAGGGAAATAAGAATTAGTAATGTGCATTTACTAATTAGAGATTTTCCGAGATATTTCAATCATTATTTTTGGACAGAGCATTTACAGGAATTATGCAAACCGAATTTGTGCTTTAATGAATATCTTGAGAATATTTTCGGTTTTGGGAATTCCTTGGTGTCCAAACTTCCTAGTCTATAAATACTTGAAATTTGCATTTCTAGCAAACTAATCCTTCGTAACAGCAAACTACCTCTTGTTGTGCTGCTACTGGTGAGGCCGCCTATTCGGAGAGGAGAGTAACCTAATTAGGCAAACTCTCTTACAGCCGCTCAGTTTAAAGTCTTCTTTGGGATTGAGAAGCTCTAGTCAGTATCTTTGGTGGGAAACTAGATAATTGCGGTTTATCTTTTTTTTTCCATTGATTTGATTAACTAACAGTGGTTGAACTTTGATTGCACCTAGTTTGTTTATGCTTGAGAATCTTCTCTTCTGATATAAGATTCACTCAAACTAGTTCAGAGTTTCGACAGGGATCTTTAGACTATTGTTAGTTTTAAAGATGATCTTGTGATAATCCATTGTTAACAGACTCCATTCTGTGCGTGATTGATCACAAGATATTTAAGTGATTGTGTGCAGGTGTTTATTGAAGATCTAAGAAGATTTGAAGACAAAGAAGATATTTAAGATTTCTGATTTGTGAGTTCATAATCTTTGGTGTGCACAATACTTGTTTCGGTAAAAAGAGGATCCAATTAATAATCGGTTTTATCCTTGTGATAGAATTGGATTGATTAATTGAGTAGATCGGCATTAACACAATTCTTTGGACTAAGAGTGTTGATCGCAAAATCTTAACGATTACTTTGTTAATTGAACATAAGATATATCTAAGGACCTGACAAAGGAGTTTATGTTAAGATAAACAGAAGAGCCTTTGTCCGACTCATATCACTTGGTTGAAGAGAGTTGATACCAAACATATTTGTTGTTCCTTTACTGTTTGGAATACGAACCAAAGGAACTGATCCAAGTACGTGACTTATTTATAATTGGAGGCGTGAGAATACAGACGGAATTAGGTGAACTATAGGTTTAGTTGCTTGGTCTAAACTATACGAAGTTGGTGTAATTTTGTGTAGCGGCTTAATCCTGAGAGTATTCAATTCTGGACTAGGTCCCGGGGTTTTTCTGCATTTGCAGTTTTCCTCTTTAACAAAATCTTGTTGTGTCATTTACATTTATTTTCCGCATTATAATTGTTTCATTATAATTAAAGTAAATCACACAAACGTTAATTCCTATTTACTTGATAAGTGAATCCTATTGTGTTTGGTTAAGTCTGAATCTTTTTATCAAATAAAAATACTTCGTTGTTGTATTGCCTCGATCTCGTATCCATAGACGATATGCATTGTATCGACTCAGTCCATAGACACGTACCCTCGATCTCGGAGAAAGGACCTATAGGTAGGAAAAGTTTTAGATTGAGATATATTTGGGTACCCTCGTCTTTTCAATTGGTATCAAAGCAGGCAAACACGAAAAGATCTAACAATCTGTGTTTGGCGCGATCCAACCTATAAGAAATTGAATCAATGATTAATTCGATTAACGTTTCAAGAACCTTAGAAGATCTTCAACAAGATTCGGAATATTTCTCAGGCCTTAGCAAGATGTTAGATAAAGGGATTGAACAAAACCGGTCAGTTACTGATGAAATCAGTAATATCATAAGTGATAGAAGGCTGGTAAAATTTTTAGATGATTCTAAATCAAAGTATTTTCTAAGTTGTTCAATACCAACATCTAGATGTCTCAAACAAACTAATAAGAGACATTCCAGGAATTTCTTTCAAGAAGGATGGAGTTATTTAAATCAGAAAATTTGCTTTGCAAAACATCTGATAAATCGTGTTAAGAATCTTTATAAAAACTTAACAATTCATACTAAACCTGATGAACTATGTCTGGGAGATTTTGCACTTAAAACAACTTCACCTTTCTAGTGGTTTCTAGATAGTGGATGTAGTAGACATATGACAGGTGATCTCTCTTGGTTCACAAAAACAGAAGTCTACAAAGGAGGATCCGTAACATTCGGAAATGGAAGCAGATGTCTTATTAGTATGAAAGGTACTATCAAACTTCCTGGTATTCCCGAAATTCATGATGTTGTTTATGTTAAAGGAATGAAAGCTAATCTTCTGTATGTTAGTCAAATTTGTGACAAAGGTAACAAAGTTATCTTCAATATGAAAGGTTGTGATATTGAAGACAAGTCCGGAAAAATAATTTTTCGAGGACGTAGAAGTATGAATAATTGTTACCTTCTTGATATACAGTCCAATCTGTACTGTAACTTGACTAAGGTTGAGTCAACCCATTTGTGGCATGAACAGTTTGGTCATATCAACTACCGAATGCTTGGAAAACTCATTAATCGTCAACTTGTCAAAGGTGTTCCAAAAATCAACACTAAAGTTTGTGGAGCATGCCAAAAGGGTAAGCAAGGAAAAATTCCACACAAACTTTCTCGAGACATAGCCACTCGTGCTCCTCTCGATCTTATTCATATGGACCTATTTGGTCCAATCCAACAAGCATTCGTTGGAGGAAATAAGTATGCTTTAGTAATGGTAGATGACTATACACGTTTCACATGGGTTGCTTTTCTAAAGCACAAGAATGACACTCTTGAGGAGTTCAAGATTATTGTAAACAGAATACAAAATGAACAAGGTCGCAAGCTTAAGAAGATAAGAAACAATCGTGGTACATAATTCAAGGATACTAAAGTATATGAATACTGTAATAGTCTTGGGATAACTCATCAATTCTCTGCTCCTATTATACCTCAATCGAATGGTGTAGCCGAGAGAAAGAATAGAAATATTCAAGAAATGGCAAGAGTGATGCTTCACAATAAAAACCTACCATTAAACTTCTGAGGGGAAGCTGTCTTTACAGCATGTTATCTAATAAACAGAGTTTACTTAAGATCCAAAACTCTAAATACTCCATAAGAATTATCCTATGGAAGAAAACCCAATCTGAGTTATTTAAGGGTTTTAGGAAGCAAATGCTATATTCTCAAAGATAGAGAACATAAAGGAAAATTTGATTCCAAAAGTGATGAATGAATCTTTCTTGGATATGTCTCTGATAGTCGCGCCTTTCGGGTTTACAACATTAGAACCAAAGTCATGATGGAATCAATTAATGTTGTTATTGATGACATTAGTGACTTTAGTCAAGATAACCACACTGCAGTAGAACTTCCTCCCTCTTAGACTGTTATTAAAGAAAAAAGACTGAAGAAGAACCATCTGTGGTTCCTCTAATTAGTGACATAGATGATAAAGATGATAATGAAAGTATTGTTGAACAATCCAATGATACTGAAATAATTGTCCAAAAACCTGCCAAGTGGGTACATCAAAGACACTCTACTGAAGATATTATTGGAGATGCCAATGCCAGAGTTACGACTCGAAGAGAACTTCAGAATGTCTGTCACTATTCATGTTTTTTATCTTCAATAGAACCAAAAAATATTGAGGAAGCACTCAGTGAACCAGCTTGGGTAAACTCTATGCATGAGGAACTCAATCAGTTTAAAAGGCAAGAAGTGTGGGAACTTGTTCCAAAACCAGCAGGAGTAAACATTGTTGGAACCAAGTGGATCTACAAGAACAAATCAGACGAATTCGGAACAATTATCATAATCAAATCCAGGCTTGTTGCTCAAGGATATTCTCAAATTGAAGGTATTAATTTTGATGAAACTTTTGCTCTTGTTGCTCGTTTAGAATCAATTAGACTTTTACTCGCTTATGCCTGCTATCTTAAGATAAAACTGTTTCAAATGGATATCAAGTCTGTATTTTTAAATGGGGATCTAAAAGAAGAAGTCTTTGTAGATCAACCAAAAGGATTTGAAGTACCATTGTTCCCAGACTATGTCTTTAAACTTAAAAAGGCCTTGTATGGTCTAAAACCAGCTCCAAGAGCTTGGCATGACAAGTTGACATACTTTTTACTTCAAAAGGGATTCTCTAGAGGAGGTGCTGATAAAATACTTTTCACCAAGTGGAGTGGTAAAAATGTTCTTATAGCACAAATATATGTAGATGACATCATATATAGATCAACCTCAAAATCTCTAACAAATGAATTCCTAAATCTTATAGTGGAGAATTCGAAATGAGTAATGTCGGAGAATTGTCATACTTTCTTGGTTTGCAAATACAGCAACAAAAAGACAATATTCTTCTTTCTCAAGAAAAATATGCAAGGAACTTAGTTGAAAAATTCGAATTAAAAGATTCAACACCTATGGCAACTCCAATGCCAACTACTGGGAAACTCCAATCCAGTACGGGAGAAAAATATGTTGATCAAAAACTATACAGATCCATGATAGGAAGCTTGCTATACTTAACTACAATAAGACCAGACATTGCTTTCAGTATGGGATGTTGTGCCAGATTTCAAGCAGATCCTAAAGAGTCACATCTTAAAGATGTAAAACGAATCATAAGATACGTTAATGGTACCCTAGATTATGGTTTATCTTACTCTATGGATACAAACAACAGTCTTGTTGCCTACTCAGATGCTGATTGGGCAGGGTGTATAGAAGATCAGAAAAGCACCTCTGGTGTTTTCTTCTATGTTGGTCAAAATCTTGTTGCTTGGCACAACAAGAAACAAAATTCACAGTCTTTGTCAACCTGTGAAGCAGAATACATTGTTGTTGGTACATGTTGTACCCAACTACTATGGATGAAACAGATGCTCATTGACTATGGAATAAATATTTCAACTAGGAACATCCTTTGTGATAACTCAAATGCTATTCGCTTGACTGAGAATCCAGTTGAACATTCTCGTACTAAATACATAGATATTAGATATCACTTTATTAGAGAATTATATGAGAATGGTGATGTTCCATCCGAACGTCAACTAGCTGATATTCTCTCTAAACCCTTAGATAGATCTACTTTCGAAAATCTAAGGAAATCTATAGGGATTGTCAAGGTACATTAGTACCTTGTAGTTCCAGTTTTCAACTTTTGCTTGCAATTGTTTAAACCGGATTGGTTGTTGTTATTATTTTGTTTTTGCATAAGGATGACAACATGATGATATTTCGATATCAATTCTCCCTGGACGAAGATGCAAACTTATTGGAGAAGTGGATGCGAAATTTGAGGTAACAATCTTGTTAGTTAATTGTTTTCCTGTTTAAGAGAAGCCTGAATTTATTTCATATATATTTATTGCTTTTGCTTAACAAAATTTCGGTACAATTGATGTTTATTCCATTATTTGTGTATGGATGTATGTGTGATTCAATTGGTTATAGTTAAGAAAAACTATTGTTATCTTGCTTTATTGTGTGATATCAATTGTTTAGGCTTACAAAATTTCGGTGCAATTGCGGTGCTTTAATGTCTATGTTGTTTCAATTGCTTCCGGTTGAGGTGAATAATTATGCAAGTTAATTTATTTGGTTTGTATGAATTATTTATAGCTTAACGAAATAAAAGGTTTACGGGATGAGTTTTTTAGTCCAATTCGATTCCGGATAAGAGAAACTAAGTTAATTCTGATCTTAGTTAGACTTATCAAAGTGAGGTTTCGGTTATTCAAGTCTAATCGAATGCCTTAACAAGAAATGCTAGTTAACTAACCTAGTACTTGTCTTGTTTAAAATTGAAAGGTTTAAGTTTATGGATAATTATAACCTGATGACAAAAATAAAGTTATATTTATTTTGGTCTTATCGAATAAGCGATTGTTTTTTGTACAATCGGTTTAGCAAAGGAACTAAGGTACTTAGTTGATTTTTGGTTTGCTAAACTAAAGTGGAAAAATTGTTTCGGACAATTGTTTCCTTGATAACATATCAAAATAAAACTATTTGTAATTTCGTTTTTGATATCGGCTATCAGAACATGGTGTGTGGAACCCTCGTGCCTAACTCTACAGGTTGCAAGTCTATTTTGAGATTTATATGATTCTTTTCGTGTTGTCCTTTATTTTTTTGTTTCTTTGTCATTGTGTGGAAAAAAGGGGGAGAAATATATGGAGTAAACAAGTGATACTGGCATTGATTTTTATATTGATTGGTATCGCTAAGGAAAAGAACATTGGTGCTTGAACGTTTATCTAAACGAAAGAGTGAAAGCACAGACTAAGGGGGAGTAACATATCATATTAGTGGTATAACAAAGACGTGCGGATTGAATATCTACCTATCTTCCTTAGGGGAGTATTATCTTTGTTATTATAATGTCAACAACGACATTTTTGAGGATTGAATGTATGCAATTTACTGTGCTGTTGAATTCAGGAATCAAGCGTATGTGTAATGAATTCTTGTGATTTGTTTATCCATATGATGTAAGAGTTTTGTCACTAAAATTGAGAAAGGGGGAGATTGTTAGAGCATAGCTCGGTTGAACCCACCAAGCGTTAGTATGTCAAGTTTGGTTGTCATATTTTAGTGAATCAAAACTCATGTTAAGAGTCGCTTGATTATGTACTAGAGTCAACTTCGTATAGGTTAGCTTGAAAGTATTAAGATATGAGACATTACAAGTATTGCGAAGACTTGAAGATGTGAATAAGCAAGGAGCTAAATGACAACAATCATCCTTCCACTTGAGGTTAATGATATTTGACTTGAACTGTTTCATTCCCTAACTTATCTTTAAAGTCGTGCATATTGAAAACAAAACTGCGAAGCATATTTGAACTTTAGATAGACATAGTATTCAGGAATACAATACGAGGTTTATTGCTTAACCATTAAACTTTGTAGATAAGACATCGCCATAATCATTTGAATGATATTGTGATTATGTATGGGTATGAGGTGAGGATTTCATCCTAAGGAAGAATGTTTACATGTGTTCTAAAGGATGTAAGTTCATAAACTTGTTTGTGAATCGAAAAGGAAATTGCCAGGTGTTATTAGTTTTGTTATTCACTGATTATCTTATGAACAACCAATATGTGTGATTGAGTATAACCACTCACAACTTGTTTGTGTTCTTGGTAGAACTATTCATAAAGGCCTGACTTATGTATTGGTATGACTTTTATTAGTGAAACCGATCTTAAGTAATCACCTGTGATGGTATGATCGGGTTTGTGTTTTTATGTCTGACCAAAACTGAGAAAAGGGGAACCGATCCTAGTAAGAGGTGTAGTACATCACAAAGGGAACCGATCCTTGTATGAGGTGCAGCAGGTTTCTAGGAGAAAGGAGAACCGATCCTATGGATATGTGCAACACGTTTTTAGGTAAAGGGGAAACGATCCTATGGACATGTGCAACACATTCAAGTTAGATACCATATATATGTGGGGAACTGATTCTAGTACCTAGTCAACCGAATTTTGGAAAGCTAGTGTGACTATGCACAATACTCACATTGAGGTAGAACCAAAACTTGTTTTGGTGGAACCGTTAAACCCATGATTTGTGATTGAATGTTATTTGATCAATCGCATAGTTCTTGAAAGTCAGATGAACCAATTCTAAACTTGTTTGGAAGTATGGCAAATCGGTTTCAAGGTTGTAAGTATGAAAGAGAACTTACAAAGTTAGGATGTCGACATACTTTGAACATGTGTTGTGAATGTTTATTATTTAATTGTTCGAAGTTATTCCTTAATAGCTAAGGGAAGAGAATCCCAGGATCGAAACATAAATAAGTTAAGAATCTTTTAATTAAGGTTATTAATTTTATTTTGTAGGGAAATAAGAATTAGTAATGTGCATTTACTAATTAGAGATTTTCCGAGAGATTTCGATCATTATTTTTGGACAGAGCATTTCCAGGAATTATGGAAACCGAATTTGTGCTTTAATGAATATCTTGAGAATATTTTCGGTTTTGGAAATTCCTTGGTGTCCAAACTTCCTAGTCTATAAATACTTGAAGTTTGCACTTCTAGCAAACTAATCCTTCGTAACAGCAAACTACCTCTTGATGGTGCTGCTACTGGTGAGGCCGCCTATTCAGAGAGGAGAGTAACCTAATTAGGCGAAATATCTTACGACCGCTCGGTTTAAAGTCTTCTATGGGATTGAGAGTCTCTAGTCAGTACCGTTGGTGGGGAATTAGATAATTGCGGTTTATCTTTTGTTTTCATTGATTTGATCGACTAACGGTGGTTGAACTTTGATTGCACCTAGTTTGTTTATGTTTGAAAATCAGTTCTTCTGATATAAGATTCACTCAAACTAGTTCAGAGTTTCGACATGGATCTTTAGACTGTTGTTAGTTCTAAAGACGATCTTATGATAATCTATTGTTAACAGACTCCGTTCTGTGCGTGATTGATCACAAGAGATTCAAGTGATTGTGTGCAGGTGTTTATTGAAGATCTAAGAAGATTTGAAGATAATGAAGATTTCTGATTTGTAAGTTCATAATCTTTGGTTTGCACAATACTTGTTTCAGTAAAAAGAGAATCCAATTAATAGTCGGTTTTATCCTTGTGATAAAATTGGATTGATTAATTGAGTAGATCGGCATCAACACAATTCTTTGGATTAAGAGTGTTGATCGCAAAATATTAACGATTACTTTGGTAATTGAACATAAGATAGATCTAAGGACCTGAAAAAGTAGTTTATGTTAAGATAAACAGAAGAGCCTTTGTCCGACTCATATCACTTGGCTGAAGAGAGTTGATACCAAACAGATTTGTTGTTCATTTACTGTTTGGAAGACGAACCAAAGGAATTGATCCAAGTACGTGACTTATCTATAAGTTGGAGGCGTGGGAATACAGACGGAACTAGGTGAACTATAGGTTTAGTTGCTTGGTCTCAACTATACGCAGTTGGTGTAATTTTTTGTAGCGGCTTAATCCTGAGAGTATTCAATTCTGGACTAGGTCCCGGGTTTTTTTTGCATTTGCGGTTTTCCTCGTTAACAAAATCTTTTTGTGTCATTTACTTTTATTTTCCGCAATATAATTGTATTATTATAATTAAAGTAAATCACACAAACGTTGATTCCTATTTACTTGATAAGTGAATCCTATTGTGCTTGGTTAAGTCCAAACCTTTTTTTATCAAGTAAACATATTTCGTTGTTGTATTGTCTCGATCTTGTATCCATAGACGATCACATGAAGTGTGAACCAATTAGTTGCATTGTCTCGACTCAGTCCATAGACAATCACTTTCGGAGAAATGACTTATAGGTAGGAAAATTTTTAGATTGAGGTATATTTGGGTACCCTCGTCTTTTCGTCTATGATTCTTTGCTCATGATTCTAGTAATGTTGTTATCGATACTACCTTTAAATCTCACTACAATATTGCTAACGAAGAGATGTCATTCATATAGGGATAAATTTCCTAAGTTCATGAAAGCTACGACTAGGGTTTACATCCACGAATTAAAAAAAAAGAACTGGGAAATAAAAAGGGAGGAAGCACGTACCTTGCTGCTGGCGGACGCGTGACGACGAGACAGCTAACGTCGGCGGCAAGGGAGCGATGAATGTTGTGTACGGGAGTTGGAGCAAACGAAAAGAACACCAAAAAAAGGGAGGGGATCGGCGTCCTTTTATGCATGAAAGCTTGGCGGAGTTCTAACGAAAAAAGGAAACCTTCTTTGTTTCGAACGCGGGAAGGGAAGCCGGGCCCACCACACCGATGCTCCACGGCCGCGCCAATGCCGCCCTGCACGTCGCCAACGGTCGACTTCTACTGGTAATCTTATTCTGCTCGTCTCCATCCCATCTTGTATGTCACCATCTATTGCTTACCCCGCAATAATGTCACTGTTCCGTGCTAAGCAGGGGACTTAATGTTGATGGTGGTTTTCAGTTCAGGGATAAAATTGTAAAACCCTGTATTTAATGCGATGTCATCCTGCAAAGGAACGAAAGCCATCTAAAAGTTATGAGTGCATGAACCTCTTCGCTCGTAGAAGTATTGAGCAAATCAATATATTCGAATATACATATAGAATTCATTCAGAACAGTGCATACGGAAACGATCTCAAATATTCGGTGGATTTATTCTCCGTTGGCATTATTCGTTAATGTATTGACCTACCAGGTATTTTCCTATGCTATATTCCCTAACTGAAATTTCAATGTTGGCACGACATGACGATTAATGTTCACTCGCAGCAGAGTAGCACGAATCTCCCGAAGTGTCAGTATTGAAATCTGTATGAAAACACTCGCGTAGGCTACACCATTCTATGATAAAGAGATCAGCGTGTTTACACACTTTTTAATTAAAAAATAGCGTGATCGAACGCGTTTAAATTCCTTAAGGAAAATTTGGACTGTTCATATCAGTCTCCAAAAATAATCATGGCCATACAATTTGTCCACGCAATTCAACAAGCCTGGCCTACTCCTTGCAGAATTAGGCAATCATCACGCTGACCGCCGGCGGGCCCACTAGCATCCCGACCGAGCAGATTCCATCTAGTACTTTTGCAAAGCTTCGAACGATTAACCTTAATGTGGGTGATCAGGTTATTGGAAAAACAAGCTCAAACGAGCTAAGACCAGCAAAAACGGTCTCAAAACCCATCGCATCCGTCCAACTTAACCGGCCTAGTTGGACGGATTAAATCGCATCTCGAACGATCAAAGAGGTACCAATGTGTTCAACGGTGGCCCAATTTTCTCCCCAGTCGATCGACTTGCTCATGGCAAGTCAATGACGCATCAAACCATTCGATCGAACTAGGGCGGACGCGGATGTTTTGAAACCCTAATTTGTGTTTGCGGCAGTATGTTACAGTCGCAAATCGATCATGACCGCCCATCTTCGCTAGCTAAATCGAATGGCTTATATCTACTTTTAGATGGCCCAAGAGATGTCAGCATGCACACCAGCAGCCCGTCTTTGCACGTGGCCGATCGGCCTTCTCAAATTATCACCAAACGCTTCCATTCGATCAGCCAAACTAGGGTTGGACACACCGCTTCCAAACCCTAAAGAACAAGCTAGTCAAGTCTCATTCAGTATTCTACATGATTGGCAGCCTACTTAACCTATGAAACACTGACGCTATACACGCTTGTGTTGATGGTGGTTTTCAGTTCAGGGATAAAACTGTAAAACCCTGTATTTAATGCGTTGTCATCCTGCAAAGGAACGAAAGCCATCTGAAAGTGATGAGTGCATGAACCTCTTCGCTCGTAGAAGTATTGAGCAATTTAATATATTTGAATATACATATAGAATTCATTCAGAACAGTGCATACAATAACGATCTCAAATATTCTATGGATTTATTCTCCGTTGGCATTATTCACTAATGCATTGACCTACCTAGTATTTTCCTATGCTATGTTCCCCAACTGAACTTTCAATGTTGGCACGACATGACGATTAATGTTCACTCGCAGCAGAGTAACACGAATCTCCCGAAATGTCAGTATTGAAATCTGCATGAAAACACTAGCGTAGGCTACACCATTCTCTGATAAAGAGACCAGCATGTTTACACACTTTTTAATTAAAAAATAACACAATCGAACGCGTTTAAGTTCCTTAAGGAAAATCTGGACTGTTCATATCAGTCTCCAAAAATAATCACGGCCACACAATTTGGCCACGTAATTCAACAGGCCTGGCCTACTCCTTGCAGAATTAGGCAATCATCACGATGACCGCCAGCGGGTTCACTAGCATCCCGACCGAGTAGATTCCATCTAGTACATCTTTAGCGCTTCAAACGATTAACCCTAATGTGGGTGATTGCGCTATTGGCAAAACAAGCTCAAACGAGCTAAGATCGGAAAAAACGGTCTCAAAACCCTTCGCATCCGTCCAACTTACCCGGCCTAGTTGGATGGCTTAGATCACATCTCGAATAATCAAAGAGGTGCCAATGTGTTCACCGGCGGCCCAATTTTCTCCCCAGTCGATCGACTTGCTCATGGCAACGCATCAAACCATTAGATCGAACTAGGGCGGACGCGGCTGTTTTGAAACCCTAGTTTGTGTTTGCGGCAGTATGTTACAGTCGCAAATCGATCATGACCTCCCATCTCCGCTAGCTAAATCGAATGGCTTATATCTACTTTTAGATGGCCCAAGAGATGTCAGCATGCACACCAGCAGCCCTTCTTTGCACGTGGCCGATCGGCCTTCTCAAATTATCACCAAACGCTTCCATTCGATCAGCCAAACTAGGGTTGGCCACACCGCTTCCAAACCCTAATTTGGATCAACAGCAGCAAATAGCTACCGCAAACCATCTCGACCATCCAACTTCGCTAGCTTGGTCAGACTGTTTAGATTAGATATTAGATAACCAATAGGGCGATGTTGTGATCACCGGCCACCCCCCTTCCATGAGGAGCAATCGGCCAAGCTACAATGATCATATTTTTGATAGTGTTAAATAGAGTTGTCGTTCACTTGGACTTAGTTGAGATTGATTATAGGCTTAAATATAAAAATAAGAAATTATGTACAAAATATGTAACGGGATGAAGAATTCGTTGGGACTCGGGATTTCATTGTTTTTCATATTCAAGTGGTTCAAAAATTAATCCTAGGCAATTATAGCTCCAAACACAAGAAATATTAACTCTATTCTTTGCCAAAATAGATTTCGTAAAACATCAATTGTAAATTACAAGCATAGTGTATCAAAAGCACCTAAGACTAAGCATACACTATCAAACAAGATGATAATTGATTAATAGAAATCATAAATCATTTATAATGTGTGCAAAAAGTAAATAAGGAATTAATTAAATTTACCACATGATGAAATTCAGCTTCGTCCGTCGTCACAGCGATGGGGTCTAGCTCATCATGTTGAAAACCCTCTCAAAGAATTTATTTATGCTCAAAAATGGTTTACAAATGATGAAAAGGGGAGAAATGATGAAAAACCGGGTTTGTAACAATTATGCCTGTTACAAACTAACTGTTACAAAGAACGATACAACTAATGTGTCACTATCACTGTAGCATGAACGACTGTCTACAGGCGTCTTATGTTCCTCGTGTTCATGAATGGAAGAAGCACCAGCAGGTTTCTGAAACTTGATTTCTCTCCATTCTGTGCTTCCCCGTGACGCTCCATCCCCTTATCTGACTCCAAACTCAGCCATAAATACACCACAAGACCATCAATCTCTCAAGTAAATACCAGAAAATATCGTATTAAAGTTTAGGAGATTTTATTCTCCTTTCCTCTATTATACACGTCTGAGTTGTCCGAAAGTTTTCAAACTCTCTCTGGATTGGATAGAAACAAATTTTCAGAGAATATATCCTCTTAAATCCCACGTAATATGCTCTTATAACTCAAGCGTAATCCGAGAATATTTGTTACCCTGTTTAACGCAACAACCATTCATGGGCAGATTTTATTCCTTGTTTGCCTTCCAAAAACACGTCCTGCGACCTATTGATTAAGTGACAACATAATCGCAGCATAATATCCATGAAAATATCCCAGAAATCTTTCCCAAAATCTCGTGCAGTGGTGATGAAATATTTCCCGACGAAAATGATTTTCAAATGAAGAAGAAGGGGGTCCCCCCTATCCAGAGCAAGGGCGCCTTTAACAGCAGGGGTGCCCTGTGGCCCTTATCCAAAATGAGGTTGCCTTTGGTACTTTTCCGGGGGTGCCCTGTGGCAAATTTTCGAGACGAATTTTCCAAAAATGTTTATTTCCCAAAAATACCTACAAACACATAAAATACCATAATAAGTACGAAATCGAGTACCAACAATACAGAACATTAAGGACAAATTAGACACAAAAATGTGTCTATCAAATACCCCCAAACTTATTATTTGCTAGTCATCGAGCAAAACTAATATAGAAAAATAAAATCCTAACTCTCTAGGTGGCCCTAGCGACCGAGTTAATCTCGGGAGGGTTTACCAGAGGTGTACCCACAAAACCTTTACTCCAGACGCTAGATATCTACGCAAAACCCTGGAAGGCACTAAAGAATCTCCTTGGTTGGCATACTTTCATTGACTATAGGAGAAAGTACCCTGATGCGAAATTCCAATTGATGTACACGAGTTTGCACTCAACATCCTAAAATTCATATATAAGTGACAAAGCTCTACTTAGATAGTTTCTGGACATCATAACCGGAGTCAACCAATCACATGGAAAGATTAAGAAGATGGATAAAGAGAAAAGTAGATGGTTTAAAGTGAACGGTGTTTCCCATATCTGTCTGAAGGCCTCTGCCAAGATGAACCTATCCTAATGGACTGAGATACCGATCTGACTAATATCAACACAACTGGCATATACAAGGGGACCAGTGGTCAATAAATCTAACTCTAGGTCAACACAACTGGCATATACAAGGGCACCAGTGGTCGACTTTATTGAATTTATTCTGGTTGGTCTGATGGTCTGGTCTCAAATTTATTTATTTTTGGTATCTCAATCACCCTAATTCACCCTAGCAAAGGTAACAACTTGAATCGTGTGCCCCGCCAAGTCACATAAAAAAATAAAAACAGAAGGATTAGGATTCAACGAGATATGGCGAAACTACCAATTTTTTTTTTTTTTTAATTCTAACACCTGAGCTCTCCGCTTTTATGAATAGACTCTTTAGATGTTTCCATCTAATCAGATTGGTTCCTCAACTCCTACAACCAAGATGTTCCCATCCACTTAGATTGGTTAGTGCCAACCTTAATAAGCATAAATTTCTAGCTTTGGAGTTTATTTATTGCAACTAAAAAGTTTCTCCCATACCCCCAAACTTAAATGTAACATTGTCCTCAATGTTCTACAGATAAAATTAAAAGCATGAACAAGGAGAAACTATTACCACTCGAAGCAAAAGAGTTAAGGAAAGATATTACCGTGTTGCATGAGATTGGGTTACCTCCCAAGAAATGCTAAGTTTAAAGTCTTTAGCCAGACATCGGAAGGAATTAATCACCTCATAGAATCATAAAGTAATAGCCGTAATAACTGTGGATCACCAAAACCAAATAGAACTATCACAAGTAAAAGGAATCTGCAACATGCCAAGAAAATTAACAGATAAAGCACAACCTTGTCTAGTTTCCTGTTTAAGACAACTACATCTAGATGTGGTTCAGGTTCAGGTTCTATAACAGGGTCTAGATAAAATATTTCCATGGGTTGCATTTCCTTATAAGTTAGATCCGAATGTTCAGGTTCTAGAGTCTGGAAAAACTCAAATACAAACTTAGAAGCACATAATAATAACCTGAATAACTGGGGATCCTCTAAGTCAATCAGATTTGATTCACACATCTGACCACAATGAGAGTGGTGGTGTTTCTTAAACAAATGTGTCGACCCTAATCTCCTAAAGTAATTAAGTTTAGTCTCAAAACTCAATAACTGACACATTTCAAATTCAGACGTTCCCACAATTGGAATAAAAGTTTTTGGTGGGAAAACAAAATCAATCTGGGTATCATATCCTGGTTAAACCACATCAACCAGAGAATGGGTTTCTAACAACTGAACTTCTTCTTGGACATTATTAGGTTCGGGAAAACGCGTATGAAGATAATCTTGTAAAATGGTTGAGGCACATATGTCAAGTCCCAAGTGAGGGACCTTTCTAAGAGCTAAAGCACATGGAGAATGATGATCACCCCCAAACTTAGAGTTTTCAGTGTCTCTAGAAAGACTAGTCACAACTTCCCTAATTTCTAAGTCATCAGATTCTTGGAAATGGTCAATTGATTCTTCTAAGTCAGGTTCATCCTCACTCATCTCTACGAGTTCATTTTCTTCTAAGAGTAGAGTTTCTAAATTTCTATACTCGAAAACAATATTCTCAGGATAAACTAGTTCCTCTAAACCATCATTGGCTTCGTAATCAAAAGGAAGTACAAATTCGTCTAAAACGATATTATCTCTAGTCAAACCCCCGTTCTTTTGAATAGGTGGATAATAATTAAAATTATCGGGATTTGAACCAGAAATATCATTATCATTATCAAGATCAATAGGAGTAACAAATTCCTGATCCCCATGCCTAAATACTTCAAATTCTTCATCAACATTATCCACATCAAAGAATTTATTTATGCTCAAAAATGGTTTACAAATGATGAAAAAGGTAGAAATGATGAAAAACCGGGTTTGTAACAATTATGCATGTTACAAACTAACTGTTACAAAGAACGATGCAACTAATGTGTCACTGTCACTTTAGCATGAACGACTGTCTACATACGTCTTATGTTCTTCGTGTTCATCAATGGCAGCAGCAGCAGCAGGTTTCTCAAACTTGATTTCTCTCCATTCTGTTCTTCCCCCTAACGCTCTGTCCCCTTATCTGACTCCAAAATCAGCTATAAATACACCACAGGACCATCAATCTCTCGAGTAAATACCAGAAAATATCTTATTAAAGTTTAGGAGATTTTATTCTCCTTTCCTCTATTATACACGTCTGAGTTGTCCGAAACTTTTCAACTCTCTCTGGATTGGATAGAAACAAATTTTCAGAGAATATATCCTCTTAAATCCCACGTAATATGCTCTTATAACTCAAGCGTAATCCGAGAATATTTGTTACCCTGTTTAACGCAACAATCATTCATGGGCAGATTGTATTCCTTGTTTTCCTTCCAAAAACACGTCCTGCGACCTATTGATTAAGTGACAACATAATCGCAGCATAATATCCATGAAAATATCCCAGAAATCTTTCCCAAAATCTCGTGCAATGATGATGAAATATTTCCCGCCGAAAATGATTTTCAAATGAAGAAGAAAGGGGTTCCCCCTATCCAGAGTAGGGGCGCCTTTAACAGCAAGGGTGCCCTAGGGTGGCCCTTATCCAAAATGAGTGTGCCTTTAGTACTTTTCCGGGGGTGCCCCGAGCAACTTTTCGAGCCGAATTTTCCAAAAAAAGTTTATTTCCCAAAAATACCTACAAACACATAAAATACCATAATAAGTACGAAATCGAGTACCAACAATACAGAACATTGAGGACAAATAAGACACAAAAATGTGTCTATCATACAGCTAGACCATATGATCCTCAAACGATCGCAAAGATAGTCCTTCGCGCTGCTTCAACAACAGTCATTAACTGCCGCAAATCGTCTCGGCCACTCGACTTGGCTAGCCGATCTGAGCGACTCAGATCTAATTTAGATCAGCCGGTCGGATTTTAGAATGGTTACCATCTGGCACTCGTCTACGTGGAGTGATCGACCAAGCAATAGCTCGTCCCTAGATCTACCAAACAATCGCCCAAAAGTGTCCGGTCACACTCTTCTTTTTAAGACGATCGACTCGCGACTAATTTAGACAGGCTCTAAAACAACGATGCTCCATGCACATCGATTATTTTGAGCTGCTTGCTTAAAAGCGATGCTTTACGTGCATTGAATACATACGATATTTTTTGAATATCGACTTCATAAATAATTTAGTTATTTAACCTAAGAAGCACCATATGCTGCTTTTAGCGGCAAGTCTCATGACTTGACCCATTTACTTGAGACATCAATCATATCACAAACTGGGGGATGCTCACTGGGGTATTGGTCTGGCGGTTTACAGCGTGCGGCGTGCAATGGGCGCATTACGAGAAAATGTCAGGAAAGCACGGACGGTTAACGGTAATGAGAGTAGTGGGTGAAAGTGTGACTAGCCTTCCTACATAATGGAAACGTGGTGATCACCACTTTTTACACAACTCCACTTCTCCACTACTTAACCGCCTCCACTTCCTACGAGGTCAGTAGTGCGCTCAATGACTTGTATAAATAGGTTTACAACCTATCTTCGAAAAAATAAGTGTTATCAACACAGGTATCCAGAAACCATATTCTGATACAAGTCATAAAACATCCACACCTTCATAATTCAACATTCTGATCGCAAACACCTTCTTCGCTCCCTCCCTAAGATCAACCCTTCTCCTTCACCTTTGTGACCGAATTGAATCTGGAACAGCCATTTCATGGTTTAGGCCAGAGTCTTACATATGGATCTCTCGAATCTAAAAGTACTCCCGTGCAGTGCATTTGTTTAGGGTTTGAATTCGTTTCTTATTTACACACCCAAATTTACCAAAAACAGCAGAATCAGTTTTTACCCCAAAACAGCTTGGTGGATCGTGCATGTACAAATTTTCTATATCACATGTGAATTGTGCTAAAATTATGGGTGCCTCATCATCTAGACTATGAACCTTAAGATATCATACATGCACAGGTATCACAAATCAAGGTAAATGAGCTCCTTTTTTTATTGCAAAGTTCAGTTTCAGAATATATCACAGTGACAGTCAATGGTATCTACTTTTCACCCCCAAACCTAAACTAAACATTTTCCTCAATGTTTCCAAATATGAACAGGATTGAACAATACACCAATAGAATCATGTTGATCAAAGAAAAGTAAAGATTTTACTAGATGTCAGCGAAAGCATTTTCAGAACTCCATTATTCATGGCCAAGGTCCAACAGAAATCAGTTGATATCACATTGGATTAACACAATATACATACACGAAAAATCTAGAAAATAACATTACCTACTGGATTATATACAAGAAAAAATCACCATATACATACAACCTAAAGAGTTGAGGATCAACCCAAAAGATGATGTGCAGAAACATCAACAGTCTAATCACACATATATAACATGGGAGTGTAAGTAAGACTGCGGATGTAGAAGCGTTACCCCAAGTCCTGAAATTTTCAATAGATATGATGTTGGACACAAAATCTAGCAATTTTATGGGTTCATTATGCACAAGGTCTAATTCGAAGTGAACTTTGTTAGGGACGGGCAGAGAAATGCATTCCAACTGTGGCTCCTTAAAGACATTATAATTAGCAACAAAATAGTCCAAGAGGACTTGGGAAGCACATAGTTCCAATCCTAGATTAGGTACTTTTAGAAAGGTTGGTTTTACAATTTTGTTACAAACCAAATCTAGGTTGGGTGGAAGAGTCTCAGTCTGTGACTTAGGCAGGAAATCCGGCACATCTATGTTGCTCACAAGTATGAAATCAAAAGTACTATTATTACCAGTCACATCAACATCCCCTAAGTCGTCTACAAGTGTCGCAGCATGCTCACATTCATAGAACAGTTCAACAAGCCCAAATTCAGAACCATGATTATCGAAAAATTTGGTCTCATGCATCGGAAGATTAGAAGTAACATCATATTGTGACCTAGGCAAGGAATCAGACACATCAAAGTTATATTCATGCATACGATTATTGGTGTTTGTATATGGTGGATTTTCAACAAAGGGAAAAAACCGTAAAATCATGAGGCATGTTTTTGACACGGCTTTCAGGCATGCAACGATTCATATTTTACGAATCCATGATGAATATGTTTTCGAAAAGTCTCCATCAGCTGAGCGTTCGATCCCTGGCATTTCGTCGTGACCTCTATGCAAAATAGAGTATTTGGGCGGTTCTCCGTAGATTGAGAGCTTAACGCCTTCAGGACGTCGGTGATACTCATTGTTCCCTGACTACAAGAGAGAGACCCACCTCCACATAGAAGAATAGTTGGGCGGTGTACGCCTTCAGGACGTCGGTGACACTCACCGTTCCCTGATTATGTGGAGAGACTGTGCATAGATTCAGGCGGTTCTCCGTAGATTGAGAACACTAACGCCTTCAGGTCGTAAACAACATCGTGACTCCCTGACTGTGCACCATTAAGAATAGATGTGACGCTTTAACTGGCTAATATCTTTTCTGCAATATATTAATCCTGCCGTGACATTTACTACTGAATTCCCAGAATAATCTATTATTGCTCCTATTTCATGGTCGAATCCACGGCCTGATCCCATGGAATGGCAATAACAATTGCTCCTATTACATGGTCGAATCCACGGCTTGATCTCATAGAATGGAAATAAAACAACTGTGTTATCTCATTACTCCGATTTCATGATCGAATCCACTGATCTCATGAAATGGTAATAGATAATCTGAATTACTCCGATTCTATGGTCGAATCCACAATCCCATAGGATGGCTAGTTTTATTATTCTGAATTCGTAGTCGAATCCACAGCTGATCCTGCGAATTAATAATGAACAACTATTCATTTTTATTACTCAGTTTCATGGATTATTCTCCACTGAATTCATAGATTAGTAATAGATACTCAACAACCGAGTATCTGGACCATCACTGAGTAAGCCCCACAAAAATGGTGCGAGTGTACTCGACAATGATGCACGACTGAGCACCCGGATGCACGAACGAGTGTCCAAAAATATGAAATAATGAGGAATCCTTCGCAAAACAGGAGAAAATAATAAATATTAATAAAATAATAAGAGAAGCCCAGGGCCGGGACCACCAGCCGGCCGTGCCCTAGCCATGGTCGGTTCGTGCCTCTCCCATTAGTTTCCTTATTTTTTGTTATTTCGTGAATTCACGAAAACTCCTTGGTTTTAGCAACTTTCCTTGTTTTTTGCAAAACTCGTGAATTCTCCATAACTTGGTGGATTCACGAAGTAATATTGTAAAATAAGGAGAGGTGTGCGGGACCGGGCAACCTAACCGGCCGGCCATGCCTAAGCCATGGCCGGTCCCACACCTCACAATCCTTAGCTTTTTATAATTATTATTCCCTAATCTCACGAAACTCCTCCGTTTCAACAAAAACTCGTGGATTCTCCATAACTTCAAGGATTCATGAAAAATAATAAAATAGGGAAAGGTGTGCGGGACCGGGCAACCTAGCCGTCCGGACATGCCCTAGCCATGGCCGGTCCCACACCTTGCAATCCCTAATCTTTCATAATTATTATTTTCCTTAATTCATGAAACTCCTGGGTTTGAGCAAAATTCATGATTTCTCCGTATTTTCTCGAATATTGCTCAAATCACGAAAAACCAAAAGCCAACATAGTCACACGACTGGCTAGTCTCTCACGACAATTTTAAATATTAAACACTTTTATTTTAATATTCTCAAAATATTGATGAATTGAGCATACATGCTCATTCCAACAAAAATCGAGAATTCTCAGTCAAGATGAAACTCTTCTGAAAATTCACTATGTTGCTCGAACGCGCATCAGAAAATACTGAAACTCTCAGCATGGAAACACGAACACCACGGCCACATGTGCATGCCTTCATGACCGACCAGAGTCATTCCTAGGTCTTGCACAAAGCCGGTCTCACATGTTTTCATAATTCTGACCTAATTTGCACAATTGCTCATACTGGGCCCGAACTCTCTCCAACCAACTGGGGGATTCTCCAAATGACCAACAACTGGTCCCGTGACCACCAAGAGCCGGTCCCATGCTCTCTTGGTCGGTCCTCATCTCTCATACCTAAGTTTTATCACCTAATGTTGAATCCATCAATATTTCAATAAATGATGAAACATGCATTTAATCATCGTTCTTTCACCAACTCTCAAACTGAGAACCCTGGTGCGTGCTCACTCGAGCACTGGGCACCCATGGACGCTCATCATCCCATGTGGTCGGTCCTCCTCACTCATGACCAATTTTCAGCAATTCACCAATTGATGAAGGATTGATAAAAATTAGGGTTTCGAACAAACGCTCCACGAATCACCATTCTGAGAAAGTTCAAGCACAAAATAATGTTGATTCAGCAATCAACATCCAAATTAATAATATTCGGTAATTCACCAATATTTTTGGTTAATATTTTATTGAGTTATGGCACCAGTAAATAATTCGTCGAATTGAGCAATACTTGCTCAGTTGCTCGAATATTGATCCAACCATCAATGTTCAGTAATTCGTCAGTAGTTTGTTGAATTGAGCAACACTTGCTCAGTTGCACGCCAAAATTATCAAATTCGTCTAATTGAGCAATACTTGCTCAATTGCTCGACAAACTCTCAATATTCAGCAATTCGTCGAGTTGAGTAATACTTGCTCAGTCGCTCTAGTCAGTAATTCATTGACATCTCAGAGAACTACATGTTCAATCCATGAATCACTGAGCATTCACCACTTATGCTCGATTCAACAAAACTAGACTCACAGACTAAATCAGTCAACAACTGACTAACTAATACACGTCTGCCTTGCAGACTCCACGATTCGTGAAATATCAATCACGTCACAAATGGGGGGATATCACTTAGGGTTTTGGTCTGGCGGTCTATGGCACGTGGATTTATCCACAACGAGAAATGTGTGTGAGTCATGTAAACGGTTGAAGGAGTTAGCAAAGTAGTGGGTGCACGATCAGTCAAGTCTCCGCACGACACGAAACTGACTTTACCACGATCTCCCACTTTCCCACTCTTTCACTCAAGAAACCGTCACACTTACAGGGATCAGTGGTACATCATTCTGGCAATATAAATATGTCTAAATCGAGGACATCAGGATATCATCAATCATCGATTATCATCATTATCCGTCAACAACTCGATATAAACTTATTCACATAACTCAACTTCAGAAGTTCAGCAATATTGCAGAAACCTTTAACACACCCACAATCCTTGATCATCACTGATCCCACACAACTCTCAGCTTACCTCCTACATATCAACCCATCTCCCTCTTTGCGACCGAATTTACTCTGGAACGGCCATTGTCTTGGTTTAGGCCGGAGTCATACAGATTGATTTCCTGAATCTAAGCACCCCTTTTGCAGCGGTGCATCTGTGTGAGGATTAACATTTTGCCCGGCTGAGGAGTCTCGACAGCACGCTCGACTCTTCACTTTCCTAAAAAACCGACGGCTCTTTTTTCCCCATCCAAAGATTGGCGACCATAGTGGGAGATTAATCTCTCGGTTGCAATCTCACATTTTCGCAAAATGGTTTATCTTAGGTCAGGTTCAGTTACAAATCCTAACGCTAACATCGCTAGCACTAGCAACAACGGTGGTATTCCAGAAACCATTCCTGCTTACAACAATAGTGGTGATAATACTCCTCCTCACACCAACAACGAAAATCAACCTCTCTTCGGACGACGTCTTGAGGAAGCCACGGAGAATCCACCTACCGTATCTGATATCATGAAGGTGCAAGGGACTCTCGCCAAAAATCAGATTGACATGGCCAACACTCAGAAAGAGCTGTGCAATTATCTCAAAACTCCCACTGACAAGATGTCAGGGAAAGCTCAGAAGAAAGGAAAATCCAAAGAAACATCTCCGGTCGCTGGTCCCGAAGTCATTCTGATCCATATAGTAGATGATGATGAATTCCACAAGGATGCAGATAACCCGCCAACAAAGAAACCTGCAAGCTTTATGACTCGTGAGGACATGAAACGCTTCATGGAGGATCGAGGAAAAGACAAGACACCATTTGTCCACCGTCATCAACCTCCATATCCTGCTGCTACTCAAATAATTCCTCTCCCAAAGAGCTACACTTCCCCAACGTCCACACTATACAACAGAACAGGGAACGCTCGAGAACACGTGATTCATGAAGGCACCAGGAGAGCATGAACACCGCGGAATGATCCCAATCTACAGAGCCTTGCTGGAGAATCTGCAATTCCAGACTTTCTCAGAACTCCATGGAGTAGCCAAGCGATCAGCAATGCTTTACTAGAAAGAGCAAAGTCTACAAGGTCGAGGAATCTCGAAGCATCCGACGCCTAGTCAACAATCAGTATAATCTTCAGCCTTCCAAAAATGTTGTTGCAGAAAGGAGGAAACTAAAAGTCGAATCACAGCGCAAGCACGCTTATCTAGCTCCTCCGAAATCACCAAAAAAGGGGTAGTCAAATCCGGGATGCACAAGCTCAAACTAAAAATGCAGATCCAGCAGAACCTGATTTCCCTTTCTCCATCGAAGAGGTGATCGAACTACTGGATGTCTGGATCCAGGATGGTGCAATCAAGCTGCCATACGTTAGAAAAGAACCAACTGAAGAAGAAATGGAGAACCCTCGCTACTGCCGTTTCCATAGGTTCGTCAATCATCCCACCAGCGACTGCAGGATCTTGAAGCGCATATTCAAGGAAAAGGTCGGATCTGGGGAACTTAACTTGGGGACTGAAAGAGTACACAGAGACCCTCTTCCAGTCAGAACTTTCACAATCTCCGAACAACCATTCAAAGAAGCAGTTTAGCCAGGCATGTGTGCGAATTGCTTTATCTGTCAAAGGCTCAAAAGGGATACATGTTCACGACTTTGAACCATATTCTAGAAGTGCCTCCATAACCTCCCGCCACAGATAAGTAGATGCATGACTGGGGACTTCTTACCACATTCCATCTTAGAGGAAATGAATTCAGAAGAATGTTGATCGATGCTGACACCGCCATCAAAATCATTCACTGAAATCCTTCAGAGTCACAGACATCAGTCAACAAGAAGATACTCATGAACCCATCTCAATCAGAGACCATGAAGGAACGCTCAGAAATTCTTATATCTACAACACTCTCAAGGTGAAAATACGTTCAACCTGAACATATAACAAGTTTCACATAATCAGGAAAATCCAAGATATGACGCGATAGCATGAACCCATGCTGAAAATATGACTACAAACAAAGCGTCTTTTTTTGCACATCTCTCCAACAAAGAAAGTTCTGATCCAGCAGATTTGGCGGACGTTCCATTATCAGAGCACTTGGAGGAAATTCGAACTCTGACGAGGTTGAAATAATAACCTGCAAAAGATACATAGAAATTCATCAAGAGGTTTCGCATTCAAGCAAGTCTCATTCCTTCCATGTCTATGTCTTTCATTCCCTCACATGTTATTCTAGCATGGGGACTCAATTCAGCTAGCATCTCTGCTATTACAAGACGCTATTAGTGGGTAATCTCACTCCAAGTGTGGTTGAACCTGACACCGCTTCGAATCGAGCATATCACCGTGACATTCACCACTGAGAGATGACAGAAGCATGACAAAGAACACTTTGGGAATTTCTACATAGACTTGCAGGAACGTCCACGAGTGCCACAAAATCAGAAATCTCTGATGTATGCACAAGTGTTGAATCCCTCGCAGCGGAATGCTGAATCGACAGAAGATACACGGAGCCAAGACGATCAAGCATAAGAAATTCGACGCTTCAGCGCTCAAGCACATAAGAAGCCTTCGAATTGTACTCCCATTCAAAGAGTACACCTTCAATAATAACGCCTCTAGCTTCAGCACAATATCTCGACGTGACACACCGGTTCAACAGCGACACGATCAAAGTATATCTGAATTACAATCGATAACCCTTCACTATCCCATGATAATACTTCTGAAGTAGATGCAACACCGTTCATCAATGGATGCTACAAACTCCTTCAACTCTGCTAAGTGAATGAGGGATGCAACGGGACTTGATTTTATTGGAAATATCAATTCAATATATTTCAAAAAATGTTATCCATATAACAAGTCATTGCAACCTAATGTGATTCCATGAAACGTCGTCAAACGGAACCTCTCTACATCAAAAGACCCTGCACGACTGGGGAACTTCCTCTCTTCACCAATCATATCCAGAATGAAGACTGCTGCTGCTATCTACCGCGCAACAACATCGATTCCATGACGAAGCCACTTCACAGTAAAGTCATAACAGGAGGATTTGGGTTGTAATCCTAATACACCTTCATCTTAGGAATGTTCAACTCACCAATTAGTTCGTGCATGCTCACTGGACGGAAGAGCAAAGACTATCATCTTCGGTATCTGTATCAACTCCAATCATAGTATCGGCATCAATATGTGGAGGAACTCTATTCATGGTCTCAGCATCAACAAGAATTTATGGAGAACTTCCAGTTGTAATCTCAACATCACTCTCGGGCGCAACATCCGGCTTCATCAACTATTCATTCTCTATGGATCATACTTCTTCAAGCCCTAATGATTCATACCAAGATGTGTAAACATGAAAACATGCTAACATGAACGTCTTCCCAAAGCTTGCCCGGCAGATGGGAACAAAACCAAAATCTTCTACAAGATGTTCTCATCGCCTCTACAAGTGAGATACGACATGCTCCAGGCCATGGGTTTACAAAAACGTACCAATGGGTGAGGAATGAGACAATACTTCCTCAACTAAAGATGTTGGTCTATGTTTCTTATACAACATACAAAAGGGCGCATCAATGAAAGATATGGCCTTTACCATCAGGTCTACGACATCTGAAAAATTTGTACGGGATTACAAATTGCAAATGTGCATGCTTAGTTGGCTGACCTCTGCAACTCCAAATTGAGTGATTCTTTGCTCATGTGATAACTCAGTCTCTTAGGTTCAAAATTTGGGGTCAAGCATCAAATTCTGACGTCGTATGAGGTTCCTACAGCTTCCAGAGCATACAACATGCAAGCAGTAATTCTTAGACGGGATTCATAACCTCCACAGTCGATCGATGTCCACCAGGTCCTTCCGCTAAATCCTTCATCAAGGTACCTCCAACTTCGACCACCTAGGTCTTTACATCAATTTTTCTACCTGGGTCCTCTATCTAGGTCTCACCAGAAGAAGGGAAAACGAAAGGGAGAGACTGATAGACGCATTTATGTGTCTATTTTGATCTCTTTTATGTATTTTATTAGTACCCATTTGTTCTCATTATGGTGTTTTTATGTTTTTTTAGGTGTTTTTGGAGAAAATACCCTTGTATGGAAAGAGTTGCTCAAAAAAGTGATGATTTACATCTCGGAGAAAAGTACTAAAGGCACCCTAGAAATGTCCCGGAAACGTCCCAGAAATGTCCCAGAGGAAACCAGAAAAATTACTATTTAAACCCAAGAATTACTATTTCAGCCCAAATTACTAAGGGGACACCAAGACAGGATAGGGGGACACCCCTCTTCTTCATTTGAATATCGATTTTGGCGGGAAAATGTTCACAGCACGGGAGAATTTTCGATCGAAGAAATGAAGTAGTGGTAGGTCGATTCAATGGATGAATTTTGGTATAGAGATGTGATATAGGTTGAGGAACACAGTATGGGTGACGGAATCGGTCAATTTTGGCTAAAATTCCTGGTTCGATTCACCAAACCAAAACAGAGCAACACGCACTGTAAGCGAGCTCAAGTGTGTTTCTGCTGTGCATGGAGTGATGTGGAGGTGCGGGAAAGCTTCTGAGGCATTAAGAAACTAATTTGGAGCGTTTTGGGAGCGAGTTAACGTGTGGAAATTCTATAAATGGTAAGTATTCTCATTTTTGGGCAGCAAAAAATAATCGAATTAAAGAGAAAATATACGCAATCAGTGGTCGGATTTCTTGCTCCAAAACACTATAAATACAAGTATCGGTCATTGGGAAGAGGATCTCGAGAGTTGGGAGAGAGTTAGAGACGTAAAAATCAAAGAACCAGACGCTTTGAAGAAGTTCCTGCTGCTGCTGGAACTGAAGAACACGAAGAACATTGGACGAGGCAGGAAAGTCGTTAAAAACTGTCGCTTTATTGCGACACTTTTCCACTCCTTTCCGCGACTGATCGTTGTACCAACAACACTATATCTGTGTCGTTGATTATGGACGCCTTCTGTGGGTCGCAGAATCCTGTTTTATACTATTTACTTATCTTTCTCTTCATTGTAAAACACTTTTGAGCATCAATGAAATTATTTGAGAGGTTTTCCAATATGATGAGCGACTAATTCCCTTGTAACCAAGCAATGGAGGAAGTTATTCACGCAACATAAATGGGTAACTATTTCATTTAATTATATAATTCACCTAATCGCTGCTTTTGCAGAGTTTTAAATTATTTGAATGATTGTCTTAATTATTTGTTATTCAGTTTGATAGGTTATACTTGGTTAAATCTCTTGATAATCTATGCTTAAAGTTTACAAATAAAATTTGAGAATTTGTATGATTGATAGTGAATTAAAGATAAAAGAGGACTTAAGAATAAAATAGAGTCTTGAAATATTTATCAATCAATTTTGCGTAATAGTGGAATCTAGTGTCTTGGTTACCTCTCGCACCCATTGTTAATATTTTTGTATACTTTTAAATCTAAAAATCCATTATCTTTACAAGTCCGAGCAACGAACTTTTACTACCACTTTCAAAACTATAATAGAGACTTAACAAAATACTGGGGACTGACGGTCCACTGGTCAAGACGATCGATTTCACAATCCAAAACTAATTAAGAAATCAAAACCAAAATAAAACCTCGCATATCTCAGAAGTCCAAGGTTCAAGATATCATGGAAAGAAAACTAAAAAAAGTCAGCAAAATAAGATTTCTGCTTTTCTGCATCCTCCAAGACTTGCAAAGCAGCTTTCTCCGCCTCCAGCTTCTTGGTCAGCTCAGCAGCTTCATCCATCTTATTCAACACGGCATCACTGGTGGTGAAAGGAGCGTCACCTTCCACTGCTTTCCTGATAGCATCAATCTTTTGACGAAGCCACTTCAGATTGAAGTCAAGTTCTTCAGCTTTCTTCAAGTTGTACTCCCAATCAAAGAGTACATCCCGGGTGACAGTATTTCTAGCTGTGATACAGATATCATTTATAACACGCAAGATGACTTCTACTTGCCTCGTCAAGAAATAGCTATGCTCCGGATCCTTGGTAACGACGATGTGCCTACATCTTCCATGGTTTCTTGTACATAGAAGCATATCCAATGGGAACGCTAAATCCACCAAGAAACCTATGATAAGGGAGTATCTCACCAAATGGAGGAGTAAAAGCATTCCCTGCGTTGGGATACTCATGCACTATTATCCGGTTCTCAGTCGCTGTAACAGTGTCAACAATCATAGGAACAACTTCGGTTGGAGCAGCTTCTTCCATTCTCGATTCGGGTTCCACCATCTCATGCACAATTGGAGTTTCAGTCACCTCCACGGCATCAACAACAAGTGTTACATGACCTTGAGGTACAGGTATGGAGGTCTCATTATCAACGGCTCCATGGTTGCTCAAGTCATCATTGTTGGATCCATTATTCCTAACTTCAACATTTGGCACCTAATGTGAAGATTACATGGGATTAGAATGATTCAAGCGTGGAAACCCAACAAAACCATAAAATCCAGCATGTAAGTGAACTAACATCATCTAAGTTCTTTACTATGCATCTAAAACATGAGCAAATAGTGTAGAAGACATGAAACACGTTTTTCAGACAAGCTCATCTGAAGAGATTCTACACTTCCCTATATTAAACGACGAACTGGGAACAAATAGTGTAGAAGCCATATAAGTAATGCTCCTTGAAGTGGTAACAGATTCACGAATACGTGCACATAGATATAGTGATTTACAGAGATCGAAAGGTGCTTAAAGAACCAATAGATTCAATCGTGCAAATATGTCACTTAAGTATTTCCGGAACATGCACACATATGCCAAATGTTGCAGAAGCACTAGTTCAGAATCAAGAAAACATGACCATCATTTGTATCATTCATAAAATGACATGGTTCAAAGAATGATACCGCCGGTATATAACCGGGTTTAGGCTCGAAAAACTGGTTCTGCTGCTCCCTTTTCTCTTTTTCCTTGGTTTGAACAGCAGCACCATAGGTACCTGGATACTCAAAAGAGAATATTAGTACAGAGAATTGTGCAGGTAAGCAAAGATATGGAGTATCAATATTGAGTACAAACAACTGAGATAAATATACAGCATGACAATGATTCTGCATTATTCCACTGATTTGCTAACCAGGACAGACTAAGTTATCAGTTCAAACCAGTCACAATGGAACAAGATGAAGTCAATACAAAACTCAATAGGTTACAACAAAATTTTCAAAAAAAATAAAATAGAGATGAACTACTAAACAAGTATTTGAACTGATATTTACAGGGGTATGATGATTACACTACTACAGGGTTATTGAATGAGAACTAAACACGAAATGCAGTTACATATACGAATGAGATGCGAGAATGAGAGGACGGATATATTACAAGGAATGAAAATCTAAACTAACAGTTAACTGATGAAGCTTATTATACAGATGCTTAAACTAAAGATGCAAAAGAAAGATAAATACAGCTAAATGATGCAACTATTATAAGACATTTGTGATTTACTATAGAATGTACTGAGATGCAATTATCTATATGAGATTAAAAAGATACAACAAAATTTCCAAATTTATGATGATATTATAACTAGATGCACCTTGATAAACAACTACAAAATATGATACACAATAATAACAACAGAAACCAAACAGATGCTTGACCTACAAATGCAAATTTTATGAAAAGCTACAAAAGCTAAGTTATACTAGAATATACACAGCTACTGAAAAATAAAAGGGAAAGGGAAAGCTACGGATTCAAAACATTCTTACATGCAACTCATAAAAACAACATAGGCAGTATCCTAACAAAAAGACTAAAAGAATGCAGACTGAAATGGACTAACTGAATTTAAAGGTTACTACCAATGTACAGGGCTAAGATGCAGAGAATGATGCGTACAAAATTACAGATTCTCCTAATGCTAAATCTAAGTGATGCTAAGACAGAACAAAGAAGGAATTTTTCACACAGAAGCACAGCTTAGCAATATCTAACTCTACTCAGGAATTAGATAGCATGATGGATAACTTCAACAATCTTAATATGGATACCACAATATAGTTAAGATGGGGACAAGTCAGGCTTGCAGGTTTAATGTTCAAGTGCAGGTGACTGTATTTTGACAATTGTGAAAAAACATAATACCGAGTAAGGCAACATTTCTCAACAAGGCAATAGAAAAAACAATATTTACAGATTGATATATGACTATTTCACTGATGCTTCAATTTTTAGAACGATATGATGCCAGGTGCATGTAAACTAAAAGAAAGACTAAATAGATGAATGCACGTAACTGAGTATGGAAGGACTAAAAATTACAGCTACTATTAGTGGGGATTAAATACACAGATGGCTTGACAACTAACACAATCTAAGTTATGCTAATGACAGTAAAAGGAACAATGGATTCACAAATTTTAACACTACTCAGAGAAGTTATGTTACAGGATATGAAAACTGCAGGTTTACATCAAACTAAGAGCTACATCATGAGATACAAGATATATATGCAAATGGATTATACTAAATTACACTACAATAGAAAAAAAACCAAAAAAATCTAAACACATATGTACAAAACGAAACTGAAAACTAGTAAACTGAAGATGCAGAAAAATTAAAACTACAGTTAATACTAACTACAGAATGCAGATTATGTAACAGATGAATTTGAACAGCTATATTATACTAACAAAAAAATCTAAACACATATGTACAGGATTCAGCTAAAAATCAGCAAAGTGAAACTAGAAACTTCAGCTAAACCGCTACCGAATCCCCTGCACCAAAAACTTGGTATGCTAGAAAAGATACCTACAATTGTATTAAACTACAAGTGCACAGTGTCGATATGCAACACAGAGCAAGTACGGGTCGAACCTCAGGGACAAGGTGGGTGTAAGGTTGAAGCTACGTTCTTACTATAACTGATTCCAAACAAGAGTAACACAAAGAGGGGGATTTGCATCGATACCACAAAGGTTATGCATGATTATACTACACAAACAAGATTAGAAGGAACTAGGACAGTCAAATCCACTGCTTAACCTACGCTAGATGATTCGGTTATTGAAATTACTCTTGTCCTTTTAACGAACAACGATGAAGATGCAAGTCTGCCGCGTATTCAAGGTGATATGAATTTGGATAGTTTAATCACAACAAAAGATATTAATCCCTAGCATTAGTTGTCTTGTTACGGAACGACTAATCACATACTAATTAGATCATTTAAACATGGGTTGAAACTTGAAATAACAACATATAAATACTCTAATGACCTAGGATGCATGACATACAAGGTGAAAGTTATACATTGAGGTTCAAATATTAAACAATTCCTTGAGCAATTAGGCACAACAAGAACAACTTCATAACCAAAATCATCTAATATTAGATTAAGAGTTTCATCTAATCCCTAGCTAAGAAATTAGAACATGATTGAAAAATGCTGAAAAATAAACCTAATTACTTCTTGGTGCACCGGCTACTCCGGGCTTGGTTCTTCATCATAATCCCATCCCCATTTATACACCAATTTCCCCAATTTCAATCCCAGTTTCAGTACAATACAATTAGAAAATTAGGGATTTAGTATTCTTGGAACTCACCACCGATGGAGTCTTCAGTTTACAGCCACCCTATTATTTGACGATGTTGATGTTATAGAGAACAAGAAATTCAGACCTTCCCTTCGCTATTCTCATTGTTCTTAGGACAAATTCTCCGGCCTATTGTTCCTCGAGTAACAACTATTGATATCTAGGGTAAGCTTGAAATGACTAAAACAATAGGAGTACGAATTGGACATCTAATTGATTAGGGAGAGATGGAGAAGATATGGGTTTGGCATCTTGAGAGAGAAAGACGGTACTGTTGACGAGTGGAGCAGGAAGGAGAAGGATTTCTGATTTTCGAAGTGAAATTGGTAAAGGTGATAAAAGAGTTTCTTTGGGTGTTACTAACACGGTAACACCTACCTTGAATATATGAGAGTTTGACCTGTATCCTTGTTTTCCAAATGGTAACTTCTGTATTTTTGAGTGGCTCTTCAATTTAGCCGATTTTTATAATCCCAGCTGCTCCATGTGTATCTTCCTTGCTAGAAAGCCACCAAAACTCTTCTTTGCGGCTACAGTCTGATGCCACTTCTTTGTTGTGCCACTAGGTTCTCTAATCACTTCCTTTGTATCAAAATACTTTTCTCTTGTTCACCATTTACTCAACCACCTACAACACAATACAAAATTAGATTAGTCCGACAAATTTACCCGTTAAAAGCGGTATGTGCAAAATACAAGATTTGTTATAAAATAAAAAATTAAGACACTAGAGATGTGATTAAAGACAACAAAATGATCAAGAAATATGCATTATTAGGCACCTATCAACTCAGCCCACCACGGATGGAAGTTCTTCATCTTCTTTGTCAAATTTTCCCAAAATACGTTGGGAGATGCCAAGTATTACTTCACAAGGTGAGCCAACCACGCTCCTCATTTTTTTCCCAAGCTAAGGAATGTGATTATCCTTACTACAATGTGGATGCCAGTAATGATGAGTTGAAGAGACAACGATATGCATTGGTTGGTTTGACAAATGGATTCTACACACTTGAGTGTGTGTCAGAGTTGGCAGATGGACACAATGTTTGTATTGAGTCCGACTATAAATGTTGATGGGAGTTCACAGTATCCTCATTCTACCAGGAGCAACATATCCCAACACGATAATGATACAATGGTAGGAGATACACAAGCACCCAATAATTCACCACAATTTTTTCCTATTTCTCAATCTTCAGTGATACAACCTGATCTGAGACGCATTTCATCACCATTCTTGCCTTATAACCCTAGTGAACCTTATTACATTGTTACACCACAACAAAAAACCTCTTATACGTTTGGAGCACCCAATACTTTCCAACAATCACCTAATGGACGTCAACCATCTCCTTCTGCTTTTCAACATTTCCAAAGTTTGTTGGCAAGATGGGGTATCCCGGATCTTGGAGAATGGACTCCATGCCCAGAAGATAACAATCGACGACGCTAGAGACATTGTAAATTTTAATTATGCTACCTTTAAAGTTAAATTTTAATCAATTAAAAGTACAACTTTTCGTTGAAATCAAATTACATATGTTTAAAAGTAAGTGTTACATTAACTTCACTGAGATGTACTAGGTGGAACAACAACTAACAAGAATGGGTTGAAATTGTTCAACGCCTTAAGGATTTCGAAACAATTTTTGAAACAAAAAACCATATTTTTGCATCTTTGCCATCCATCTAAAGATCTTCTTACCATTTAAGCATTAGTTTCACCCCTCAGTCTAAGTGGAATGGATAGCGTGGTTAAAGCTACAAAATCACTTACTTCTTTCTTAATTATTTGAAAACAATTTTATATCTGTCACATTGTTGATTGTGAGTTTTTGAAAAGAGCATTCGTGGTAAAATGGCCTTGCCCTAGTCGCAAAAATATGATGAAAATCCCTGACCCGACATAAGGATAAAAAAAATCGTATTAAACAATTTGTATTCCGTAAGAGAATCGATAAATCATATTTAACTAACAGACCCAGTAATACTATAGATATTTTAGATATGTATATGTATACCAAATTTCAGGGCTTTCTCCAACAACCCGTTCGCATACTGGTGAACCCATACCAAGTCCGGAACTCTAAGTATGCGTACCCGTTTGCATACTTGAGTGGGTTAAGTTCTAAAATCGGTTTTTTCATGAACTAATACATTTATATATTAAGGAATGCAATCTTTTACAAACCATGGATATAATGTTCATGAATTGATTCAAGTGAATCAAAATCAATTTTGCTTCAATTGTGTCTTGTATACTTCTATGAGAATATAAACAATTGAACAACTCCGTAACTAGTTTCGTTTGAGTCATTTGAACTAGTTGTGATTAAGATGAACAAGGTTGATATGAAAGTGTTCATATGGCTAACTTCGATTAACTATTGTTGAGCCAACTATGTGCACACGTTTGGGTACGGTTACTCATACCTAGATGAAGTCACATTTCATTTGTGTATAACAAGCTAAGTTCGATCTAACGGTTGAAAGATATTAGCTTGACTCTAATGCTTTGTTACCAAGGTAACATTTATGCAAACCTTGATTTGAAGACTGTATAAGGGAACTATAGCAACTAGGAAACCTAATCCCCACACCTCCTGTGTGATACTAGTTGCGAATAGAGTCAATTCTCCTTTAACCTAGTTTTTTCCTAAAACCATTATAGGTTAACGAATTAAAGACTTCATTGGGATTCTGAATCCAGACCCAACTATTTTCTCTGTAGTTGCGTGTTCTGATCTTACTTTGTTCTATCGTGTTGAGTACTATCTTCTCTAAGATTTGATCGAGATTTAATCTCCGATAGATAAGATAGAAAGTAGTCACAAACATCTTCGTCTCATCGTTTGTGATTCCAAAGTATCTTGTTTCGCTTCCATACGATTAAGATTATTGTAAGGTGATTGATATTACTAGGTTGTTCTTCGGGAATATAAGTCTGGTGAATCAATTGGTTCCTGGTCACCTTGATTTATCAAAAGACGGAAAAAACTCGTTGGTATTTCTGTGGGAGACAGATTTATCTATTCAATAGACTTTTCTATGCGACACATATTTTTTTATCAAGTCTTCGACTTCGGGTCATATCAACTCTTAGTTATCGGTGAGATCAGCTAAGGAAGTTAAGTGTGCAGAATCCGGCGTGGTTCAAGAGGTGTAAGGAGCGCGATTGTACCTTAATCAGTGTGAGATTGGTTAGGGATCAACTACATTCAAGTCCGAAGTTAACTTGTAGTAGGCTAGAGTCTGTGATGGCTTTATACAGTGTGGCGTTCAAATATGGACTAGGTCCCGGGGTTTTTCTGCATTTGCGGTTTCCTCGTTAACAAAATTTATGGTGTCTGTGTTATTTCTTTTCCGCATTAGATTTTCATATAATTGAAATATCACAGGTTGTGCGTAGTTCAATCAATCAGATAATCCGACCTTTGGTTGTTGATATAAATTGATTGACACTTGGATATTGGTCTTTGGTACCATCCAAGTTATTTCTTATATTAATTCGGCTCATAGATTTCTATCTATTCGATTGCAGATTTATTTTAGAAATTGAGATATAACTCGTGGATGTATTTTCCTTGATTGAGTCTGACTTTTTAGTTGATTCTCTTGGAAACATAATGGATTTTGTCCATACAGATTGCCTAAACTAAATATGGGTGTGGTTGTTAAACCCCCAGTTTTTCAAATATGCCTCGCATATCTTTGTTCACCTTCAAAGTCTCGAAAGGTCGTACAACATACAAGATTTTTGCGCATTCCAGAATTGGCCGCATATGAGGATTCTTGAGTATGACTTTAGCCCATTCTGTGCAACCGTGTAAGGAAACCTGAGGAGCCTTAAAATCAACAAACGAAGATTTGTACTCCACTGTATGCAATTCGCATCTAACAATTGTGCGTGGAACAAGACCATAAGATTGGGTAATGTCATCAAAGTTTGGAATGAAGCAACCAGCATAATCAGGATCTGCGGCCTCTTAATAACGTCATTAAAAATATTATCACATATGTTGGGAACATCTTCTGGAGTAGCAAAACTCGAGTCATGACTGGGAGTTGTGCCGATATTACGTTTATGACCGATAGACATCTACAGAAGAAATAAGGGTGTCATATCAGTCAATCACAATGACAAAGAGGTAGAGGGATGAATATATGAACCTATATATGTTAAAACCCTAGCTTACCTAATTGAGTTTAATGGAGAAATGCGATAAAACCGTGGAACCTCTCACAAATACGAATGAAATCTACTTGCATAAAAAATGATGGAATCAACACCACTCAATCAATCGAAGGAAGAAGAGCATCTGAATATTCAAGTTTCTTACCTGGAAAAGAAATTCTCTAGAAAAAATAACCAGAAAAAAGCAGACTTCAAAAGATAATAAGGGTTTTCTTATCTTTATAAAAGGGAATTTCTTCTTTGGCGGTGATAAAAATTGTGGTGGTGGGGGGTGTACCAGTTACACATCTTGTGCACGTCATTTTAACCTTGCTGGTGACCGTTGGATCTCGATTATCTCGACTTTCATAACAATACAGATAAGTAACGCCCCTTTTCATTCGTGAATACTATCTACTTCTTACCATGAAAAAATTATTGTTTCGCACTAACCAGAGGACTAATGTTGATGGTGAATTTTGACAAGGGCATTCTTGGTAAAATGGACTTTCCCTAGTCGCACAAATACGATGAAAATATCTGACCCGGCATCAGGATTAGAAAATTTGCATTAAACAATTTGTATTCCTCAAGAGAATCAATAAAGCATATTCAACTAACGAACCCAATGGTCTTGTAGCTATTTTAGATATGTATATGTACGCCAAATTTCAGGGCTTTCCCCAACAGAAACCTCGTTATTTCATGTACGCCAATATATACACCTTTTATGCTACGAAGAATCCGCTATTTATATTCAGAATAGGACTTGACGCCAATCTTGAATTAATATACTAATAAAAGTATTATATTTAGTACATAGTCATATCAGTATTGCAACACCCCGTGTTTTTAGCATGGCGCATGTTAAAATATGCGTCATGGCATAAGATGAAGCTTCATCTCAAGCTCCGTAGCGTGTTTAGAGGAATATTGGCCTAGGGCCAATATGGCACCAAGTAAGGCGCATTACGAAGATATATTGGCCAAGATCCAATCTTGAACTAAAGGTTCTTCAGGCCAGTTGGGTGGCTGGACTAGAAAAAAGTAGCGCCCCCATGACGCATTACGCAGGTCATTGGCCTACAAACAATATAACAACAGGCCATAGCAGGCTGGCCTTGGCAATGTACAACCATCACGGCTGGACATTGGAGTGGCCTATAGGACAAAGCCGGAAATACAGCCAACCCGGCCCTTCGCTGGACATGTCTCAGGAAATGTTCAGCCATCATGGTTTGACATTGGAACTAGCCTGTGAGCCAGAACTGAATGTACAACCATCTTGGCCGGTTATTTAGAAATATATGGCAACGACCATGAATAGTAAAAGTGGGACTTGGTGAATGATTTTTCCTCCCCTAATCAAAGTTGTAAAAATGTCAAGTTAACATATATATGTAGGGGTACTTGGTTGAAGGTGCATATGCGGACCATGCACCAAGTAAGAGCTTAGCCGGAACGGTATAAATGATGTTTAGGCCTCATTTATAGTTACATAGACTTGCCAATCGTGCATGTTAAGCATGGGCATTACCATGCCATGCCACAGACTCGATGATGCATATTTCTTTATGCACTTTGACGGAACGACCTACACGGACTAGGCAATTTCCACTAATGCTTGGCCATGACCTTGCAAACGAGTTTGGATTAAGTTTTTATCCCTTCGAGGATGAACTAGGTTTGTGATTGATCCCTTTATAGTAGGGAAGGGTACGTAGGAGGCCGCAATGAGTTGTAGCATTTTCGGTCCAGCATGTTGGCCCCTCATATCATCTAAGCTCGGTAGCTCGATGCAAGAGATGATTGCGTCAATCTTGATGAGGCTTGGTTGCATGCCAACAAATGGATGCTCATACTTCCTATCAAGGTACACAGAGTTGGTTAGCGCAGTAGGGAAATGGAGATAGGATTGGAGCGGTCTATGCCTAAGTTCAAGGCTTATGCCTTATGCATGGACAAGATTCGGTAGTATAACGATCGTTCAACTACATAGGAAATTTAGTGATGAACTTCCTACGTTGAGGAAAAGCCATTGATGCATGCAATATGCATTGGCCTTGGCCTATGGCCTATGTCCTTATACCCTTTTGCGGACAAGGGTAAGTTTGGAACGGTGTGGAAGCTAAGTTAGCTGCATCATGCTTACGGAGCATGCTTGCAAGGGAAAATGAACGTGCATTTTCCAAGATCTAAGGCCCGCACTGTAGCTTCATCATGGTGCACCGGGCGTAATTTTTCGATCTGTCACAAGTATCGTCTCAAGTTGCAAACTCCCACATCCGAGTTCCTTGAACATGCTATAGCAGCACTATCGTATTCAAATTTGTAGTAGAATAACATTACGCTTCAAATCTAGGCCTGACACATTGCCGTAAATTCAAACCTTATATTATACCAATATAATGATCAAGTCGCAATTAATGTCATAAGAATTGCGGCACATTGGCCAAGAAAAGACAAGCCCATATCATATACTGCATATCTTATAAACACCTTGGCTAGCTATAGCTAAGGCCACAATACAGCTGTTGCAGCTCATAGTGCTTCAGATGAGATAAGAATTGGCTAGTAACTTAGTTGGAATAATCCTAAAGCAATCGGTCAAGTCCATGGCATATCCAATCACAACTTGGCAAGCTACAGCCAGAATTGTGGGATAACCACTATCGCCTGCAAACCGTGAATCACGGCCATGACACAATCCCTAAGTTGGGATAACCATTGGTTGGATCCGTGGCACAGCTTGTTGCGCCCAATATAACTTGGCCCGACCTTGGCCAAGTCTGTAGTACAGCTTGCTACACCTATCTCAGCTTAGGTAGCTACGGCCAAGCTTATGGCCTAGCCTACCACACTCATATAACTTGGACAGATCTTGGCCAAGTCCATAGATCACATACCACGCCCAAACCCTCATAATTCAACTAACTCTAGCTCCCCTGGAAGACTTTCACGGCTTCTTGGACATTTTCCAAAATATTTATCGCTCCATGAGCCCTTGGCCAGCCACAGATAAGTCTGTAACATAGACATTATAATAAATGGGACCTTGGACATCCACGAACAAGTTCATAGCATGAGAGATGCAGTTTATAGAACCTTGGCCAGCTGCGGCCAAGTCGTGGCATAGGCGTTATAACCCGAGGGACCTTGGCCAGCCGCGACCAAGTTCATAACACATGCATTGCGACTTTATGGGACCTTGGACAGCTGTGGCCAAGGCCATAATATATATTATTTTACCTCTACAGGTCATAAACATGTCGTGGCCAAGTTTGTGAAACCCTAATACGCCATTAGGGTCCACGGCCAGTCAACGGCCTAAAAGGAATCTAACACTAGCTCAGATCCGCTAATATTAGATTAGATCCATTCCAAATCCTACTTGGCTATTCTCGTTGAAATATGAATCATATTCTTATAGCCTTAACTGAATTGAGGCCAAACCCTAATTCTCGGCCATGGCCTATCCACATCATTCCTATGCCATAATAGGCCAACACTGATCCATAACCAAACTTACATTGGCCCAACCCCTATGGATGGTTTTGGAAATGCTACAATATGGCACATGTGCTATAAAAGTCTATAGAATAAGATCTGACTATTTCGGCGTGGTAGCTTTGGACATGATGTGCCACTTCTAAGGTCGCAGCTTGCTAAGCTAATTCTTAGCACCACCTTAGATCCGCAAAACATGCCATATGCCATCCTAGGTCCAAGACACGCCATAACAACTCTCTTGGACCTTGGATTAACTTATTTAGCTGATGGCCAGATGTTTGAGGGTGAAAACGATTTCTGCTGATTTTGGTAATTTCGGGTGTGTGGGTGAGAAACGAGTTTAAACCCTAAACAATGTACTGCAGGGGAGTACTTTAGATTCGAGAGATCAATCTGTACAAATCCGGCCTAAACCAAGAAATGGCCATTCCATACTTGTTTCGGTCACAAAGTGAAGGAGAAGGGTTGGTCTTGGGGAGGGAAGCGAAGAGAGTGTTTAGACCAGAGTAGTTGATTCTGGAAGAGTAGTTGTTTCATGACTTGTATCAGAAAGTGGGAAGCTAGCAGATGGAAATCTAACAAATCTTTTATGAGTGTTGTATCCTCCTGACCTGAACTTGTTGTTCGGTGGAAATAGGTAATGCCTATTTTTACCAGTCGAAGTGAAACGTATTCTGGTCTCATTAAGAAATGGGAAACGGGTGAGTAAATGGGAGGAGGTGGTAACCGGTAACGCCTGGAATTGATGTTCCATAAAAGAAAGTGTTTCACCATTACTCCCTGTATTTACTAACCGCCTCATCCTTATGACACTATCTTATAACGGGCATAGTGTATGCCGCACGCTGTAAACCACCAAAACAATACCCAATGAGCATCCCCCAGTTTGTGACATGTGTTGATGTCTCGAGCGTTTTCGTGGAAAACATGTAGCATGTTGTTGTTGTCTGGCAAGTTGAGCTTGGGAGACTTGCCGACTCGGTGGTGACCTTCGACGGCCGAGATTTTGCATCTTAAGAGGAAAGGTAGCCGTTGATTATTGTAACCCTTCGTTTGGTAGCCAATGGCATGAAAACATGATCAGTATAGCTTTATGGCCTAGTTTAGGCGCGGCCGAAATTTAGGGTTTTGGCTTTGTTTAGGTGTGACCAAACTAGGGCCAAAGGTTGCCATGCGTTAGATGGTAACCTTGGACGGCTAAGATCTGCATCTTAGATGAAAAGTGGCCGTTGAATATTGCAGGCCTTCGTTTTGGTAGCCGCATAGGGAAGGCCGGCATGGTATGGCGCGACAAGGTGGCTGGCATGCCATTATCACATGTGGCATGGCTGGCATGCCTTGGTGCGGTTTGGCGTGACCAAAATTATGATTTTGGCGTTGGGACAAAGGTTACCATGCGTTGGTTGGCGACCTTGGAAGACTAATATTTGCATATAAGATGGAATGATGTCTGTTGATTGTTGCACGCCTTCGTTTTAGCAGCCGTGAAGGAGAAGGTTGGCATGGCATGGCGCGACAAGGTGGATGGCGTGCCATTGGCACATGTGGCATGGCCGGCATGCCTTGGCGGGTTTGACGTTGGGCCAAATGTTTCCATGCGTTGGTTGGCGATCTTGGACGGCTAAGATTTGCATCTAAGATGGAAGGGTGGTCGTTGATCATCACACGCCTTCGTTTTGGTAGCCGCATAGGGAAGGCCGACATGGTATGGCGCGACAAGGTGGTTGGCATGTCATTGGCATATGTGGCATGCATGCCTTGGCGTGGTTTGGCGTGGCCAAAACTAGGGTTTTGGGCCAAAGGTTACCATGCGTTGTTTGGCGACCTTGGACGGCTAGGATATGCATCTAGGATGGAAGGGTGGTCGTTGATCATCGCACGCCTTCGTTTTGGTAGCCGCATAGGGAAGGCCGGCATGGTATGGCGCGGAAAAGTGGTTGGCATGGCATTGGCACATGTGGTATGACATGCTTTGGCACGGAGGTGCGGCTGGCATGGCATGTCATTGGCGCAGTGGTGCGGCTGGCATGGTTGGTATGCCTTGGCGCGGAGGTGCGGCTGCCATGGCATGCCATTGGCGCAGTGGTGCGGCTGGCATGGTTGGCATGCCTTGGCGTGGAAATGTGGATGGCATGGTATGCCATTGGCACAATGGTGCGGCTGGCATGGTTGGCATTCCTTGGCGCAGAGACGTGGATGGCATGGTATGCCATTGGCACGGTGGTGCCGATGACATGGTTGGCATGCCTTGGCGAGGAAATGTGGCTGGCATGGTATGCCATTGGCACAGTGGTGCGGCTGGCATGGTTGGCATGCCTTGGTGCGGAGACACGGCTGGCATGGTATGCCATTGGCATAGTGGTGTGGCTGGAATGGTTGGCATGCCTTAGCGCGGAGACGTGGCTGGCATGGTTGGCATGCCTTGGCGCGGATACGCGGCTGACATGGTATGTCATTGGCACAGTGGTGCAGCTGGCATGGTTGGCATGCCTTGGCGCGGAGACGTGGCTGGCATGGTCTGTCATTGGCACAGTGATGCGGCTAGCATGGTTGGAATGCCTTGGCGCGGTATCATGAGAATTATGGTTTGGCATAGATGATGTCAGTCAGTGTTAAGGGTTCTGCCGTGGAACATGACCCATGTAAAAAAAAGGTACCCCGGTAATTCTTAAGTAGGCATGTTGATTGATTCAATAAATGCGTTAATGGTCATAGTGACGTCATGTCAGATGTACAGTTTTACGATTTTGACCCTAAGCTAAAAACTACCATCAATATTAAGTCCCCTGCTTAGCTCGGAACAGGAGCATTGTTGCTAGGTAAGCATAAGACGGTGACAGGCGAGGACAAAAATCGAAACGACAGGTCGTGAAAAGATGGTCAGGAAGGTCCGACTATTCTTTTTCGAGAGGTAAGAAGAGTTCATGATCCTCGTGTTTGGCGGCCTTGCATAGATTCTATTTGTGGTGTAGACCGTGAAGTGGTGCGATGAAGATCGTCGTCTTAGTCTGTCCATGCATCACCTTGGCTGGGTTAGGGAACATCATGACGCTGGATTGGCGAGTTGTTGGTGTTGGCGCGGCAAGTCATGGCGCGGCACGATGGTGCCAGGCATGGCGCGGTTTGGTGAGGCAAAGCATGCGTGGACGGCTTGGCGTGGTGGGGCCAAGGCATGGCGCGGTCCTGGCGAGGAAAGGCATGCACGGACGGCTTGGCATGGTGGTGATTTGTCGTTGCGGTCCCAATTGCCTCTTTTCCTTACTTGGCTCAAATATGAAGTCATTTCCTCATTCAAATGCCAAAGTATCACGCCCTCCTGTCTCGTTTGGCTTTCATTAGGGTTTTGATGAGGGGTTTCGTTTGAGGCTGATTTCCCGGCCGTGATGTAATCACGTTCCATTTACTCAGTATCTGTTTCTATTTCTTCCTTTAGGGTTTCCACAGTATTTATGCCAGTGAAGTTGCATCATCTTCCCCGTTTTAGAATAAAGATTTCCTCTTGTTGAGTCCGTCTCTCTTCATCATGTCGATCAGAAGTGAATCATCCTCGAGCCAACTAGATTCTTCAGTCAAACGCGTGAGGCCTGACTCTTGCAACAATTTCCCCGTCCGGGTCATTCGAGTCAAGAAGATTATACCGGTATGTTTTTATTGATCAACAGGTGTTTTATTGTTTGCCGATGAATGACAAAAGTTCTCTTCTGTGTAGCGATATCCTGTCGGAGCATGTGTCACCATCATTGATGAGGATAATTTGGTTACCCCTTTTCCTTCGAGCCCGCTCCTACCAACCGCTGCAGATCTGGAGAACACCGACTTAGGAATTTCTTGTCATGAGTATCCCAATGCAGGTTTGTTGTTCGGAACCCGCATGAGGTGTCTTTCCTCTAACTACCGAACGTCGGTGGGTTTCTGGTGCGGAAAGAATTCGTGACTCTTTACACAAAGATATGGAGGATATATGGCCATATCGCCACCAGGAGTGTGGTGCAGTATTGTTCGTCTGCTTTAGTTTCTATAGTGAGTTGTCTCTTGCCGATGGTCGCCGAAATGGAAAGTATGTCTATCCGTGTTGTCGCGGACTCAACTATTCAAAAGTGGGAAAACATGGTGTCTACCTGTGAATCTCTAAAGTTCAACGTTAGTTGGTTGCGGCATCGTCTTGATATTGTGAAAGTCGACAGATCCGGCATTCTTGTTGGCGTGGTCCCTGCTGTGAAAGCTATTCTGGAAGAGGATAAAGCTCTGACCATGGAGTCACAGAAGGTGCAGAGTCAATCCAGAACTTGAAGAATAGGACTGAAAGGTATCAAATCCGGTTAAAGATGATGCTTTCGAGGGATTACAATCTGTTGGATGGGATTTTCTGAGTTATGTAGTTGCGAGATGTTTAGTTTCTTTCTGGTTTTAAGCATGTTTTACCCCCCTTCTTTTTTTGTATCGTTTTTTTTTTGAAAGAATAAGAGAATTTTATTGATTTGCTTCAATAAAAAAAAAGAAACTTAATATTTGAGATGTGGAAGAAAAGTGGAGAGATGCATGGATATCCGTGTTTGTGATATGGCGGGGCGCGAGGTGGCGGTCAGGCGTAGTATTCCTTAAGACACTTTTCGTTGATGACTTCCTCCAGTTTTCCTCCATCTTCTTTAATGACCTTGTAGTACCCACTGTTGTACGCTTTCGTGACTATATAAGGCCCTTCCCACTTTGCGGAGAATTTTGGTGCAGACGCGTCTTGCTGAATGTGTTTGGCAGTCTTTAGTACCAAATATACCACTTGAAAAACCCGAGGCTTCACGGTTTTGTTACATGCTCTGGAAACCCTATTTCTGTATGCTCGTGCGTGTTCTTCCGCCTTGGATATTCTGGAATCTACAGTGTCCAATTCTGCGACTTTGGCGCTCAATGCTTTAGCTTCATTCCATCGAACTCCGCTTGCTTCGGCAATCCTAGCCGACGGGATTTTAACTTCTGTTGGGAGGATGGCGTATGCGCCGTAAACGAGGTAGTAGGGAGAGGCGCCGATAGAACTTCTTGGTGATGTCCGGTACGCCCAGAGTGTCATTGGCAATTGCTCGTGCCATGTCCGAGGATTATCATGCACTGTCCTACTGAGGATTCGGACCGAGTTTTGTTGGTGCTTTCAGCCTGCTCGTTCAGTTGGGGGTAGTACACGGTGGAGAAGGCTTGCTTAATTCCGTATTCTTCGAGTAGCTCTCGTACTTGCTTGTTTTTAAAAGGAGTGTCGTTGTCGGTGATGATGTGTTTAGGCACGCCAAATCGGCAGATAATGTATTCCTTAATGAATGTCGCGATTGTAGTTCTATTCGTCTCTCGTAAACGTATGGCTTCGACCCATTTGGTGAAATATTCGGTTGCTGTTATTATGTACTCGTGATGCTTTGAGGACGGTGGATTGATATTTCCAATGATGTCGAGTCCCCAGTTGTGAAAGGATCATGGAAAACTTATTGAATGCAGGGGAGTCAACGGTACATGGATAAGGTTTCCGTGAATTTGGCATTTTTTGCATCTCTGGAAGAAAACAGCTGCATCATTCTCCATGGTTGGCCAGCAGTATTTCTCATATATATGAAGAAATAATTTCCGTTTTCCTTGATGTTCGACTTCGTGCATTTTTTTCAGCATGATCGGGATTTATGCTTCGTTCAAGCATCGTAACAAACTTCCTCCAAAGCTTTTACGATATAAGATTCCTTCATAGAATACGAATCTCTCGGACCTTTGTTTTATCTTGGCTGCATCCTTCTTATTAGTGGGGAGTATGCCATCACGAAGGTAACTGATGTATGATTCCTGCCAGTCCCCAGCGTGACCAATATTGAAAACTTCTAATTGATGCGGCGACGCTTGACAGTTGGAACAGGTTTTTTGAAGTAACCGAGATTGAGCCTCCATTTCTGGCCAGTAATAGCCAAGGCGTTGCAAACGGCGATATAGTGTTACCACTAATGTTTGCCCGCAGATTTCATCATGGACGTGGTTGAGTTGTTGTTGTGCTTCTCCCTCTCCAAGACAAATTGACAAGGAACCGTCTGGATTTCGATGATATAGCACCCCTCGGAGCATAAAGAGATTTTGTAAGGTTTTGAGACTGACCTTTCCCTGGAAAAGCGAGTTGTTAAGCTCTTGGATGATTGGTGTTCTCCAATCGCCAGCTTCATCTTCTTCGGGTTGTGAAAGCCATGTTGAAGCCACGGTTCGTCTCTTCACTGTCAGGATTTCCTCAAAACCTTCAAATTGTAGTTTTGATGCTAGCGTGGCTAGGAAATCAGCGTGTTGGTTTCCACTGCGCCCAGCGAAGTAGTTTAACAGTTTTTATGCCTCGTCTTTGTATGGGGCCAAAGTTACTTCCTTCAGTGCGTATACTCCGTTCACCTGGTTGACAAGTAATTTAGAATCCCCTCTTATTTCCAGACGTGTGTCTCCAGCTCGTTTAGCCAAGGACAGTCCGATGAGAAAGGCTTCATATTCTGCTGAATTGTTGGTGCAGGGGAAGTCTAGATTGAAGGAGTGCGAGAATACTTCACCGGCTGGGGATACTAGAACCACGCCTGCTCCTCCAGTACCATTGTTAGGAGTAGCGGAGCCGTCGAAGAATAGTAGCCATGTTTTTTCTTGGATGAAAGAGATTTCTGGAAAGTCTCCAAGGAGGTCCTCGTGTAATGTCATGGTATTCTCTCCCGGGAACGACGCCAGCAAATCCACAACTGCTTTCCCTTTGATGGCTCTCGGGGAAGCGCATGTTATGTCTAACTCTGACATTCGGAGGAGCCATTTGGCCGGTCTTCCTAACAGGGTCGGTTTTGAGAGGAGGAACTTCACGAGATCGGACTTAGATATCAGCACCACTTTATTGGAAAGTAGGTAATGCCTAAATTTTTGGATGGAGTGGATCAAAGCTAAGCATGCCTTTTCTACTTTAGGATATCTGAGTTCGGCATCTCTTAAAGTTCGATTGAAGTAGTAGATGGGATGTTTAATCCCTTCGTCATCTTCTTGGGCGAGGAGAGCTCCTACAACAGTGTCACTAAAAGCAGTATAGAGGTGTAGCGGTCTTCCTTGTATAGGAGATTTCATGACGGCTGGGGAAGATAATGTTTGTTGAATCTTCCAGAACGCTTCCTGTTGTAGTGTGGTCCAGACGAAGCTTTCCCCTTTCTTCAGTAAGGGGGTAAACGAAGCAACAAGTTGAGCGTATGAAGCGGCGAATATAGTTTATTTTACCCATGAAACTCTGGAGTTCTTTCACGGTTCGCGGTGGTTGGCATCGTGAGGATGGCTTGTGTTTTGACTGGGTCAACCTTAATTCCCTCGGCAGTCACCTGGAAACCTAGAAACTTGACCGAAGAGACACCAAAAGCACACTTCAATGGATTCATCTTCAGTTTGTACTCGCGACATCTTTCAAACACCTGCCGCAGAATTCCTGCATGGGCTGCCCGAGTTTTTGACTTGACCACTATGTCATCTACATAATCTTTGACTTGCTTGTGCATCATGTCGTGAAAAATAATGGTCATGGCGCGTTGGTATGTGGAGGCAGCGTTTTTCAAACCGAAGGGCATCACAGTGTAATAAAAGTTTCCAAGAGGAGTTCAAAAAGACGTCTTACTCGCGTCGTGTTCGTACATCTTTATTTGGTTGTAACCGTTGTATTCATCCATGAAAGAGAACATACCATGTCCACTGGTGGCGTCTACTAGCATTTCAATGTTGGGGAGCGGAAAGTCATCTTTAGGGAAACATTTGTTCAAATCTCTAAAATCGACACAACACCTGATCTGGACATTCTTCTTTTTTACCGGAACTACGTTGGCCAACCAAGTAGGGTGGTGAATCGGTTTAATAAAACCAGCCGCTAGTAGCTTTTGAATATCTACCTTAATCTGTTCTTCCACATCGTACCGGAATTGTCTCGGGGTTTGCTTGACCTGTTTGGATCCGGGTATCACGTGTAAATGATGAGTGACCAGCTTCTCTTCCAGGACATACATTTCCTCATATGTCCATGCGAATACGTCTTGATATTCCTTGAGAAGGTCTACTAGCTTTACGCGTTCGTCCGCGCACAGAGTCGAGCTGATCGAGATGGGTCGCGGAGATTCTTCACTCCCGACATTAACAACCTCAAGCTCTTCCATGGTAGAGTTGGTTCCGTCTTTTATTTGTCGTGGTGCATCAGGTACTTCCTCCTGCGGCTCGTTACTACGTTTGTGTTTCATTGGGCGGAGAGACTGTGTGGTAGTCTCTCCTGTTAATTGCTAACAGCGGCGCTGATATACGGTTTTCCCTTTTTCGTCATGATCCATGATAAAAGCCCTCCTCGCTTGTTATGGGTGCAAGCCGAACTCCGGTTTGGCGGGTGGAGGCTGGCGTGTCTTTCTTTCGAAGAGGGGATGTGAGACCGGGTTTCTCCGTGAAGTGGTGCAAGACCATCGCTTTCTTCAATGGACGTCTACTTTGGCAGTGGACTGTGGTGAGCCTTGTTGGCTGTGGCCTGCGGGCCCTTTCGTGTTTCAAAAGTCTCTATGCCACAAATCGGCGCATAGGGAGATAATGATGCAGCGATGCGAACGACTTCTCCGTTTAACATGGTTTTCAAGCACTGGTGATACGTCGAAGGAATGATTCTGTTGTAGTGGAGCCATGGTCTTCCCAGTATCATGTGATAATCTGGCTCCTTTTCGATTACCTCGAACCTTACTTTTGACTAGACGGGTCCTACTGATAGATTCAGGTTGACGTACCCATACGTGCTGGTTTGGTTGCCTTCGAAACCGGTCATTGTAGTGGACTTTCGCACGACTTCGTTCGGCCGTACCCTGGTCGTTCTGAGCGCCCTGAGGGTAACAACGTAGGAGGATGCTCCCGTGTCGATGAGAGCGCTTTTGATTTCCACGTCCTTGATACGGGCCGTGATGTTTAGGGCCCGGTTATGCCCTTCCTCCGTCATCATGTCGTCATCGGTAAATGTGATATTGTTGATGGACATCTCTGGCGTTCTTGATGTTTCCAAGCGTGAAGGAATCAAGGACGCGTTTAGCATATTCGATTGATGGCGGTGAACGTCTCCATCCGTCGATCTTTTGAAAGATGTAAGAGTTCACATAAATTTTCCACCAGTGAGGCCGCTTCCTGGCCTACTGGTTTCTGATCAGTAATGAATTTGTTGACTTTGAAGTGATCGTTTGGGATGTTATTCCCCAGTCCTGGAGCTTCCGGGGTAAGTGAATCGTTCAACTCTGTCGTTAAGTTGATGAGGAAGTCCAGTATGATGTTAATCACATCTTTCATCAGACCCATGTTCTTGGTGTGGATCTCCTGAATCCGCGCCAAGTCAGTGAGCCTTGGAATTCCTTCGTCGATTGCTTTGTTGGGCGTTGCGTTGGGGGAGGGAACATTGCCGTTTGCCTGAGTGAAACTTGAGGACACGGATTCAGCCCTAAAACCGACCATCTTCCTGAGTTAGAGAAATGTATTATGGAATTGGTATTGGAACCGAGAGATTGATCTCCCACTGTGGTCGCCAATTGTTTGAGGGTGAAAATGATTTCTGCTGATTTTGGTAATTTCGGGTGTGTGGGTGAGAAACGACAAACCCCTAAACAATGTACTGTAAGGGAGTACTTTAGATTCGAGAGATCAATCTGTACAAATCCGGCCTAAACCAAGAAATGGTCGTTCCAGACTTGCTTCGGTCACAAAGTGAATGAGAAGGGTTGGTCTTGGAGAGGGAAGCGAAGAGATTGTTGAGACCAGAGTAGTTGATTCTGGAAGAGTAGTTGTTTCACGACTTGTATCAGAAAGTAGGAAGCTAACAGATGGAAAGCTAGCAAATATTTTCTGAATGTTGTATCCTCCTGACTTGAACTTGTTGTTCGGTGGAAATAGGTAATGCCTATTTATACCAGTCGAAGTGAAACGTACTCTGGTCTCATTAAGAAATGGGAAACGGGTTAGTAAATGGGAGGAGGTGGTAACCGCTAACGCCTGGAATTGATGTTCCATAAAAGAAAGTGTTTCACCATTACTCCCTTTATTTACTAACCGCCTCATCCTTATGACACTATTTTATAACGGGGGTAGTGTACTACGCACGCTGTAAACCGCCAAACCAATACCCAATGAGCATCCCCCAGTTTGTGACATGTGTTGATGTCTCGAGCGTTTTCGTGGAAAACATGTAGCATGTTGTTGTTATCTGTCAAGTTGAGCTTGGGAGACTTGCCGACTCGGTGGTGACCTTCGACGGGCGAGATTTTGCATCTTAAGAGGAAAGGTAGCCGTTGATTATTGTAACCCTTCGTTTGGTAGCCAGTGGCATGAAAGCATGATCATTATGGCTTTAATATGGCCTAGTTTAGGCGCGGCCAAAAGTTAGGGTTTTGGCTTTGTTTAGGCGCGACCAAATTAGGGCCAAAGGCTGCCATGCGTTAGCTGGTAACCTTGGACGGCTAAAATCTGCATCTTAGATGAAAAGTGGCCGTTGAATGTTGCATGCCTTCGTTTTGGTAGCCGCATAGGGAAGGTCGGCATGGTATGGCGCGGCAAGGTGGTTGGCATGCCATTGGCACATGTGGCATGGCCGGCATGCCTTGCTGCGGTTTGGCGTGGCCAAAATTAGGGTTTTGGCGTTGGGCCAAAGGTTACCATGTGTTGGTTGGCGACCTTGGACGACTAAGATTTGCATCTAAGATGGAAGGGTGGTCGTTAATTGTTGCACGCCTTCGTTTTAGCAGCCGTGAAGGGGAAGGCTGGCATGGCATGGCCGGCATGCCTTGGCGCGGTTTGGCGTTGCCAAAATTAGGGTTTTGGCGTTGGTCCAAAGGTTTCCATGCGTTGGTTGTCGACCTTGGACGACTAAGATTTGCATCTAAGATGGAAGGGTGGCCGTTGATCATCGCACGCCTTCGTTTTGGTAGCCGCATAGGGAAGGCCGGCATGGTATGTCGCGACAAGGTGGTTGGCATGCCATTGGCATATGTGGCATGGCATGCCTTGGCGCGGTTTGGCGTGGCCAAAACTAGGGTTTTGGGGCCAAAGGTTACCATGCGTTGTTTAGCGACCTTGGACGGCTAAGATTTGCATCTAAGATGGAAGGGTGGTCGTTGATCATCGCACGCCTTCGTTTTGTTAGATGCATAGGGAAGGCCGGCATGGTATGGCGCGGCAAAGTGGTTGGCATGGCATTGGCACGTGTGGTATGGCATGCTTTGGCACGGAGGTGCGGCTGGCATGGCATGTCATTGGCGCAGTGGTGCGGCTGGCATGGTTGGTATGCCTTGGCGCGGTGGTGCGGCTGGCATGACATGCCATTGGCGCAGTGGTGCGGCTGGCATGGCATGTCATTGGCACAGTGGTGCGGCTGGCATGGTTAGCATGCCTTGGCGTGGAAATGTGGATGGCATGGTATGCCATTGGCACAATTGTGCGGCTGGCATGGTTGGCATTCCTTGGCGCTGAGACGTGGATGGCATGGTATGCCATTGGCACGGTGGTGCCGATGGCATTGTTGGCATGCCTTGACACGGAAATGTGGCTGGCATGGTATGCCATTGGCACAGTGGTGCGGCTGGCATGGTTGGCATGCCTTGGTGCGGAGACATGGCTGGCATGGTATGCCATTGGCATAGTGGTGTGGCTGGAATGGTTGGCATGCCTTAGCGCGGAGACGTGGCTGGCATGGTTGGCATGCCTTGGCGCGGATACGTGGCTGACATGGTATGTCATTGGCACAGTGGTGCAGCTGGCATGGTTGGCATGCCTTGGCGCGGAGACGTGGCTGGCATGGTCTGTCATTGGCACAGTGATGCGGCTAGCATGTTTGGCGATCTTGGATGGCTAAGATTTGCATCTCAGATGGAAGGGTGGCCGTTGATCATCGCACGCCTTCGTTTTGGTAGCCGCATAGGGAAGGCCGGCATGGTATGGCGCGGCAAGGTGGTTGGCATGCCTTTGGCACATGTGGCATGGCATGATTTGGCGCGGAGGTGCAGCTGGCATGGTTAGTATGCCTTGGTGCGGAGGTGCGGATGGAATGGCATGCCATTGGCGCAGTGGTGCGGCTGGCATGGTTGGCATGCCTTGGCGCGGAGATGTGGATGGCATGGTATGTCATTGGCGCAGTGGTGCGGCTGGCATGGTTGGCATTCCTTGGCGCGGAACTGTGGCTGACATGGTATGCCATCCGCACAGGCATGGTTGGCATGCCTTGGCGCGGAGACGTGGCTGGCATGGTATGCCATTGGCACAGTGGTTCGGCTGGCATGGTTGGCATGCCTTGGCGCGCAGAAATAGTTGTCATGGTCTTCCATTGGCACAGTGGTGCGGCTGGCATGGTTCGCATGCCTTGGCGCAGAGACGTGGCTGGCATGGTCTGCCATTGGCACAGTGGTGCGGCTGGCATGGTTGGCATGCCTTGGCGCGGTAGCATGAGAATTAGGGTTTGGCATATATGATGTCAGTCAGTGTTAAGGGTTCTGCCGTGGAACATGATCCATGTAAAAAAAAGGTACCCCGATAATTCTTACGTAGGCATGCTGATTGATTCAATAAATGCGCTAATGGTCATAGTGACGTCATGTCAGATGTACCGTTTTACGATTTTGACCCTAAGCTAAAAACCACCATCAACACCAGGTTATGTCCCACCATTTCCCTCTCAGTTGTCATGGCCAAAGCAAAACATGTTAAGCTGCTACAAAACCGCAGCATGCAACGGCCAGTGCTAGCGCTATTCTAGGCAATAGCATGCCAAACCTTAATGCGACATTAGGTCACCATGCCATCCAACGCCAATAGCTCCAATTGGATATAATCTCAGTTGTGTCAGCTAAGGCCAAGTTCATTGAGCCATCTTTTAGATCTCAGCCTAATATGTTAATCATAACGCCACTACGGGTTATGGCAACGCCTTATAGGACACTACACCACTTGTTATTTTGTCGCCATAAATAATCCATGAACATATCATGCCAATGGATACACGATTATTTAGCACCCCAATATCTCACATATAGATTATGGCCTGGAATATTTCTCCCCACCTTAGCTTTAGTGGAAAATGCAAACATGCTATTCTACTTTTACACCATTAGCATGCCATGCTAATTTATATCATATTGACTAACTATTTACGTGCCAAGCCATATTATGGCGCCTCAACAGGCTATGAGCATGCCACGACACCTTAGTTGGTCGTGGCCAAGTTATTTTCACAACAAACTTCATAAAACACGATCAAACATACCTATAAGTCATATGGCATATTAACAACTATGATTTAGACTAAAACAAGATGAATTCCATGACTCATATAAAATACCTACGAAACATTAAAATACGTCACATGGGGGGATTCTTCATGAGGTATTAGTCTGGTGGTTTACAGCAACATGCGGTGTGGCAACACCCATGTGAAAATTTAAAGTAGCGGTGACAGTTATAAGAAGTTGGAGATAATGGATTCGTAAAAAGGGGTTCCAGAAACTTCCCTAAAATATCTCACACTATCTCCATCATATCCATATTATTCATCTCTCCACAACCTCACTACCTCCACTACTTACGAGAAAGAAAGTGCGTATTCCAAAATTACTATAAATATGCCACACTTAGCTTATTCAGAAAAACAGGACAAGCTTTCATACCCAAAAAGCTCTGTTATTCTTCATAGTTTTCAATACAAAATTCAATACCATTGTCATTTTCTCAATATTTTTCTGCTTCCCTCCCGTTAGATCAACTCATCTTCCTCTCCTCGTGACCGAAGCAGAACGGAACGACTACTTTCGTAGTTTAGGCTTGTCCTGTTCGATTTTGATTTTCGAACCTAAAAAGAAAATATCACAGCGGTGCATTTGTTTTTCCTAGAATTAATTTTTACGTACTAACACACATATAGCACGACGACTCTGGTGTCGATGCAGAACCCGTCATGAATAACCGTCCAGAAATTCACACCCGGATAGTGTGTTGTAGCAAGCTGTTGTTATAACAAAATATAGTTTCTGCAAATAGCTTCATCTTCTTCTGCAGTATATGGAGCTCGCCGATCTAACAAGGGTCGAGACATCTTTCGACAAATTTGTTGAAGTAAAGAGTTTTTTTTTAACTCGAAGAAGAGTAAAGAGACTAGAAGTATAAAATATGTGAATTTGGAGTTGAAGTGGGGAGTACTTGTAAAGCTCAAAATTTCTAGCTGTTGGATGATGAGAGTTTCTAGCCGTTCAAATGTAGCCGTTGGCGTTTGATGTTTACCCGCTGGAGGATTATCACATCCCGCGTGATTTTTCTTCATCCGCCAGCGTGTTTCTTCGTCCGCGAGCGGAAAATAAGACGCGCGTCTCATGTTGGTCCGTAGTGAACAAACCATCAAATTTGTTGGTTTGGGCATCCGTTTTTCATATTTGTTGAGTCCATAGTGGGAGCAAAATGAACAAACTTGAATTTCTCTAACAATCTAGTGAGAAATCACGAAGAAGTTGTTAGAGCAGTTCCTATGGAATGAACAAACCATCAAGTTTATTGATTTTGATCCCACTATGGACTCAACAAACATGAAAAATGGATGTTCAAACCAACAAATTTGTTGGTTTGTTCGTTGAGTTAGATGACGTAGCGCGCGCTTGATGAAAGAGCGGGCGATTGTTCCATAATCGATGGAGTTGGAGGGAAGATCGCTGGAGTTGGAAGGAAGATCGCTGGAGTTTGAAGCAAAACCGCCCCTTGCTTTTCTCTCTCCCAAACCCGGATATTATATTTAAGGTTTATTTTTTATATTTGTTAATAATCCTGGGACCCAACTCTTATTAGTTTATATAAATAAAATCATTAATGGGACCCAACTCTTATTAGTTTATATTAATAAAATCACTAGTGGGACCCTAAAATATCAGATTTGTTCATTTTGTCTTGTTTTCCATAGTGGAAAATGCAGTTTGTTCATCCACGTGGCTCAACAAAATAATAAATTTATTAATTGTCATAGGAATTGCCCTTAAGTAAGGCACGCACCACGCAACGCTAAACTTAACAGCTTGTGAATGAGATCCAAAACACGCGATATATACATGAGTCATGACAAAGCATGTCATTAAGAAGCTGATATGTTGTGGTAAAATTATACAGACTTTATCTCTACATGTTCATATTGTTACAGGGCGTTCGATACCCTATGTAGGCATTTTTGAAAGTTATTTCGGAAAATGTTTTTTTTTTTTTGGTTTATACAATGATTATGGTCCCAAATTAACCAGGTTAAATTCGGGCCTATCCAATTTAATTTGGGCCTACCACTAGATGACAAAAAGATCATTAAACAGTAAAAAGGGTAACCCCTTATCCAACTATTTTACATAGTGGCTAATTTACTCCTGACTAATTAATGTTAATCGGGTGATTAATTGATGTTTAGCGAAATTAAAATAGAAATCAACTAATCTTGATTCATCATCAAAACATGAATTTTTTTCTTTTCTTTTTTTTTTTTTTGAAAAAAATCAAACCAGAATCGGTATATGTTTGTGCTCTCATAAACCGATTCTATGTTAATTTTTTCAATTCACAAAATAAAAAAACCCAGAATCGGTTTTTACACATGTACACAAAATACCGATTATTCGAAAGAAAAGTAACCAAACATAATTTAAATCATACTCGATCTGAAAATGAGTATGATTTCATACTCGATTTCAGTTCACGTATAAATTCATACTCATTTTGAGATCGAGTATGAAATCATACTCGTTTTGAAATTGTGTAAAATCATACTAATACTCATTTTCAATTTGGGTATAACCAGAATCCGTTTACACGATACACACGTAAAAAACGGTTATTGACATTACATAACAGCAATCGGTTTATAAAAGTGTTCATGTAATCCGATTCTAACAAAAAAAAAAGATAGAGATAAATTAGGCATTTTTTCTTACAACAATCGGTTTACTCGACACACATATAAAATCCGATTCTAGCATTATACATCAACAATTAGTTTTTATAAGTGCTAATGTAATCCGATTATGGGCTAAGCAGTTATGAATTCAAATGGTACACAATCGGGCTATGTGGACATTAACATTGACCGATTCTGGTTCAAATTTCTCAAACCACAAAACGTATCCAGGACAATTGGTCTTTGTGGGCATGAACATAAACCGTTTATATTTGCAATCGGATCACATGTACATTAACGTTAACCGATTTTGGTAAACCCAGAAAAGTTTGATTTCAAAATTTTCAATTTTTGAGCCATTGCATGTTACTAAAACCTAGTTTAGAGGATTGGGTTGAGAAGAAGAATCAGTTGAAGTGAAGATGGAAATAAATTTGATTTTGATTTTAGTTTTTAATTTTATGATTTTAGGTTTATGATTTTGATTTTAGTTTTTAATTTTATGATTTTGATTTAAATTTATAATTTTATGATTAGGATTAGGATTTGATGGGAACAAATTAGTAGTATTAGTATCTCATAAAGGGTAAATTGGTAGTTTCATCTCTTAATAACCTTTTTTGTCCTGTCATGATAGACCCAAATTAATCATAGTAGGCCCCAATTTATCCAGACAAATTAACTGCTAGTTTTCTACCTAGCTAAGTCACAAAAGTAACCCCTCGAGGTGTGGCAAAATTCCAAAGGTTCGTATATCTACTTCATGTATACATGTTCATATTTTTTGATATGCAAATTATGAAATGTTGCTACATGTGTGCCAAGCTTTATCACTACTTCGAGCTGTTTTTGGGGACAAAAATGCAAGTTTTCCAGATTTATTACCAATTGTATTATGAATTCATAGGATCTCGAAGTGTACCAGCATTTGCAAATAAAAAGAGAAACAGTGACGGCTGCAAGAGATGGAGTCGATTCTAGTTTGGATTTATACTAGTAGTGCTAAGAAGCCAAAAAAATAGTTCATTTATGTCTTATTACATAAAATAATTGGCCATAGGCTAGAAAGGCGCCATGCATGTCCTTCCGGTCTTTCATTACATTTTCAGAATTATTTAGGTATAATTTTCTTGACAACTAGTGATTTGTAAGAACTGAAATTGAACAATGGTCCTCATCAGTCGTCAGTTGTGACAATGGATCACGGATGTCACGAGTTTTTCGACCTAGAATCTATTCATTTTTATTCGGACAAAAGAGCAAGCATAGATGTCACTGAAAGCAAACATAGAACTGTTCCTTCCCCTGTAGGTAAACTAAGATGTAGGATGTGTCATCTCAGGTGGTATATGTATGTTTAGATTTTAACAGTCTGCCAGAGAGATATCCATTAGCAGCCTTGACTATCGGCCGTTGCCAAGCGACGGCTTTACCGCTCTAGCTACTGGAAAGACATCTGCCTTGACTATCGGCAGTAGCCAAGCGACCACTTTACCGCTCTAGATACTCGAAGCGTAGAGACATCTATCAAACTGCCTCAACTATTGGCTGTAGCCAAACAAGAGTATATCACCATCCCAGTTATCAACCAAGGTAAATTTTACAAGTTTTAGGAATAAAATTAAAAAGTTGGCTGAATACTAGTAATAAAGTTATGGATGTCTTTACGCCACGCATCCGCCTTTACGCCTCACACCGTTCTCAAAGAACCGAAAACGTCTGGCTATCCCACTTTCTCCTGGAAACCTAGCAAAGCCTGAATTTCATTCTACACACGGCGGGTTTGAAAAGGTTGGAATATAAAGTAGCAAGAAAAAGCATATATCCTTCCTTATGTTTTAAGGGGAATTGCTGCTAAACGAAATAGTTGTACCATGTTCGTTGCTCTATGAGTGGGTGTTATACAGTTTTTTTTTCTTTGCTCAACAGTAAAAAGGAAAAACATTAGAAAATTTGACCTGATGAAGATTATTAGATAATGATGGTAACGGTAGATATGTTTGTGCTTGAACATGATAGGAATGATCACGTTGTGACTGTGGTTATAATTTCATCCAGGAACCAAAAATGGAACTTGTAGGCAGGCTCAAACAAGTGAACTAGTAGCAAGATGGCATCCGTCAGCAGTTGCACCTGCACTTACATACACCAACTCTTTGTTATTACACCTGTTTCTCTTTTCTGGAAATAGAAACGGAGAGCAATAACACAGGCCAGTGCCTATAGTGAAGTGCAGGTGCAAATGCAGAAGGTTGCCAATCTTGCCAATCATTGAAACCGAAGGCCGCCTGGGAAAAAAGTGAACTAGATGCAACATATGGAATCCGCCTGCAGTTGCATCTGCACTTACTGCACCATCTCTCTGTTATTGCATCTGAGAAACCGAGATCAATAACGAATACCAATGCCTATAGTGAGGTGCAGGTGCCAATGCAGAAGGTTTCCAATCTTACGGGATGGCTTCGCAAACGTCTTCCATATATATCTTCCCGAACAGTAGACCAGAGACACTTGAAAGAAAACAAAAGAAAAACCAAACAGGAAACAACTGAATCATGAAATGGACGAGTTATTCCTGGTTATATTTATACCCAAAATATCTAGAATTAAATCCAACTTTATCACAGAAACAGTGAGAAATACTGAACGCTCATTTCAGCCTCTACAGCAACACCACCACCACCAACGCTAACAACAACAACAGGACATTGCTTAACTTGTATGAGTGTGATGTGACTGCGCACCTCATTCAAATGCCCACGTGATACGTTGTCTTAATCACGTGCCATTTTATACATGAGCCAATCTCTTATTGACAACTGGTCGATCCAGTACAAGGGTTCTTTCTCATTTCCTGCCACTATCATCATCGCCTGTAGGAAATTTATTCTTTTAAAAGTGAAAGAGGAAGATATTTTATTTTCTTTATTACAGAAGTTTTTATGCAATTATTGCAAAAGTTCGAAACGTGTATATTTTGCTGTATCACCATTCGACAGAATGGTATGACGCTTCCTATTTCGCACATCCCAGATTACTGGGCAACTTTGATTGTAGGGGAGGGGCTCAAAACATATGACCCCACAAGGCCAGCTTTCCGCACCTGGCTCGGGCAATTTTTACCAGAGCTCGAGTTAGGTGGTGGTAAAACATTCAAATTGGGCAGGGTACGAATTCGAAGATAGACATGAATGAAGACAAGGATCTCATAGCCAAAATGTTGGATGGTACAGAAAACAGTTGAAGCAAATGTCAAAGTTATAGCATGTCCCTCTACATTTGCAGTAGCAGTAATATTACATTAGGAAAAGGGAAAACAAGATTATGATCCAAAAGTGACGCAAAAGGAATTACCGACCGCCAAAAGGCCCAAAACAAAGATCACCTTGATCAAAAAATTGTTCAAAATATTGAAAAAATGCCATGGTTTTGCCCATTTACCCCAACTCTGCCAACCGCTTAGCTGTCTATGAGAGTGAGAGAGAGAGAGGTAACCAGTAGCATTTCATCACCCCTTTTCGCCAAATTACTTTACACAGTGCACAAAATGGCTAGAGAAAATACTACTGCCAGTCTGCCACCAATACCAAGATGACAGTGCTTGCTGGAAATTACACCTGTTCATGCTTGGCATGGTTTTTTAGTATTCCTGGGTAAGGGGGTGAAGTTGGCTGTCTACCTGTGGCGTTTGACTTCATAGGATGAGGGGCTGGAGGTTGATACATGCCAATATTGGAACCTTCACCTCCGTTTGTAGCAGATTCTTGAGTACCAATATCGTTCTTCAGAGAACTGTCACAGAATCTCATCGATTTAAGAACATAATTATCGTCATGTAGCTCAAAAGGAGTGCTGCAATTCAGATCCAGAACTTCGTCAATGAAAGAATTATACAGTAACAAGAAAAAATGAAAAAAAAATTATGAAGGAAACATCAACTTTGTATGGACCAGATTCACTTACGTATTGAAATCGAAATGAACCAACTGCATGTCCTCTGATATCTCCACCTCAACAGTTGCATGTGGACGTGTCTGAGGATCCAATATGTGAAACAAGGCCAGAAATCAGAATAAAAGAATTGCATTTCTGTATTCTTTTCGTTCGATGATGCAATAATTTATTATTAATCAAGTTTCAAAAACATAATATTTGATCCTCTATAAGAACATGTTTAATATCTGTAATATGCAAATGGTTAACCTATAACAATAAAAAACATATAGCAAATAAATTTCTTCTATGATTGATTGTGTCTGTCTGATTAGCTTCAAATAGACAACTACAGATTCAGAAATGCTCCATTATACGCATTTACTTTAATACAACAAACATTACATATTTCTGCAACGGAGGAGAACAAGAACCCGTTACACCTACTGATAATTAAGATAGAAGCAGAACATATCTAATTGATTAAACAGCAACCAACCTTTTATATTTTGCACAAAAGCATAAACTCTGCATACTTAATAAGCGGCCTGACAAATGCCTAATTGGTGACTAATCCAGATTAGCAGGTATAGTTAAAAATAAAAAGCAAGGGAAAAATGAAGAGGGCTGGTAGTTAAAGTTTGGAAGCCTATTATGTCTGTAATTGTCACTAAATCAAGCATGCTGCATGCCACACTATTTAGCAACCTGCACAATTCAACACGCCCAGCAACCATGTGCAAATCCTTTTGAACTAGTGGATAATTCTACAATTCTATCTAGTACTTGTAAGAATCATATAAGTAGAGGTCAGCAAGAATAGGCAAACAAGTCATACCTGGACCAAAATAAAAGGTAAGGGCACACCTCCTGAAGGTGCATTCCCTGAACAATATAACTGCTCATTCCGTTGAATCAGGTTCTGAAGACCTACAAACTTGAGAAAAATACAGAGAAGTTAGTGAACAACATTTGACCATCTAGGATCTAGCAGTTCTATCGAAAATTTAAAAATTCTCCTCGGTAGAAACTACTACTATCTCCTATAGGCCAAAGTATAAAAGACAAAACAAACAAGCTTCTACCAAAACTCTAAAATTTGTCGTGCGGAGGTGCCAAAATAAAGTGGAAATCTTACTTGCTCCTCTAGTTCTAGCAAATATGCAGCCTTCTTTGAGTTTCTGTTTCTTAGGCCAAGGCGTTCAGCCTACAGTATAAGATTTATGAGTCGAGAATCACAAAAAGTTAGAGCTAGAAGCCTAGAACATTTATTAGGACATTAATTGGTTGCACAAGTTTGGATAAACCTTAAGCTCTTCAACATCATTTGGGCCAGTGCGAGGCAGGCCCCTCCATTGTATCTCTCTGTTTTTATCCTTAGATATGATATCCATTGCCATGAGAACATTCAGAGCATCATACACTCTCCGTCGTATATTTTTCTCATCATATTGTTGCTGCAAGAAACTTATTGACTCAGATTCTACTGTATGACATACAAGGTGAACAGAGATTAATATAGATTACATAGGCCTCGTATCAGCTAAATAACCTGGTCAGGGGTTGTTGAACTGCTGCTAGGATTTGAAAATTCAGCTACAAGCTCATCCGCAACCTGAAACATACTTTAATTTCTCAAATTAGGGAATAAAAACAAAAAACTATAAACATCAACGTACGAGATGTGATGATATCAATAAGAATAGTCTACGTGCAAACTCAAGCAAAGTGTCTTGTGTCTAAATGACATTGCATGGAACACATGTGTGACTTCAAGCCTATGGCAGCTACACTAGTTTAAATAACTTACATCAGGTTTAGGCTGACATGTTTCTTAGTTCACATAAATAACTTGCAACATATTTTACAAAGACTTGCATTACCAGTTCTAGCTTCTAGTCTGTTTGTATAGGATATCTTGCCGCCTGCCTGACAACTAGTACTAAACTTAAATGTTTTTTAAATAACATCTGATTTTAAACAAACCATTAAGCTCTTAATCGTGCATTATGTTCTACTTTGATTAACCCATCCAACAAGATCAGTCAGTAAGCGATTGATTGGTCCACCAGTCAAGATACTTGGTACATTGAAGAAAACAAACATATGCATGAATTTCATTACACAACTGACCTCATTATAAGTAGTTCTACCTTTGCTTTCCACTTTTTCGCACACTAAATACAAATACGAACATAATAGTGATATGAAGTCAGTACATTATTAGAGATGAGAAATATTCCGAAAAAATACCGTTCAGGGTAAACTCTTACATAAACCACACCGTAACAAACACAATACTGTCATTACCTTTCATGCTAAATTGACGCAGTCCTCTACCAGCCTTATCACCTCCTACTGCCCGTGTTTGCGCTCTCTTTTTCTTCTTCCCCCTGGTCACAACTAATGACCAATCAATGATTTACACAAAGAATCATTTTTCAGTAACCATTATATAACAATCAAAACAATACGCACATTCGCAGGAAGATCAGAATTTCAAGGGTTTGACACATAGACCCTATTCTCATTTTCATAAATTTTCATGCAAACTACACACAAAAACCTGAAGACACAAAATCCACGCCAACCAATTCCCTTCAATTTCATACTTCCAAAGAAAAAGAACTTACGAAACAGCGCCTGGAGAACCCGCATCATTAGCTTGAATATCAAGATGATTTAACCTATTCAAGGTTTTACTTGCTGGTGTAGACAACATTGGATGATGTTCGATTTTACTAGATGGAGAACCCACACTTCCACTTGTTGATATTGATTGCCCACCAGCAGCAGCAGCAGCACCACCAGATACAAATGAACACCCTCCTTTTGTAAGACTCTCTTGTTTTCCCCCATTTTCTTGATTAGCCCCCCTAATCACCATTCCTCTACTAAATACTTAATGGTACTAATAAACTTATGAATCAATAATAATCCCCTGAAGATCTTCGATTAAAGTAAATTAAAGTAAAATTGTAGTTATCTTTAAACAAGTATAAGAAGATCCAGGTAATTGCAAAACCCTAAATTGGATGTTAGGTTTCAGACTCATCAGTCTTCTTCTACACTCTTTGACTCTATGGACTAGGGAAAGGACTATTTTGGGAGGGAAGAGAGGAAGACTGTATTTAGCGCGCGGTGTTAACCATCACAACTTAAGCTTTGATAGCCCTTGATAAAATGATTTAGTTATGGATTTTAAATGTTTAGATCGTCTAATTGGGTCATTGAATGAAGGATTTTTGTGTTCGTGGGGTCGAGATTAGTCGATTAGAATGTGGTGTATCAAAATTGATGAAATGAGGTACAACCGTACATTCAGTGTGATCTATTTTTTCCTTCTCTTTTTTCATTTCCATTAAAGATTAGAAAATATTAGTGCATGTCTCGTACCGTTTTCAAAAATAGTTTTCCACTGTTTTGAAAATATATTTTTTTCTTTGTTTTTATTTTCTAAAAGTTGTTTGGTATCTGTTTTTGAAAACAAGGAAAATCAATTAAATCGAATCAAATGTAAAAATTCGTCTAAGAAATAATGATATTAGTCATGATTCACTTGCAATCATTCCTCCAATCTCTTACTTTGTTCTGAAAAAGAAAAAAAGAACAAAGAAAAGAAAAAAAAGAAAACACAGAAAACAATAATTTGTTGTTTTCATTTTTTTTTGTTTTCAAAAACAAAAAACAGATAGAAAATATTTTCTGAAAATGTCCCTACCAAAGGCGTTTTCTCATTTTTTCTGTTTTCCCTGTTTTTAAAAACAGAAACTGTTTTTGAAAACAATACCAACATGACCTTATTTTCTTAAGAACTTTACTTTTACTTTGTCTTTTAAATATAGATAAAATATGACTAAGCCTGAGGTCACACAACATAAAAGAGTAGATGAAGATGTATGTTGTCTTATCAAGGAAATATGTGCCTTACAAAATTGAGATGTCGTTATTAGTCTGAATCTATTTCCAGACTTGTTATCATTATCGATCTTCGTCTATAGATTACTTAGTTTTTAATCTAATTTAGGGATTACCAAGTTATCTGTGGGTCGGTTAACACAGAGGGATCACCTAGTTATTTTTATTTTTGTGTCGGTTAACACGGTTAAGTTCTAAAGGAAAGTAGGTTAGATATTAGGAAGAAAAAAAATTGTACTGATCAAGTTAGACTGAATAATATGTCTTGGATTACAAAGTGGGGCTTCTCAGGCTATATTCAATTACATAACATATGAAAGATAAAAATAAAAATAAAAAAACCTTTTGTGCATACCCGTATTTTCCAAGATAATTCTCTAAAACTTCTTCTCTTCCATCTTCCCATCTCCAAACCTAGAGTTGCTCGGATTTATCTAAGATATCATATTTTCCAAGTAGATTTGGGTTTGTGTAATTAGTTTTTAATGTCTTCAATAAAAAATCACATTATTTGTGATTTTAGGTTTTAAGGTTTGTATTATTTTTTAGTCATACTGTTGATATCTATTGTTGTTCTATTTGCCATTATTGCGATTTCGTATAACCCTCGGGCATTTCAATTGAAATCTGATGATATATTAAAGTATATCTTCAAAGACAATCAATTTCGGTGTGACGATGATCAAGATTCAATCAAACAAGATCAATGGCTACTGGAATTGGTTATGATAATGATGTTTAATGCAAATTATTTTTTCTACAAAAGATTTTCTCTTAATGAAGAAGAAGAATTTTTCAAATGGTGGATGCAGATTCAAAACACCATCCCTCTGATTACATCGATTACTCATATGACCAATAATTATGTACCTTTGTTATATTACAATTCTTATGTTATTGTAATATTTTGTCTTTATACTTTTTTGTTGTATCTATTCGATGTACCTGAATTACCATGTCCATGGCTTCCAATTACTATAATCTAAAGAGGTTCTTCCTCTTTTTTCCTTCCAAATTTTTTTACATAACATATGAAAATGTTGATCCTATTCCAACTCCTCTCAAGTACATTCTTAGTTTGTACAACATTCCAACTGAACTCGGGATTAAAGTTCGTTGGCCTGATCGTTACACCGTTAACGTTTCTGAAGTTTGAGACTGTGGGAGAAAAGATCTATTAATCCATGAATCTCATCTTAGATGTGATTTATTTTTCCTATTCCCGGGTTACTGCATAAATACCTTTAATTTATCGATTATGTACATCTTAGCTTGAATTGAAATTTTGTGATTACATGATTAAGATTTTAAGTTATAATCTTTCTCTTCCTGAAGGTAGAAAGATTACGATAAATCAGCTTGATAAAAGCTATAAATGCCTAATTGTACCTGCTTCTTCTTTGAAGAATATGTTTCTCAAAGGTTATGTGTTTCCAAAGTTTCATCTTAAGTTTGAGCATAATGATTGCATTATATTCGGTCATATTGATGGTACCAAATTCAATGATAAGTTTGAGCTTAATAAGCATAATGGTCTTACTTTTTTTGAACCATCTTTACACCATTTAATATATTAAATTTATTATTATTTTAATATTTTCTAAATTTTGATTTTCTTTTCAAAATCATATTTGATCTTTCAATTAAAGTGAAACTCTCATAAAATATCAAAATAATGCCATGAGGACCAACAAAAACACAAAATCGGGAATGGTCCTTCTATCACCATGGTGGTCTTTACACCACCAAGGACGATCCCATTGGTTGGTCCTATTTGCCACTGTTGACCAGTCTTATTACTACCAATAGACGGTCTCATTCGTCTCATTGGTCGGTCCCTCCTCTACCACTCTTTGGTTGGTCCTTCTACCATATCCCTAATGCTTTAACAAGCATAACTACAACTAGGTCTAAACACCAATTATTTTATACTAGTGTTGCGACCAATATTTTATATTGGTCTTGTTATCAATATTTTGATTAACAAGTCAATCGGTCCTGCTACCAATATGTCATTAGTTTGTCACCAATATTTCATTGGTCCGTCTACCAATACGTAATTGGAATTGCTGCCAATAATTTAATGGTCTTGCCACCAAGACTTTGATTGGTCTTGCAACCATCATTAACATTATAATCTTTTTTATTTTGTCGCTCGAGCCATTCTCAACATGGTAGATCGAGATTAGATATTTTATAATTATTTCTAGCATTAGATTTTTGATATTTACATGAATTCCTGCCAAATGCTTAATATATCATCATATGGTCTCTGCTCGATCCAACAATCTCATAGACCATGTTTACCGATCATCTAAGTATCATTGTTGCCCCAGATGACACTATGATATGCCACAAGTACCATAAACTACACATATTATTGTTGCCTCGGTTGTCACTTTAGTATGCTAACACTACCAATACTATCAAACTCTTTATGTCTATAGTATACGAAGCATCATTGCTTGTCTCTGTAGACACGTTATGATTCATTCATAGGAATAACGATTCTTTGTAAATCATGCCAAACTCATCATCGGGAAACATGTTACACTCACCAATATGTTAAGACTGGCATCTAGGTCAAAAAATAAATAAATAAATACTTTTAAATAAAATAGACTTAACCATGCTTGATATTTACTGGGGTTTTGATCTGGAGGCCTACAACACGTGCAGTACATCAATGCACCCATGATGAAAAAGTAAGTAAGTCGTGCTGGAAGTTGAATGAGTAAATGAAGTAGTGGTCCTACAACCACTAAGTTTCCCTAACGAAACGAAAATGTTTTTACCATGATTCTCACTTCTCTACTGTTCCACTTGTATGCAGCTTCCACTATTTACACAAGATCAATGTGTTAACCATCACAGCTACAGATAGGTTCTTCAACCTATTGACATGATGTGACAACCATATCCCAGAAACATCACACATAAGCTTTTTCTCAGTCCTAACATACAGAAATCATCTTCATAGTAGTTAAACACATCCCATCACTGGCATTCAATTTCATTGATCTCAATGGCCTTCTTTGTTTCCCTCTTTACTGATCGACCATTTTACTCCTGTTGTGACTGAATCGAGACCGAAACAACCATTTCTTGGTTTGGGCCACGATTGTACAGATTAATCTCTCAAACTCAAAGCACTTCCATACAGTCTTAACGATTTAAAAGATTTGTTCGTACTAGCATCTGCCTATTCCACCATTTTATCCTTTCCCCCGTAAAACGTTTTTACCCCAAAACAGCTTGGTGTCACAAAGCTTTTATTATTTATTTATTTATTTATTTATTACATGTGACTTTATCAAATATAACTGTTAGAGCACTGCTCGGTCGAACTCGCATGTGTTGCTATCTCAAGCATGTTTGTCAATGTTAGTGATCAAAACTATAAGTCTTGATTTCTAGTCTACTATAGCTAAGTCTCGGACTAGGATAGAAAGTGTAGTTGAGCTCAAGAACTCCATGGTGATCATCATACAAGACGAAGAACTACTCAAGGAACTGGTGGAACTTCATCGACAAAAAGGTATGTGGAGACTTGAACTTATCTATCACCCAAAAGTCTATCTACTTTATCTCCTATCTTGAGACAAAAGTCGTTTTCCTATATAGACTTTGATTATACACATTTGCTATTTCGAGCCGAGTTTATATCGCCTATCTATTTCTCAAAATATGTGTTGGTAAGCTTTCGCTTTGTCCAAGTTCATCTTTACCTAGTGACGAAAGTCATGTTAGCTTTGACGAAAAATAGTTTGTGAATAACAACTATATAACATCCTCTAAGAATGTTTCAATGATTGAAATGAGAGTTTAGATTATATAACCATGTTGGATATAAGCATTGTGTGGCAACACATATATGTATAAGTCCTTATTCCTTGGACCAAAGTATGCGTACTTTGTTGATCAGGAAAACCGGAACAAGAGCTGTGAACTCAATCCGTGAACCCAGTCCGCGAACTGGCGGAGGTTCTCATCCCGAGAATATCTATTGGATTTTGTGAACTCCTTCCGGGAACTTAAGTCCACGAACTAAGTCTGCGAACTTGAGTTGGTTATATCTAAATACGATTATTTGTGAACTTATATTTATATAAGCTAAGGAATGCAAATTGCAAACCGTGGCTATGAAGTTCATGAATCGATTCGAGTGAATCAAATCGTTTTTGCTTCGATTGTGTCTTGTATAGTTATATAAGATTTATACAATTGAAAAACTCTCTAACTAGTTCATTTGAGTCATTTGAACTAGTTATGGTGAAGAAGAATATGGTTGATATGAAAGTACTCATATGGCTAACCATTTGGTTAACTACTGTTGAACCAACAAATTTACATGTTTGGGTACGGTTATACAAACCTAAAATCGTGCACTTCATGTGTGTGTAACAAGCTAAGTTTTCGATCTAACGGTTGAAAATATTGAATGCTTTGTTACTAAGCTAACATTGATTGCAAACCCTGATTTGAAAGACTATATAAGGGAGAACTCTAGCAACTGGCAAACCTAATCCCCACACCTCCTATGTGATACTAGTTGTATTAGCTAGAGTAAATTCTCCTTTAAACTTAGGTTTCTTCTTGTAAACCAGGTTAACAACTTAAAGACTTCATTAGGATTGTGAAGCCAGACCGGTACTACTTTCTCGTAGTTGTGTGATCTGATCTTGCATATTCTATCGTGTTGAGTACAATCGTAACAATTGTCTTGAGATTAATATCTCCTATAGGCAAGATATAAAAGTAGTCACAAACATCTTCGTCTCATCGTTTGTGATTCCACAATATCTTCTTTCGCCGCGTCGATTAATATTATTGTGAGGTAATTGATAATACTAGGCTGTTCTTCGGGAATATAAGTCTGGGTTATCAATTGGTTCCTGTTCACCTTGATGTATCAAAAGACGGAACAAAAACTTTTGGGTATTTATGTGGGAGACAGATTTATCTATTACTGTAGACTCTTCTGTGTGATACAAATTTGTTTATTAAAGTCTTTGACTTTCGATCATAGCAACTCTTAGTTGTGGGTGAGATCAGCTAAGGGAATCAAGTGCGTAGTATCCTGCTGGGATAAGAGGCGTAAGGAGCGCAACTGTACCTTGGATCAGTGTGAGATTGATTGGGGTTAAACTACAGTCCAGGCCGAAGTTAGTTTGTAGTAGGCTAGTGTCTGTAGCGGCTTAATACAGTGTGTGTTCAATCTGGACTAGGTCCCGGGGGTTTTCTGCAATTGCGGTTTCCTCGTGAACAAAATTCTGGTGTCTGTGTTATTTCTTTTCCGCATTATATTTTGTTATATAATTGAAATATCACAGGTTGTGCGTTAGAATCAATCAATTGGAAATCCGACCTTTGGTTGTTGATTGAAATTGATTGATACTTGAACATTGGTCTTTGGTACCGTTCAAGTGATTTCTCTTGTATTCAATTAGACTCGCAGATTTCTATTTGCTTGAGTAAGAATTGAATCGAGAAAGAGAGATATAACTCTTTGATATACTTTATTAATATTGAGTCTAGTTGATTATCTTGAAAGTATATTGGATTTAGTCCATACAGATTGCTAATCGAAATATTGGGTGTGGTTGTTGTACCCCCGCTTTTTCAATAACCTAAACTATTAGTTATTTTTTGTTTGTGCATTTATTACATATAGCCCATTTCATAATCCAAAGTATATAAATGAGTTTATTTATCTATTCACTTCAAACTCTGAAGGAGTTCGTACCCTTAGTAACTTACTCGAGTTCATTCTATTAATTATCTATCTACTTCAAGCCCCAAAATCATCTGTTTTTCTTCTCAAAAGTATAACTATGGAAAAGGATGTCAGAAGCATTACAAAGTGAAGTCTTTAATATTATTTTTAAGTTGTTATGGGATGAATTAAAAATACCCTAAACGTTGGAAAATCACCAGATTTCTCAAAATTGAAGCAAAAACTAGATAACTTTTCCTTTAAAACCCAGATGAAGAAAATATTTTTATGGGTTCTCATAGACAAGTAACTGAGTTTTTTTTAATTTTATTTTTATCATGTTCAAATCCTAATTTTGTATCATTTATTGTGATGATTTAATTTGGAATAGTCTTTGTAATTTGACATCGTGAACGAATGTTCCTTGTTAGATCATTGCTTGGACAAACTCGCAAGTTTTGATATCTCAAGATTGTTGCTAATGTTAGATGCCTATATTTTGATTTTATAATCTACTGAAATCAAATCTCAAACTATGTTTAAAAGTTGGTAGTTGAGTATCAGACATCACTGAATAAACCTTGAAGATTGAAGATCGAAGATATTTGGAGAACTTCATCAACAAGAGGTATGTGAAGACTGAACCATTTTATTTAGTCACATAAATCACCATTCTATCTATATGAGACTATGTCGTATGACTTTTAATAGATTTAATGTTGCAAATAAGAAACTTCGAGTCAAGCTTGTCTCGTTAAACATCTCGAAATATGATTCAATAAATAGATGTCCATATATCCTTAACTGAAAAGGCGGGGGTCTAACAACCACACCCAATATTTAGAAATCTTTATGGACAAACTCCAATATAATTCCAAGAGAATCAACTAGACATCCAGACTCAATCAATGGAAATATATCCAAGAGTTCGTATCTCTGTTTCACAATATAATTAGCAAATCAAACAGATAGAAATCCGTGAGCTTGATTATTATGTGAAACAACTTGAACGGTACCAAATACCAATGTTCAAGTGTCAATCAATATAATCAACGACCAAAAGGTTAGATTCTCTAATTGATTGAACTACGCACAACATGTGATATTTCTATTATATAACAAAATATAATGCGGAAAAGAAATAACACAGACACCAGAAATTTTATTAACGAGGAAACCGCAAATGCAGAAAATCCCCGGGACCTAGTCCATATTTGAACATCACAATGTATTAAGCCGCTACGGACACTAGCCTACTACCAAGATAACTTCAGTCTGGAATGTAGTTGAGCCTTAATCAATCTCACATTGATCAAGGTACAGTTGTGTTCCTTACGCCTCTTGAACCACGTCGGATTCTGCGCACTTGATTCCCTTAGTTGATCTCACCCAAAACTAAGAGTTGCTACGACCCAAAGTGGAAGACTTGATAAACAAATCTGTATCACACAGAAAAGTCTATTGAATAGATAAATCTGTCTCCCATAGATATACCTATGACTTTTGTTCCTTCTTTTGATAAATCAAGGTGAACATGAAGAAATTGATAATCCAGACTTATATTCCCGAAGAACAGCCTAGTATTATCAATCACCTCACAATAATCTTAATCTATTAGCGAAACAAGATATTGTGGAATCACAAACGATGAGACGAAGATGTTTGTGACTACTTTTAATCTTGCCTATCGGAGAATCAATCTCGATAAAATCTTAAAGAAGATAGTACTCAACACGATAGAAAATAGCAAGATCAGAACACGAAACAACAGAGAAATAGTTGGGTCTGGCTTCACAATCCCAATGAAGTCTTCAAGTCGTTAACCTACAGGGTTTCGTGAAAAACCTAAGGTTACACGAGAATCGACTCTAGTCGCAACTAGTATCACACAGGAGGTGTGGGAATTATGTTTCCCAGTTGCTAGAGTTCTCTTTTATATAGTCTCCAAATCAGGATTTGAAATCAATGCAACCTTGGTAACAAAGCATTCAATATTCGATGTTAGATGAAAACATGATTAGATTCGAGCTAATATCTTTCAACTGTTAGATCGAACTTAGCTTGTTATACACAAATGAAATGTACCATCATTTAGATAAAGGTAACCGTACCTAAATGTGTACACTTAGTTGGTTCAACAATAGTTCACCAACGGTTAGCTATATGATCACTTTCATATCAACCTTATTCATCTTTATCATAACTAATTCAAATGACTCACATAAAACTAGTTAGAGAGTTGTTCAACTGTTTATATTCTCATAGAAGTATACAAGACACAATTGAAGCAAAATCGATTTTGATTCACTCGAATCATTTCATGAACATTATAGCCACGGTTTGCAAAAGATTGCATTCCTTATTATATAAATGTATTAGTTCATGAAAAAACCGATTTTAGAACATAACCTACTTAAGTATGCAAATGGGTACGCATACCTAAGTAGCCGGACTGATTTTAGTGACGCCAGTACACGTACGGATACGCGTACCATTTTACTCTTCCAAACTCCAGCAGAAATTCACGGACTTGAACTTCCGCCAGTACGCGTACGGGTACGCATACTTAGTCTCGGACTTCCAACAACCAACCAGTACGTGTACGTACGCATACCATGGTTCTCGGTTTTGGACATTACACAAATGTGAATACACACTATGTTTGTATCCAATCATGGTTACATGTTCCAAACCCTCATTTCAATCATTGAAACATTCTTGGAAGAAGACAATAGCTGTGTCACACAAACTATAAGCTTCAAAGCAATTTTCAAGTGATCGAATGATCAATACGAAACATTCCGAGTCTACATCAAATGATTGTCTCACACGAATCATGTAAGATGTTACAAGGTGATTTTCACATGATCATCTTTTGACTTTCGTCAAGAATAGGAGATGAACTTGATTAAAGCGAAAGTTTACCAACACATATTTCGAGAAACAGATAAGCGAGATAAACTCGGCTCTAAATACCAAATGTGTATGATTGAAGTCTATATAGCAATACGACTTTTTGTCTCAAATAGGAGTAGATAGAATTTTGAGCGATAGATGAGTTCAAGTCTCCACATACCTTTCGGTGATGAATTTCCACAAGTTCCCTTGAGTATTTCTTCGTCTTCATTCGATGAACGTCGTGAATTCTAAAGCTCAACTACACTTCCTATCCTAATCCGAGAGTTAGCTATAAGTAAACTAGAAATCAAGACTTATAGTTCTGGAAACTAAACTTGACAAACAATCTTGAGATAGCAACGCTTGCGAGTTCGACCGAGCAGTGCTCTAACATTAACAATTTTAGTTCGAAACAACACATTGTTAAAAGACTGTGTTTGTGCCATATGGATGATTTGAAAAAATCTCAAGGAATGATATTTTATATCATTGGAATGTTTCAAAACATCAAAAGAGAATTTCAGGAACTTAATGAAATTAGGACTCAGGGTAGGTACACGTACATAATACGCATACCGTAGATATCCAAGGTTCAAGAGTATAGGTAGGTAAATGTAACTAGTACGCGTACTTTAAAGGTTCTGCATTTGTGAATAAGGATAGTACATGTACCTACTACACATGTTGTATTTATATGAGTTCATCAATAACCAAGCGGTACACATATCTAGTACGCGTATTGTTGGTCTCTAAATTCACGAACTTGTCATAGGAACGCATACCGTTTCGCATACCTACCAAGTACGAATCACGCAGATGCTTATAGACTATTTTCCTAAATATGTTCTGCATAGCTATGATTATCATAAACACCTTTAAAACATCATCGATCACTAAAACACTTTGTGTTGATAATCACGATTTAAATCTTAAGTGTTTAAATGAACACGATGTTACTTTTAAGTTCGAAAGGCATATTTTCTAAGAACTATCATTATACACGGTTCTGGTACCCAAGCAATAATGTATATTCTTCTATGTGATTTCAAAACATATTTCCCATATGCTTACATGGACTCCTAACAAGAGTTTCATCTAAAGATGGAAAATGTTTGTTTTAAACTCAAGTTATCTAAGCTTGAATTCTAAGAAACCCTCAGTCTTGAAAATCAATAAATACAGAGACTCAAACAACCAGAAAATTCAATCCCTGACACTTTTGTGTCCTAGTTGTTTGCTAGAGTCGTCCTCAATGAACCTACGTTTCCTCTGTGAAACAAAATTAGGTTTACGACTTAAAGACTTTACCTAGTGATTCGTGAAGCCGGGTCTGACTATCTTTACCTTGATAAGTTTGTGTATCCTGATCACATTCATTTTTTAATCGAGATTTTAGTAATATCTTTCAGAAACGAGATAGATAGAAATCGCAAAGTTCCATTCGTTTCAGATTTTGTGATTCCTCAAGATAAATATCTGAAAAACTATACTTGAGTGATTAGTTTTAAGGTTGTTCTTGAGAGGTGGTTAATACTCCAAGCTTCTCATCTAACTGAGTGTCATTACAAATATATTTCCAAGGTTTGATTTATTGATCTAAATGGAAATTAAATAGGCTTACCTATTAGAGGTGGATTAGTATCAAAAGTATCCACTTAGGTCGAAGCAAATCTTAGGCCGTAAAGGACGTCAACCAAGGGAATCAATTGCGTAGAGCTTGCGAGGTTCGAGAGATGTAAGGAGCACCACTGCATCTGAATCGCTTGGAGGGTAAACTGAGTCTCAACTACATTCCAGTCCGAAGTCTGATAGTAGGATAGTGTATGTAGTGGATTAATAGAGTTCGTGTTCAAATTTGGATGAGGTCCCGGGATTTTTCTAATGGTGCAGTTTTCCTCGTTAACAAAACTTCCGGTATCTTGTGTGTATTCCTTTTCCAATATTATATTATTTATCTTTATAATAGGAATAACACAAGTAGTACGTAACCAATTCTAGTAGATAAGTCCATATTAATTGTGGTCGGTTATGAGACTCGTTCTTGTAGAATTCGTATCTTGAAAGATAGATAACAAGTTTCATACTTGGCAGAATTCTAATTCAATTATTTGGATACAACTAGATTGATCTTGGATGTTGATTTTTGAAATCGTCCAAGTACTCTTCTGAATAATCAAGTTCGCAGATTCTATTGTCTGGACTTTATGATTGTGAAGAGATAAAGATATAGACTTTATATACATATTTTTGAGGATCATTAAGTTGGTTTACTTGGAATTGTATTAGGTTTTTTTTATATAAGTAACCGAACGAAAAATTTGGTGGTGTACTTGGTATCCTCTCCTTTTTAATTGGTATCAAAGAAGGCAAACACCTTTAGACCTAATAAGTCTGTGTTGGTGGCGATTTGAATCTATAGACAAGAGTGCAATCTTTATAAATGTACCACCATCCTTCAATGAAACAAATTAATTATGGTGAAAATAATTATGCGCTCTTTTTACAAGTCTGTGACTTTAAGAATTCAAGATGATGTTGAAGACCAATGAAATCAAACATGATAGATTTTAAGCTGAAAGATCGATATATTTTGAATTCATTTGTATTGATAGTTTTGTCACTAAATTGACAAAGGGGAAGACTGTTAGAGCATTGCTCGATCGAACTTGCAAGTTTTGCTATCTCAAACTTGTAGTCAATGTTAGATTTCAAAAAATCATATCTTGATTTATAATATACTAAAGTCAAGTCTCAAACTAGATTTAAAAGTTGGTAGTTGAGTATCATACATCACCGAATAACCCTCTAAGATTGAAGATGGAAGATCAACAAAGAGATTTGCAGAACTTCGTCAACAAGAGGTATGTGACGACTGAACCATTCTATTTACTCACATAAATCACCATTTTATTTATATTAGACTATTTCATGCGATTTCTAGTACAATTAATATTGCAAAGAGTAAATTTAGAGTCAAGCTTGTCTTATTAAACATCTCGAAATATGATTCAAGCAATGGATATTCGTAGGTCTTTAACTATCTTAGTTCGAAACAATTTATTGCTGAAGAACTGTGTTTGTGTTATATGGATCATTTGAAAATATCCCATGCAATGATATTTTACATCTATGGCATCACTAGTAAATTTTTGGCCTTTAGACACGCCAGATATAAATTTCCATGTCACGCTTTTTATTTTTGGCGTGTCTATAAGGTAGACTTTTACCCTATAGACACGCCATGTTTTATGGGCGTGCTCATATAGGTGCTTTCAGCTATGCCAGGGGTAGTAGCATGTCAAAATATCATCATTTAGTCACGTTAATTTTTAATTTTTTATTGGGTGTGGTTATAGACCAGTCTATGGCCACGTTAACCAGTTGTGGCGTGTCCAACAAAATAGTCACGCTACTTGAGGCGTGGTTAAAATGTTGGTTTTATTAAACACGCTAGTATGTGTGTCTATAGCGTATGATTTATAGACACGTCGGTTTATATGCGTGGTTGTAAAGTTGGTTTTATTAGACACGCTAGTATGCATGTCCATAGTGGGGGTTTTATAGACACGCCGATTTTATTGGGTGTTTCAAAAGTTTGTTTTATTGGACATGCTAGTATGCGTGTCCATAGTGTGTGTTTTTTAGACACACCGTTTATATGCATGGTTAAAAAGTTGGTTTTATTAGACACGCTAGTATGAATGTCGATAGTGGGCGTTTTATAGACATGCCTGTTTTATTACTGGGTACATGAAATGGGCTGTAACTGCTAAGACATCTAATGGAGTATGTTTTTTTTTATTTTTTTTTCGTAAATCTATATTCCTAATTCTAGCATCTTCTTTTTAAACGATGTTCATATGTCGTATATTTCCGCAGATTGCAAAATATGACTTTTGACATGGATCTAGGGGAAACTTCGTTGCTAGAGGCAGTATTTTACATACGGTGCCTAACCAGAAAATACATGGAAAAGATCTTCCTAGTAACTGTTATGCTGTCAATATTCAGGAGGTTATAGTTCCATCGTTCGTGTTAACCGAACCAAGTGGTGACTTTAAGTTATTAGGGGAAGCTGAAGAAAGTTTTGTGGCATGGCCGAAAGATAATTGTACCATCTCTAATTACAAGGTTAGTTTCTTAGCTCTTTTGATTTGTTAATCAACTATATATATATATATATATATATATTGTTTTACATAAATCGTGTATTCAGTTTGATTAAAGATCATAAGTAAAAGACAGAAATATATTAACAACTAAATGGAACATGAATGCCGGTGCAAATTAGAAATTTAATCTACGGAATAAAGATATTTGGTTACGGATTTTATTATGGGCGTCAGTTGTGAAAAAGGGTGCGGCCTTTAGTGAAGTTGGATTTATTATATTGTTGGAAAATGACTTTTGTTTGTCTTTTGTTGAGAATTCACATGACAGACGAATTCGTCTTTGATTTAGAATATATATATATATATATATAATACATTTAATCTCTTGCTACAGGAAACTCCATAGCATGGAAAACCTCATAAGCAACCAGAACTAGTTTTAGATTATGAGAAGAAATTGGACAGTGTTCTAACAACACCTAACAGTCTAGTAGATAATAAACAGAATGAGGAGCACCTAGCAGTCAACCAACATTCCGGGAGTCATGCAGCCTCTGAAATGCTTACTGAGAAAACTAAAAAGGCGCGGAGAAAGTTATATTTACTAAATGTAGAGCATGCATACCAACTTCCAGATGGGAAACAAAGGAAAACAAGGTTTGGCGCGTTGAGAATGTCACAACCCGATTAATTGCATGCAGAGACACCACCGTCAAAAAAGTTGGAGAAAAACTGATGATTTTTGGATAAATGCTCTTTAACATTTTCTTTTGCAAACTGTTAGACCAAAGCCCAATATTTTTTACTGTGTGATTAATAATAATATGAATTTTTGGCATATATGAATTTCAGATTTAACCACAATTTCTAAAATATAAGAGAATTTGGATAAATGCGTCGTATATGAACGGCTTAGAGACGTCACACGCGTAAGACACATGCTTCGAGATTAATTGGTGTGGCTAAACATAACATATATCCACGTTAAACAAATATAAATTAGCGTGGCTAAATATCACATATAGCCACGCTATATGGCGTGTCTATAGGATATCCAATGAACGACTCACAACGTTACATGTGGACGGTGAATGGTGCATCTAATTTAATGGTCAATATTGCATCATCTTAAAAGAGATTCAACGGTTCCTAATACAGCCACGTAGATGAAGGTAACTGTAATTTGGCGTGGCTAAATATCACATATAGCCACGCTATATGGCGTGTCTATAGGATGTCTAATGAACGGCTCATAACGTTACATGTGGACGGTGTAGGATGCATCTTATTTAACGGTCAATATTGCATCATCTTAAAAGAGACTCAACGGTTCCTAATACATCCACATGGATGAAGGTAATTGCACACAAGATTAAATTGGCATGGCTAAATATCACATATAGCCACGCTATATGGCGTGTCTATAGGATATTCAATGAACGAATCACAACGTTACATGTGGATGGTGTAGGATGCATCTAATTTAACGGTCAGTATTCATCATCTTAAAAGAGATTCAACGGTTCCTAATATAACCACGTGGATGAAGGTAATTGAAATTGGCGTTGCTAAACATAACATATAGCCACGTTAAACCTATATGGTGTATCTATTGGATAACCAATGGCTACGCCAAAACACAAATTGCATGTCTGTATGATAAATAATGACCACGCCAAAAAATTAATTGTGTGTATGTATGATAAACAATGGATACGCCAAATACAAGTTGTTTGTCCATAGGAGAACCAATGGCCACGCCAAAAAGAAAATTTGCGTGTCTAATGGATATCATTGTCCACGCCAAGTGCCATATGAACTTAAGTACTTCTTGACCAAATAGCAATGCATATATGGCTCTGACGTGTTTATTTCATGCGGAAATAGACACGCAAGGCAGGTGTGGCTATAAGCTACCTAAAACAACGCCATCATACCTAAAACCACGCGAGCAGAAACCACGCCAAGTACAAACCAAATTGTCGTGACTAAACCCCTGTGGAACGCCAATTTGGCGTTGCAAAAGGGCCAGTTTGTACTAGTGCATTTGGGAATGTTTCAAAACATCAAAAGAGAATTTCAAGAACTTACTGAAATCTGGACTTAGGGTATGTACACGTACCTAGTACACATACCATAGACATCTGAGGTTCCGGAGTATACGTAGGTACACGTACTTAAAGGTTCTGGGTTCGTGAATGCGGACAGTACGCGTAGTATATTGATCTGGGTTCATGAACAACCATCATGTACACATACCTAGTAGCGTATGGTTGGTCCCTAAATTCACGAACTGGTCATAGGTACACGTACCGTTTGACATGCCTATCTAATACGAATCATTCATATGCTTATAGACTATTTTTCAGTGTATGTTTAGCATTGCTACAACTCTCATAAACATCTGTAAGACATTATTGATCACCGAAACACTTTGTGTCGAGAATTATTATTTAAATCTTTAGTGTTTAAATGAACACGATGTTTCTTTCTAAGTTCGAAAAGCATATTTACCAAGAACTATCATTATACAAGGTTCAGTTCCCCGACCATAGTGTATATTCTTTTATGTGATTTCAATACATATTTCTCACATGCTTAATTACATGGACTCCTAACAAGAGTTTCATCTAAATAGATGAAATGTTTTCTTGAAACTCAAGTCATCTTAGCTTGAATTCTAAGCAACCCACAGTCTTGAAAATCTAAAAATAGAGAGACTCAAACAACCAGGAAATTCAATCCCTGATACTTCTATGTCCTGGTTGTTTGCTAGAGTCATCCTTTATGAACCTAGGTTTCCTCTGAGAAAAAATATTAGGTTTACGACTTAAAGGCTTTACTTAGGGATTCGTGAATCCAGGTCCGACTATCTTTACCTTGATAGTTCTTGTATCCTGCTCATTCTTTTACCGAGGTTTTAGTAACCTCTTTCCGGAATGAGATAGATAAAAATCGCAAAGTTCTTTTTGACTTAGGATTTATAATTGCTCAAGATAGATATCTAAAAATCATTCTTAAGTAATTAGTTGTTCTTGAGAGGTGTTTAATAATCCAGGATTCTCAGCTAACTAAGTAAAAATGTTCCGGATTTGTGAGGTTTGCTAGCTTTGACTATTTCAAATAGATTTCCAAGCCTTGATCTATTGATATAAAGGGAGATCAAATAAGCTTATATATTAGACGCAGATTGGTATCAAAAGTCTTCATTTATGCTGAAACAAATTTTAGGATATAAAGGGCGTCATTCCAAGATAATCAATTGCGTAGATCTTGCGGGGTTCAAGAGACGTAAAGAGCACGATCAGACCAGTTCGAAGTCTGATAGTAGGCTAGTGTCTATAGCGGCTTAATAAAGTTCGATGTTCAAATCTGGACGAGGTCTTGGGGTTTTTCTGCATGTGCAGTTTTACTCGTTAACAAAGTTTCTGGTGTCTTATGTGTTTTTGTTTTCTGTATCAAGTAGTATATAGTCAATTCTAGTATATCAGTCCATGTTTATTGTGATCGCTTAGAGACTCGTTCTTGTAGATTCGTATCTTGAAAGATAGATAACAAGTTTCATACTTGGAAGAATGCGGATTCAATTATTTGTATACAGCTAGATTGATCTTGGGTATTGATTTTTTATATCGTCCAAGTATTCCTCTAAATAATTAGGTTCATGGGATCTATTGCCTATACTTTGTAATTGCAAAGAGATAGAGATATTGTATTAAGTAGTTCTACCCATGTCTGGATACATTACGGTTTGTGTACTTCGTATACGAACTGTTTTGACAGAATTCAGGACCGGAAGTTTACATACCCGTTCGGAAACTTATTCGATTGTGCTTAAGTTTGCATACCCATTCACAAACTGATTTAACTGTTAAAGTCCGGAAACCAAGTTTGCGTACCCGTTCGCAAACGGTTCAACTGAGTTCGGTCTGGAGCTAAAGATTGCGTACCCGTTTGCAAACTTGTAGTTACCAAAAATCTACCGTGCCACATGGCACAATATTAAAGTGGAGCAACTTATTATGTTAGAACAATGCACACTATATCTCTCACCAGGATGCTAAGTTATGAATTTATCTCCATCAACGGGTGGCGCAAAGTTATAGGTTGGAGTATCAAAGTACGCTACGACGGAGTACACCAAATCACTACCAAGATTGCTTAAATATTAAGCAATAGGTTGTAGTATAGGCACATGGGTATTTCTGTCTGTCAGAGGTAGCTGAGCAGTCTGCGCAGCTTTTAGTACAAAGGCGCACTCGTCAACTACGTAGACTCAGAATACGTGGCATCCTCTGACTGGCGAAGGTATGAGGCCAACGAAGGTACAACTTGTACGGAGGTTTCACATTTCACGATGGCACGTGGGGGAAGCTAAGGTAGCATCATATGATTGGATATGGTGGGCAACCAATGAAGGTACAATCTGTGCTAAGGCTGGGTAGTTTCCAAAGGAAAGTGGGTCAGCTGAGGTAGCAGAGTCCGATTGGATAAAGCTTGCGGTGAACGAAGGTACCATTGGTACGAAAGATATATCAGGATATGATGGACCCAAAGACAACAAAGATATATCTGGAGCAGAAGAAGCTATAAATACCAAGCTTCACCAACAAAAAATGGGGACTTTTGGGTGAGCTAGGATTAGAGAAAAGACTCATCTCTCTAATTTCTCTCTTATTTACTAGAGCTTCATACTTTCTTTAATAGAGTTCTTCCACCCAAATGTAACAAGATCAATAATAAACTTATCATCTTTACCCGTGGACGTAGGTTAAGATTAACTGAACCATGTAATCTCTTGTGTGATTTATTAACTTAGTTGCATTTATATTATGTTCTTACTTAACTATTTACTCACTGAGTTATCTCTGTTATATGATTTATCTCTGCTTTCTGAGTTATCTCTATTCATCTAAGATATCTCTTTATTTAGATTATTTGCTTACTCGTTTCTGTTTTACAGTGATACCATTGTTTTCTTAGCATCTGCTCTATCGAAGTATCTTTACTTACTTAGTATATGATCTTCTGAGCAGATCTCATTACGAACGTACCTTTTATTACTCAACAATATCAGTTCAACTGAGGTATCCATACTACTAAGTATATGATCCTCTGAGCTGCTCATATTACGTGGACTACGGGAAAATGAGTAGTCACAGTTTGGCGCTAGAAACGAGATGGACTGAAAAAGCTCTCGATTTTCGTTATTTTTGCTATTTCATCATCTTTTTTCTTTAGATCTTCGTTGGAAGATCGGATCTAAGAATAAAAGAGTTGGATCTTACTTTCTAGTAAAGATTTATCATTCTTTGACAAGTTTTTCGAGTATTAAACCTTGAAAAAAGCTTGAAATCTTACGGATCTACAAAAAGTGGTTATGAAACACCATTAAAAATACTTTTCAAAGCTTAAAAATCTATTATTTTATTGTTATTTGCTTGATGAGCAAACCTTCTCTGGATCTGGATACCTCTTTTTCAAAGGAATCTCAGTAAAAGTTTTGGAGTAAAATTCCTAAGGGTATTTATGAGCTGAGGTCATTTTCTGTCGTAGACGCCTTCTTTTACTCAGCTTGCAATATTTTCTGTCGTTTTTTAATATCTGAGGATACATTTGTTGGATCTGAATACCTCTGTTTTCAAGGAAATCTCAGTAAAAAGTTTTGGGAGTAAAATCCCTAAGGTCATTTTCGAACTGAGGGTCGTTTTCTTTAGCAGGCACCTTCTTTTACTCAGCTTGCAGTACTCTCCATCATTTTTGAATCTGAGGTTCATTTAGGAACTAAGTCCCAACCATTTGACAGTTCAATTAAATACGAAATCAGCAAACATATCTCTGTTAAGTTCTATACTAAACCTCTATTATTATTTTATTTACGCAATGGGCGCTACTAGAAACGTACCCTACCCCTTTTTCTCTTTACCCCCAGGAAATGGAAATACGAAGGTCAAAATTACAAGACCTTGGGGCAAAGATAAAGCTTATCTTTGGCTCGAGTGTGTTTATTTACATTTTCAACAACCAAAGACAAAAACGAAGACTGCTCTATGGCTCGTACTTATCTAAGTAAACAAATCCAGGGGGCAAAAATGGAGCTTATTTTTGGCTCGAATGTATTTATGTACATTCTCAACAACCAAAGACAATTACGAAGACTGCCTTTGGCTCGTACATATCTAAGTACGAGCAGCCAAGGGAAAATATGAATATTTTCTTTGGCTCGAATGTATTCATATACATTCTCAACAGCCAAAGACAATTACGAAGGCTGTCCTTGGATCATACGTACCTAAGTACGTGCATCCAGGGGCAAAGACGAAGCTTATCTTTGGCTCTAATGTATACATATACATTCTCAACAGCCAGAGACAATAACGAAGGCTGCCCTTGGCTCGTGCATATATAAGTACGAGTATACAAGGGCAAAGATGGAGCTTAACTTTGGCTCGAATGTATTTATACACATTCTCAACAGCCAAAGACAATTATGAAGGCTTCCCTTGGCTCGTACGTATCTAAGTACGAGTATACAGGGGCAAAGATGGAGCTTATCTTTGGCTCGAATGTATTTATACACATTCTCAACATCCAAAGACAATTATGAAGGCTTCCCTTGGCTCGTACGTATCTAAGTACGAGAAGCTAAGGGCAAAGATGAAGCTTATCTTTGGATCGAATGTATTTATACACATTCTCAACAGTCAAAGACAATTATGAAGGCTTCCCTTGGCTAGTACGTATCTAAGTACGAGAATCTAAGGGTAAAAATTGAGCTTGTCTTTGGCTCGAATGTATTTATACACATTCTCAACAGCCAAAGAAAATTACGAAGACTACCTTTGGCTCGTACATATCTATGTACGAGAAGCTAAGGGCAAAAATGGAGCTTATCTCTCGAATGTATTCATATATTCTCAACAGCCAAAGACAATTACGAAGGCTGTCCTTGGATCGTACGTATCTAAGTACGAGTATACAGGAGCAAAGATGGAGCTTATCTTTGGCTCGAATGTATTTTTACACATTCTCAACAACCAAAGAAAATTAAGAAGACTGCCTTTGGCTCGTACGTATCTAAGTACGAGAAGCTAAGGGCAAAAATGGAGCTTATCTCTGGCTCAAATGTATTCATATACATTCTCAACAGCCAAAGACAATTACGAAGGCTGCCCCTGGCTCGTACGTATCTAAGTACGAGTATACAGGGGCAAAGATAGAGCTTGTCTTTGGCTAGAATGTATTTATACACATTCTCAACAACTAAAGACAAAAAAAAAGGCTGTCCTTGGCTCATACGTATCTAAGTAAACGAAGCCAGGGGAGAAAACGAAGCTTATCTTTGACTCGAATGTATTCATATACATTCTCAAAGGCCAAAGACAATTACGAAGGATGCCCTTGGCTCGTACTTATCTAAGTACGAGTATACAGGAGAAAATATAGAGCTTATCTTTGTCTCGAATGTATTTATACACATTCTCAACAGCCAAAGACAATTACGAAGACTGCCTTTGGCTCGCACATACCTAAGTACGAGCAGCCAAGGGAAAATATGAACCTTATCTTTGGATCGAATATATTCATATACATTCTCAACAGCCAAAGACAATTACGAAGAGTGTCTTTGGGTCGTACGTATCTAACTACGCGAATTCAAGGGAAAATACGAAGGGTATTTTTGGCTCGAACGTGTCCGTACACGTTCTCAGAAATCATAGACTATAACGAAGGTTGCCCTTGGCTCGTACATATCTAAGTAGGAGCATTCCGGGGGAAAAGCGGAGCTTATCTTTGGATCAAGTATTTTCATATGGAAATCAAGGGAGATCAACATGATGCAAGGCTATGCAACCTAGCGGAGGTAAGGCTGAACGAATAAAGAGCCGCTGAACAACAACATGAAAGGAAAGGAAGAAGGGAGAACACCAACAAAGTGAAGAACGAAGACTTCAAGGTTCCCGAAGCCCCCTCGCCTAAGGATACAAGCACTAACAACGCTTTAGAGGGTGATATCTCCAAAGACTATCCTTGACTCATACTATCTAAGTGTGATTAATTAAGGATGAAGATGAAGCATAAGGACGAAGGTTCAAAATACAACTCGCATGGAAGGACAAAGCTTCGTTTGTCTAAAATTATAAAGCTTATAGCTTTGCGAATTTCTAGGGGAAAAGGAAGGTATGTAGCATCAATATCATCAACGAAGGTCAAGCCCCCCAAACCGGACCTACAAACGAAGGTGGAGGTTATAATAATTGGAGTCAAAGACATCAACAATGGTTGTGTTTTACAACTTAAGTCTGAATCTGAAGGTATGCATGGGAGCGAAGCCCCTTAAAGGAAGACTCCCCAGCATCAGGAAACATGGGAACGAAGCCCCTTAAAGGCAGACTCCCAGGCATCAGGCACACACGGGAGCGAAGCCCCTTAATAGCACACTCACCACCTTCAGGCATGCATGTGAGCGAAGCTTGTTAAAGGCAGACTCACCATTGCAAAGAATGGGTTTTTCAATCCAAAGCTACGAACTAAATATACAAGTCAACAAATCCCGTTTGGGTAGGTGTACGCATACGCAAAGAGGCTACAACCCATACTTAGCTACGAGGAGTCACACGACGGCGCATAAGCAGACACAACCAGCCAACCACCACTATTGCGATGCTTTCAGTATATAAATGCACGAAGCCTGTATACATTTGTATACCTACAAGTGCACAACTCAAACACAGTGAAGAACGAAGTATGTATACATATTATACCCCAACTCTCTAACCTGAAGAACAAATGAAGTGCCAAAGACTAATGCAAGGGGCAGTTCGTTGCAAGAAGAAATTCTTCAGTACTAAGAAAAATCAACAATTCAATCCTAGAGGGTGCCCTTCGAATACACAGGGTGCCAAAGGAATATGTATTTTTATGCAGGAACGAAGCCTAAAAGAGCAACTCACTGCAACCATAACGAAGCCTACAAGGGGAATCTCACTATAAGCAAAGTACCCTATGGCACCCAAGACGAACATGTAGCTGATAAAGACGAAGAGGAAACCTCAAATTACATGGACGAATGCTCCATAAATGAAAATACTTTTCCTTTCAAAAGCTGCAAGAACCAGCTTTCAAAAGCAAAAGGCCGTAAACATACACCAATCATGGCGCCTCTACAACATCAACTAAAAACAACAAATACACGGTGAAGGTAATACAATTGTAAGGTATGCTTATATACGTAGAAATCATTATAAAGCTTGGATTTGGAATATAGCTTTTAATGCGTGTGAAATAAAACAAACATGCAAAAACAAAGGGTTAGAACTGACACCCACCGTCAGAATTGATGACAAAAACGAAGGGTTAGAAATGACACCCACCGTCAGAATTGACGATGAGGCAAGGCAAGACATAACTGCGCATATGTCATTACTCGGATCCTCTGGGAAATAGCTCCCTTCATGAGGTAGTAAGAAAAAGTAAGATATCCCCTATAGATACACCTTGTCGAAGCAAAGCAGTCTTCGCGCTGAACGCATAGGGTTATAGGAAAACTATTTCCCATGTAGGAACCTTCGCCACCACGATACCTTCTAGCCAAAGGATACTTAGGTAGGACGATGAATGTTCCACCAAAGGTTAATCATACCTTAGCACCGAGCGATGGCTTGATTGTGCAACAAACTTGACATACTATGTTACGCACGTAAATATTGGGCAACAAAGCAAACAAAATGATATAACACACATTACCAAAAGGTGAAAAATACAAGATGACATATGTACGTATTTTATTTACGCAGGTATAACAATACGGCGAAAAACTTAACCAACGATAAAGGTTCCAAAAGGTATACTTCCATTGCAAAGGAGTGAAGTTACAACAACGAAGGTACACTAGGAGACAACTCCATACCAGGCAAGTAAAAAGATATCTTAGAGTCACCTTAGCCGAAAGAAAAACTAAAAGGTAAATAATATACGCCTAATCAATAAGCTCAAACTCAGTTAAAACTTAGCTGCATGCTAAGAGGGAGAGTACCCTTTGGACCCATTACATCTTGAACGAATGACGACTAGCCCAAAAGTTACCAAAAATACCTAAGCAGCGAGCGAAGGCTCCACTTTTAAAAGGGTGAAAACCACTACCCCAGTCTCAGCTTTCATTTAACAAAGGCGTGTACTTCATACATACATGTATACGTATGTACATACAAACATAGGTATGTACATGCATACATACACACACACATGCATACGCATGTACATACAAACATACGCATATTTGTGTGATAATATTAGCATCATAATCTATACTTCGAGGGTACCTCAGCAAATTACTTCAATACTTATATACTTCGAGGATACCTCATCAAATTACTTCGATACTTCTATACTTCGAGGGTACCTCAGTAAATTACTTCGATACTTCAATACTTCGAAGGTACCTCAGTAAATTACTTCTATACATCGAGGGTACCTCAGTAAATTACTTCGATACTTCAATACTTCGAAGGTACCTCAGTAAATTACTTGGATACTTATCTACATCGACAAATTACTTCAATACTTCAAAGGTACCTCAGCAAAATACTTCGAAGGTGTCTCAGCAAACCTATTCGATACTTCGATGATTCTTCAGCGAAATAAACGAAGGAGGATCGGGATTTTTTCTTAAGGATCGTTCTTCGAACAACCCTCAAGAAAAAGGGCAAAATGTAGATACCAAGAATAAACCGTGCCACGTGGAACAATATTAAAGGTGGAGCAACTTATTATGTTACAACAACACACACTACATTTCTCATTAGGATGCTAAGTTATGAACTTATCTCTATCAACGTGTGGCGCAATGTTAAAGGTTGGAGTATCAAAGTACGCTACAACAGAATACACCAAATCACTACCAAGATTGCTTAATTATTAAGCAATAGGTTTTAGTATAGGCACATGGGTGTTTCTGTCTGTCAGATGTAGCTGAGAAGTCTGCACAACTTTTAGTACAAAGGCGCAGTCGTCAACCACGTGGACTCAGAGTACGTGGCATCCTCTGACTGGCGAAGGTACGCAGCCAACGAAGGTACAACTTGTACGGAGGTTTCACATTTCACGATGTCACATGGGGGAATATAAGGGTGGCATCGTCTAATTGGAGATGGTGGGCGGACAACGAAGGTACAATCTGTACTAAGGCTGGGTAGTTGCCAAAGGAACATGGGTCAGCTGAGGTGGCAGAGTCCGATTGTATAAAGCTTGTGGTGCACGAAGGTACCATTGGTGCGAAAGATATATTAGGATATGATGGACCCAAAGACAGCAAAGATATATCTGGAGCAGAAGAGGCTAAAAATACCAAGCTTCACCAACAAAGAAAGGGGACTTTTGGGTGAGCTAGGATTAGAGAAAAGACTCATCTCTCTACTTTCTCTCTTATTTACTAGAGCTTCATACTTTCTTTAATGGAGTTCTTCCACCCAAATGTAACAAGATCAATAATAAACTTATCATCTTTACCCGTGGACGTAGGTTAAGATTAACTGAACCATGTAATCTCTTGTGTGATTTATTAACTTAGTTGCACTTATATTATGTTCTTACTTAACTATTTACTCACTGAGTTATCTATGTTCTATGATTTATCTCTGCTTTCTGAGTTATCTCTATTCATCTAAGATATCTCTTTATTTAGATTATTTGCTTACTCGTTTCTGTTTTACAGTGATACCATTGTTTTCTTAGCATCTGCTCTATCGAAGTATCTTCACTTACTTAGTATATGATCTTCTGAGCATATATCATTACGAACGTACCTTTTATTACTCAACAATATCAGTTCAACTGAGGTATCCATACTACTTAGTATATGATCCTCTGAGATGCTCATATTACGTAGACTATGGGAAAATGAGTAGTCACAAAACGGTCGGCTTGTGACCAATGTCCGGAACTTAAGTTTGAGTACCCGTTACAAACTTAAGTGGTTCAAGTTCTTAAATCGTTTAAGTATGATTTCATACTCATGAAAAAATACATTTATAAATTAAGGAATGCAATCTTTGCACACGTTGGATAAAATGTTCATGAACTGATTCTTTTGAATCAATCCGATTTTACTTCAATTGTGTCTTGTATACTTCTATGAGAATATAAACAATTGAACAACTCTATGAGTAACACAATTAGATTCATTTGATTATCAATTGACCTAGAAGTGTTAATATGAACAAGGTTAAGAGAAAAGTGTTCATATGGCTAACTTCGGGTAACTGTTATTGAGCCAACTCAATATACACGTTTAGGTACGGTTACTCATATCTAAATGAAGGTATATTTCATTTGTGTGTAACAAGCTAAAGACCATCTAACGGTGGAAAGATATTAGCTTGAATGTTGAATCAGGTTTCATCTAACGGTGAATATTGTTTGCTTTGTTCCAAAGTTATCAAACCTTGATTTGAAGACTATATAAGGGAGAACTCTAGCAACTGGGAAACCTAATCCCCACACCTCATTTGTGATACTAGTTGCGACTAGAATCGATTCTCCTTTAACCTAGGTTTTTCCTAAAACCATTATTGGTTAACGATGCAAAGACTTCATTGGGATTCTGAAGCCAGACCCAACTATTTTCTTTGTAGTTGCGTGTTCTGATCTTACTTTGTTTTATCGTATTGAGTACTATCTTCACTAAGATTTGCTCAAGATTTATCTCTGATAGGTAGGATATAAATCACAAAGCTCTTCGTCTCATTCTTTGTGATTCCATAATAACTTGTTCTACTACTATATAGTTAAGTTATTGTGAGGTGATTGATATTTCTAGGATGTTCTTCGGGAATATAAGACCGGATTACCAATTGGTTCTTGTTCACCTTGATTTATAAAAAGACAGAACAAAACTTCGTAGGTATTTCTGTGGGAGACAAATTTATCTATTCAAATAGACTTTTCTGTGGGAGACAGATTTGTTTATCAAGTCTTCGACTTTGGATCGTAGCAACTCTTAGTTGTGGGTGAGATCATCTAAGGGAATCAAGTGCGTAGAGTCCTGCTGGGATTCAAAGGTGTAAGGAACGGTATTGTACCTTAACAGTGTGAGATTGGTTAGGGCTCATCTACATTCCAGTCCGAAGTTAACTTGTAGTAGGCTAAAGTGTGTAAAGTCTTAATACAGTGTGGTGTTCAAATATGGACTAGGTCCCGGGGTTTTCTGCATTTGAGGTTTCCTCATTAACAAAACTTCTATTGTCTGTGTTATTTCTTTTTTCGCAATATATTTTCTATATAATTTAAGTATCACAAGTTGTGCGTAGTTTAATCAATTGGTAAATCCAACCTTTGGTTGTTGATTGAAATTGATTGACACTTGAACATTGGTCTTTGGTACCGTTCAAGTTGTTTCTCATAATAATCAAACTCGCGGATTTCTATCTGTTTGGTTTACTGATTATATTGAGAAACATAGATATAACTCTTGGATATATTTTTCTTGATTGAGTCTGACTGTCTAGTTGATTCTCGTGGAACTATATTGGAGTTAGTCCATACAGATTGCCTAAAAGAAATATTGGGTGTGGTTGTTATACCCCCGCTTTTTCAGTAGGCTAGTGTCTGTAGCGGGTTAATACAGTGTGGTGTTCAAAACTGGACTAGGTCACGGGGTTTTTCTGCATTTGCGGTTTCCTCGTTAACAAAACTTCTGGTGTTTGTGTTATTTATTTTACGCATTATATTTTCTATATAATTGAAATATCACAGGTTGTGCGTTGTTCAATCAATTGGTGAATCCAACCTTTGGTTGTTGATAAAAAGTGATTGATACTTGAACATCGGTTTTTGATACCGTCCAAGTTATTTCTCATATCAGTCGGGCTCACGAATTTCTATCTGTTCGATTGCAGATTATATTGAGAAATAAAGAAACAACTCTTGGATATATTTCCTTGATTGAGTCTGAATGTCTAGTTGATTCTCACTGAATTATATTGGAGTTAGTCCATAAAGATTGCCGAACGAGATATTGGGTGTGGTTGTTGAACCCCGCTTTTTCATATCTAAATACAAAATTAAATTAAACCATCTTCATAACAATGGTTGAATTGTTCAAATTGATTCCAATATTGAAAACCCCGCAAAAGAAATTCAGCAACATTTCAAAGAAGATAAGATGATGGAGTATGAGAAGAAAGTGTTGTGTTGTTATTGTTATGCTGCTCGAGTATAAGATGAAGGTGACGTTGAATGGTGTTGGCTGTAATACATGTATTGGTGTACGAGAAAGACTAAAGAAGAATATGGAAGATGATATCTCCCTGCATCTCGCCTCCTCTCGTTGAGACGAAATTTTCTGAAAGAAAAAATATAGCCTGGACAAAGTAAAGAAATATCTAGGGTTATAGACAAGATAAAAGGATCCTATTAATTAATTAATAACAGACCAACGGCTACCAACAATTGTAATAATCGGTCGGATTTCATTTGTGGTCGGTCGGTATTAATATTCAACCGCGTAAAACCGTAAAAGGGTCGGTTTTTTAACACTTCTGCCGTTCAGAACTTCCGTGTAATTGGGGTTCGGTTTTGTTCGGTTTTTCTTATCTCGGTTCGGTCGGGTTAGTCGGTTTGGTCGGCTTCATGTGCAGCCCTAATTCGTATTATTTTATTGTCAATTTCATACTTGTTTTAGCTATAATTCTTGCATATTATCTTGTTATTACTCTTATTTTATTTTATTTGTTTCTATTAGGAGAATCGACTCAATAATAATGAAAAGTATAAGAATGAGCTAAGAAAAAAATTACTCCAAGTATCCAAGCGCCTTAGTCGGAGAAAAGTGGAAGAAGTGCGACGAAAGGAGTAAAATTGCTCAAAACCAAGAGACGGGCCAAAGACCAAGCTGAATTCATCCAATTCAGCATTTCTCATCACCATCTTGAAAAGAATTATATTATAAAGAGAACGCAAAAAGAATGATCTCATTCTGAGTTCGTACATAAAAGTTATAGGTAAAACAAGCATATCGATTATCGAAGACTAGATGAAGGTACATGTATGGTTCGAATCTAGAGTTTCGTGAACTGAAAGGGTACACGTACTAGGTTCACGTAACAAGAGTCCCAACATTTTTAGCATAAGAAGGATACGCGTACCTGGCACTAAACCCTAATGCCCAAAATTCACAAACTATTTTTTAGGTCTTTATTTCATACTTTAGGTTCGAGTTTCCGTACCGACTAAGTTACTTGAAGGCGAAGCCTTGTAAACCTATATAAATATGTACTAGGACTTGCAGATAGGGATAATGTATTTGTAAGTCTTGGAGAGGAGAAAGTTAGGGTTTCAGAATGCTTATTATGTCGTAACGGTATCTCTCTACTTTTATTATATGTATATCATGGATACTTCTACATCCATGAGTATGTAAACACTTATTAATTGTAGATGAATTCTAAGTTCTAAATATGATTTGATTTAGTATATGAATCTATTTTGATTTTTTCATATGATTATTGATTGTCTTTGCTAGTATGGATGTTGACGCCTGATTCAGTTTAGGTGGCCAACTGATTCAGTTTATTATTTGATCTAAAGCTAATAAATAATAGTGAGATCTGTAATTGTCGAACGACTCTTTAAAAAAGTAGAAAACTTTAGACCTTGAAGAGGGATTTCGTGGAGTAATTACGTATAAAGACAATATTAGTAAGCAGACCGAGATTATGCGTTTGATGCTAGGATCAACCTTAGTTCACAAGACCTAAAGCATTCGACTAATTTACACTTAGAGAGATTATTCTTGATGGCTCAATCTGGTAGTCGAGCGCTTCCGTATCCAGTGACGTTGGGAATTTAGGGAATAACAAAGCTTATTTTTATTCTAAGGTTGGTGATAATCTATGCTTAATGACGAACTGATAAATATTTCATTTTTATGAATATTTAGTAACAAAAAAGGATTCCTCGATCATATCTCTCTCTATTGCTTACAATTTAATATTTTTAATTTGCTTTATTTATTTCGGGGTTATTTAGTTTTTGGTACTTACATTTTGTCCAACATTAGTGTTTGGTCTAACATTTGTCCAACTTAGAGTTTGGTACTTGAAAATAACGTTGACCTGTGTTGACTGTGTTTGACAAAATATTCAATTAATTCAATTTCTTAACGAAAGTCAATATTTAACACAATCAACATAGGTCAACGTTATTTTCAAGTACCAAATCCTAAGTTGGACAAATGTTAGAACAAACACTAATGTTTGACAAAATGTAAGTATCAAAAGCCAAATAACCCTTTATTTCGTTTAAAATTTAAAACAAAACCCCCTCTTTGTGACGTACTTGACAACTAAAACTCACTGTTGTTCGTGGGAATGAACTTGACTTCCACTATATTATTTGAGTGGAAACAAGATTACTAATTTGATTGCACCTAGACACGCATCAAATTTTTGCGTCGCTGCCGAGAAACAATCGATAACTTTATTTGTTATTTCTTTTAGTTTTAGTTTTAGTTTTAGTTTTACTTTTAGATTTTCTTTTTAGTTTTAATTTTGTCTTCTAGATTTTTGGTTTCAGGTGCTTTGGCACCGAAATAGTGGTACTACCCGAGGTGCAGAATTTAAACTCGCAAGGGAGTGGTACTACAAGCACGTTAGCAGTCGCAACAAGAACCTTCTTTATCAGAGATGGTAAATAGCACACGTACTCCACCACCACCCCCACCTCAGGACAAGAAGCTGCGAGAGTTATCATCTCGATGCTTGAATTCACATCCACTATGTATTACTCTAACTAACACATTGAAGCTGAAGTCGAATTTGATTCACCATTTACCGAAGTTCAAGGGACTTCCCGGCGGATATCCGAACCGTTATCTTCAAGTATTTCAGCACAAGATGACAAGTTTTAGGAAAGGTACCAAAGACAATGATAGGGCTATGCTACAAACCTTCCCATTTTCATTAACAAATATAGCCGAAGAATGGTTATATTACCTTCCCCCAGAGAGTGTTATAACATGGACAGATATGAAAAAGCTCGTTCCGGATAAATATTTCCTGCCTCTAAGTTGTTCGTTGTTCGTAAAGAGATTAGTAGCATTCCGCATATTACTGGTGTTAGAGCATAACTCAGTTGAACTCACCAAGCGTTGATATATTAGGTTTGGTTGTCATATTTTAGTATCAAAACTCATCTAGAGTCGCTTGATTAAATACTAGAGTCAACTTCGTTTAGGTTAGACTAGAAAATCTAGGAATGTTGAGACATACAAGTATTACTCCGAAGACCTGAAGAATGAGAAGAAGTAACTACTACTATAACGACATCATCCTTCCACCTGAGGTTAGTAATATTTATTTAAACTTGTTTCAATTTCTAACGTATCTTTCAAGTCATGCTATATTGAAAACATAACATGCGGAGTTGTACATACTGTATATATTGTATATTATACTCTAGAGGAGAGACATGATCATAATAATATGATCATAGTATTAAGGAATTAGACTACGAAGTATAGGGAAGAGAGCGTCATTACGATTGCCTCCTCATGTTTACAGAAAAAACATCGTCAAAGATCGCATCCTCAATTAATTAAGGGAAAACATGAAGAGAACCATATTTGTCATGAGAATACTAAGATTCTATTGGTTGGACAAGAGCATTTTAATAATAGAAAGTTATCAAGCTCCGCAAAATCCGAAAGGCGAAATGAGTTCATCCAGGTAGATGGACATGTATCCACTGGGAGAAACATTCTACAAAGCAAGATGGAACTAAAGAAGATTAATACATCCATGGAGAAACTATGAGAACACAAGATAACATTATCATGATGACAAGTTCAAAATGAATACACTACGAGCAAGAACAGTTAAGGAGGAACCCGACAATGATTGAAGATCAAAATCCGATATTATCCTAATCACAAATTAAGAAGAGGTTTTAAAATTTTATAATTTGTAACTGCGTCTAGCTAAGTTATCATGTCTGAAGTAAATAATATAGTCAACAAACAACAGTTTTCTAAGTCTGTTCTAGTTTGAACTAATTTAGATAGGCTTCCAAGTTTGTGTACACTCTAACTGTGATACTAGTAGTCCAGGTTGTTATAGTTTATGTTGAGGCAGACAAATATTATTTGTAATTGTGTGAGCTAATCTTGATTCACCGCTATCTCTCTATCGACTAGGAGCTCTATATGAGCAACTCTAAGACTATGCTCATGCATCTCCACACTACTTCTACCAAATTATTGATAGTTAAATTTTTACAAAATTTGAAAATGGCATCAGAGCTTGTTCAATCCTTATTGGCGTCAATTTTTCCCCCGCGTCAAGTGTGCCCGCATATACGACTCAAAAGAGATCGAAACGAGAACAAGAGAAGAAGAAAGAATCACTTCCTAATAAGTATTCAACGAGAAATTTAATAAGACGAGAATATGCAAGAAGATTTCAACGGTACAACAAGTGTTGAAGAAATAGATAAAAAAAAATATAAGAAAAAAAATTGTTGATAAGGTCCAAAGTAAAGCAGTACTAAAGATGCAAAGTATCTCTAAGTTGTTATATCAATTTATATAAGATTTAAACATCTCAATTTCTATCATGTTTTTATAGCAGATTCGATCCATGAGGTCAAAGTTTTTTTTTGCATGAAAATATTTCCGACGCCTATAAATCAAAAGAAATGAGACGATACGAAGTTTAAAGCAAAAAAGAAGAAGATACAATTTCCAACTCTCTTACAACGAGTCCATGTGTTAATTTTTTGTTTTACAACCTCAACAAAAATATTCTAAATCTAAGTATAAGAGGAAGAAAAAAATATTGCTCGTGAAAATTTCTAAGTCATAGTTAAATTACTATTAAAAATGCAAACCGTCTCCAATAAGAAGAAAACGAATAAAAATCATTTTCTAATAAGTGATTAGGGAGTAATCTTCATTTATGGTGTTTAACTTTATGAGTTCTGATATATTAAATATTACTCACATATTATGCTCGCTCGTGTTTTGAAAGGAAAGTTTTGTTGGAGGTGCACTTTGACGGACCGAAAATTTATGCCTACCGCGCCTGGGCGCGTAGACCATAACTTCCTCGGTGCGCCATTATGATGTTACTTACCTGGACTTAAAGCTAGGCAAATGCACGTCCATTTTCCCTTGCAATCATGCTCGTAGAGCATGATGAATCTAACTTAGCTTCCACACCTTTCCATCTTACCCTTGTTCCACGAAGAGTTTAAAGTCTTGAAGGTTATGGCCGATGCACATTACATGCATCACTGGCTTCCGAGTCCATTGTAGGCATAGAACATGCCTTGGACTTATGCATAGGCCATTGAAGGCCTAATACCCCTTCTTCAGTTAGCTTAGGCATTGCTGAGAGAATGCAATTTTCTTGATCGTGCCAAGGGCATATCACTCAGGCTCATGCTATACTCTCATTAAGCTTATGCAAGCTCCGCTAACTTGCATATCGATACAACTTACCTTCAAGGCCATGCCCAACCATTGGCACATGCCTAAGTCGAATGCTTTTATAGGAAGTATGAGCATCCAAGGAATGGAATGCAACTTGCCTCATCAAGTTTAGCCACAATCATCTCTTGTGTCGAGCTACCGATCCAGATGATATGAGAGGCTAGTATGCCACAATCATCTCATAATTAGATGATATGAGCGACAAAGTGCTGGACCGGCAACGCTGCAAATCATTGCGGCTTCCTACGTACCCTTCCCTACTTCAATGGGATCAAGCACTGACCGTAGTTCATCCTTGAAGGGACAAGCATCTCAGGAAAACTCGTCGGGGCCTAGCAATAATGGTAATGGCCTAGTCCATATAGGCCGCTTTGTCAAAATGCACAAAGGGTGCACACTATTGGGTCCGCGACATGGCATAGAAATGCCTTCGCATCATATGCTCCATTCGCAAGGCTACGCAGTTTTAAATGAGGCTTACACATCATTTATACTATTTAGGCTAAGCTATGAAGCTTACTTGGTGCTAGTCCACATATGCACCTTTAACCAACTACCCTTTCTATATATGTTAACTTGACATTTTTACAAGTTAGATTACGGGAGCAAAATGACTTCACCAAGTCCCAAAGCCGTGATGGATGCACATTACTATCCTGGCCAAATACAATGTACGGACGTGATGGTTGTACATTCAGTTCTGGATCACTGGCCAGTTCCAATGTCCGTCTATGATGGCTGAACATTTACTGAGAGAGGCTTAGTGAAGGGCCGTGATGGCTGTATTTCCGTCTTTTTCCAACAGGCCACTCCAATGTCCTAAAGCACCTTTGGTGCAGGATTGACTCTTGGGCAATACAACTTACAAGTTGCACCCTCTTGGTGTGATATTGGCCCTTGATCAATATATCTTCGCAATGCACCTTACTTGGCACCATGTTGGCTTTAGGCCAACGTTCCTCTTAACACGTAACGAAGATTTAGATAAAGCTTCATCTCGTGCCATGGCACATCTCTGAGCATGCGCCATGCTAAAATTTGGGGTGTTACATGCACGTAGAAGTTGCATTCCCAATATTGATATTGACGGAAAAGAGAGAAAATTACTTGCCTCCCCTATTACAAAACAACAAAGAGTTTCAAAGATGAAAAAAAACAACAAGATGTCTCCATATAAGATAAATTAGCAACATAAGTGGTCGAAAGGTGCAGACGAAGTTATATTTTAGAGAAAACAAATTAAGGGAAGAGAGAAACATGTCCGTCATCTCAACTGTTAACAAAAATTGAGAGACTATTGAAGGAAGATAACACCAAGGATTGCCTCCTTAATAGTTTACGAGTTTTGGAAGCCGATATCGAGAGAGTGTCAATAGCGAACCTCTTTTTGTTGAGAGAATAGAGCGTCAATACGATTGCCTCCTCATGTTGATGGAAGAAAACATCGCCAGAGATTACATCCTCAATTAATTAAGGGAAAATATGCAAAGAACCATATTTGTCACGAGAATACAAAGATTCTATTTTTGGGCCGGGAGCATTTCCATAATAGAAAATGATCAAGTTCCACAAAGGCCGAAAGGTGAAATGCGTTCATCCAAGTAGGTATACATGTATCCACTGGGAGAAACTATTTATAAAGCAAGATGGAACTAAAGAAGATTAAGACAGCCTTGGAGAAACTATGAGAAGACAAGATAACATCATCATGACGACAAGTCAAAAAATGAACATACTACGAGAAAAAATGCTAAGAAGTAACCGACAATGATTAAAGATCAAAATTAGATATCACCCTAATTACAAATTAAGAAGGAGTTTTCGAAATTATAACTTGTGATTGCGTCTAGCTAAGTTATCTTGTCTGAAGTAAATAATACTCAGCAAACGACAGTTTGCCAAGTCGGTTCTGGTATGAACTAGTTTGGATAAACTACCGAGTTTGTGTATTTTTATAGTCCAAGTTGTTGTAGCTAATATTGAGGAAGAAAAATATCATTTGCAATTGTGTGAGCAAGAAATCAATAATAAAAAACGAAGTTTACAGAGACATGATCTTGCTCCACCGCTATCTCACTATCTACTAGGAGCTCTGTATGACCACTATAACACTATGCTCATACATCTCCACGCTACTTCTACCAAATTATCGAGAGTTACTTTTGTATAATATTTGAACACTAGGTAAAATCTTTAAGAGGATGCACAATTCTATGTTTTTATATTTATTGTTAAGTTTTTGATATAAATTCTTTACTTTTTCGCGAACACCAAATAACACGTCCAACATCAGGGAGAATTAAAGAAGCTAAAGTAGTGCATGTAGACCTGTGTTACCGGAGATGAGTAAGAAAATGTTGAAATGGGGAGGTACTAAATGGGAAACAAAATGAAGTGAACATATCATCTCTTTCAGAAGCACCCTCAACCTACACTCTTGTTGCTAATAAAAAAATATGCGGAAGCTAGGCAATGAAGATACAAGATTAGTATAGACTGTGGTAACAATATTAAAATTGATATAAATTTCATAGCTAAGGACTTTAATTTAGTCAAGAGACCTGAAGTTATTTGCACGGTAAAGATAGTTGTTTTCCGTAACAAGTATGCTTTTAAACATTCAAAACTGGAATATATAGTTAGGTCGACTGAGCGAAGCGAGGGAGGACTCGATATATGACGACTTTGTGTCAATGTGAAGCATGATTTTTTTTTTTTTTTTCAATTTGACACAAAAAGATTGGATTTGGTGTCCATGGTTAGTCTTTTTCACATGATAAAATTGTCCCTCCCTTTTAGTCTAATTACTATAACTCCTTGTGTACCAATTTTTAGGGGTATAATTGACAATCAAACTTTAATATAACATATCTAAAAATCCGCGACTAGAAATTTTGCAAATTTTATCTCGTTGAAATGGTTTTAAAAAATCTACGCAATGAGTACAAACAACAATATCAAATTTAGAGTTTTCACGAAAAATTCGGAGGTGTTTACCATTTTAGGGCGCAATTTTCGAAAATTAAATGTATATTCATTAAGCAAACCACCCCAAAGGATACATAATACTTTATGTAGCCATATTTTGGTTTATGCATAACTTATTTACCGTTGCAACTAATAAAATGATGTACCCCTCCGTTTCAAGAAAAATGATACTTTCACTTTAGGCATAATTTCGAAAAATGCATAGTCATTATGCAAACCACCACGAGGATGCATAACATATTATGCAGCCATATTTTAGCTTATGCATCGGCTAGTTTTCTGTTTCAGGAAAACTGATAATTTCGCGCCGTGTCAGAAAAAATGATACTTTCACGTTGTATCAGAAAATAATACTTTCGTGCCCGTGTCAGAATAAATGATACTTACACGTCGACTTCTTCGATTTTCCGTCCTAACGTGACAGCAGGCATCTAGGATATCATATATCTTCGTGTGGAAGAGGTTATCTCTCCTTAAAAAATTAAAATAAAATTGGATTGCCATATAAAAAGAGACCAGTGTGTGATACCTAAAGGATAACCCCATTTGTGATGAATCATGTATATCTCTTCCGTTCAAATTTCCTATTCTGATTATGTAGTGGCAACCACTACAGTAACTGCCAAATCAACTTGGGACAAAAGGGAACAGCAGAGGGTAAATACGTCAATAAAGGGACACAAAAAGAAACATGATCAGAGAATTCGTACGATTCGTTGTTTCGTTTTTTTCCACGAACATTCGTTCATCCAATCAGGCATAGCGTTCGTGGTTAGTCAGAGGCCGTTGTTGTCCACTCAGGCGGCTAAACAGTTCTACCCCTAGAAAACCACCCCCCTAATCATATCGATGAATGGCAAAATGTAATTATCACATCACCATATACCCATCCATACCCATATCAAATTACAGAGTATACCATTCACATATACACAACACGGAAATACCATAACATCATCATCCATCATCCAAGTAGTCCCCACTAACAAACCTCTACACATTCTCTATTTAATCCCTCGTTTTGCCTCCATTTCATCTTCTCTATTCATTCCAGAATTTTCCGACGCTATCAGAAGAAACTAAGAAGTGTTAGAAGACTAAGAAGAAGAAAATGGGCGAGGTAGTTATTAATTAATCACGATTTTTGTTTTCTCTTATGGATTTGTCTAATTGTTTATTAAACGGCGACTTTTTATTGACATTGTTGTGATTTTTTTTCAGAAACCAGAGAAGAATCAGAATGAAGGGGAGAAGAAAGGGGGAGAAGAGAAGAAGAAGGGTGAAAATGGAGTTGTTCCTATTGTTTTGAAGATTGATATGCATTGTGATGGTTGTGCTAAGAAAGTTATTAGGTCCATTAAGCGGTTTGAAGGTAGTTTCGCAGGCTTATTCTCAAGGAAACTCTTCAGTATATGAAAGTTTACTTTTCATGGTTTAGATTTGTCTGGTTTTAAAGCTTTTGATTCTAAAAAAAAATGGCTTATAAAACCTTTTATCTCAACCTATTGTTTTCTTCTTTTCCCTCTTTGTTTTACCATTACAAAGGGATGTCATCATCCTCTGTTTACTCTGTTTTTCAGTGTTCAGATACTTCATTAGTACTCTTCATTAGAATTTTCTTTGATTATTTGAGGTTATGCTACTCTTTTGTTGTTACATTCTATTTGATTTTTCTCGATTTCTTCATTGAATACTCTGTTCTTATTACTCTGTATGATAGTCCGTTAACGGTGTCCTTGTTGTTGTAATTTCAAGGTGTTGAGAAGTGTTCAGCAGATAGCACATCAAATAAGATAACAGTAATTGGAAAAGTTGATCCAGTAAAACTCAGAGAAAATGTTGAATCCAAAACAAAGAAGAAAGTTGAACTCCTTTCTCCGATTCCCAAGAAAGAAGACAAAAATGGTGGGGATAAGAAGAAAACAGAAGAAGCAAAAAAACCAGAGGAGAAGAAACCCAAAGAGGTACCAACACTACTAAAAAACTTAACCTACGCCTGGTCTCTGTGTGTATTTCGTACATCTTGCCCCCCTGTAAAAGCTTTTTTTTTCAGGGTTTCTTCAGTTTTTTAACTTTTAGCTCTTAGAAACGACGTGGTTGTTGGTTGTTTTAGTGTTTGTGTTGGTGGTGGTTTTAATTCAGTTTTCAGATTTTTCAGTTTTTCAGATTTTTCAGTTTTTCAGATTTCAGAATTCGGAAGTACAGGATGTGTGTGTGGGAGAGATTAATGGGTCATTCGCTAATCTCTTTCTCAACCCTGTAACTCCTTTTTGAATTATCGTTAATCATAATTAGTTATTTTGGAATCACCGCCTTAGTTTTGTCTTGCAGCTCTTCTGATGCGTGATAAAAACCTACTTAGCTAGTGGGTAGTTTTGTATACAGTGATTCCATAATGAGTGTTTCGTTCACTTATTTTACCACACAATCTATGAGGCCTATTTTCTTGTACTAAACAAAAGTTTCTGAAAATTGGATTTGTGCAGCCTCAAGTGATTACTGTTGTTCTCAAGACTTCCTTGCATTGTGATGGATGTGTCAAGAAGCTTAAGAAGATGCTTAAGAAGTATAAAGGTGATTATTATTTTAACTGATATCTTGGCTTGGATATAATCTGTTTTAGTCCTTATATGTTCTCATTATGGGTAGTTTGTATGATGATTTTGTTACTTAAGTTTGGGTTTGATTGATGAAATTACAGGAGTTGATTCATCTACTATCGATGCACAGAAGGATTTGGTGACTGTGAAAGGAACAATGGATGCTAAGGTTTTGACAGCTTATTTGAAAGAGAAATTCAAGAGACCTGTAGATGTTGTTCCACCCAAGAAAGACGATGGAAAAGGGAAAGACGGCAGTGATAAGAAAGAGAAGGGTGGTGATGATGGAGGTGAAAAGAAAGGAGAGGGAGGAGCTGCCAAGAATGGTGGTGAACAGAAGAAGGTTACTTTTGACATAAGCAAGATGGATCACTACCCATTCGGTTATGCCTATGCTTACCCTGGTGCTGCTGCTGGGCCAAGTCACATTGCAGAGGGATATGCATTTGGAAATGGTTATGGTAATGGATTTGGAAATGTGTATGCTAATGAATATGCAAATGGAAGTGGAGCTGGAAATGGGTATGTGGTTGATCATCTTCACCCACCACAGATGTTTAGTGACGAAAACCCAAATGGTTGTTCAATTATGTGATCATGAAGAATTAAGATAATGTTCAGAAGAAGAATGTAAATAAGGGAGGGGGGTAAAAGGCAAAGAACAAATATAATCAGAGAGGGAGAAGTAGATATTTTGGGAGATATAGTAGGAAATCAGGATTATGAGTCATAGTAATTAGGTAAAGGTTTTAGAGATCATCATGGGATTCCTTAATTTGTTCAACTGATGTTAGTAATGGCTTAGTTTTATTATCTGGTGTTAGTAATGGTTATTTTGTGACTACTATATGTCCACTTTTGAAAGTCAAATTTTAATCTTTGGCTCATGATTTTCCACGTTTATTTCCATTCAATCTTCTTTCATAATCTTAACTTTGATTGAATCAATGAATCTGCCCTGAATCTGTCTTGGCCAGCCAAATTGATATCAACGGGTACAAATGGCGTAAATAAGGTTTTCACATTTAGTCTTGCATAATTATGAATGTTGTGGACTTGTTTCCCGAAAGGACCACTATTGATCATTTAACTTGTTTACAACCTACGCATATTCTTCGATGGTCAAGGGAACGAGATGGGTGTGGAACGTGCGGTATGCATCAATCAAAACGTCAAAAACGACATTATTTGTGTTGTGACTTTATCTTTAGTTTAACCTCTATGGACCAAAATGGGATTCACATCTAAGACGGTGTAACATGCATTGCAAACGGCAATAGATTATAGTTGTCATATTTGGCCTCAACATTTGCTCAGCTTTGGACCTCCACACAAGGTATGAAAGTGAAATGAAAATGCGACAACACCTATGGCTATGGAGGCACGCATGGGAGGCAAATCATTTATCGGCTATTCGTAGTTGGTTTGATGCAAGTTATATAGTTGTGTCAACTGCGTCCCCAAACCACACCCAAAAGCTGGTAATTGACTAAATGCATTTGAGGCTAAAAACTTAGATAGCTTTCAATAGCGAGACTTTAACAAGGAAACTTGGCCTAAAATGTTCTAAAAGGGTTCACACTGAAAACAGCCAATTCAGTAGTTTTCAAAACTAAGGGACCAATTTGAAAGGAAACGAGCGTCCGGTTTGGAGACAAAAACAAGTGGATACTGATTGTGGTGGAGGGTGGATTGAAACTATCAAAATTCAAAAAGAAATACAGGAAAAAATTACACGATATCTAAATCAGCAACAACGACTACAAAAAGTTCTGTGAAAAAAGTATAAAGGATAAACCCTTTCAAATCTGAAGTAAAAATATTAAAATGAGATAAAGCCTTATAATTAATTGATAATAACAAGTCAAGATGCGTAAAATGGAAACTTCGATTACGAATACACTAAAATACAATTGTGAGTAGATTACTTTATAATAGCTATCTAATACGGTTTTGTATGTTGGTTGGATGTGTCGTCGATGTTCTTAAAATCGAGCCCAATTTTTTTTAATTAGGAGAAAAGGTTTGATGTCACTGATTAAACCACTTTAATCTTTATTTTTGACAATGGCTGGTTAAACCATTTAGTTTAGAGGGAAATTATATACGGAAATTGGTTATTTGTCCAAATATTTTTAAAACATGGTTCAAATGGACGAGTAAAAATTATTATGGGTGAAATGGACACCAAAAAAATAGCAAGGACGAAACTGGATTCATCTGACTTAAATTTAAAAAATAGTAAGGATGAAACTTGATGCATCCTGATGTAAATTAAAAATACGAAAAAGTATTTAAAAATGGGTAGGATGAAACTGTTTATATCCTGGCTATTTTCACATTTTTGTCCATTTAAACAGTATCAAAATCTAAATGTCATTTTCACCTAAGAATTGTTGACTTTGGTTTTTTAACCAATTTTGTGGATTATATATCAAATTTATTCTGTTTATGGTTTGGACGTAACATGCGAACAACTGGTTAACATTTCGACGGATAACTATTGACTAAGAGGGAAAAAAATGATCGTCTTTACAGTGACAGGAAAAGAAACTGGGATAGAACAATAATCGCACTGAAGTGCAGAGGTGTAAATTGGGTTGTGCCAGTACGAGCACAGCCCAGCCCCGCACGTGATTTAGCCCAGCATGGCCCAACACATTAGTTTCGTGGGCTGTGCTGGATTAGCCTAATCGGCACAGTACCACAGCACAGCACGCGGCACGGATAAGCACATGGTCCATCCCAGCACGTTAAGAAAGCACGTCATAGCATGCACAAATACCCCATATAATAAGGCATAATATACCAATTTTTTTGTATATATCATAAAATAGTCACCATTCAAGCTAGTTTTTGACATTTTATGCTGGCTTATTTACAACCACACATATAATACCTTAATATTTGGAAAATATATTTCAATATCGTTGTTATAATGTCGTCACCTATATTTGACTAGAACATTAATTTACATGACAATAATCCAATTTTATATTTGATGGGCAATTTCTTTTTATTGAATAAACTTGTTAATTTCACTTGAAATAATTTCATACGATATGTGTCTATTTAAATTCTCGTGATAATGTCCGACTTAATGTATACGTTAAGTGATTTCAAATTGTTTATAGCACGTGTGCCAGCACGGAACGACACATCACGTTTATTCGTGTGTTGTGCCCGTGGGCTGTGCTGTGCCTAGCTTTTGACTAGTAAAGCACAGCACGGCACAACACGTTTAAATCGTGGCAGAGCACAACACGGCACATGGCACGTGAAGCACGCGACTTCGTGTGCCAGCTGTGCAGGGCCGGCACGTTTTATACCTCCATTGAAGTGTACCTTATATATTTTAAGAGATAAACCATTTCTAAATTTTACTAGTTATTATCCATAAGTAGGGCTGTCAATGGGTACCCATTACCCGGACCCGGACCCGGTATATTTGAGTCCGGTTCCGGGTCCTAAAGTTGGACCCATTAGCTACTTAGGACCCGGCGGGCAATTACCCGATTAGACCCGAATTTAAACGGGTCCAAACGGGTAATACCCGTTGGGTACCCGTTTATTCATTCTTTTATTCATGTTTTTAGCAAAATTACAAGTATTTTTGCTAGTTTTAGCTTTGATATTGTACTCATTAAAATTTTTTCTCTTACATTTAACCTTTATTTAGTACATTAATAAGAAATAATAATAAATTTTTATAAAAATTACTTAAATCCAAGCCAAAAAGAGAAATATATTAAGTTTTTGAGGTTTTTTAAATAGTTTTATTAAGACCCAATGGGTACCCGGAACCGACGGGTACCCGGCTATTTAAACGGGTCCGGTTCTGGGTCCACAAGTTTAGGAACCGGACCCGGAACCGTTAGGAACCGGACCCGACCATTATAAGTAGGGTCCGGATCCGGGTCTAGTGATACCCGGGAGGACCCGGACCCGTTGACACCCCTATCCATAAGGGTATAATTGTAAAAAATACTTAAACATACTCCTTTTTCCTCCTTGCTTTAAGAATTGTGCAAACTACAACTAGCTCATCTAATTTAAGACGGAGAAGTATTATATAATACACCTATTTTTTTCATCTTTTATCATTTAATTTGCCTAGATGTATATGAAGAGATTAACAACATGATTAACAACCTTCAAAACATAACTAATGGTTACAGTAGAAAAAAGAATATTCTGATTAAGCCTAAGATCAATCTTCAGTACGTATATGCACTAACAAATTTCTCAACTTGGAAAAATTAGAAACATACAGATCAGAGAAACAACTAGAAGAGGTTAACTAACAGGTAGGAAGCGTGATTCGTTACCTAGGTTTTTTTTATGTTTAGATGTAGGATAGCCTTATATTTTTGGTGATAATAAAAAGTCAGAGTTAATAATTAGGATATTTTTACGGATGAGAATAAAGGAGAATGGGACAGAGAAAAAATAGAGATGGAAAATAGGAGAAACAAGGAGGGAAAGCTTTACTAATATGGTGCCAAAACCATTACCGATAACCACCGCTTAATTTTATATATATATATTTTTTTTTCTTTGGATTGAAAGGGAATCTATTAAAGAAGGAACGCGTCTTATTATACCAATTATATGAACTTCTGTTGGTAGTCTTAATCATTTTGCGTTCTTTGGTCATGGAAGTTTTTGTCTTTAACTGTGTTTATCAATTCTCTATATAATAACGGAATTTTTTAAAGCGTTCTCATTCACCAGATTTCCACGTTCACTAGAGTTCCATGTTAATTCTCGTTTCTGGTTGATTCTGGCCCCACCAGTTTTTTCTTTTTTTTGGAAAACTTATTAAATTTAAACAAAAAAAAAATCAGGAGAATATTTTTTATTCCGCTAATAAGATAGCTAAATATTAAATATTCTTTTAGCCTAAAATAGCAAGATCTTGAAAATCTCATAACGTACCAAAAATATATTAATGAATATATATAATTAATCATAAAATCAACTGTTTCATCATACCAAAAATATATAAAAAATTGGCTATATTTAATCCTAACATTTATATTCTCAAACAAAATTAAAATAAAATCACATCACCATCACCATCACGATTTCATCACAAAACTAAATCAACCAAACAAAAATAAAAATAATAAAAAATGTCCAGTGTCAAATTTCACATTTTGTAATTGAACTAATCATAATTACAATTCTTAGCTATTGATAATTAAACTAACTCTAATGCGATAAAATTGCAATTCTTATGAAATTAAAACTCTTTAATCAATAATCAAAATATTTATAGTGTTGGATGGATGCTTACCTGTAGATTAAAACGTGTTTCTCTTATTCAAAAAATCAATATTTAATCCTGCAAAATAATTGAAATACAAAATCGTTAGTAAAAAATCGTGGGTATAAGCATGATTTAGACAAACTGAAAACAAAAAAAATGTAGTTAGAAAAGTGCAATCGATAAAAATGATTTTCTTAATATTTTCATTCCATAAAAAAAGTAAAACAAATAAAAGAAATTTTTATCTCCGAAAATGTGGGAGATTTTTCAACATTATTTCAGAAAATAACTTACCAAATAAATGTAGGTATTTGAAAATATAGCGGGTATCCAAAAATATAATATATTTTTTGTTTTATTTTATCCTATTTTAACTGAAAGTGGCAAAAATATTGTGTGCATGATATTTACGGTAAAATATCATTGGTAAAAAGATAACAAAACAGGTAAATCCGTGATTTTCATAGTTTAATCTTACCAAAAATAATACAATAGGTTTAATGCAGTTGGCCAAAAAAAAATATAATTCTTATACTATATTCTTAGATATGTCTCTTTATTTAAACAAAATCTCTTTATTAAACAAAATCTTTATATTCATGGATAATATATCTCTTTATATAAAGCTCCGAGCATAAGCCAATCCTGTCGACACCGCTTCTCTTTTAACGACGGTTTTTTTTCTTCGTTTTGTTTTCTGATCCCGGATATGTTGCTGCTTTGTAGGTCTTCGCATCGAAAAAATTGGTAAATATTCGTCTTTTTCGATCTTCTTTTCGTATTCGTTTCTCCATTTTTTTTTATCGATATAGAGCGATGTCCTTTTTTCTACTCGTCTTTTATCATGGAAGTTATTGGTAAATTTCATCCCTTTAAATTGTCTTTTCCTTCTCCCCTCTTTTACCTATAGAGAATGATGGAATGCAAAGTTGATAAAAGAGAGAAAATTTATGGACAGTTTCTATTGGGAAAACCTTTTGGTGCTTTCACAGAATGTTTTTCCGTTGGTTTAGCCGAGATTAATAGCAAATTCAAGGTTAGTTCGGACTCATTCTGCTATATTTTGAGTTTTCATTCTTATTCAAAACATATATCTCAACACATAATATATCTCAACACATAAACCTGTTTTTTCTGATTTTATTTTTATTTTATATAACCTTTAAACTCGATATTGCATTTGTTATAGCAATAGGTCACGTAGAACAAAAGACATTTTAGAATTTTTTCAGTTGAAGTCATTTTAATTTGCTTAGAAATTTTTCTGATTCTTCTTTAATTAAATTTAATTTGTTAGATTATATTAGTTAAACAAGAAATTCCTTGAACTTTATTTTGCAATTGTTCGTGACTTAAACATAAGGTAACAAAATCATTTTTGTTTTTATTCTTCCTTCCATTTTTCCAAGGGTTATCATTTGGTGTATACTTTTGTAGGCTGCAAAATTTACGTTGTGTAAGGATTGGGAAGGAATATACATTTAGGGAAAATTAGCCCTTTTTCCCAAAGATATGCTTATTTTGTCCAACAGGGGATTGTCTACTTCTGCGCATTTGTCCAGCAGGAGATTGTCTATTTTTGTGCAAAAATATGCTTATTCATAATGACCAGCGGGTCCTGTACATTGTATAAAACGAAACGAAAGGCAACACCTTGATTGGGAACAAACAAGTTGCAAGGTCATTTAGTGTTCCAATCACTAAGGTACTGTTGATGGGTAAAACACAAGTGAGCATCCACTTTTTCATAATCCAAATTTTGCTCCACTTATTACTATACGTGAACATGATGTGTGAGTTGAGATGTACAAAATAATTTATTACTGGTTACTGAAAGTGTACGGACATGTGGGATTGGATGACTCAATGAAATGATTTTTAACATGTGTAGTTGTACAATTTCTCACTCCAATTGATTACTATAGAGCAAAGTAGTAAGTCTAAAATTTGTCCCTGCGACATTTAGTTTGAGAATACTAAATTATTTGGTTCTAATGGCTTCACAACTTATACCGTTATTAATTGTTTAAGTAAATTTTTTTGATGTCACAAATTCATTATTCATTAGTTCCGACTTCCAGCTTTGTTATTCTTCCCTTTTACTAAATGTTTGGGTTCTTATAATTTTGCACTTATACGGCTAATTTCTTGCTTGCAAGATATATTGTTATGAAGTGGCTTTTCGTATGATATAGATATTTTTTGTTCTTTATGGATTGAGTTGCCCACCAGTGTCACCTTATCAAAAGTCCTCGCAGTGTAATCATGGGCCCTTATTAATTGTATAAAAGGGGGAAGACTACTAACCAAAATGCAGCATCACTCAGTTAATCGAACTTTTTTCCCATGGAGACTAAGCGAGAGTAGCACACTGGTATATGTGGTTCTCTATATGTGGTTCTCTAAACAGAAAAAGATAGTTTAGAGGTAGAAAAGTATTTGCGGTCCACCATCCTTTATCAAAAGATTCTTATGTGTTCCACAAACGGAAACATGTATTACCTATCAAAGAAAATTGCCAAATTTTCGTAACCAAGTATCTGACACCCCACCATTTTAGTCTTTTTTTTGGTAATATTAAAAATTTAGGCAACAAAATTCTAGGAATTTTTTTTTATCCCATGATATGCCAACTACATTCAAGAAAAAATAAAATTTTATAATTTTACCTTAAAAAAATCTGATAAAAACTTTCAACATACAAAAATATATTAAAAAATTGGATACATTTAATCCTAATATTTAAATTCTCAAACAAAATTAAAATAAAGTGACATCACCATCATGATTTCATCTCAAAATTAAATAATAATAAAATAAGAATAACACTAAAAAATGTCCAATTACACATTTTACAATTAAACTAATCCTAATTACAATTTTAAGCTATTGATAATTAAACTAGACCTAACGCGATAAAAATTACAATTCTTATGAAATTAAAACTCTTTAATCAATAATCAAAATACTTAGAGTGAGAATCATAATTATGATCTTTGCTGCCATAATCTTAAAATTGAGTAATAATATAGTAGATATTTTCCACAATATTTTACAAGATAAATAAATTTTCGCAGCTATATTTTCCACAAGCTTTTCCATAAACAGAGATCTTTGTTGCCGTAAATACAAATTAAAATTGCTCAATTTATTCTGAATTATATTCCTCACGAATGTATACGGAGCTTGGCACCGGATGCTCTGTCCCTTAAGCCATTTGTGCCCATGTCTCGGCTACTCACAAGTCGCCATGTTGATTATTTGATTTTACAACATATTATATTTTTTTATTGGATTCTTAGAGCATCTCCAATAGAGTTTGGGTCTCTAAAAAAATTGGTTCCACGTAGGATTTTAGATACTCTAACATAAAAAAAACTCTCTCCAACGGTAGATGGATAATCAAAAATTAGTATGAGTTGGTGGTTTGAGTTTGGATGAGAATATCTAAATTTAAATACTCTCATCCATACCCATGTCATAAAAAAATTCTGGTTATAATTATTTTGACCTACATTTTAGATTAAGTAACCTATAATTAAATGGCATTGTATTAAAATAGATATAGATATAACTACCAATGGAAATGCTTATCAAAACAGGATTTTATATATACATAATGTCAATTAAATGCCTAATTATAGGTTTCCACATAGGATATATACCCAGAAACCATTGGAGATGCTCTTATTTAAGCAATATAAAAATATTATCTCGAGATCTTGTTCTTTCAAATCATGGAAATAAATTTTATGCCGATGCATCTTTCCCAAATAATTATTCAATTGATGAGTGATAAATCATTGATCAGAAAATGAGAAAAGAAAAAAAAGGCATAATTGATGAACCTATCAAAAAAGATAAAATTATTATGATCGTTACCTAAATCATATTTTGGAAATGTTAAGCACCAATAGGATTTAATAAGAAAATCTCTCAAATGAAATCAATGAAGAAACCCATTAATTTTAACTGTCTTTGTGATGAATATCTTGGTTCATTCTTTCTGAAAAATCTGTTATTTCTCTTCAATGACCTTCAATTCTCAGCACATCTATTTTCCACTCTTGAAAATCCTTTTTCTTTTTTAGAGTGATGAATCACAATTTTTATTCTGAGAAGATTATATTTAACATAGTCATTGGAATAGTTGGATAGAGAGAAGATAATGTCATGTTGAAACATAATCCATTATTATGATTGTTACCTAAATCATGTTTTGGAAATATTAAGCACCAATAGGATTTAATAAAAAAATCTCTCAAATCAAACCAATGAAGAAACCCATTAATTATAACTGTCTTTATGATGAATATCTTGGTTCATTCTTTCTGAAAAATCTGTTATTTCTCTTCAATGACCTTCAATTCTTAGCACATCTATTTTCCATTCTTGAAAAACTCTTTTCTTTTTGAGAGTGATGAATCGCAACTTTTATTCAGAGAAGATTCTATTTAACATAGTTATTGGATTAATAGTTGGACGGAGAGAAGATAATGTCATGTTGAAATATAATCCACGTGACGTCCAATGAGTGGCGGAGACCGGCCAAAAAGAGATTTAAGAAATGTAGGATTTGGAGCCAAACAGTAAGAAGCATCTTACCAAAAAACAACAACAACGACGACGACGATATGAAGCTATTTCTCGAGATTCGGGGCCGTGTCTCGCTTATTTTTAATACCAAGTTATTGTTAATTGTTTTCAACGTGGCGGAATATGTCTTGGATGCAATCTATAACAAGGTAATTTATTTTTTTTAAAGCTCGCATATTTTGAAATCAAACCTTTGCATGGAGTTTTAATTAACAGTCCGTGTAGGAAATAAAAAACGCTCTTCTGTGAAGCAAATGCAGTTAGTTTGGTTGAAAGAAAGGATATTGTATTATTATTGTATGAACTGTTGCACATGTAATACCAACATCGTACACAGGATAATCAGTCGTACTGCGTTGGATGCATAATTTTGGAGCCGTCAACTAAACCAGTATACGTATAAAAGATTCCAAAAAAAGAATATGAAGTTTGAACTATCAAATTTCATCTCAAAGTGGTGGATCACACTTACAATGCAGTGTTCGTTCTTATGGACATACCATGAGAAGAGTTCATGGGTTGTATCATAGAGGAGCTCTATAAAAAGGTATCAAAAATCAGTTATCCTAATAACTATTCTTTTTGTTGATTATAGTAATATGCTTACAAAAGAAATATGCTGGTACATGGAACAGAAAGTCACTCCACAACCACGACATTAATAGTTCCTTGCATAAAAAATACGCTCCATTACCAAGATATCAATCGTTCCTTACCAAGACAAAGTGGAGACAAAGGAAAAAGGAATGGTAAGAAGAATTACTTTTTCATTGCATTGTTTCCCACAAAGTTTACTTTAGCTTTTTTTGTTCATCTTATTTTCTTACACCAAGATATTTGTTTAGCCATCAGTTTTTGTACCCCTTTTTTATTTATTTATAATATTATGTAACCAGTTTCCAATATTCCATACCAATAAATAGACCCGTCCATCGCACGGGTAAAAAACTAGTACATATAGGTTTGTATATTTCTGGTTAACCTGAATTACATGCCGTCAATTTATACCTAAAATTTCGAATTTAACTATTTTGGGTTAGTTATGTGCCTTTTGGATTTAGCTAGGTAGAATTATGTATGGTTTTGAAGTAATATGGTTAGTATAATTTGGAAAGAGCCATGATTTGAATGAATATTGGTGACAACTTGAAAACGTCTTATTCTGTGCCCATGTCATTGCTTGTGTCACAATTCACTAGGTTTGGTTGGTTCTAGCTCTATCCAGAAAACTTACTCTTTAATTGATTAATTAACTAATTAAATAATCAAGATCATTACACGTGAGTAGTTAATTCAATTGTGAAATTTGCCCCATGAAAGACATGATTACTAAGCGCTGATGTCGAATCTTTCGGGGATACCATTCTATATAAGACAAAAAAGTAAAATCGATCATGACCGTTAGATTATTTAAACGGTATCCCTGCTAATATCGGTACTCTTTTTAACAATTATATCATTATAACCATGTCAATGAATCCCTTTCCGATTATAAAAACAGTTATTGTTGTTTTTGTTTTTTGTGCAAAAGGTTAAATCGTAAAAAGGATTACCATTAGATTATTTAAACGGTATCCCTGTTAATACCAGTATCCTTTTAACAATTATGTCATTATAACCATGTCAACGGATCCCTTACCAGTTATAAAAGCGGTTATTATTGTTGTTTTTGTTTTTTGTGCAAAAGGTTAAATCCTACAAAGGATTTACAATGAAAGTCTTTATTATAACCTTCATATATGAGTGACCAAACAATTCAGCCGATAATCGCGAGCCAGTTCTTCCCGCTTAAAATCGGTGTTCAAATGTAACCCAAACTGGAAACACGTTTTTTGTGCCATTTCCGAATAAATCACGAATTCTTTGAATTATCGAATCATGCGCTCATTTAGGGCTGGCAACGGATAACCGATAACCGATATCCATTTCCGAAATCCGACATCCTATAGAATTTAATCCGACATATCGGATATCGGAATCCGATATTCTATCGGATATTTCCTCTTAACGATAACGGTATCAGAATAGGCTGCTTCCGTTAGGTTAATATCCGATATCCGATAACCTAGGGGTTTACTTGTAATTTCCTACCCCTATGTATTATCTATCAACTGTCGGAGAACCTAATCTTCTCTATTCTCTAGTCTCTCTAAGCGTTTTTCACCCCAACACAGAAGACTTAGAGAAGAGATTCGAGAAGTTTGAGAAGATTGATAGAGAGGAACTGAGTGACCGAGTGAACTACATCTATTTGATGAAGAGTGTGATGATCAGAGACTCTCAGAGAAGTAAGTCATGAACCTAATCTATTGTTTCAAAGTCAGGTTTCATTTCCCCCCTAAATCGATTGCATATTTTGATGTTTAATTTTGATGTTCTTCTAATCTAATCGAAACCCTAAGGAAGTCATGAATGTTTCTATGTTTAATTTTGAGATTCTGAAAATCATTTTTTTCCAGAGAAAATTAGGGTTACTAATGCATTTAAAAAATCATCAAGTTTTGAAGTTTATAAAGATTATAGGAAATTGGTTTCCGAATTCACTAAAGCTGGTTTGTATGAGAAAAATGGTCACGGGGTTGCAATTTCTGTGATTGTTATTGTGGTTTTGCTGTTTCTAAGTATTTATGGTATTTTAATGTCTGATAAATTTTGATGATGTCTATCATGATTTTGTTATCTTTGCGATGTAGTGTTTGATAAAATTGCTCACCCGAATGTGAAAATATTTAGTGAATTAGTCTTTGAGACGCATATGTACCTAACATGATATTATTTTTCTAGTTGCAGAAGTATAGTCCTGGAAGACAATGAGACGTTCAAGAGATTTAAAGGGTATCTCTCTCTGTCAATCCTGCTGAATTGTTGTTTGGTTTTGTTGTAGTCGTTGTCGTATCATTCATTGCATTGGTGGAGATATTATTTTGTTTAGTCTGTCATGTATGCATGTTTTTAGCGATGTGAGGCCTAAATAGCTAGTTGTAACTTATCTACTTATCTTATTTTATAAAATTAGTTCTGCAGTTCTGCTTTTCTGCTTTGGGTGTCTCTGCATACTATCCAAAGCTATTCTGCTTTGAATTGGTCCCTTTTCTGTCATTGAGTTCAGGATTCACCTGATTCAGAACTCAATCTTTAAAAGTTATTCTACAGAATCTATCTTTTATATTGTGGTTGGTTAGACTCGGTAACAGTTGGTTAAGGAAATTTTGTGAACATTCTTATCAGTATTTGGTGAAGTTATATCCCAGTGCTATTTAATTGGTACTTGTTTAAGCTCATTTTATAAACTGGTACTTGTTTCTTCTCTGTGCATTCAATTTTTGTACAATTATCTAGATTGTGTGTCTGTTCATTGTCTGGTTGATATTTGAGAATTGTAGCACACTGAATTCCAATGGCTCGGCCTAGTTTCCACTAGTGCATTGTGGCCTGTCTTGAACTTAGAATTCTGAAGTTATATCTGGTTGTTTAAGTTGTTTGTACGTGACAAGTCTAGAACTCCTCTTGTTGTGTACAGTCAATCTCAGCTATATTTTGAACAGTAGTAGCAGTGTCAGTGTCGTTTGAGTGTTTGTAAGAGGGTAAGAAGAGTAAATCATTATCATGAGTCTGCAGTTAGCCATCATTCTTGCTTCTGATAAGTAGTTTCTCTTGCTCAAAATATCATCTTTCAGTCATGAAATTCTTGAGGGCTAGAGACATTGTTCATTGGATAATGGATATAATGAATTGTTTTTATGGTTTCATAGTGATTTGGTATAATTTAGTAATGATAGTGCAGCTGATGGCTAATAGCTTAGTGATGATGCTACTGCTCTTATATACCCTGCCATATGTTAAAACAATTATCTTCAGTTTGCAGAAAACAAATGGAAAGAGTTAATTTGATAAGTATGTATCTCAGATAAATATTTGATAAGTATTGCTATGCTTAAGTGATTGGCTGCCAGACTTCTTTGATGCAGGTAAATATTTGTTTCTTTTCCTTTGCTTTTTTAGGTACCAAAATCTTATCTATTGTAAACTTCATTAGTACTATATGACCAGTTTCATGAGTTCTCTTGTGCACTCAAGGGTATCAATCTGACAGATTATTAACCTTGTTAGGTCTTCTGTGCACTGACCATGATGATATTAACCTAGGTCCACTGCATCTCTTAGAACAGAACCACAATTATATTGTACTGCTCTCTGAAACCAGGTCTTGACAGATGAATAAATCAATTGTACTGCTCTCTGAAACCAGATTTTTGTGAATGCATATATGGAAGTCGTCGACTAAAGTTGATGCAACATGCAACCAGCAAAGAAGATCCAGCCTGTTTGAGTGTAGTTTGTTTTTGTTTGTAGTTGCAGATTCTTTTATTTGTTTTTTCATGTGTGATGTGACTGAGGTGTTTGTGTGGTTTGCTTTTCTTACACTGAACAAAAAAAAGACTCTATTAAGAAACTTAAAAAGCTTAAATTTTCAGCATTTGTTTATGTGGAACAAAATCGGATTTTAACGAATAAAAATCCGATATCCGATAACTTAACCTTAACCTTATCGAATTGCATTTTTTGATATCCGCCGGATGTTATCGGATATCGGATATCCGATAACCCTTAACCTTAACCTTATCGGTTTGTCAAATATCCGACGGATATTTATCCATTGACAGCCCTACGCTCATTCCTTAGTTCGTTTAAAATTTTCGTGTGAGCAGGGATATTCGAACCCATGACATGTAGCGCGTTTGATCAAGCCTTGTACCACAGCTGCCTGGTCTTGGTTAATAATAGTGTGCATAAAACTAGCATTTAAACTCAAAGCATGAACAAGAAATATATTCCAATAGCTTACCATAGGCCGAACTTTTTGTGCCGCATTTGTGTATGTGATAGTGCTTTAAACGCGAACTTATGAATCGTCAGATGTTCCATCCTCATTTTATTTAGCCAGTTAGCACGTGCATTTAGCCGGTCCAAATTTTTACGGCACGTCGAATTGCTAACTAGGCTCTAAAGAGGTGTCGTCCTAAACCATTTGCCAGTAGTCATTTTTTTGGAGATTTATTTCTGTCTCTCTCTCTCCAACCAGCAAACAGGGAAGTTCTTCTAGTCCTTCATCTTCTGAACTTCCAAGTTTTTAGTGGTATCGTACTCTTTCATTCAACGAGGTGCCAACCATATGACCCATGATCTCGACAACACACGCTGCTAAAACATCTCTATCCTGTGTGGAGTCCTCCAAACCTCCCCCTCCTGCATCCTTCTCTTGCAGGAAGCTACTCAGCTAGTGTAGCGTTTTATGTCTTGTTTGCTTTTGTTCGTTTCTTTTATTTTTCCTTCTTTATTTTCCGGTTATGAGCAAAAAAAAAAAAAGCCGTGACACAACAAGTCTAAATTATTTTCTGGGGTGCAGTTGCTCTTTATCATACAGAAAAACCCACCGGATTTCTTTCTAGTCTATTATTTGAGGTCCTACTCCTGCCCTTGTCCTGGAGTCTTGGACCAGAGTGCCAAGATTTTCTCATTTTAGACTTCGGGGACCATATACATGATCATCATGTATTTAAGTAGAAACTAGCTAAGATAAGTGGTGGACGTCTCTACAACAACTGTAGTGCCCTAAAAGCAACGCAAGTGTGATCAAGTCAGCGGCAGCCAATTTCTAAGTCCTGATTAATTAAGGGCAGTCAAACATTCACCTGGCATTCAACTAAATTAATTAAGGATTTTTTATAAAAATAGGCCTGTTTTTTAAATGGTTTACAAAAGTAAGCCTGTTTTTTTTACTTCTTACAAAACTAGGCAAGTATTGACCAAAACAGATGGATGGAAAGTTAGTCCCGTTAACTGTACCTAAAAAGACCTAATAGTCCTTTGAACTGGTATGTGACCCAACCAGACGTGTTGACTCTGTATACGTTACCACACACTGCATATGTGACACTGCTTATGTGGCACTGCATATGTGGCACCATGATAGCCCAACACAACTTCTATTTTCTATCTACCAATCTAGCCATCACCATCACTGATGCAGCCGCCTACTCCAACCGAGCCAAATACCTCCCTAAAATCCAGAATCCAACCGCCTCACCACCACAAGAAACCCATTGCCAAATACCTCCCTTAAATCCAGAATCCAACAGCCTCACCACCACAAGAAACCCATTGCAGTCGCTTCCTCTAGCTAACAAACTCGTACAAAATTCAGCCAATTCTGCCAATACACAAACCAAATCTGATCTTCATTCACATCTAAGCCATCATTCATCATTCATGGAATAGCATGTTTCAAGAACCGATTATACGATCGCCACCACCATTAGCAATCATTCTTCGACTGCTTGATTTGTTAAGTAAATATCACAAAATTTAGCTCATAGATACTGCAGCTACATCAATCACATACAAATTAAATCCGTGGCTAATCGAGATACCACCTTCTGTACGTCCTGCTGGTGATAGATTTCACATACAAAACTGATCCCTCGGGCATCTCCACAAACACCTTCTGTACGTCCTGCTGGTGATAGCTTTCACATAAAAAACTGATCCCTTGAGCTTCCCATTGTTTCATAAGCCAAATTATACATCCTTCCCCGCAACAATTTCATATTCAAAGGAAGTCCAATATTCCTGAACATATGCACACTTTAATTTCTACAACATCCACACCTTACAATCACATAACATTAACGAAGTAGCATCACTTGGATGATTTCTGGCAGCAAACACATTTCTAAACTTGCTTTATTTCGTTGATTTCTCATCTTGGAACTCCATCAATTCAAAACACATTTATCCTAGACTCAATATCCCTCATTCATTTCCATAAATCCAACAGCAAAAAACAAAGTTTGGAAAGTAGACAAATGCAACAAAATATCATCCATCCAAAAATCAATAAGACCAAAAAATTAAAAATGGGTTCACAAATTAAAATTAAAATTAAACAATAGTATTCTCTTAGGCATTTCCACAAACAACTAGTGTTCACAAACGTAATCTTTCAATAATACAACTAAAAATGAAATTCAACTCACACCCAAAACTAAAAATCAGGGATTTGAGTTTATAAGTTTCAATTGAAATGGAAATTCGGGAAAACATATATACGTATTTCATCAGATCTGGGTGGAGGTCTTTATGGTGTTTTTGATGATGTTAGTGGCGGTGGTAGTGGTGGACGACTAACCGATTATGATTATGGTTGATTTGGTGGTGGTGCTGGTGCTTGTTGCGGTAGTGGTAGTGATGTTGAATTGATTTGGTGGTGGTAATTGTGTCTCTGAAGATTGAAATCAAAATTAAATCGAGATTCCAATTTAAATCAGTTGAATTTGAGTTGGGTCGATGTAAATCGTCGGTGTTCGTCGGAGACGAACAAGAAATTTATGAAATCGGAATACCCATTTAATTCGAGCATCAAAACATTAGCCAAACTCTCCAGATCAATCATAACCCTCCTTTAATTTCTTATTATCCATCGTAAATCGAAATACCCATTTAATTCATAGAAACCCTAAATTTTTCTTTCTGTAATTCACTTATTCTTCTGAATTTGTATAACTACATGACAATCTTTACCACCTACAACCCTTCCTTCATTTAACTCCTCTTAGTTTGATATCAAAATATTCATTTCTCATTCTCAAATCAATTTCAGACGAAGAATAGGAAAAGAGAGGAAGAAGAAAACGAGAAAAGAAAATTTTTCTCTGTCGAACCGATTCATAACTCAACGGCAAAACCCATCTCCAACTTCGCTACATAACTCAAAATCGAGATGGTTATATATTGGAAATCATAGCCGTTTAAAATCAACGTGATTTCCAGATCTTAGATGGACACTGCAACAGCCCACACGTGCATAAAGGGCATAATTGTAATCTACACCTATCTATGAGATATCACTTAATGAGATTTTGGCGAGATATTGACAAGTCAACAAGAGATACTGATTGATATAACAGATTTGGATGGAATCCGTTCAATAAAAAAAAAGGCTTAGATTTGAAAACGAGGGTCCAGAACAGGCCTATATCTGTATATAATCCATTAATTAACAAAGCCTTTGCAGACAAATTCACCCTGGATTTTGTACCTTTTGACGCGTAACTAAGATATGTATGATTTCTATACCGACCTTCCTGGGCGCGAACCATTAGATACCTCTCCTCCACCATAAGATCTGATAGGGATGGGGTTTTAAGTAAGTTAAGAATATTTAAATTAAAGTTATTAATTTCATTTTGTAGGGAAATATAAGAATTAGTAATGTGCATTTACTTATTAGAGATTTTCTGAGAGATTTCGATCATTATTTTTGGACAGAGCATTTCCAGGAATTATGGAAACCGAATTTGTGCTTTCATGAATATCTTGAGAATATTTTCGGTTTTGGAAATTCCTTGGTGTCCAAACTTTCTTTCTATAAATACTTGAAGTTTGCCTTTCTAGTAAACTAATCCTTCATAACAACAGACTTCCTCTTTGTTGTTGTTACTGGTGTAGCCTCCTATTCGGAGAGGAGAGTAACCTAATTAGGCGAAATCTCTTACGGCCGCTCAGTTTAAAGTCTTCTTTGGGATTGAGAAGCTCTAGTGTGTACCGTTGGTGGGAAACTAGGTAATTGCAGTTTATCTTTTGTTTTCATTGATTTGATTGACTAACGGTAGTTGAAATCTGATTGCACCTAGTTTGTTTATGCTTGAGAATCTTCTCTTCTGGTATAAGATTCACTCAAACTAGTTCAGAGTTTCGACAGGGATCTTTAGACTGTTGTTAGTGCTAAAGACGATCTTGTGATAATCCATTGTTAACGGACTCCGTTTTGTGCGTGATTTATCACAAGAGATTCAAGTGATTGTGTGCAGGTTTATATTGAATATCTAAGAAGATTTGAAGATGAAGAAGATTTTGAATATTTTTGATTTGTGGGTTCATAATCTTTGGTGTGCACAATACTTGTTTCGGTAAAAGAAGATCCAATTAATAATCGGTTTATCCTTGTGGTAGATTGGATTGATTAATTGAGTAGATCAGCATCAACACAATTCTTTGGATTAAGAGTGTTGTTGGCTTAATCTTAAACGATTACTTCGGTAATTTAACATAAGATAGATCTAAGGACCTGACGAAGGAGTTTATGTTAAGATAAACAAAAGAGCCTTTGTCCAACTCATATCACTTGGTTGAAGAGAGTTGATACCAATCAGATTTGTTCTTCCTTTACTGTTTGGAATACGAACCAAAGGAATTGATCCAAGTACGTGACTTATTTATAAGTTGGAGGCGTAGGAATACAGAAGAAACTAGGTGAACTATAGGTTTAGTTGCTTGGTCTCAACTATACGAAGTTGGTGTAATTTTGCATAGTGGCTTAATCCTGAGAGTATTCAATTCTGTACAAGGTCCCTGGTTTTTCTGCATTTGCGGTTTCCTCGTTAAACAAAATCTTAATGTGTCATTTACTTTATATTTTCGCATTATAATTGTTTTATTATAATTAAAGTAAATTACACAAACGTTAATTCATATTTACTTGATAATTGAATCCTATTGTGTTTGGTTAAGTCTGAACCTTTTTATAAAGTATCATACTTCGTTGTTGTATTGTCTCGATCTCGTATCCATAGACGATCATACGAAGTGTGAACCGATTAGTTGTATTGTCTCGACTCAGTCCATAGACAATCACTTTTGGGGAAAAGACTTATAGGTAGGAAAAGTTTTAGCTTGAGGTATATTTGGGTACCCTCGCCTTTTAAATTGGTATCAAAGCAGGAAAACACGAAAAGATCTAACAATCCGTGTTTGACGCGATCCAACCTATAAGACATGAGTCAAAGTAGAGTTAAGCGAGAGAGAAAACTAAAGAAAGACTCAGTTAATGTGTCACAAGATATGTGCTCAAAAGGAGATAGTTCTTCAATTTCAGGTTGCTCAATTGATGATGTCCCTAACGAGTTATCTTTGAGTTCTATACTTGAGATTTCTGATGAAAGATCAAGTGTAAAAACATCTAAGCTAAAGGAATTGAGCAAAAAAATTCTTATTTGTTCTAATGATCTTATTTCAACACTTGAAAGAGAATGATATTTAACTTTAAAGATTGAAAATCTCAATGAAGAGCATAATTTGCTGAAAGAAGAAAACTCACAACAATTGCAGTATCTTAAAGATAAAGTAATTGCTGGTCTCTCTCACTTGAAATAGAAGGAAGGTGAATATCTCTCATGAGAAAAACGCCTTGAGGCTGATCTAGCTGGTGCTCTTGAAAAAATCAATACGTTGGAAGAAGAAAATTTGGAACTGAAAAAATCCAATGAAAGCTCAAACAAGTTAACCTCAATGTTAGAAGCAAGTAGAAATCATCGTGATACACGAGGATTAGGCTGTAAAGGAATAGATGCTTCAAATATTAGCAAAGCGGTAAAATTTGTTAAAGCTACAAATTATTCTCAATCAGAGGCTTCCACTGATGACAAAGATGCTCATATTTCTAGTAAAGAAGGAAAGTCTGTCAAGCCTAAGAATAGTGTTCAACCAACAGTAATCAAAGAAGGAATTTCTGCTAATGTCAAGAAAGCAACAACTTTGAACAAGGATAAGAAGAAAACTCGTCGATCTCCAATGCAAGAGGATCTACAAAAAGGTAACATTAAAACTCATACTTCGTATATTTACACTAAGCATTGTTATTATTGTGGTAATAAAGGACACTTGCAATGGGGATGCAAAGTTCGTAAGATGCAAGATGTACTTTCTTTATCAAACGAATTGGATAAGTTTTCTCCTCATAAGAACTCAGATCGATATTGTCCTAAGTTTAGGCAAAAGAATTATTATAATGATAGTTCAAACTTTGCATATCGCTCGACAAGGTCATCTCATAGAAGACCCGAATATAGAAATAAAGATAACTTTGTAAATGCAAAGACAAGATCTAATGTTCCAAATTGGAGAAAGGATGTTTCGCAAAGTATTCAAAAGGACAATCGTCCTAATGGTATGAAGGAGAAATCTGCTCCTGCGAAACCCAACTCTAAATGGGTCCCGAAGTCCTCCATAGCCAAGAAGGGACCAAAAGTTAGTCACAAGAATGAATCTCAGCTGTTAATTGTTGGTGACAATAATTACAAGAGTCTTCTTGAAAGGCTAAAGAAAGACATTATGTCTGAAATCTCTTGTACTAGTGGACGTTGTGATAATGGCACTCTTCATCACAAGTCAAAGATGAAAAACAAGATATGGAACAAGCGAAAATAAACCAAACAAGAGGTCTAGAATGATGATTCTGTGTTAGTCACTCGTGACGAACAAGATGATGTGATTTTCAATTGAGTTGTTATAGAAATAGGTTCGTTGAGACTTGTGAAAGCAAAAGATTCTAGATTTAATTTTAAGACTAAAAATATAGCAAATTTAAATAAAAGTGATATGAAAAATATGGAGAAGACTGGAGCTATGGAATCCACTACTTACCAATATCAAAGTGATTTATATTCTCTAATTATAATCATGCAAATCATGCATTCAAATTGATTCTTAATATTGCAATAGTTTACTTTTGTAGAAATAACAATTGTAGATCGAAAGTATGGGACATCAAAACCCTAGGCTAGCATGCTCCATCAATTGAAATGACAATTGTTTAACAAAAACCATTTTATCAATTTATTTATCTAGGCAAATAATCATATAATAATTGCATAAATTAGAGATTACCACTTTTCATTGGTGAAATAGCTTCCTCCTTCTCCCCAGAGGATGGGTTTAGCTCATCATTGTGTAAACACGCTCAAAATATTTGTTCATTGCTTCAAAAATTGTTTACAAAGATGAAATGAAGAGAAAATGATGAAAATCGGGTGTTTGCAACGTTTTTAATTGTTGCAAAAAACTGTTACAAAGAACAATAAAAGTAAAATGTCGTTGTTACTGTAGCTTCTAAGACCCACACCTCTGTGTTGTTAACACTGTTGATAAACGACTGTCTTGGTTGGTCTGTTCTTCAGCTATGCAGCAGCAGAAATGGTAGATCTGTAACTCGATTTTTCTTTGCACTGTGGTCTTCTAAACTCTCCCAAACTCTCCGTACCCACTCTCTGATATCCCAGCAACTATTTATAACCCAACATCCTCGAAATCTAACGCAATAACTGCCTATAATTCTCCCCTTTGCTAGACTGTAAAAAATATATTCTTGGGAATATTTTCTTCCCTTTCTTTTCTTCTTACGCTGTAATCCAGTGTTTACACGCTCCAAAAATTCTTCCAGATCATCAAGAAATGATTCAACACGCTGAATGCATGCAAACTTTCCATAACAGCATCAACACAATCCCGAGTATCTTCCAGACTTTCATCCGTGTAATTGCACGTTCCCTTCCATTTTTATCGAACTAAACACGTTACCAGCCCTGTATTATCTCAGTCAATGATTCCACGCAACTCCAGCCATTTAGTCTCGGTAAATCATCCTCAAATCTCGAACCAGAAATTTTCCAGTCGATTGCAAAAAATTCCCGCCAAAACTGACTATTTGAAAAGAAGAAGAAGGTGCCCTTTATCCAAATCTGTGGATGCCGAATAACCAGTGGGTGCTAAGAATGAATTTGGGCTATACATAGTCGTGGGTGCCCCTTAGAAAAAGTGGGGTCCGCATAGAAATTGTCCTCCAGGGGTGCTCCGAGTAACTTTTCGAGTCGAATTTTCCAACAACATTTATTTCCAAAAAATACCTACAAACGCACAAAACACCATAATAAGTACGAAATCGAATACTAACAATACAGAACATTGAGGACAAATTAGACACATAAATGCGTCTATCAAATACCCCCAAACTTATTATTTGCTAGTCCTCGAGCAAATCTAATCTAGAAAATAAAATGACTACACTTAGCACGTGCAGCAAGCCGTTAAACCGCTATGTGGCCCTAGCGGCGGAGTGTTGTCTCCGGAGGGTTTACCAGAGGTGTACCCGCAAAACCTTTACTCCAGACCCTAACTATCTACGCAGAACCTTGGAAGGCACTAAAGAATCTCCTTGGTTGGCATACAAACATTGAGTATAGGAGGAAGTACCCTGATGCGAAATTCCAATTGCTGTACACGAGTTTGCACTCAAGCATACTAAAATCCATATATAAGTGACAGAGCTCTACTCAGATAGTTTCTGTACATCATAACCGGAGTCAACCAATCACATGGAAAGATTAAGTAGATGGATGTAGAGAAAAACAATGGTTTAAAGTGAACGGTGTTCCCCATATCTGTCTGAAGGCATCTGCCAAGATGAACCTATCCTAATGGACTGAGATACCGGTCTGACTAATATCAACACAACTGGGATATACAAGGGGACCAGTGGTCGATAAACCTAACTTTAGGTCAACACAACTGGCATATACAAGGGCACCAGTGGTCGACTTTATTGAATTTATTCCGGTTGGTCTGATGGTCTGGTCTCAATTTTTTATTTTTTTGTACCTCAATCACTCTATTTCACCTAGCAATGGTAGCAACTTGAATCGTGTTCCCCACCAAATCACTTAAGAAATAAAAAAAAAGGGATTAGGATTTAACGAGATATGGCGAAACTACCATGTTTTTTTTAATTCTAACACCTGAGCTCTGTGCTTTTATGAATAGACTCTTTAGATGTTTCCATCTAATCAGATTGGTTCCTCAACTCCTATAACCAATATGTTCCCATCCACTTAGATTGGTTAGTGCCAACCTTAATAAGCATAAATTTCTAGGCTCTGGAGTTTATTTATTGCAACTAAAAGCTAACAAAAAGTTTCTTCCCCACCCCCAAACTTAAATCTAACATTGTCCTCAATGTTTCTAATGAAAGAGCAATACCAAAAAGTAAAGTAACATGAGGAATCAGTAAAGAGAGAAGTCAGAAAGATAGTACCTGGGTGAAGAGAGAAATCAAAAACTAATATACAACATACAATCGCCTCGATGGTCAATCAAGGGTAAACAGGGTCCTCCAGAGGGACCTCCTCAACATCACCTGTAGGAAAGGGCTCTAAAAAGGGTTTCAATCTCTGACCGTTAACCTTCGAAGAACTACTACCATCCGGTGTCTCGATCTCAACAGCTCCATGAGGAAAGACAGTGCGAACAATAAAAGGACCGTCCACCGAGAACGTAACTTCCCAGGGAAAAGATGCAAGCGGGTATCATACAGAAGAACTTTTTGACCTGAGAAAATGACTTCTTAAAATATTTCTATCATGCACAAGTTTCATTTTGTTCTTATACTCCTTCGCACTATCGTAAGCATCTATAGAATCTCTTCCAACTCATTGAGCTGGAGTTTCCTATGGGCTCCTGCCTTGTCAAGTGAAAAATTTAGCTGCTTAACAGCCCAATAAGCTCTATGTTCTAACTCAACAGGTAAATGACATGCCTTTCCATACACAAGCCGATAAGGCGACATTCCAATGGGGGTCTTAAACGCAGTACGGTAAGCCCATAAGGCATCAGTAAGCCTAGACGACCAGTCTTTCCGATTAGGATTAACTGTTTTCTCTAATATACGTTTTATCTCCCTATTGGAAACCTCTACCTGACCACTAGTCTGTGGATGATGGGGTAGCTACCTTATGTGTAATACCATATTTCTTCATCAAAGCCTAAAAGGTCCATTACAAAAGTGCGACCCTCCATCACTAATTATAGCTCGCGGTGTACCAAAACGTGTAAGTATATTATTTTTCAAGAACTCAATCACAACCCTATGGTCATTGGTTTTACACGCAACCGCCTCAATCCACTTAGAGACATAGTCTACAACGACAAGGATGTAAAGGTTACCAAAAGAATTAGGAAACACCCATAAAGTCAATACCCCACACATCAAAGACCTCAACAACTAAAATAGGGTTCAAGGGCATCATGTTCCTACGGGAAATGGTTCCTAATTTTGGCAACGCTCACAAGTAACACAGTACTGGGAGTCTTTAAACAACGAAGGCCAATAGAATCCACACTGCAATATCTTAGCAGCAGTCTTCTTAGCACTAAAGTGACCCCCACAAGCATGATCATGACAAAAGGAAATAATACTGGACTGGTCACTCTCAGGTATACATCTCCTAATAATCTGGTTGGACAATACTTAAACAAATAAGGATCATCCCAAAAGAAGTGCTTCACCTCGGCTAAAAACCTAGAACGATCTTGTTTACCCCAATGTTGGGGCATTCGACCAGTAACAAGATAGTTCACTATATTTGCATACCAAGGTAATTGGGTAACAAAGAACAGTTGTTCATCAGGAAAGTATCCCTTATAGGAAGGGAATCATCAGGGGAATCAACAACTAGCCTAGACAAGTGGTCTGCTACTACATTTTCGCACCTTTTTCTCTAATGTCTGGAGAAAACTTTGCAACAAAAGGATCCACCTAATCAATCTAGGTTTGTATCCTTTTTAAGAAGATATTTCAAAGCAGCATGATCAGTATATTACGATCTTAGAACCTAAGAGAGGGTCTAAACTTGTCTAAGGCAAACACAATGGCTAACAGTTCCTTCTCGTAGTGGTATAGTTCAACTGGGCATCATTCAGAGTTTTGCTAGCATAGTAAATCACATGAAGTAATTTGTTTCTCGCTGACCTAGCACACAACACCAATAGCATAATCTGAAGCATCACACATGATCTCAAAGGGTAGGTTCCAGTTGGGTGCCTGGACTATGGGGGCGGTAGTGAGTAAATCTTAAGCTTCTCAAAAGCCTCTAAACAAGCATCATCAAAGACAAACTTAACATCTTTTGCAAGCAAATTGCAAAGAGGTCTAGAAATCAAGCTAAAATCCTTAATGAATCGACGATAAAAACCTGCATGCCCTAAGAATGACCTAATATCTCTTACGGTTTTTGGGACCTGTAAAGTTTTAATAAGGTCAACTTTGGCTCTATCTACCTCTATACCCTTCGAAGATACGATATGCCCTAGAACAATTCCTGAACGAACCATGAAGTGACATTTCTCCCAATTAAGCACTAAATTCTTTTCCTTACACCTAGTCAAAACTAATGACAAATGATGCAAGCACTCATCGAAAGACGAACCAAACACTGAAAAATCATCCATAAAGACCTCTAAGAACCGTTCTACCATGTCAGAAAATATGCTCAGCATACAACGCTGAAAGGTCGCAGGGGCATTACATAGCCCGAAAGGCATGCGTCTATACGCAAAGGTACCAAAGGGACAGGTAAAAGTGGTTTTATCTTGGTCTTCTGGGGCTATGACAACCTGATTATAACCGCAGTATCCATCTAAAAAGCAATAATGGCTACGTCCAGCTAATCTCTCTAGCATTTGGTCGATGAAGGGAAGGGGAAAGTGGTCCTTCCTAGTGACCTTGTTCAATTTCCTATAGTCAATACAGACACGCCAACCCGTGGTCACCCGGGTTGGGATTAACTCATTGTTATCATTCCGTACTACAATAATACCTGATTTCTTAGGAACAACCTGAACGGGGCTGACCCACTTACTATCTGAAATGGGGTAGATAATGCCTGCACCTAACAGCTTAAGAACCTCGGTTCGAACTACTTCTTTCATATTAGGGTTCAGTCGACGTTGCATCTCCCTAGAAGGTTTGGTGTCACTCTCTAAATAGATATGATGCATAGAATCAGTATGACTTATACCCTTAATGTCTGTTATGGTCCACCCTAAAGGTTCCTTGTTATTCTGAAGGACAGTCACTAGCCTACTTTCCTGATCACTATCCAAGTCGTATGCTATAATTACAGGTAAAGTTTCAGATGGGCCTAAAAACACATACTTCAGGGTATCCGGTAATGGTTTAAGGTCCAACTTAGGAGGATTTTCTAACGAAGGAACTAGGGTAGACTTAGAAACGGGTAGAGGTTCGAACTTAGGTTTCCAGCCATTAATAGTGTCTATCAAAGGGGTTGAATCTAACAAAGCATTCACCTCATTAATCACATCGTCATCATCAAAATCAATCTCAAAGTGGGCTAGACATTTCTCTAATGGATATTCTAACAAAGTGTTTGGTAATGACTCCTCGACTAATGTTCCTATCATGTTCACCTTTTCTATGCTTGAATCATATAGTTCAGAGGGCAGCTTACTAATATTAAAAATGTTCAGCTCAATAGTCATATTACCAAAAGACAAACTCATAATACCATTTTGACAATTAATGATCGCATCGGATGTAGCTAAAAACGGGCGACCTAAAATCACTGGTATTTGGATTCTGGATCAGGGATAGGTTGGGTATCTAGGATAACAAAATCCACTGGATAAATAAACTTGTCGACCTCAATAAGAACGTCCTCGATAACACCACAAGGAATTTTAACGGACCTATCAGCTAACTGAAGTGTCATCTGGGTAGGTTTTGTCTTACCAAGTCCTAGCTTAAGGTACATATGGTATGGGAGTAAGTTCACACTGGCTCCTAAGTCAAGCAAAGCTTTCTGGACACGGTATTTACCTATTGTGCAAGAAATAGTAGGGGACCCTGGGTCTTTATACTTAGGAATAGTGGTATTCTGAATAATAGAACTCACATGACTAGCTAGGAAGGATTTCTTCTGGACAATAAGTTTTCGCTTTCGCGTACACATATCCTTAAAAACTTGGCATTAGCGGGAATCTTCTTAATCGCATCTAACAATGGGAGGTTGATAGTAACCTGCTTAAAAACCTCAAATATATCATTAAAGTTGGACTCCCTCTTAGTTGGAACTAGCAGCTGGGGGGACGGGGCTCTGGTAACAAACCCGGGCTCAGCAGGACCCTCATTGGTCTCTTTGGAGACTCTATTAGTCTCCCCATTTTCTGGCTCAGAAGCATGTTCACTATCTGGCATGGCAACCTTATTGTCAACTTTCTTTCCACTCCTAAGGGTTGTAATAGAATTCACATGATTGTACAATTTCTCTACTTTAGGGTTAGGATCAGTTTGACTATGGAACCTTCCATCTTCTCTTTCACTAAGAAACTTAGCTATTTGGCTGACTTGAAGTTCTAATTTAGCAAGAGACTGGGAATTATTCTTAAAATTCTGCCTGGTTTCTTCTTGAAAACCATAGTGGTTCTTTGATAACATCTCATGGTTCTTTGCTAACATGGTAAGGGTTTCTTCTAAGTTGGAGATCTTTTTCTCATTCTGAAATCGGGGTTGACCTGAAGAGTTCTTAGCATAACCAAAACCTGGGGAGGCTGAGAATTATTAGACTGTCCTTGATTCTGACCCTTAAACCAAGAAAAACTAGGATGGTTTCTCCAACCAGGGTTGTAGTCTCTAAGTATGGGTCAAACTTTTGACGGTTCTCAAACCTAGCATTGTTATAAACAACATGGGATTGCTCTTCACTAACCTGATCTTCCCAAAACGAGTTATTGGGTTCTACTCCACAACTAGACACTTGAGAGGCTCTAAACCTATCATCAGGTTCAACAAGAGACATATGTTTAGGATGATTCAATTCCAAAGCTTCTAACCTTATAGACAAAGCAGCAAACTTAGCATCTGACCCGAAGCTTGTATCTACCACATTGGTGCTACTTATATTGACCAAGAGTCTTTTGGGGGGTTCAACACAAGACTCCCACTGTTGGGATTTTTCAGCGACAATTCCTAAGAAGGTAAATGCATCATCAACACTTTTACTAGTGAATTCACCAGCGCACATAGACTCGACCATGGCTTTGGTTGAATAGTCTAAACCATCATAAATAATCTCTACGAGTTTCATCTTATCGAATCCATGGTGAGGACACTGGGATAGGAGATCATTGAATCTCTCTAAAAACGTATAAAGAGACTCCCCCTCTTGTTGCACACTAGCACTAATTTTCTGCCTAACAGCTGCAGTTTTATGCTTAGGGTAGAATTTCATATAGAAAGCAGCAATAAGTTCCTGCCATGTTTCAATGGATTCAGATGGTAGGTTTTTCAGCAAGGTCTTGGCTTTATCTCTCAAGGAAAAAGGAAACATCTTAAGTTTCAAGACTTCATCAGTAAGGTCTTTCATTCTAATTGTCCCATAAATTTCCTCAAAGTCCCTAATATGCAAATAAGGGTTCTCATCATCTTTCCCTAAGAATATAGGGATCATCTGAAGAATACTAGGTTTTATCTCGAAATTAGCCGTAGTGGATGGCAATTTAATGCACGAGGCTCGGGTGGACCTAGTTGGGAACATGTAATCTTTCAAAGTTGCCATCGCTGGCACAACTGAAGTACTAGGGGTATTTTCCTCACAAAGAGACAGATTCTCAAAACAAAAGTTTCCAAAAATAGGGCTCTCAAAAGAAGAGTCTTCGAGCTCCCCGCTTCCACAAGAAGAACTACTAGGTTTTTCACTAATCAATCGACCTAAATTATCTCTTTTCCAAGCCCGTTCTCTAATGACCTCGGGCATACACTAGAAAAACAAATAAAAGAATCCTAAAGGAAGGGAGGTTCTAAGAAAACACAAAGCAGGCTGACTCCACCAAAGTAAACCTAAATATTTATAGCAAACAAAAAGCATGATGGCTCCACTTAGATTGTTTCTAGACCAGCTTCTATTTTTTCGAAAAGGAACTCGTTACAATCTGAGCAAACCTCTCTGGAATCAATCCGAGTTAAAATAAGTTGAATAGAGACGAGGGAAGCTGTGTAGAGCTTTGATACCCAAGGCCTCCCCGGCGTTACAAGGCGGCGTATTCAACTCACATAAACCATCATGAACTTCAATGTATGCTTAAAAGAGTAACCAATATTTTTCGAAATACTTTCCTATTAATCTCGTTACCCTATAGGTCTCGTTCTAGTCAAAATTTTAGGCTTAGGTTCGTGTTTGGTTTCGTTTTCCTAAGGCGCGCAAGAAGAGAACAGTGATGAAATCCGAACCCTTATCTTGTATGGCCAGTCCCTGCCCTTTACTAGGAAAGTAAAGCAGCCGTTTTCAATTCCTCAGCATATAAGCAAACGAAGGAATACAATAACTCGCTGACAGGGGATTCGCGAGTGTTTCGACAAACTTACATCCCGTACCAGACGGGCGAAGAACCGCTGAAGTCGACTCGGGCCACGACTCCTATGTCATGTACGAACCCGAGGGGTCGAGGCAATATCGTAATCGCCGTCCTTCTCTGCAAACAATTTATATTTAAGAAAATAAAGTGCAAAAGAAAAAGATAATCTAAAAAAAAATCTAAGAAAAAAAAATGTCTCTCTCTCTCTTTTTTTTAATTAATTTTTATTCTTCTTTTCTTTCGCTCCTTTCGCTTTGCTTTTACCCCAAATCTTTAAGTATTCACCAAAAGCTTTGGCAAATTTTTCTTTCACTCCAAACTCCAAAATCTATAAGGAAAAGACAAAAATCCAAAAACGTAAAGAAGAACAAATAAAATGAAAATGAAAAACAAATAAAAACTTAAAATAAAAAATAAAATAAAATAAAAAATCTAAAAACTCTAGCCTAAAGAAAAGTCCGCGTCGGCGGCGCCAAAAATTGATGTGATTTTCAATTGAGTTGTTATAGAAATAGGTTCGTTGAGACTTGTGAAAGCAAAAGATTCTAGATTTAATTTTCAGACTAAAAATATAGCAAACTTAAATAAAAGTGATATGAAAAATATGGAGAAGACTGGGGCTATAGAATCCACTATTTACCAATATCAAAGTGATTTATATTCTCTTATTATAATCATGCAAATCATGCATTCAAATTGATTCTTAATATTGTAATAGTTGATTTTTTTAGAAATAACAATTGTAGATCGAAAGTATGGGACATCAAAACCCTAGGCTAGCATGCTCCATCAACTGAAATGACAATTCTTTACAAAAACCATTTTATCAATTTATTTATCTAGGCAAATAATCATATAATAATTGCATAAATTAGAGATTACCACTTTTCATTGGTGAAATAGCTTCCTCCTTCGCCCCAAAGGATGGGTTTAGCTCATCATTGTGTAAACACACTCAAAATATTTGTTCCTTGCTTCAATAATTGTTTACAAAAATGAAATGGAGAGAAAATGATGAAAATCGGGTGTTTGCAACGTTTTTAATTGTTGCAAAACACTGTTACAGAGAACGATAAAAGGAAACTGTCGTTGTTACTGTAGCTTCTAAGACCCACACCTCTGTGTCGTTAACACTGTTGATAAACGACTGTCTTGGTTGGTCTATTCTTCGTGTTCTTCAGCTATGTAGCAGCAGAAATGGTAGCTCTGCAACTCGATTTTTCTTTGCACTGTGGTCTTCTAAACTCTCCCAAACTCTCCGTACCCACTCTCTGATATCCCAGCAACTATTATAACCCAACAGCCTCAAAATCTAACGCAATAACTGCCTATAATTCTCCCCTTTGCTAGATAGTAAATAATATATTCTTGGGAATATTTTCTTCCCTTTCTTATCTTCTGACGATGTAATCCAGTGTTTACACGCTCCAAAAATTCTTCCAGGTCATCAAGAAATGATTCAACACGCTGAAAACGCATGCAAACTTTCCATAAGAACATCGACACAATCCCGAGTATCTTCCAGAATTTCATTCCGTGTAATTGCACGGTCCCTTCCATTTTTATCGAAACTAAACACGTTACCAGCCTTGTATTATCTCATTCAATGATTCCACGCAATTCCAGCCATTTAGTCTCGGTGAATCATCCCCAAATCTCGAACCAGAAATCTTCCGGTCGACTGCAAAGAATTCCCGCCAAAAATGACTATTTGAAAAGAAGAAGAAGGTGCCCCTTATCCAAATTTGTGGATGCCGAATAACTAGTGGGTGTTAAGAATGAATTTGGGACATACATAGCCGTGGGTTCCCCTTAGCAAAAATGGGGTTCGTATAGCAATTGTCCTCCGGGGGTGCTCCGAGCAACTTTTCGAGCCGAATTTTCCAACAATATTTATTTACAAAAAATACCTACAAACACACAAAACACCATAATAAGTACGAAATCGAGTACTAACAATACAAAACATTGAGGACAAATTAGACACATAAATGTGTCTATCACAAGACAAGGATCAACTCAACACAACCTAGTTGTGTTGATATGTGCATGCTCACCTTGGTGCTCAATCTTTTGAAAGGTGAGGAAGCACATGAGAAAACTGAGCACACGATATCTCGGTTATTATATGACTAATTAACATCTTTAGGGAGATTACTTTTCTTCTATACTCATACCTTATCTATCTATATTTGAGCTTTTTATAGAAACGGTAATTTTGAGTTTATGATGTCGATATCTACTGATCATATTTGTGTAGCTCTTGTTTTTACGATTAAACGAGTCAAAAATCACTAAATTCGGATACCGTATGCGAAAGTAATGTCAAAAACAGTTTAGTGTTGTGATCCGTCACAATGGAGGGAACCGATCCTAGTGAGAGGTCCCCATACGAAGAAGTGTAAAACTATTTTTCCCATAACTTCTTCGTCTGAATTCGGAATGACCTCATTCTTTTTGCGTTGTTTTCGCAATTCAATTCCCTACAAGATAGAGGTAATTTCAATACTTGATTCTTTATTGAATATTTATGGTGTATTGCAAATTGGTTTATGGGATGTTTGATCTCGGTTTTATTACCTTGATATTCAATCTCATAATAATGTGAACCCTTGTGGTTTGGGTGACTTCTTGATTTAGCAAGATTAAGTTCTAGCCCATGTTGGCAGGCTTTATCAAAGAATCACGAGGGGTTCTGGTAGAAACAATATGTGAAAAAGTCACAATATGTTGAATCGGTTTTGGTTTAGCATAAAAGCATATGTGTTTCGACGGTTTTCAACTTTTGCTTGCAATTGTTAAAACCGATTTTCAACCTTTCTCTGGTAAACGTTGGTTGTTGTTATTCTTTTGTTTTTCACAAGGATGACAACATGATGATATTTCGATATCAATTCTCCCTGGACGAAGATCCAATCATATTGGAGAAGTGGATGCGGAATTTGAGGTAACAATCTTGTTAGTTAATTGTTTTCATGTTTATGAAAAGTCTGAGTTTATTTTCATATATATTTATTGCTTTTGCTTAACAAAATTTCGGTTCAATTGATGTTTATTCCATGAAGTGTGTGTGGACGCGTATGATTCAATTGGTTCCGGTTAAGAAAAATTATTGTTATCTTGCTTTATTCTGTGGTATCAATTGTTTAGGCTTACAAAATTTCGGTGCAATTGCGGTGTTTTAATGTCTATGTTGTTTCAATTGCTTCCGGTTGAGGTGAATAATTATGCAAGTTGATTTATGTTGGTTTGTATGAATTATTTATGGCTTAACGAAATAAAAGTGTACGGGATGAGTTATTTAGTCCAATTCGATTCCGGATAAGAGAAACTAAATTAATTCTGATCTTAGTTAGACTTATCGAAGTGAGGTTTCGGTTATTCAAGTCTAATTGAATTCCTTAACAAGAAATGCTAGTTAACTAACCTAGTACTTGTCTTGTTTAAAATTGAAAGGTCTAAGTTTATGGATATTTAGAACCAGATGAGAAAAATAAAGTTATCTTTATTTTGGTCTTATCGAATTAAACGGTTTTTTTGAACAATCAGTTTAGCAAAGGGACTAAGGTGATTAGTTGATTTTTGTTTTGCTAAAATAAATTGGAAAAATTGTTTCGAACAATTATTTCCTTGCTAACACATCAAAATAAAACTACTTGTAGTTTCGGTTTTGATATAGGTTATCAGAACATGATGTGTGGAACCCTCGTGCCTAACTCTACAGATTGCAAGTCTATTTTGAGATTTGTAAGATTCTTTTGGTGTTGTCCTTTATTTTTTCGTTTCTTTGTCATTTTGTGACAAAAAGGGGGAGAAATATATGTAATAAACAAGTCATACTGGCATTGATTTTATATTTATTGGTATCTAAGGAAAAGAACATTGGTGCTTAAACGTTTTATCTAAACGAAAGAGTGAAAGCACAGACTAAGGGGGAGTAACATGTCATATGAATTGGTATAACAAAGACGTGGGATTGAATATCTACCTATCTTACTTAGGGGGAGTATTAGCTTTGTTATTATAATGTCAACAACGACATTTTCAAGGATTGAATGTAGATTTGTTAGAGCATATCTCGGTTGAACCCACCAAGCGTTGGTATGTCAAGTTTGGTTGTCATATTTTAGTGAATCAAACTCATGATTAAGAGTCGCTTGATTATATACTAGAGTCAACTTCGTATAGGTTAGCTTGAAAGTATTAGGATATGAGACATTACAAGTATTGTGAAGTCTTGAAGATGTGAAGAAGAAATGAGCTACAACGACAACAATCATCCTTCCACTTGAGGTTAGTGATATTTGACTTGAACTGTTTCATTCCCCAACGTATCTTTCAAGTTGTACATTTTTAAAATAAAACTGCAAAGCATATTTGAACTCTAGATAGACATAGTATTAAGGAATATAATACGAGGTTTATTGCTTAACCATTAAACTTAGTAGATAAGACATTGCCATAATCATTTGAATGCTATTGTGATTATGTATGGGTATGAGGTGAGGATTTCATCCTGGGGAACAATGTTTTACATGTGTTCTAAGGAAGTAAGTTCATAAACTTGTTTGTGAACCGAAAAGGAAATTTCCAGGTGTTATTAGTTTTGTTATTCATTACTTATCTTATGAACAACCATTATGTGTGATTGAGTATAACCGCTCACAACTTGTTTGTGTTCTTGGTAGAACTATTCAAAAAGACCTAACTTATGTATTGGTATGACTTTTATTAGTGAAACTGATCTTAAGTAATCACCTGAGATGGTATGATCGGCTTTGTGTTTTGTCTGACCAAATTTGGGAAAGGGGGACCTATCCTAGTAAGAGGTGCAGTACATCACAAAGGGGAACCGATCCTTATATAGGGTGCAACAAGGTTTATAGATGAAAGGGGAACCGATCCTATGAACATGTGCAACACGTTTTTAGGCAAAGGGGAACCGATCCTATGTACATGTGCAACACATATAAGTTAGATACCATAAATATGTGGGAAACCGATCCTAGTACCTATTCAACCGAATTTTGGAAAGCTAGTGTGACTATGCACAATACTCACATGGAGGTAGAACCGTTAAACGCATGATTGTGTTTAAATGTTTGTTTAATCAATCGCATAGTTCTTGAAAGTCAGATGAACCAATTCTAAACTTTTTTGTAAGTGTGGAAAATCGGTTTCAAGGTTGTAAGTGTGAAAGAGAACTTACAAGTAAGCGTGTCGACATACTTTGAACACGTACTGTGAATGTTTATTTATTTAATTGTTCAAAGTTATTCCTTAATAGCTAAAGGAAGAAAATCCTAGGATCGAAACATAAGTAAGTTAAGCATCTTTTAATTAAGGTTATTAATTTCATTTTGTAGGGAAATAGAAGAATTAGTAATGTGCATTTACTAATTAGAGATTTTCTGTGAGATTTCGATCATTATTTTTGGACAGAGCATTTTCAGGAATTATGGAAACCGAATTTGTGCTTTAATGAATATCTTGAGAATATTTTCGATTTTGGAAATATCTTGGTGTCCAAACTTCCTTGTCTATAAATACTTGAAGTTTTCCTTTCTAGCAAACTAATCCTTTGTAACAACAGACTTCCTTTTTGTTGTGGTTACTGGTTTAGCCGCCTATTCGGAGAGGAGAGTAACCTAATTAGGCGAAATCTCTTACGGCCACTCAGTTTAAAGTCTTCTTTGGGTTTGAGAAGATCTAGCGTGTACCGTTGGTGGGAAAATAGATAATTGTGGTTTATCTTTTGTTTTCATTGATTTGATTGACTAACGGTGGTTGAAATCTGATTGCACCTAGTTTGTAATGCTTGAGAATCTTGTCTTCTGATATAAGGTTCACTCAAACTAGTTCAGAGTTTCGACAGGGATCTTTAGACTGTTGTTAGTGCTAAAGACGGTCTTGTGATAATCCATTTTTAACAGACTCCATTCTGTGCGTGATTGATCACAAGAGATTCAAGTGATTGTGTGCAGGTTTATATTGAAGATCTAAGAAGATTTGAAGACGAAGAAGATATTGAAGATTTATGATTTGTGGGTTCATAATCTTTAGTGTGGACAATACTTGTTTCGGTAAAAGAGGATCCAATTAATAATCGGTTTATCCTTGCGGTATATTGGATTGATTAATTGAATAGATCGACATCAATACAATTCTTTGAATTAAGAATGTTGTTGGCTTAATCTTAAACGATTACTTCGGTAATTGAGCATAAGATAGATCTAAGGACCTTAAGAAGGATTTTATGTTAAGATAAACAGAAGAGCATTTGTCCAACTCATATCACTTGGTTGAAGAGAGTTGATACCAAACATATTTGTTGTTCCTTTACTGTTTAGAATACGAACCAAAGGAATTGATCCAAGTACGTGACTTATTTATAAGTTGGAGGCGTGGAAATACAGACGGAACTAGGTGAACTACAGGTTTAGTTGCTTGGTCTCAACTATACGAAGTTGGTGTAATTTTGTGTAGCGGCTTAATCCTGAGAGTATTCAATTCTGGACAAGGTCTCGGGGTTTTTCTGCATTTGCGGTTTCCTCGTTAACAAAATCTTGTTGTGTCATTTACTTTATATTTCCGCATTATAATTGTTTTATTATAATTAAAGTAAATTACACAAACGTTAATTCCTATTTACTTGATAAGTGAATCCTATTGTGTTTGGTTAAGTCCGAACCTTTTTTATCAAGTAACATACTTCGTTGTTGTATTGTCTCGATCTCGTATCCATAGATGATCACACGAAGTGTGAATCGATTAGTTGTATTTTCTCGACTCAGTCCATAGAAAATCACTTTCGGAAAAAGGACTTATAGGTAGGAAAACTTTTAGCTTGAGATATATTTGCGTACCCTCGCCTTTTCAATCATGACCAGCAGTGTCTCGCGGTAACGTATACTAGAAATTGTATCTATGGGTGCCTCGAAGACCAAGGGCCGTGTCTCTCTCATGAGAGTTGAGTTTTATGCTATGGGGCTGAGATTTTCTTTTGGCAATGATGATTGAACTTGTCTTCAGAGCTCCCTTTTATGGCTGATTCCTATTGTAGATTTATTGAACCTTGAAGAAAACTATTGGCTCAGAATCATGACTCACCCTTAGTTACGGAAATTTCCATTTTGCCTCTGGTATTGAAATGTTATTTTTTTCCCTCATTTAAATTTCACCATCTACAAGAAGTTACTTCTAAAGATAACTTCGAACTACCAAACATAGACAATGTGCGTACTTTGTGGCAATTGCCCGAATCAAAATCCAAAACTTGGTTCACGAATTAGATCCATTTTTGGAAAAAACTAATAACGTTTACCGCAGATAAACTCTCACGGTTTGGGTTGAGATTGATAGAAGATAAAATATACATATTTAGATTATAATTATCCATAAGAATCCTTTTATATCTTGGTCCCTCTCCTATCCTAAGGAATCTTAAGTGAATTTAATGCCTAGGATATTTTTGAAATCCAAAAAAATATAATTTAAATACTATGGATATTTAGTGATTCCATATGAATCCTAATTGAATACCTAGATATTTTTAGGAGTTTTACCTTGTTAGGTTCAAAGCTTAAGCAAAAACTAGATGTTAGAGCATTGCTCGTTCGAACTCGCATGCGTTGCTATCTCAAGCATGTTTGTCAATGTTAGTGATCAAAACTATAAGTCTTGATTTCTAGTCTATTATAGCTAAGTCTCGGACTAGGATAGAAAGTGTGGTTGAGCTCAAGGACTTCATGGCGATTCATCATACAAGTTGAAGAACTACTCAAGGAACCGGTGGAACTTCTCGACAAAAAGGTATGTGAAGACTTGAACTTATCTATCACTCAAAAGTCTATATACTCTATCTCCTACTTCTCGAGACAAAAAGTCGTATGCTATATATATAGACTTTATTATACACATTTGGTATTTCGAGCCGAGTATACCTCGCCTATCTATATCTCGAAATATGTGTTGGTAAGCTTTTCGCTTCGATCAAGTTTATCTTTACCTAGTATGTTTCAATCATTTTGAAAATTACTTTGACGAGAAATGGTGTAACAACTATATAACGTCCTCTAAGAATGTTTCAATGATTGGAATGAGAGTTTAGATTACATAACCAATGATGGACATAAGTATTGTTGTGGAAACACATATGTACATAAGTCCTATACCTTGAACCAAAGTTTTCGAACTTTGTTGATCAAGAGAAACCGGAAGAATGGCTTGTTGCCAAGTCCGCGAACGCAGCCCGTGAACTTCCGAACTTCTCATCCCGAGAAATTCTGCTGGAGTTGACAAACTAGTTGCTGAATGCTAGTCCGCGAACCGGCGGAAAGTCTTTGCGAGATTTTCTGTTGGAGTTTGTAAACTCTACCCGGTTGCTTAAGTCCGCGAACCTAGTGTGCGAACTTAAGAAGGTTATATATCTGAAGATGATTTCTGAACTTAAACTTATAAAGACTAAGGAATGCAATATGCAAACCGTGGCTATAAAGTTCATGAACCGATTCAAGTGAATCAAATCATCTTTTCTTCAATTGTGTCTTGTGTAGTTAAATAAGATTTCCTTGCAATTGAACAACACTCTAACTAGTTCATCTTGAAGTCATTTAAACTAGTTATGGTGAAGAAGAACATGGTTGATATGAAATGCTCATATGGCTAACCATTTGGTTAACTATTGTTGAACCAACAATGTACATGTTTGGGTACGGTTACACAAACCTAGAAGCGTACATATCAAGTGTGTGTAAAAATCTAAGTTTTCGATCTAACGGTTGAGAAATATTAGCTTGAACCTAAATAAGGTTTTCATCTAACGGTGGATATTGATTGCGTTGTTACCAAGGAAAAACCCTGATTTGAAAGACTATATAAAGGAGACATCTAGCCTTGTGCAAAGTTAATCCCTACACCTTACGTGTGATACTAGTTTGCGTGCTAGAGTCGTTTCTCCTTTAACCTTTGGTTTTCTTTTCTCAAACCTGGTTAACGACTTAAAGACTTCATTGGGATTGTGAAGACATACCGATACTACTTTTATCGTAGTTGTGTGATCTGATCCCGCATCTTCTATCGTACGAGTACAATCAGATTGATTAGATTGAGATTGATATCTCCTATAGGCAAGATATAAAAAGTAATCACAAACATCTTCGTCTCATCGTTTGTGATTCCGCAACATCTTGTTTCGCTACCATACGATTAAGATTTTTGTGAGGTGATTGATTAATCTAGGCTGTTCTTCGGGAATATAAGACCGGACTATCAATTGGTTCCTGTTCACCTTGATTATTATCAAAAAACGGAACAAAACCTTTAGGGTTTATCTGTGGGAGACAGATTGATCATTTGATAGACTTGTCTGTGTGAGACAGATTTGTTTATTGTCAAAGCCTGCGATTTTGGATCGTAGCAACTCTTAGTTGTGGGTGAGATCAGCTAAGGGAATCAAGTGCGCAGTATCCTGCTGGGATCAGAGGCGTAGGAGCATAACTGTACCTTGGATCAGTGGGAGATTGATTGGGGTTCAACTACAATCCAGTCCGAAGTTAGCTTGGAGTAGGCTAGTGTCTGTAGCGGCTTAATACAGTGTGTGTTCAATCTGGACTAGGTCCCGAGGTTTTCTGCATTTGCGGTTTCCTCGTTAACAAAATTTCTAGTGTCTGTGTTATTTCTATTTCCACATTATATTTGTTTATATAATTGAAATAATACATGTTGTGCGTTTGAATCAATCAATTGGAAATCCGACCTTCGGTTGTTGATTGATATTGATTGATCCTTGGATATTGGTCTTTGATACCATCCAAGTTATACCTTGTATTTGATTAGAACTCGCAGTCCTTGCTTGAGTAAATCAAATCAAGAGGAGAGATATAAACTCGTTGATATACTTTTAATTGATTGAGTCTTGTTGATTCTCTTAAGAGTATATTCGAGTTTTTCCATACAGATTGCTAAGCGAAATATTGGGTGGTGTTGTTAGACCTCCGCTTTTTCAATTGGTATCAGAGCAGTCAAACACATTCAAGACCTCACAAGTTTGTGTTTGTAGCGATATGATTTTATGGACAATAGTACTATCTCTGATAAACGCTTTACCAAAAATAAAAGTTTTATCTCGTCTAACTCTATTAAAGAGAAGGGTTCTACAATCTCGAATGTAGATGAACCTTCTGTACTGACGAGACAGACTAACACTGACATGTATACTTCCGATTACCCTTAAAATATGAGCCTCTTCATTAATGAACGAGATTCAGCTGAAGAGAGTGAATTGATTTTAAATCTTGTTAGAATCCAAACTGATAGATTCAATCGGTTGAAGCACCATGTCAATGTTCTACTTCGTGTAATAAAAGATTGCAAACCCAAAGGTAATTCTGAAGTTAATTCTTCGTGTACGTCTCTTGAAGCTAGCCTCAAAAGAGATGCCTTGGAAATTGACCATCGTTTGAGTAAGCTCTCTATTCAAGGATTCTCAAAGCAATCTAATATGCCAAGTACTTATGACACAACTAAAGATGGTTCATGTTCAGAAATAAAGCCGGAAGCTCCTTCTAGTAAAATGGATGTGCCTGAAGTCACCATCACTCAAGGATGTTGCACATCAAATGGAGGGAAGAAATCTTCTAACAATGATATTAAGACTGTACTTTCTAATCATTCTGATGATCAGAAAGTATGTCTTGTCTGTGAGACAAAGAGTTTTTTTAAACGTAAGGGAACCTCTGGGTTGAAGAAAAACTCATTTGTCCAACTTCAACACAACTTAGACTTAATTCTTAAGGGTGTAACTGACATTCGTATGAAAAAACCAATTGGTTTTCGTACCTACCCTGTGTATATTACCGGGAAAGTCAGTTCAATAAGTTCCTCGAACACTCAAGAACAAAATAGACGTCTTAATAAACATCGTCTAAAGGAAGATCGTTTCGTGGTCTCTGGAAATAACGCTGCTCCTGTTGAGAAAGGAAGTTCAGAAGAAAGAAGAAAAATTGATGAGATGAGAGATAATCTGAAAAAGATAATTGAAGGGTATAAAGAATTCGTCAACAACTTGTCTTCATCCTCAAACCAAAAATCTTCTGGTAAGAACTCAAACTATGTCTCGTATTTTGATGACATTAAGTTTTATGATAATTTCTCACATAAAAAGGAGTCCCTCTCTAGATTCAGGAGGAAAAAGAGACTTGACCATAAACACAAATCTCTTGATGAGCTTGTGGCTCATACTTGTGCTAATTAATCACAAGGGTTGAAGAGATTACTCATAAAAACCTGTTGAGTAAGATGTGTTAATTTTCAGGTATACTTTTAGCATTTGCGTCAGTTAAGTTGAGTTATCTTCTTATCATCCATAGCTAAGCTTTTTGATTGCAGACTTACTATGCTTAAAGTATTGTTTGTGTCTAAAGGGTATTCTCATTTTCTTTAGGAAGTCTTCTTTTGAATCTTGTTTTTTGCTACAACTATAAAGTGCTTTTTTGTGTTTTGGAGTTTATCAAGCCTTGTTTTTGTAGCAAAAGTTTTTTTTCAGTTTTTATTTTTATGGGTAATGTTGCACTCGAACGGGTACCCATGTTCTGGCACGAGTCAACTGTTTAAACCCTAAAATCCTTTCCTCAGGAAATCCTTAAATACTTACCTATTGAGTTGCACAAGTCACGTATGCATACTCTAGGTTGGTTTCTGGGTTGTCAAGAATGTCTTCTTCTTCATCTTGCTATGGTGGTTTTGCAAGAGGATTCCTTGACAAAGGTGTTGTTGTTGAGTCCAAGAAGAAAAGAACCCTTATAGATGAAGATCATCCTAATGCTTTATGTCATTTTGCCTATGTTCATGAGGATGCTGAAAAGGATGATATGATTTCTGCTGAAGTTGTCCATGACTTTCTTAAGTACTTTGGGGAAGAAAAACAAGAGCTCATTGTTACTCTGAAAAATCTTGATGCATTGAAAACTGAGTTGGAAAAGGTTACTGCTGACCTTGGTCTCATAAAGTCTTACATCAATGATCTTTGCAAAGAGAATCACTTCTCTAATGCTGCAATGAATGATGTTGTTCACAAGCTCAAAGAACCGTTGTCTCATGAAGATTCTGAACCGTCCATATGATCTTAGTTCGTGTTCAGAATAACACTGGAGACTGTTTTTCTTTAGATTGTTTTATTTGTTGCCTAGTATGTCTTCTTTTTGGTTTAGTTGTAAGAATAACTAGTGCTTCGAATAGCAATGATTGTGACTACACATAGCTATTATTTTTTCATCTTCTTGTTCTTTTTAGGTTTATTTAGTATTAAATTCTAAAAATATTTGGAGGATGATGTTTTTGCAGTATTAATCTTTATGATTTGTTATATTGCAATTTGTTATGGGATTGGTGTTTACGTCAGTGAACTATGTTTGTCCCGTGCTTTGTCAAAAGTAAAGTCGTTTGTGATCGATATTCACGTACTGGTAAAATAATGAACGGACTTTTGAAATATACAAAAGTTAAGCCTATATTGTCAATTATTGATGGAAGATAGGTTAAAATCTTTTGTTTTCAAGGATTATGTCTATTATTGTCGTTATGAAAATAGTGATTGAAGATAGAATGAATCCTTGTGTATTCCGCAGTATTGATCATCCCTGATCCATATTTTATTTAATACTGTGAGGCTCCGTAATGTGTCTTATGTTGAGCACGATACAAGAAGGTTGATTATTTTTGGCTTTGTTGGTTGTTCCGTAAGGTACTTTATGTTGAGCATTTTGAATTCAATTAATCATCTTGTTTGGTTCTTTAGTTATTGCTCCGTAAGTTTACTTGTGTCGAGCAAAAAAAATAACAATTAAATTGATTACTTGTGTAATTAGTTTGGTTGTGTATTTCAATTAGATTAATTATGGGTCTCTTGTAATTAATCTAGTTGAGTATTTTCGTGTCTCCATATGTTCTCTTATGTTGAGCACAATCAATTGAATTGGTCACTTTTGTGTTTAATTTGATTATGTATTCCGATTAAATTAATCATGGGTTTACTTGTGATTAATTTGATTGAGTTTTTTGGATATAGAAAATCATTCTTATGGTTTTTGGTGTCCAATAAAAATCCTTCTTTTCTTTTGAAATTAAGGTAGCTCGTGTTGTTCTTTAGGGAATGACATCAAATGGGGGAGAGTTCTTTTGAACTTGTGCTTAATGGTCATATCTTGAGGGGTGTGCGGCTGTGGAATTTTAGAGAGGTTATCTTGTATCTTTAAACTCCTTAATGAATGCATTTAGCTTCAGCTTTATGATTGCATCTAAATTAGTTGGTATGTATTTTTTCTTTTAGTCATGAAATGTCTCTATCGGAAATTTCATTATGATCCCGTTCTTGAACCTTTTACAATTTTATTGACAAAATGGGGGAGAATTAATATGTAGTTCACACTACAAATACATATGGTTTTCGGATCATTGTGTAAGGGGGAGTGGTTTCCATGTGAGATGGAGTATTGACTAAGGGGGAGTGATACATATCACCATAGTATTATTGTTGAATTTGTGATGCAATTGGACTTTGACACTGTGTAATAATACTATGACACTGTATAACAATGATCGAGATCGATGCTTTCTCATTGTTATAGCTACGGATCTTCAACAACGTGATGCTAAACCTCCAACCTTTGGGATCATTGGAGTACTTGGAAGTGATGAAGATTTTGAGGAATGTTGAAGATTAGACTGTGGAATAGGAGCTACTAAAGTTTCTTTATCTTTGTTGTATTCCATATGTATTGATAGTTTTGTAACTAAAATTGACAAAATGGGAGATTGTTAGAGCATTGCTCGGTCGAACTCGTATGCGTTGCTATCTCAAGCATGTTCGTCAACGTTAGTGATCAAAACTATAAGTCTTGATTTCTAGTCTATTATATCCAAGTCTCGGACTAGGATAGAAAGTGTAGTTGAGCTCAAGGACTTCATGGCGATTCATCATACAAGTAGAAGAACTACTCAAGGAACCGGTGGAACTTCTCGACAAAAAGGTATGTGAAGACTTGAACTTATCTATCACTCAAAATTCCATCTACTCTATCTCCTACTTCTTGAGACAAAAAGTCGTATGCTATATATATAAACTTTATTATACACATTTGGTATTTCGAGCCGAGTATACCTCGCCTATCTATATCTCGAAATATGTGTTGGTAAGCTTTTCGCTTCGATCAAGTTTATCTTTAAAGTATGTTTCAATCATCTTGAAAATTGCTTTGACGAGAAATGGTGTAACAACTGTATAACATCCTCTAAGAATGTTTCAATGATTGGAATGAGAGTTTAGATAACATAACCAATGATGGACATAAGAATTGTTGTGGAAACACATATGTGCATAAGTCCTATCCCTTGAACCAAAGTTTGCGAACTTTGTTGATCAAGAGAAACCGGAAGAATGGCTTGTTACCAGGTCCGCGAACTGCCGAACTTCTCATCCCGAGAAATTCTGCTGGAGTTGACAAACTAGTTGCGTGAATGCCAGTCCGCGAACCCAGTCCGCGAACCGGCGGAAAGTCTTTGCCGAAATTTTCTGATGGAGTTTGTAAACTCTACCCGGTTGCTTAAGTCCGCGAACCTAGTGTGCGAACTTAAGAAAGTTATATATCTGAATATGATTTCTGAACTTAAACTTATAAAGACAAAGGAATGCAGTATGCAAACCGTGCTGTAAAGTTCATGAACCGATTCAAGTGAATCAAATCATCTTTGCTTCAACTGTGTCTTTTGTAGTTACATAATATTTCCTTGCAATTGAACAACTCTCTAACTAGTTCATCTTGAAGTCATTTGAACTAGTTATGGTTAAGAAGAACATGGTTGATATGAAATGCTCATATGGCTAACCATTTGGTTAACTATTGTTGAACCAACAATGTACATGTTTGGGTACGGTTACACAAACCTAGAAGCGTACATATCAAGTGTGTATAACAAGCTAAGTTTTCGATCTAAAATTTGAGAAATATTAGATTGAATCTAAATAAGGTTTTCATCGAATGGTGGATATTGATTGCTTTGTTACCAAGGCAAAACCCTGATTTGAAAGACTATATAAAAGAGACATCTAGCCTTGTGCAAAACTAATCCCCACACCTTACATGTGATACTAGTTTGCGTGCTAGAGTCGTTTCTCCTTTAACCTTTGGTTTTCTTCTTCTAAAACCAGGTTAACGACTTAAAGACTTCATTGGGATTGTGAAGCCAGACCGATACTACTTTTATCGTAGTTGTGTGATCTAATCTTGCATCTTCTATCGTACGAGTACAATCATATTGATTGGCTTGAGATTGATATCTCCGATAGGCAAGATATAAAAACTAATCACAAATATCTTCGTCTCATTGTTTGTGATTCCACAACATCTTGTTTCGCTACCATACGATTAAGATTGTTGTGAGGTGATTGATAACTCTAGGATGTTCTTCGGGAATATAAGACCAGATTATTAATTGGTTCTTGTTCACCTTGATTATTATCGAAAGACGGAATAAAACCTTTAGGGTTTATCTGTGGGTGACAGATTGATCCTTTGATAGACTTGTCTGTGTGAGACAGATTTGTTTATTGTCAAAGCCTGCGATTTTCGGTCGTAGAAACTCTTAGTTGTGGATGAGATCAGCTAAGGGAATCAAGTGCGTAGTATCCTGCTGGGATCAGAGGCGTAGGGAGTACAACTGTACCTTGGATAAGCGGGAGACTGATTGGGATTCAACTACAGCCCAGTCCGAAGTTATCTTTGAGTAGGTTAGTGCCTGTAGCGGCTTAATACAGTGTGTGTTAAATCTGGACTAGATCCCGGGGTTTTTCTGCATTTGCGGTTTCCTCGTTAACAAAATTTCTGGTGTCTGTGTTATTTCTATTTCCGCATTATATTTGTTTATATAATTGAAATAATACATGTTGTGTGTTTGAATCAATCAATTGGAAATCCAACCTTCGGTTTTTTATTGATATTGATTGATCCTTGGATATTGGTCTTTGGTACCATCCAAGTTATACCTTGTATTTGATTAGAACTCGCAGTCCTTGCTTGAGTAAATCAAATCAAGAGGAAAGATATAAACTCGTATACTTTTAATTGATTGAGTCTTGTTGATTCTCTTAAAAGTATATTCGAGTTTGTCTATACAGATTGCTAAGCGAAATGTTGGGTGGTGTTGTTAGACCCCGACTTTTTCACTAGAGTTCATGAATTATTCTCTCTTATGTAAGTTCGCGAACTTAATAAGTAGAACAGTGAATTTTTCAAGAAAAAATCTTGAATAAGTTTCCGAACCTATAGGTTCAAAAACATGAGAGAATATTTACTTGATACTAGTTTCGAGATACGATAAACATGAGCTTGTCATCGAAACATAACTAGATCTCTAAGATTAAGATCATTGTTCCTGATTATAAAGTCAACCTAGTTTGTAATATATATTTCAAGATATGAATTCAACAAGAAAAAGTTTTGTAATCTAAATTTCAAAATATGAGTTCACAAAAAAAATTCTGGGAGGATCTTAACTATCGAGCTAAAAACTGTCTTGGTTGATCATCGTACTACTTGTGATATTTCCTTTATACATATAAACAATGTAATGTCGAAAACAAATAATATAAGACATCAGAGATTTTTTAATAAGGAAACCTGCAATCTAACATTAAAACCCTGGGAACTTGTCTAGTTTGAACACCGAATTGTATTAAGCTACTACAAATACTATCTTACTATCAGAGTGGAACGTAATTGCGACCGAATCAACCCTATATTGTAATTCATCCTCAATTGTGATCCATACGTCTCTTGAATCCCACAAGAATCTACTCACTTGATTCCCCTAGATTACTTTCTTTACAGGCTTAGAAGTTGCTTCAGTCGAAGTGTAGATTTTGACTTACTTTCAGAAATGTTCCAATCAAGATAATGGATATTTGTTCATTTTAAGAGATCTTCAATAGAAAATAAGATATCAAGCAACATTAATTGTTAGAGCATTTCTTGGTCGAACTCACAAGTGTTGTTATATCAAGCTTGTTGTCAAATTTAGCAGTCAAAACTACATCTTGATTTCTAGTCTACAGTTAGTTAAGTCTCGGTCTAGGATCGTTGAGTTGAGAAACGATCCAGTCATCATTTACATTCTACCATTTGAAGGCGAAGATCCACCGAAGCTTTTGGAGAAATTCATCGACAAAAGTTAAGTGAAGACTGAACCACCAATTTCTCAAGTTATATCCACCATTTTATATTTGAGACGATTGTCGCATAACTAATTAGACTAGCTTGCATAGACAAGAATTTCGAGTCGATATTAAATATTTAGTTTACGAATTTCTCGAAATATAATGACTAAGCTTAATGAACATTTGTTTATACTTGATCAAATTCAGTGGAGAACAATTTATTTTTCGGAACCAAATCATGATTCAAGTTTATCATTCGGAAATAGCATGGAACAGTGATAAGTGTCATTGTTATTTATTCAGGAATATTTCAAATTGTTTTATAGAAATATAGAACTACTATATTCGGAATACAAGACAGTGTTATCAGTCTTACAAACTGAGAAAACTATTATATGTCTGAATTCGTATTACATGTATTCGTACACGTATCGGGTAGCTATATATCGACTTTCAGATTTGTGTGATATGCATATTCGTATGTACATCATGGGAAAATTTTGTTTGTTCCGTGATCCGGATAGGTATGTATATTCGTATACAAACAATTGTGGAACTGTGGTAAGGGAACCGGGTTAAAATAATCAAGCAGGTATGCGAGCCAAAACAGTTTTATGTTCTAGAACCAGTTTAGTACCCAAACCGGTACGCAAGCTGAATGTTCTGTGAACTCCAGGACCGGAAAAGGTCTTAAGTTTGCAAACCGGTACGTGAACTAAAAAGTTATGTAGACTCCGGAACTTTGAGTTGGTCCTAAATTTGCAAACCGGCACATGAACTGAAAAAGTTCTGTAGAGTCCAAAACTTGGTGATTCCATAAGTGTGCAGACTGGTTTATGAACTGAAAAGTTCTGTAGACTCCGTAACTCGGTAATTGCATATAAGTTTGCAAACCGGTCCGCGTACTGTGACTCGGCCGATTCACGAACGATTCAAGTAATTGTACTTTGTACTTTTACAATCTATGTCGATCATGATTCAATTGAGATTAATTATTTCCCTGATGTAATTTTCATTTGATCTTTTCTCTAATTGACACTAGACTCATTTGATTGCATGATTCTGACGCAATATTAATGTATTAGTGAACACGAAAATGAGTGTTACGCTTTTAAGTTCAAATCGGCTAGTTTCGGCTAACCATGTTGAACATAGTCTTTATACACTGTTCGGTTACAGTTTACCTAACCATAGTGCATATCTTGTGTATGTGATTAAGATTCAAAGCTTTCATATAACAATGGATATTGTTTGCTTGGTTCCAAAGCTATCTTAGCTTAAACCTAAAGCAACATAGGCTTTGAAATCTATATAAGGGAAACTCTTGCAACTTGGATCTTTGAATCCCGACACTACTTTTTGGTGTGTCCTAGTTGTATATAGAGTCGTCCTTACCAGAAACTCTTTTAGGGTTTAGTGACTACAAAGACTTCACAGGGATTCGTGAACCTAGGTCCAGTTATCTTTTATCTTGATAACTCGAGTATCCTGATCTTGATTGTTTGTAGAGATTGCTCCAAAGTTCAAGATAGATAGTAATCAACAGAGTCTCTTTGTCTCATACTTTGTCGATTCCACAAGTTTTATACTTGTGAGATGAATAATCTAGGATGCATTTTAGGTTGCATAAGTCCGGATTTTGAGGATAGCCATACTTTTGTCTAAGTTGTTATCGATTTTCATCACCTGGATCTATCGTTTGATTTGATAATCCGTTTAGATCGTAAATCAGGAAATCAATTATAGGCTTAATCTTGGGAGGCAGATTTGGTTTAAAGTCTTCAATTGAGTCGAAGCCACTCTTAATTATGGGTGAGATTAGATAAGGTAATCAATTGCGCAAAGTCTTGCAAGATTCGAGAGGCGTAAGGAGCGCGACTATACCTTAATCGGTGAATTTTCATTTAGGGATCAACTACCTTCCTGACCGAAGTTAATTGGCAGTAGGATAGTGCCTGTAGTGGCTTAATACAGTTTGGTGTTCAATCTGGACTAGGTCTCGGGGTTTTTCTGCATTTGCGATTTCCTCGTTAACAAATTTTTTGGTGTATGTGTTATTTCTTTTTTCGCATTATATTATTTATCTTTATAATTAAAATATCACAGGTTATGCGTTGATCAATCAAAATAGATAGGTCCAACCTTGTTAGTTGGAAAAGACTTGATTTATCCTTGGGCATTGGTGGTACCATCCAATAACTCTCTTTGTAATTAAGTTCACGGATTCAATTATGTAAACATTCTAAAAACAAGAGAGAGAAAGAGAGAAATATATATAACTCTAGGCACTTTCCTTGATTGTGTTTTTATTCTCGGAGTTGTGTTGAGTTTACTTGTTGTCTCTATTTTTTCATTCTATATACGTAATTATTCTCCAAGAGTTTACTTGTTGCCGAATAACAAGGTAAGTTGCATGATAATAAAGTGACCAAGGAGTATCTCTCTATTAGTCATATATATTTCTCTCCAATTGATTGATCTTCCTTAAGTACTCTAGTGAAGTTAAAGCATATCATGACATTATTTATAAATTTATCGCTTTCTCAAGTAAATCCATAAACTTTGAGAAGTTTAAAACTGCATTCAGTACTAAGACTAATACTATAATAAGAAATGATATTGCAAATATATTATGCATTAAAAAGATTGGTATCCTAGATAACTATCTTGGGGTTATACTGGGGCTGCAAAAAAATCGAATCATTTCTCAATCCTTAAGGAATTTCAAGATAAGTTTGGTATACCTCAACTCGGCGGGTATGTCTGTCCTAATCTAAAATGTTCTTGGTTCTCATGCTTCGTACCATCTGGGGGTCTTTTATATGCCTAAAAAACTCAAAAACAAAATGGATCCTATCTGGATGAAGTTTTGGTAGAATAATGAACAAGAGAGCATGGGTCTATATCTTAGAAAATGGGATTATATTGCTTTACCTAAAAAGTATGGTGGTTTAAATTTTAAGAAACATGAGATCTTCAATCTTGCCTTGTTATCCTGGAGAATGCTAGATTAACCTGCAACTATATGAGTTATTGTTTTTAAGCAGAACTATTTCGAGAAACTTGACTGCTTGACTAGTGAACTCCCTCAACATGGATCTTTGATATGGAGGTATATTAGAGATGATATTTATAGTATTAAGCAAAACTATTGTTATGAAGGGAGTGATGACATAAAAATAAACAAATGAGAACAATGTTGGATTTTTAACCTTAATATCACAATTGATTCTACAATGTTTTCCAGGGATATGACAATTGCTAGTCAGCTGATTGATGCATATTCTAAAGCTTGGAAAGTAGATATTTCAGAGGATTTGTTTGATGAGAAAACAATTAATAGTTTCTTGAAATCAGAACCCCTTTACACGGGATTGATAGCAGGATTAGATGGACTCATGCCCATAATGGCCTTTTGATTCTCAATCTTCGAGGCTTGCCTCTTTTTCGAAGAAAAAAAAAATCTCCAATTCTCTTGGAACCTTTTCTGGAAAGTGGAGATTCCTCCAAATATTCTTATCTTCTTATGGACCTGTTTTCAGGAATTTTTCTAGTTAGATAGAAGTTACCTAGATTTTCATATTATCGACGCCAACTGTCCTTTTTGGAACAACTCCCAAATCATTACAGTATTTTTTTAGTGAATACACTTATACTAAGGATATTTGGCGTCTACTTGATCCTGCTTTTTTAAATGTTAGTTAGAATAAAATCTTTGCAGATTGGTTTGAGAAATTGTTGAAGGTTGTAAAGGAGCCGATATCCATAGAAATAAATACATCCAATTTGCAGGTGTTACTATGTGGTTTATTTGGAAGAGTAAATGTACTCTGGTCTTTACAAATGTTGTTTAGATTAAGGTATTTGCAGATTGGTTTGTGAAATTGTTTATGGTTGTAGGGGAAGCTAATATCCAAATAAATAAATATATCTAATTTGCAGGGTTTATTATTTGGTTTATTTGGAAGAGTAAATGTACTCTGGTTTTTGGCCATATACACGCTTCATTCCCTAATCTGGTAAGCAACCAGTTCATAATAGAATGTGACAATAATTATTATATATACTCCATCTAGTCAACACTAATCAACCAAGAATTAGGATAGACAACAGAAACAATAGAGTTCCCTTGTTGAACCTTTTAGGTTCAAATAAATGTGAAATTGGACTGATACTGAGATATTTTACAGGATATTGCGAGAGAGAAAGATGCTTTCCAATAATAGCTTTTGACAAAGAACAAGTTGAAGATATGGGGACATGGTACATTATTTATGCCCAAAATAAAGGAATATTCGACACCAGCACCTGGAGGGAAATAACAATAATGTAATAACGACCATAAATGGGAATTTATCGTCAATGAAACGGACAACAAGTTTTTTTTTTATAGTTGATTGTAATAAGTTTCTTTCTGGAATTGAAAGCTGGAAATGTTCTCATATTCCAAGAAAAGATAGTAATCTGACTGATTTGCTAGCTAAAGAAGCACATAATGCTAATTCTAGCTTTATGGAAGTTTCGTACTTTTATCTCTCGCTCCTATCCTCATTATAGGAAGATAACATATTTTGAGTTCCAGTGTATCAGTTATTCCGTTTGGCACGCTTAAATTGGAGGTAATTAGAGAGTGTAATGCAGTCAAAAAAAAAGTAATCAAGGGGTGCATTCAAATATTGAATGTTTGATATGGATTCAATTACACGACATAGCAACTACATGTCATTCATATTACCTTTAAAGGGCCTCTTGAGGTATGCACCGAATGCGACCCTGTATTACACCCTCCAACTCCATTGTTGACCAATATTGACCATTTATTTTATTTGCATAATTCAAAATTTTCATTTTATTTTTTTAAACATTATTTTTTGCTTATTAATGCTCAGTTATATTTTTTTCTTCTTATTTTTGGTTCTTTTATTATTATTTAATGGATTTTTCAATTTTTGTTATTATTTTTTTATTAAATGTTCGGTTATTTTATTATTTTATTTTGTTTTTTATTATAATTAAAAAAAGATGTTTTTCTTTTATTGTATGTTTTACATTTTTTAAAACTAGTATTATTACAAGAAAATAGTTGGAAGCCCAACAAGCGAAGCTCCAACAACGGACTACTACATTAATTGAACAGATTGTCGTGCTAGCCCACCAGCAAGCCTCATGAGGAACCAATCCAAGGGAGACAAAATGGATAGGGGGATGTGATTATGTCTCAAGGGGGGCAAGCTAACTCTACCTTCCATGTCAAATTCTGCAATATTGCGCAATCGGGAACTCCAACCTGGGGTCTCCTGGAGCGCATGAAACCTCTGTGGAACGGGGATGACCATTTGAGATAGGTACCCGTTTTTAATATATTATTTTTTTCTTCTTTAGTTATTTATAATTTTTATTTTTCTTGTAAGTTAGATTTTAAAGTTAGTATTACACCTAGGGCTGAACATCACAACGGTTATCGGCTAAAACCGGGTCGAATCGAACCGATTAGGAGGAAACCAAACCGATCCATTTATTAATGGAACGTTTTTGTTAACAAAATTGTTAATAATCGAGATAGTGGTTTCAGTTTTGGTTTTCGCTCAACACCGAACATAATTACCAGTGCGAAACCGATTATTATAGGCTGTTGTTGATTGTGGTTTTTAGCTTAGGATTAAAATCGTAAAACCGCACATCTGACATGACGTCACTACGACCATTAGCACATTTATTGAATCGATCAGCATGCCTACGTAAGAATTACCCGGGTATCTTTTTTATGTGTCATGTTCCACGGCAGAACCCTTAACATTGACCGACATCATCTATGCCAAACCCTAATTCTCATGCTACCGTGCCAAGGCATGCCAACCATGACAGCCACACCACTTTGCCAATGGAAAACCATGCCAGCCACATCTCCGCGACAAGGCATGCCAACCATGCCAGCCACATCTCCGCGCCAAGGCATGCCAACCATGCCAGCCGCACCACTGTGCCAATGGCAAACCATGCCATCCACATCTCCGCGCCAAGGCATGCCAACCATGCCAGCCGCACCACTGTGACAATGAAAAATCACGCCAGCCACATCTCCGCGCCAAGGAATTCCAGCCGCACCACTGTGCCAATGGAAAACCATGCCAGCCACATCTTCGCGCCAAGGCATGCCAACCTTGCGAGCCGCACCACTGTGCCAATGGAAAACCATGCTAGACGCACCATGCGCCAATGGCATGCCAAACCCTTGGCCCCACCATGCCAAGCCAACCGCACCTTACCTTGGCCCCAACCATGCTAGCCGCACCATGCGCCAATAGCAAGCCAAACCCTTGGCCCCACCATGCCAAGCCGTCCGTGCCAAACCCTTGGCCCCCACTATGCCAAGCCATCCGCGCCATTTGCCTTGGCGCCACCATGTTGGACTTCCTATGCGGCTACCAAACGAAGGTGTGCGATGATCAACGTCCACCCTTCCATCCTAGAATGCAAATCCTAGCCGTCCAAGGTCGCAAAATAACGCATGGTAACCTTTGGCCCAAAAACCTAGTTTTGGCGACGCCAAACCGCGCCAAGGCACGCCATGCCACATGTGCCAATGGCATGCCAACCACCTTGCCGCACCATACCATGTCGTCCTTCCCTATGCGGCTACCAAAATGAAGGCGTGCGACGATCAACGGCCACCCTTTCATCCTAGATGCAAATCCGAGCCGTCGAATGTCGCTAAACAACGCATGGTAAACTTTGGCCCAAAACCCTAGTTTTGGCCACGCCAAAACGCGCCAAGGCATGCCATGCCACATGTGCCAATGGCATGCCAACCACCTTGCTGCGCCATACCATGTCGGCCTTCCATACGCGAATACCAAAACGAAGGCATGCGATGATCAACGACCATCCTTCCATCCTAGATGCAAATCCTGGCCGTCCAAGGTCGCCAAACCACGCATGGTAACCTTTGGCCCAAAACTCTAGTTTTGGCCACGCCAAGGCATGACATGCCACATGTGCCAATGGCATGCCAACCAACTTGTTGCGCCATACCAAGCCGTCCTTCCCTATGCGGCTACCAAAACGAAGGCGTGCGACGATCAATGACCACCCTTCCATCCTAGATTTGAATCCTATCCGTCCAAGGTTGCCAAATAACGCATGGTAACCTTTGGACCAAAACCCTAGTTTTAGCCATGCCATACCAGCCTTCCCTATGCGGATACCAAAAAAAAGGCGTGTGACGATCAATGGCCACCCTTCCATCCTAGATGCAAATCCTAGCCGTCCAAAGTCGCCAAACAGCGCATGGTAACCTTAGGCCCAAAACCCTAGTTTTGGCAACGCCAAACCGCGCCAAGGCATGCCATGCCACATGTGCCAATGGCATGCCAACCACCTTTCCGCGCCATACCATGTCGGCCTTTCCTACGCGGATACCAAAATGAAGGCGTGCAACGATCAACGGCCAGCGTTCTATCCTAGATGCAAATCCTAGCCATCCAAGGTCTCCAAACCACGCATGGTTACCTTTAGCCCAAAACTTTAGTTTTGGCCACGCCAAGGCATGCCATGCCACATTTGCCAATGGCATGCCAACCACCTTGCCGCGCCATACCATGTCGGCCTTCCCTATGCGGCTACAAAAACGAAGGCGTGCGACGATCAACGGCCACCCTTCCATCCTAGATACGAATCCTAGTCGTCCGAGGTTGCCAAACAACGCATGGTAACCTTTGTCCCAAAACCCTAGTTTTGGCCACGCCATATCGGCCTTCCCTATGTGGCTACCAAAATGAAGGCCTGCAACAATCAACGACCACTTTTTCATCTAAGGTGCATATCTTAGCCGTCCAAGGTTACCCGCTAACGCATGGCAACCTTTGGCCCCAGTTTGGTCGCGCCTAAACAAAGCCAAAACCCTAACTTTTGGCCGCGCCTAAACTATACCATATTAAAGCCAAACTGATCATGCTTTCATGCCACTGGCTACCAAACGAAGGGTTACAATAATCAACGGCTACCTTTCCTCTTAAGATGCAAAATCTCGACCGTCGAAGGTCACCACTGAGCTGGAAAGTCTCCCAAGCTCAACTTGCCAGACAACATCAACGTGCTACATGTTTTCCAAGAAAACACTCGAGACATCAACGCATGTCACAAACTGGGGGATGCTCATTGGGTATTGGTTTGGCGGTTTACAACATGCGACCTACACTACGCCCATTATAAGAAAGTGTCATAAGATGAGGCGGTTAGTAAATACAGGGGGTAATGGTGAAAAGCTTTCTTTTATGGAACATCAATTCCAGGCGTTACCGGTTACCACCTCCTCCAATTTACTCACCCATTTTACATTTCCTAATGAGACCAGAGTACGTTTCACTTCGACCTGTATAAGTAAGCATTACCTATTTCCATCGAAAACACGTTTTGGTCAGGAGCGTACAACACTCAGAAATCACCTGTTAGCTTTCCCATCTTTTGGCTTACGCTTTATGATACAAGTCAAAACAACTACTCTTCCAGAATCAACTATTCTGGTCTCAACACTCTCTTCGCTTCCCTCCCCAAAACCAACCCTTCTCCTCCACTTTGTGACCGAAGCAAGTCTGGAACGGACATTTCTTGGTTTAGGCCGGATTTGAACAGATTGATCTCTCGAACCTAAAGTACTCCCTTGCAGTACATTGTTTAGGGTTTAGACTTGTTTCTCACCCACATCACACGAAATTACCGAAACCAGCTGAAACTGTTTTCACCCTCAAACAATTTGCGATCACGGTGGGAGATCAATCTCTCGGTTGCAATATCGATTTCCAAATTTCCGATATCACCTTTCACTTCGAACTCCAACATGGTGGAACTCAGATCCGGATCAGATGCCGAGAACACCAACGCAAAATCTGTCCCTGGTGTTAACGCTACTTCCAACAGCATCACTACGCCACCTACTGACCCCAGTAACACCGAAAGCACTCCTTCAGGTGTAACACCGCCGATCACCAGGGCCAGAGTCGCTGCCGCCTCTAATGTCCCTGCGCAACTTGCTAATCCTAGCAATACTAAAAGCGCTCCTTCAGGTGTTATGCCACTAGTCACCAGGGCCAGAGCTGTCGCTACCGCTCCTAACGCTTCGTCAAACATGGCACCTCCAACCGCCACTAAGACTCCAACTACCCCACCAACAGGACGAAAAACCGGAGGAACCAGAGGAAGCCGACCCTATATCACCATCGCTGATTTGGTGGAACAGCAGGAGGTTCTCGCTAGAGCCCAGACGGATATGGTTTCGACACAGAAAGAAGTACTCGTCTTTCTCAAAGCCTTGACAGAGCGGCTGCCGCGTGAGTCACGCCCTCCAGAACCGATTAGAAACGCCTCCAACACCCCCGACGCTAGCACCTCGGCGGAACTCGTCTCCACGGACGAGGAGATTCGTGCCAGAACCCCATTGTAAAGAAGTCAGCCGTCCAATTTTGTCACACGAGAGGATCTTGAACAACTTCTCCGGAATAGAATCAAGAATGATGAAATAGACATGCATCAGCATCAACCTCCTTACCCACCTGAAATATAAAGAATTCCTCTTCCAAGAGGATACTCCTCTCCTCAATTCACCCTGTACGATAACACCGTAAATGCACGTGAGCATGTCTTTCGCTTCTTGGAGTCCCTAGGAGAACATGAATACAATCATGTTCTTCATCTGAGGGAGTTTTCAAAATCGCTTACCGGAAGAGCGTACACATGGTACAACAACATCGCGCCAAACAACATCCCCAACTGGGGTGGCATGGTTACCGCATTTTACAAGAAGTACTTCTTTGTGTCTGAACAAGTTACCTTCTCGGACCTATGAAGGATGTACCAACGGGACAACTAACATCCAAATGATTTTGTTAAGAGATTCAGGGTTCAAGCACTAGACTGTCATGACCCAAACGTGACCGAGCAACAACTGGTGAATTCATGCATCAATGGTATGGCTCCCATTTACCACGCCTTGATAAAGAACCTGCTTTTCCAGACATTCTCTGAGCTCCATGAGGCTGCCAGGCGATCAGCAGCGACATCACCAGCATTATTAGAAAGAGCTAGACCAACCAGAGCCGAAGACGTACGCGAAACTCGCGGGAATATACGTCTCATCAATAAACATTACAAAGCTGGTCACTCCTCGGTGAGCGTAGTAAACGAAGGAGTAAAAAAGAAGTCCCCAGCTGGAGACCAGCTGCCTAAACGCGAAGCACCAGCACGACGAGCAACTCCTCCACGGAAGGCCGCCGCTAAAGCTCGCATGCGTCATCACGAAGCTGAAGGAAATACCCTTTATTTCCCGTTTCTCATTGAGGAGGTGATCGATCTCTTAGAAGCATGGATTCAAGATGATGTTATCAGACTACCATCTAGAAGCATGGATTCAAGATGATGTTATCAGACTACCATCTCCCAGACGCCCACCGACTGAGGCCGAGATGGCAAACCCCAAATACTGCCACTACCACAGATTTGTTCACCAACCAGTGATTGCAATAGACTGAAGCATATCTTCAAAGAAAAGATAGAAGCAGGGGATCTTCAACTAGGAAACGAGGGAGTACATCGAGACTCATTTCCGGTGAGGAATTGTGGAGTCTCTGGGGACTCCGTGCACGAGACTGTGCGATCCATGATGCAACACGTATGCGAAATTCTCTACCTTTCCAAGGTACAGCGCCAAGATATCCTCACGACTCTCAATCGTGTCGTGTCGTGTCGGGAAAACGAATTTTTCCCTCCACGGAAGCCACGCCAAGATCCCAAGCTCTCTCAGCGAGCAGAATCGAAAAATACAACTGGGGACTGCTGACCACGTCCTATTTAAGAGGTATTGAATTCGACAACACGCTAATTGACACGGCCTCTGACTTAAACATTGTTACTTTCAAGACTCTGAAAGCTGCGGGATTTACGAAACAAGAGGCTACCCATTCCCCATATGTGACTAAGAACCCGGGAGGGGAAGCCTTGAACGCGCACGGCTACATTAACCTCGAGATCAAGATGGGAGACGCTATAACGCATAGCAAATTCCACATTGTCAAAGAACTGGGTTACGACATGATATTGGGGCACTTGTGGGTACTCAACAACAAGGAGAAATTGGGAACATACCCTCTACCGATGTCAACACCCGAAAGAATCTCCAACAAACCGTCTCACTTGCTACTGCATCGGTGAGTTACCGATAGAACCCGGACATCTGGAGATGACCTTTTGGCGCTAACTCATAGATTCCAAACGCAAGTAAGTTTGGACGAACGATCCTCTCTACAACCAGTCATTTATTCCCATATTCCGTCATGGGGACTCAGCGAGATTACTAGCGCGGACGCTGTCAAGAGATGTGAGTGGGGCGCTGGGCCATTCAAACGCTTTGCAAAGAATTTGGAAGCTGCCATCGAAACTGACGAGACCAAGATTCAAACTGTTACACAACACCCGAACTCGTTTCAAATCGGAGATATGGTGGTCAAAATGAACTCGTTTCAAGTTAGGAAGATGACGGTAAAGATAGCTGTTTGGACCGATTCACCCAAGTGAAAAGAAGACGAGCCATATCTGGTGGAAGACGTCCTTTTAGGAGGTTACTGCAAGCTCATCAACACAGACAAGCTAGGAGGTCTGATAGTTCACTCGCGATGGCTCAAGATTTTCAATCCATAAAACGCTGTACTAACCTCTTCCAGCACTCTCCCTTTAGTATTGCTTCAGCAATTTCTCCTCCCGCTTGATATTTGTATTTCCCCAAGATGAATGCACCGTTTGTATTCTTTTTTAGGATTTCATTTTTATTCAAAAGGCATACATTTCTTTCCGAATGAGTTTTCCAAATCTCAGAAAAATATACCAAACAAATCCCAAATAATTGAGAAGCCATTAACCATCCAATCACAACCAGAAACACAAACCCATTCTAATGGAAGGCTTGGGTCTTTCAAAAAAAAATGATAAGTTTTATTCTAAGACAGAAACCGCAAGCGGGATGCTAATTGATGAAACCCTAACTTCGCCGCGAATACAAGGAGGGTAAAAAAATAGGTATGCAAAACATCAGGACAACTAAGCGACGAATAGAAACAATGAAGAAAAAGAAACTAGTCATAGAAAGCTAATGTGTGAATTTCCAATGCCTCGGTCAGAGCTTTTTTCAAACACTTTCCCCAACAATCTTTCAGGCAGCAAAGGTTCCATCCGGAAGCCACATCAGCAATAGCAGCCTCAACATCCCACCCGGAAGTCGTCTCAGCAGCAACATCATCCGACTTGTTACCGACATCCGCCCCGGAAACCAACCTAGCATATGCCATCACGACTTCTCCAATGCCACCGACAACAGTTTCGCCGTCTTTTCCAAAAGTTGTTTCAGTTTCATCAACCGCAACATCATCATCATCCTCGGAAGTCTTCTCAGCGACCTTTCGAGGAGAATTTCCCGATTCATCTGAATCAAGGGTTATGACACCGTCCTGGACAGGGGAGCTACATTGATTTTACCCAAAAGTTTCACAAGCTCGGTCTTCCGCCGTTTCAACTGAGAAGCAAACGGTCCAACCCTAACAGTGGGCCGTGAAGAGTTTTTGTTGCACCTAATCCTCCCAACGCACTGGGATGCTTCGCTGCCTTCTCGTTCTTTTTCCAAAGGTATGTCCCGAATGATTTCGTCACGAAACAGAGAATCAATTCTATTTAATGCCTCCCCATGAGAAGAAGAATGGTTTTCGTCGATTCCAAAGTTTCTCCCCGAAAAATTGGAGACATGTCTGTCATTGGAAGATCTCATTATGCGCTACAAAACCAGAGAAAGAATAGAGGATAGACACGATTTCAGTAAGACCTGTGCAAATGAAGGATTCAAGATCACCTCTTATAACTATCAGAGCGATGAGGTCCAGAATAGGAAAGCCTCCTACCAGCCGCGGATTGAGGCGTGATATCAGATTCTAATGAAACCGTTTTCTACTAGCGAACATAAGGGAATGCCTGGCAACGTGAGGTAAACTAGGGTTTGGTGAGAAAACGTGGAAGTACATGTTTAAGACACGCTTTCCCGCATTGTTACTTCTCTGCCGCCAGCACCGAGACTTGAAAAAAAAACCCGACAAGGTGACATGAAGAGAAGGAATAACGCCCCCTTTCTACGGGCATAACACTTGCGGGGTTTTGAGTAAGGAAAGAACTTCCTATGTGAGTCACGTAAGGAAAAGAGACAACCATGCCCGCAAAGACAAGCAATTATTGGGCCAAGCCGTCCGCGCATGCTTGGCCTCACCAAACCATGTCATGCCTTGCACCACCGTCCGCGCCATGCTTGCCTCGCCAAACCGCGTCATACCTTGCACCATCGTGCCGCGCCAACACCAACAAACTCGCCAAGCCAGCGTCACGATGTTCTCTAACCAAGCCAAGGTGATGCATGGCCATACTAAGACGGCGATTTTCATCTCACCACTCCACAGTCTGCATCACCAGTACAAATCATGCAAGGCCGCCAACACGGGAAGCACAAACTCTCTTTACCTCTCGAAAAAGGTTAGTCGTACCTTTCTGACCATCTTTTCACGACTTGTTGTTTCGATTTTTTCCCTAGCCTGTCACCATCTTATGCTTACCTCACAACGATGCTCCCATTCCGAGCTAAGCAGGGGACTTAATGTTGATGGTGGTTTTTAGCTTATGGTTAAAATCGTAAAACCACACATCTGACATGATGTCACTATGACCATTAGCACATTTATTGAATCGATCAGCATGCCTACGTAAGAATTACCAGGGTACCTTTTTTTTATGTGTCATATTCCACGGCAGAACCCTTAACATTGACCGACATCATCTATGTCAAATCCTAATTCTCATGCTACCGTGCCAAGGCATGCTAACCATGCCAGCCTCATCACTTTGCCAATGGAAAACCATGCCAGCCACATCTCCGCACCAAGGCATGCCAACCATGCCAGCCGCACCACTGTTCCAATGACAAACTATGCCAGCCACATCTCCGGGCCAAGGCATGCCAACCATGCCAGCACCATTGTGCCAATGGCAAACAATGCCAGCCGCATTCCCGCGCCAAGGCATGCCAACCATGCCAGCTGCACCACTGTGCCAATGGAAAACCATGTCAGCCACATCTCCGCGCCAAGGCATGCCAACCATGCCAGCCGTACCACTGTGCCAATGGCAAACCATTCCAACCACATCTCCGCGCCAAGGTATGCCAACCATGCCAGCCACACCACTGTGCCAATGGAAAACCATGCTAGCCGCACCATGCGCCAATGGCATGCCAAACCCTTGGCCCCACCATGCCAAGCCAACCGCACCTTTCCTGGGCCCCACCATGCCAAGCCGTCCGTGCCAAACCCTTAGCCCCACTATGCCAAGCCATCCGCGTCATTTTCCTTGGCCCTACCATGCTGGCCTTCCCTATGCGGCTACCAAAACAAAGGCGTGCGACGATCAACGTCCACCTTTCCATCCTAAATGTAAATCCTAGCCGTCCAAGGTCGCCAAACAACGCATGGTAACCTTTGGCCCAAACCCTAGTTTTGGCCACGCCAAACCGCGCCAAGGCATGCAAAACACCTTGCCGCGCCATACCATGCCTGCCTTCACTACGCGGCTACCAAAACGAAGGCGTGTGACGATCAACGGCCACCCTTCCATCCTAGATGCAAATCCTAGCCGTCCAAGGTCGCCAAACCACGCATGGTAACTTTTGGCCAAAAACTCTAGTTTTGGCCACGCCAAACCGCGCCAAGGCATGCCATGCCACATGTTCCAATGGCATGCCAACCACCTTGTCGCGCCATACCATGCCGGCCTTCCCTATGCATCTACCAAAACAAAGGCGTGCGACGATCAACGACCACCCTTCCATCCTAGATGCAAATCATAACCGTCCAAGATCGCCAAACAACGCATGGTAACCTTTGGCCCAAAACTCTAGTTTTGGCCACGCCAAACCGCGCCAAGGCATGCCATGCCACATGTTCCAATGGCATGCCAACCACCTTGTCGCGCCATACCCTGTCGGCCTTCCCTATACGGCTACCAAAACGAAGGCGTGCGACGATCAACGACCACCCTTCCATCCCAGATGCGAATCCTAGCCATCCAAGGTTGCCAAACAACGCATGGTAACATTTTGCCCAAAACACTAGTTTTGGCCACGCCATACCGGCCTTCCCTATGCGGCTACCAAAACAAAGGCGTGTGACGATCAACGGCCACCCTTCTATCCTAGATGCATATCCTAGCCGTCCAAGGTCGCCAAACAACGCATGGTAACCTTTGGCCTAAAAACCTAGTTTTGGCCACGCCAAACAGCGCCAAGGCATGCCATGCCACATGTGCCAATGACATGCCAACCACCTTGCCGCACCATACCATGTCAGCCTTCCCTACGCGGCTACCAAAACGAAGGCGTGCGACGATCAAAGGCTACCCTTCCATCCTAGATGCAAATCCTAGCCCTCCAAGGTCTCCAAACCACGCATGGTAACCTTTGGCCCAAAACTCTAGTTTTGGCCACGTCAAACCGGGCCAAGGCATGCCATGCCACATGTGCCAATGGCATGCCAATCCCCTTGCCGCGCCATACCATACCGGCCTTCCTTATGCGGCCACCAAAACGAAGGCGTGCGACGATCAACGTCCACCCTTCCATCCTAGATGCGAATCCTAGCCGTCCGAGGTTGCCAAAAAACGCATGGTAACCTTTGGCCCAAAATCCTAGTTTTGGCCACGCCTTACCGGCCTTCCCTATGCGGCTACCAAAACAAAGGCGTGCGACGATCAACGACCACCCTTTCATCCTATATGCAAATCCTAGTCGTCCAAGATCTCCAAACAGCGAATGGTAAACTTTGGCCCAAAACCCTAGTTTTGGCCACGCCAAACCGCGCCAAGGCATGCCATGCCACATGTGCCAATGGCATGCCAACCACCTTGCCGCGCCATACCATGTCGTCCTTCCCTACACAGCTACTAAAACGAAGGTGTGCGACGATTAACGGTGACCCTTCCATCCTAGATGCAAATCCTAGCCGTCCAAGGTCGCCAAACCACGCATGGAAACCTTTGGCCCAAAACTCTAGTTTTTTCCACGCTAATCCGCGCCAAGGCATGTCATGCCACATGTGCCAATGGCATGCCAACCACCTTGTCGTGCCGTACCATGCCGGCCTTCCCTCTGCGGCTACCAAAACGAAGGTGTGCGACGATCAACGACCACCCTTCCATCCTAGATGTGAATCCTAGCCGTCCAAGGTTGCCAAACAACGCATGGTAACCTTTGGCCCAAAACCCTAGTTTTGGCCACGCCATACCGGCATTCCCTATGCGGCTACCAAAACTAAGTTCTGCAACAATCAACGACCACTTTTTCATCTAAGGTGCAGATCTTAGCCGTCCAAGGTTATCAGCTAACGCATGGCAACCTTTGGCCCTAGTTTGGTCGCGCCTAAACAAAGCCAAAACCCTAACTTTTGGTCGCGCCTAAACTAGGACATATTAAATCCATACTGATCATGCTTTTATGCTACTGGCTACTAAACGAAGGGTTACCATAATCAACGTCTACCTTTCCTCTTAAGATGCAAAATCTCGACCGTCGAAGGTCACCACTGAGCCGGCAAGTCTCCCAAGCTTAACTTTCCAGACAACAACAACGTGCTACATGTTTTCCACGAAAATACTCGAGACATCAACGCATGTCACAAACTGGGGGATGTTCATTCGGTATTGGTTTGGCGGTTTACAGCGTGCGACCTACACTACGCCCGTTATAAGAAAGTGTCATAAGGATGAGGCGGTTAGTAAATACAGGGAGTAATGGTGAAAAGCTTTCTTTTATGGAACATCAATCCCAGGCGTTACCGGATACCACCTCCTCCCATTTACTCACCCGTTTTACATTTCTTAATGAGACCAGAGTACGTTTCACTTCGACTTGTATAAATAGGCATTACCTATTTCCACCGAAAACAAGTTTTGGTCAGAAGCATACAACACTCAGAAATCACCTGTTAGCTTTCCCATCTGTTGGCTTACGCTTTATGATACAAGTCAAAACAACTACTCTTCCAGAATCAACTATTCTGGTCTCAACACTCTCTTAGATTCCCTCCCCAAATCCAACCCTTCTCCTCCACTTTGTGACCGAAGCAAGTCTGGAATGACCATTTCTTGGTTTAGGCCGGACTTGTATAGATTGATCTCTCGAACCTAGAGTACTCCCTTGTAGTACATTGTTTAGGTTTTAGACTTTTTTCTCACCCACATCACACGAAATTACTGAAACCAGCAGAAACTGTTTTCACCCTCAAACAACTGTACATGTAATATCCCAGATCTAATCTACACCCTCCATTTAACTACCGATTTGATATATGATTTGAATTTCATCAATAATATCATTTCAAAACAGATCTTGAATTTGTGTTTTCTGTGATCTTTTGCTCGTGCTGGAAAAGTTGGAGGACAAACAAGATAAGAAGAAGAATAATTGAGGAAGATTCACAAGAGGATGGAATCCAACAGAACTTTCGTTCCTACTGGTAACATTTCTTCTTCTCTATTGCATTGATTTTTAGTTTTTTTTTTTTGTTCGTTAGAATCATATCTGTGAGGATCTTTTTTTTGTGTATATTGCTGATATTTTTGTGGATTTAGGTGCTTCGGATGTTAATTGGTCTGATGGTAAATGTTTTTGTAAGCACTGATATAGTAAGAAAATATGAGTTTTAGATGTAAAGGTTGCTTGATTTGATTTTGAAGGTCATTTGATTTAGATTTTAATTTTCAGTGAAAATTGAGATTTTGTTTACTTGTCGTTAGGTTTGATATGGTTACTGGTACGAGATTTGAATTGATTGTGTTTTCCTTCATATTCCGATGAGGATGAGCTCCATGTTGAGGATTTTACTGTTGACATTAAGGAGAACCGAAAGGCTGACAAACCTGATGCATTTGCAGCTAAGAATGTGAAGGTTGTTGACCATGTTGTCTTTTGATGTATTAGCGATTTATGTGCAACTGTCTTATATCTTCTTTTAGATTTTTCAATGTTAGACGTAATTGCTACTTGCTAGTGTTTGCTTGTTGAGTGAATGTGAATGCAACGTAAATATAAGAAGCTTAATGCTTGAATTATTGAATGAGTATTTTTTTTGTTTGGTTGTTTGGTTGTAAGTTCTTTATCTGAGTATGTTTAGATGAATAATTTCTTAAATGGATGAAAGTGAAAAAATTGTAGTTACTTGTTTTATATGTACTTAACGTTTGATGCTTGAATGGGTGAATGCAACATACATGTCATCTGATTTTAATACGCAAATATGATTTTTTTTATATGCAGGCTTCTATTTCTTTAAATGTTACTAAAGTCGTTAAGAAGTGAAAAACTACTTCTTTTCTTTGAGATCACTTCGTAAAACAGAAACCACCTTGGCAGAGTGTAAACAATGTATGAAATTTAAGGCTGATGTAACGAAGAACGGAGCCTTTTCCTTGTACGCCCATGTAAAGAAGTCTGGTTGGCGTCACATTATACACTGGATCTGATTTAGTTTCGAATGTTTATGTATTTATCCTCCGAACACCTTCAACTCTAATTGTAGTTTCTTTAGAATGTTTAAGTTAATGTTTTACACTTTCACCATTTTTGTGTGTGTGTTTTTGTAAACTATTAGTTTCAGGAAACTGACATAACAGTCGATTAACCGAAATCCTCTGGAATAAACTGAAACCGGCCAGAAACCGAGCCAATGGTTAATGGCTCGGTGTAGATGGAATTTTTAGAAACCGGGAGTAATGGTTTCGGTTCTGGTTTTGGAAACCGAGCCGAAACAGACCATGTGCAGCCCTAATTACATCCATTTGATTTGTATCTAAACAATAAGCATTGGACTACATGTATTTTTAGACATGACATTAGAACAACATGTAATCGGCAATTCTTGCATTGCTAATATCCGCATTGTTAGTTAATTAAAGACTAATTAATTATTTCCTAAACTTAGTCGTGATATTTTAGGAAAAGGGTTTCCTAAAAAGGCTAGAATTCTTGGTGGTCAAGTTTGTAACCTATATAAATAGGTAACTAGGCCTTGTAGAATTGTATCGTGTAGAAAACGATTAAGAGACCGGTGAGAGATTTCTTGTATAGATGTTAGGGCTAGAGCTAGGGTTTCGTTGGGAGAGCATATTGGTGAGGAACAAGAGACAAGGTTATCGTCTCGGGTAATTGTTGCGGTGTAACCAAGGGTTTGCTGGGATTCACACGACGTTGTAATCGTTTTTCTTCATAGTGGATTTGAGTTGGTGCGGCTCAAAGTGGACGTAGACAATATATACACGTTGTATGTATTGGTCGAACCACTATAAATCTTGTGTCTTGTGAGTTGATTTATCTTTCTCGTATTTTCATAGTTGCTTGTGCTTGGTTTACTTATTATTCATCATAATATCTCAAGATCCATTATTATGCGGTTGTCAGTGATTCCATAAGAAAATCCTGACAAATGGTACCAGAGCTCGGGTTAGAGCTTTAAGGTTTATCGTAGTACGATTGGAGTGGGAGTTATGGGTGATAATAACGAAAGTACGGTAGCTAGGGTTAAATTTTTTAATGGGAAAAACTTTGCGTTTTGGAAGTCTCAGATGGAAGACTACCTATATGAGAAAGAACTTGCTGATCCATTGGGTGGAATTGCGAAAAAGGGAGCACGCAAAGACGATGAATGGACAACTCTTGATCGCAAGTGTATAGCCGTGATTCGTAGATGCCTAACGGAAGAAGTCTACAATAACATACAATAGGAAACTAGTACGAAGAATCTTATGGATAAACTTGAAAAGTTGTATCAAAAGTCATCAGCCTCGGGGAAGATTATGTCGTGTGAACAACTATTTAATCTGAAGATACAAGAAGCAGAAGCGGTTTCAGCACATCTTGGGAAGTTTAAATCAATTATTTCTCAACTTTCAAAAGTTAGTATTATTTTTGATGATGAAGTTCAAGCTTTACGGTTGTTGTCGTCATTACCAAAGAGTTGGGAGACTGCAAGGACAACCATTAGCAATTCCGAAAGGAGCGAGAAGTTGAAGCTTCATGATGTGCAGAAAAGATTAATTGTTGAAGAGGAGAGAAGAATATAACAAGGTTACGGTTCTATTACTTCAAGCTCGGCCTTAACTATGCAAGAAGAAGATAGAGGAAGGAGTTCAAATAGGAGCAACAACAACAAATCTAGATGGAAGTCTAGAGGGAAGTCTAGAGGGAGATCTCAATCCCGGCCTAGAGGTGTTGTTGAGTGTTGGGCGTGTAAGAAAACCGGAAAATAAAGGTGCTAATAATGGTGGAAACAAAGGTAATCAAGAAGAGGTCAACGTAGTTGCAGCTGCGGAACCGGTGAAGGTCCTTGCTGATAACAAGAAGGTTATTACAGAAGGTTTTCTACTACTTTCTGAGGACAAGCAAGATGAGTCTTGGATTATAGACTCGGGAGCTTCTTTCCATGCAATGGGTGATAAGAGTATAATGATCTCTTATAAAGAAGGATATTGCGGCCAAGTATTCTTAGGTGACGGTGAAGCATGCGACATCATTGGTTTGGGTGATGTGATCTTGAAATTCAATGGTTCGACATGGAAATTGAAGGATGTACGACACGTTCCAAATTTGAAGAAGAACTTGGTGTCTGTGAGCCAAGTTTGTGATGATAACTGTGAAGTTGTGCTTACGAAACACAATTAGAGTCGGTACTCTATACCGGACTTCATATGGAACTACTTTAGCAGTGGCTAGTAGTGGTGAAGACACTAACTTATGGCATAGAAGATTAGGGCACATGAGTAAGAAGAACATGAAGATTTTATGTTCGGGAGGATATTTACCTAAGGTGAAGTCTGTTGATATGAGTTTTTGTGAAGACTGTGTTCTTGGAAAGCAAAAACGGGTTAGTTTCAGCAGAGGTGGCAGAGCCTTGAGAAGTGAGAAGCTTGATTTGGTTCATACTGATGTATGGGGACCAATTGATGTTGCATCTCACAACGTGTTCCAATATTATGTCACCTTTATTGATGATCACTCAAGGAAGGTGTGGCTTTACTTCATGAAGAATAAGTTTGAGGTGTATGAAGTGTTTAAGAAGTGGAAAGCTTTGGTTGAAACAGAAAATAGTCTGAAGTTGAAGTGTCTAAGGTCAGACAACGGTGGTGAGTATGACAAAACAGACTTCTTACAGTTATGTGCTACAAATGGAATTCGTTTGGAGAGGACAGTTCCAAGGACGCCATAGGAGAATGGAGTAGCAGAACGTATGAATTGGACGTTGAATGCACGTGCTAGGTGCATGAGGTTGCAGTCTGGTTTGCCCGAGACCTTATGGGCACATGCAACAGAGACGGATGCTTATCTAATCAATAGGACACCTAGTAGCCCATTATATATGAAAATACCAGAGGAGGTTTGGAACGGAAAAAAGGTAAATCTTTCATATTTGAAAGTTTTTGGTTGTGTTGGTTATGTTCATCTTAGTCCCGGTGAGAGGTCTAAGATAGGTGCTCAAGCAAAGAAGTGTATATTTCTTGGTTACGGAAATGACGCTCTTGGGTATAAACTTTGGGACTACGAGGGTCACAAAGTTATTAGAAGTAAAGACATCACTTTTAATGAGAATGAGGTGTACAGGGACAGGGATAAAACACAAGTTGAATATGTCGGATCAAGCAACGTCGATAAGGAGTTTTATATCGATATTGATGATGATTCTGGAAAAAGTGTGGTACAAGAAGAGCACGATATTGTTGATGGCGGAGAAGTACAAGAAGAGACTTCTGCTGCAGTGGGAGTTACTCCTACAGTTCTACAATAAGTACGAAGATCGTCAAGAACTCCAAAACCAAACCCAAGGTATGCTCTGAATTATCTATTACTTACGGATGGAGGTGAACCTGATGATATTAAAGAAGCACTGGCGGTTGATGATTCAGGCAAGTGGCAACTTGCTATGGAAGATGAGATGAATTCACTTGAGAAGAATGGAACTTGTGTGTTAGTAAAATTACCAAGAGGTAAGAAGGCGTTGCATAACAAGTGGGTTTATCGGATGAAGTCTGAAGCAAATGGAAATATATTCTCTACAAGGCGAGGTTGGTTGTGAAAGGTTTCCTGCAGAAACCTGGTGTTGATTACAACGAGATATTTCTTGCAGTTGTGAAGATGACTAGTGTTAAGTCTAGTGGCTTCTGAAGATCTCTACCTTGAACGGTTGGATGTAAAGACATCTTTTCTTCACGGTGACCTAGATGAAGAAATTTACATGAAGCATCCAGAAGGATTCATAGTAAAAGGCAAGGAAGAGATGGCGTGCAAGCTAAAGAAGAGTTTGTATGGATTAAAACAAGCCCCGCGACAGTGGTACAAGAAGTTTGATAACTTCACGCATAGAAGTGGTTACTCACGGTGTAATGCAGATCATTGTTGTTACTTCAAAAGGTATGGTTCTGACTATATCATATTATTATTGTATGTGGATGATATGTTGGTTGCCGGAACATCTCTACAAGAAGTTGAGAATTTGAAGAAACAATTAGAAAGTGAGTTTGCTATGAAAGATCTTGGTGAAGCAAAGCAGATTCTTGGTATGACGATCATAAGAGACAGAGATAGAGGTGTACTTATGCTTAGTCAGGCTGAATATATTGAACGAGTGTTGAAAAGGTTCAATATGGAGAATGGTAAACCAGTTAGTTCTCCACTTGGAAGTCAAATTTGTATTTCAAGTATGCAGTGTGCGAAGACAAATGAAGAAAAGGAGTACATGGCTAACGTACCATATTCTTCGGCTATTGGGAATCTAATGTATGATATGGTGTGCACGAGACCAGATATTGCACATGCAGTGGGAGTAGTGAGTAGATATGCAAGCAACCCAGGAAAACAACATTGGGAAGCTGTGAAGTGGATTCTCAGGTATTTGAGAGGTAACACAAACGTACCATTGTGTTATGGAAAAGGTGGTTCTATCTTGAGGGATTATGTGGATGCAGACTTCGCAGGTGATGTAGATAAAAGGCAAAGTATGACCTGTTATGTTTATACTATGGGGTCAGCTGCAGTGAGTTGGAACTCACGTTTACAGAAGTTGGTGGCATTGTCTACTACGGAAACGGAGTACGTAGCAATAACAAAAGCGAGCAAGGAGATGATTTGGTTACGAGGTTTGCTAGATGAGTTGGGAAAGGAACAACGAGATAGTGTTCCGTTTAGCGACAGTCAAAGCGCTATACATTTAGCCAAGAACTCAGCATATCATGCTAGGACGAAGCATATAGATATTCGTTATCATTTCATTCGGGATCTCTTAAAAGAGGGAGAGTTAAAGGTCGAGAAGATTCTTGGTTCGAAGAATCCGGCGGATATGTTTACCAAGGGAGTTACATCAGACAAGCTAAAACTCTGCAAGGCTTTAGTTGTTCTCTCAGAATGAGGATCTCGGAGGGAAGCCACACTGACATGAAGATGTTTTAGCACCGTCAAATCCAAAGTTGAAGAAAAGGAGAATTGAAGACAATAAATGAGTCTTCAAAGTGGGAGATTGTTAGTTAATTGAGGACTAATTAATTATTTCCTAAACTTAGCCGTGATATTTTAGGAAAGGGGTTTCCTAAAAAGGCTAGAATTCTTGGTGGTCAAGTTTGTAACCTATATAAATAGGTAATTAGGCCTTGTATAATTGTATCGTGTAGAAAACGATTAAGAGATCGGTGAGAGATTTCTTGTATAGCTTTTAGGGCTAAAGCTAGGGTTTTGTTGTGAGAGCATATTGGTGAGGAACAAGAGACAAGGTTATCGTCTCGGGTAATTGTTATGGTGTAACCAAGAGTTTGCTGGGATTCACACGACGTTGTAATCGTTTTTCTTCATAGTGGATTTGAGTTGGTGCGGCTCAAAGTGTACGTAGACAATATATACACGTTGTATGTATTGGTCGAACCACTATAAATCTTGTGTCTTGTGAGTTGATTTATCTTTCTCGTATTTTCATAGTAGCTTGTGCTTGGTTTACTTATTATTCATCATAATATCTCAAAATCCGTTATTCCGCAGTTGTCAGTAATTTCATAAGCAAATCCTGACATGCATATTAAACAAACCCTTATTATAAAGCAAAAGAAAGATCCAATGGAGAAGGGAATAAAAAGAATGAAGCCTTAAATAAAGATTCTTCCAATCTAGAATAACATATAACACCCCTTAGAAGAAAAATGACTTGACTGCCATGGGGGAATTCACCTCAATGAGAGAGTCGGTAATCCCAACACAATATCATATCCCGGGCAAATAGAGAAATTTAATAAATAAATTATGGTCCACTTGGTATACTTCCAAGAATCCAAATGATTGAAATACGCAATACAATAATCCACTTATTTATATCGTCATGGTTATTTTCGTAGTATTTTATTGGATGATGTTCTCACGACAAGCTGGATCAACAAGAAAGATTCATTTTCGTCTATTTTGCGGCGTCAGTGGAAAACGTATTCCGGTGGACTCCTAACCAACGTTCTGATATCATTTACATATATACCACTTGAGTAGTTTCCATCGGTTTGTAGAGTGATGCTAGACACACATCAAAATTGCCCCGGATTCCTCTCGATAACAGATTCAACTATAGTCGTTCTAGCATAAGGATGGGTATGTGGCAGAGTGGGTCTCACTTCTCTTTCACTATCGCGAGAAATTTCGGGAGACAGCTCCGCGATGTTCACCATTTGCGCAGCTTTTATGTCTATATGGATAAGATTACGATGTCAAAAGTCAGATTCGAATAGGGTCCATTAGCATCGACCAAAGCCACCTTCAACGTAAAGGACCGATTCACGCGTCTGACTCAGTTACCACGAAATTCTTAATGAATAAGTCGAATGTAACATGGATGACCACATACACGCATGCATGCATGTATATCGATATGTCATACATAAAACCCATTAATGTGAAAGGGTTTGGTATTAAGGGGAGAGTGGGAGACTAGTGCAGCAGCTTAGAAGGTCGTTGGCCTGTCTAGAGTAAGATGGGGCCCAGCCACGTCGATTCCACTTGGCGATGGCGGTGACTCATGGTTTGACTTGGCTTTCTATGCACGTGTGATTCGCCCTTTTTAAAATGACCTTGGGAACTTCCAACAACATCACAAATTTTTCTTCTCCGTAGCTGTACATTATATGTTGGCAATGTTGGTGTTGGGATTCAAAGTCTACATTATCCGCTTTTGGATAATCCTATTTAATTGCCAATATTTTGTTTAGTTGATGATAAAAGCAAGATTATACTGATCAAAGTATTAGAGCATTCACGTCATAAATTTGGTTCTTGGTTTGAAGTTTTTAGTTTGAAAGAAGAAGGATTCAAAACTATGTATAGTAGTTGTATTTTTTCATGACATCGGGGTTGAATTTTGTTGGGATGTGATTTTATAAACTTTTTTTTTATTTTTAAGCATGGGTGTGATTATATACCTAGCCTGGGGTATACCCAGATTAATTGGGGTATATTTAATGAGATAAAACCTGGGTCATTTAGAAGTAAACAGGCCACTCCTTAGTCATGTATTTTTTAAATGGCTAATATTTTTATTTTTTTTCTGAATCACAAAAAATTTATTGAAAATGCAAAATAGGTAGCCCAAATTACAAGAGACTCAAACTGATATGAAAAAGATACAGGCCCAAATACAAGAAGCTAAAACTAAAGTATAAAAGATAAATGGCTAATATACCCTTGTTTAATTAACACTAAAAATTCTGATTAGCTTAACTAATTGAGTTAAGATTAAAATTTTGAAAATAAGAATTCAGTAGATTAAACCTTTTGCCTGTC